>NC_085047.1:54231317-54937910 GCF_963662255.1 Cinclus cinclus
TGTACATTGACCTAGATGGGTGCTAAGCAGTGTGACAACGATCTGCTTCAGTACATACTGCACCATGGGTGTGACAGCACCCCTGGCTCCTCGGACATCCCTTAAGGTCATGCCGAGTTCACCCAGATGCTGCTGGCAAGCCCTTGGCTGAAGATTTGGTGAAATACCACAGGATCAGCTCCACTTCTGACCAAACCCTTTCCTGGTATGGCAGGAGGAGCAGAGAAGGACATGAGCCAGTTAGGTCCCAGCTAAAGCTCCAGGGTCTTCTTGTGGCAAGAGAACCAAACACTGTTTTCAGGGGGGTTCATTGTGACAACAGATATACTTATGACCTCATGGATCCCTCAGAAAACTTAGAAAAAGGCAACTTTTTATACAGCACAGCATTTTAACAGAAACTGTGTGACTGGCACTGAAATGTGTGTGGTGGGATAAACCCATCCCTGTGCGCTTTGCTCAGGTTGGTCTGCTAGAACAAGTCCATGGCCAAGTGCTCTGCACATACCTCTCTTGGGTAACAGCTGGGCTGAGGTCCAAGGAATCTGTATAAAACATGCTCAGGACTGCTCAGCCAATTAATCTTTTGTAACTTGGGGGGTGAGGGGGAATGGCATGTGATCGTGTAATTAATGGTTGGCTCCTAAGGTGTGTGCACTAATTAAGGTTCAGGCCTATAGTTGCTCAGCAACTGTGTTTGCAGCATTTTCAACCACTGAAATGCTTGACTTTATGGCCAGAATAAAATGCTCTTTCAGGCCATTTTGTGTGTGAGCATTCCTCAGCCAAGAAGTGCAGAAATGAACAGAACAGGCAAATGGCAGCCTAGAGCACCCTCAGTTCATGTTGGCTGGGATGAGTGAGACTTCTCACTTTCCCATCCAGAGCCCTGCCTTGAGTGCCAATAGCAAGCCATGGAATGTTGTTGTGCCCTTCAAGAGCTCAGGCTGCTGGAGAGAGCAACTCTCTTTCCAGTGTGCTCTGCAGACCACTGCTGATTGCAGAATGGTGGTACCAAGGGTTTGGGGTCTCTTCCAAACATCACTATGAAGCAGTAGTCTGCCTGAGCCTCTTCAGGCTTGTTTCTTTTTGTCTTTCCCCATCACCTTCCACCTGTCACTGTTTCAGGTTTGTCTTCTCCTCCCTGCTGATTTCTCTCAGCCCTCAGGCCAAAGTGCTGGTTTTCTCCCTTGTTCATCTCAGATTCCTTTGGCCTTCCCCTCCACACACACCACTCCCTCAATTTCTCAGAGTCAGCAAATGGAAAGGAGTATGGTGCACACTGAAAGAAGGCAGGAAACACCCAGAGAGATCTGTGATGAGCCTAGAACATCCTGTGCCCATGACTGCAGGGAAGTGTGTGTTCTGCCCATCCTTCCATAGGGAGACGTGCTCTACGTGGTCGGAGTCCTTTGCTTCCAGCAATCTACAAATCATTTTTCAAAGGTTTACAACTTGGTCAAACTTGGTGCAATTTATCATGGGCACAGCAAAGGGTATATTTCTTCTTCAGAGGCCTCCTCCTGGCAGATTTCAAGCTTTTCCCCATGTCTTATGGGAATGCAAGCACTTCAGAAAGAAAAAGTTCTCCAAGATGTAATACAGAATCTTCCTTTAAACTCTCAGAAGTCCTTGGAACAGGGTAGCAATATCAGACGGACATTTGACATGGAAAATGTCAACTTGTTCTTTAACAGCCCAGTGATGTAGTAAAACCAAATGAAAACCTCCATTATAATGTGCAGTGTGAGGGTATCAACACACAAGATAATACCTATTCAATTCATACTAAACTAAAGGCATTAGGTGGAACTGAAACTGGGACTTGTACACACCAGCACCAAGGTGTAAAATGGGATGGACCTTGCTTGATGGATGGATCTGCTGATACATTGACAAAGAGAGCAGGTAACTCCTCTTTAGATTTAATTTTCATTCTTTACATAATTTGATGAAGTTTAATCAAAAAAAGATACTTTTCTCACCAAAACCTTGAACAGCCAGAGCAACCGGTCCCCCCAGGCCTTGTACTGGACCACAGCCAGGGACATAACACCACTGTGGCTTCCAGGAACAAACACGTGCCAGAGGGTGAGTTTCTCTTGTAATTGTCAATGGACTGTACAGCCAACATTTTACACCTACAGAGAGTTGTGTGAACTGAATTACAATACATTTCCACATCATTGCATAGGTCTTGGACACTTTGAACTGGAAATTCACTGTGAGAAATGAATGTTCACATTTTTTTCACCATGTCCTCTCAGGTGTTGTTGGTGCTTGCCCAGCTTGAACAAAGTACAGTCTGTACTTACTTTTGTTGTTGAGATGTACTCATTGAGGTTGTCTGTCAGACTGCTCATTTCAAAGGATATCCTCATGTTAAATAAATAAAATAACCCAGGTCATTCATAATTATTTCATTCAATTCCAACCTTCTACTACCTATGCTGGAAGTTTTATATGGCCTGATTTAATGGAAATTCAGCATTTTGGATCATAGAATGAAAAATTTTACCATCAACAAGCCGATTATGATTTTGCCTAATTTTGCTTACTCTGAAACTACCAGTCATGATTTCTCTGATTAAGATTAAGAATCCAATTGGATATTACAAATGTCATCAAATGGCACAAAATATAAGCAAGAAATGCATCATGATGCCTGTACAGAAAATTGCTTTTCTGTGTGTTCAGAGGCTTGGGGGAAGAGCTTTTAAGACTGGACGAGGAGTTTTTTAAATTAGATTTTACTTCTGAAATCCTCTTCACCTTATCACAAATGCGATGAAAGTATGTTTTAGATGTCAGGACATGCCTGCATTTTGCCACTAAATACACCAGGTCATTACAAGAGTTCTAATGTGTATGCTTGAGTATGTTGTTGCTGATTACATACAGAAATGTCATTGTTCCATCCAAGTGGGCAGTCATTTATTTTGAGACTCTTTCCTTATGATAGGACAACCTGGGGGAAATACCTGAGATGATCTGTTGCTTAAGTTCATATGCCTAAATTAATTCTGTTGGCTTCTCAAAAATCATCATCCTAAATACAGAATTCAGTGAATACAGAAAGGCTGGAATTTGCTATGTATATGAATCTAAGTGCTAAAAATCTCACCCATAGTCAGCCAAATCTTAAGCACTTTCCTCTAGATTCTTTTTGTTGTTAATGAAAAGAAAATCCAATCCTTCCAGAGGGAAATTGCTTCCAGTTGTATTTAATGCCTATCTTTGGATAAGAGAAGTGTTTTCTCAAGTTGCAACTCCGTCCCCCCGCCACCCCCCCTCCATTGATGATGGAAGAGATGCCTAAATCTTCAACATCCAAAGTCACTTGGCATAAGTTCTGTTCTCAAACATGTGCATACTCTGGCTTCAGCCTGGTTACTCATCTGGGTGAAACTACAGCCAAGCTCAAGCACCCACTTGTTCTGGAAGTGATTTTCCCTCTGTACTCAGCACTGGTGAGGCCACACCATGAATACTGTGTCCAGTCCTGGGCCCCTCAATTCAAGAAGGACATTGAGGTGCTGGAACAAGTTCAGAAAAGGACAGTGAAGGCCCTAGAGGGCAAGTAGTTCTGTGAAAACCAATGATGAGAAATATGGACATAACTTTTAAGTGAGAGGCACAAGTTTCTTCCCATCCTTTGTGGGAAAAGGCAGTAAGACCTTGGTCCTTTATTTCTTCAGCTGGCTCCTGTAGCCAGATGTGTTATGTGTGAAAGAGCAGGTCTTCCTGTCCAGCAGGAAGAGCAAGTTTCAATCAACATGGGATGCAAATGGATGCAAATTATGCATTTATCAACCTCAAACATTTTTCCATTAAAATAAGGCAACACACACACACCCTTGCTGTTGCAGGATGGTTTGCAGCTCAGTCTTCTGTAGATGTGCAGAGCAGAACTTTCTGAATTACTAAGTGATGCTTGTCTCCAAATGTCTTTGAAGAGTATTATCTTTGATCACTTTTTAGCTGCATCTCATATTTCACAAGCCTGTGAGAGATAATTTTATCTGAACCTACTTATATAAGTTGCTGTATTTTTGTAATTTATACTTTTTTGCCAAGGAAGATTACTCTCTCAGTAAGCAAGCAATGGTCAATTGATTTCAAGAGCAAATCCTGTTGGTACTTAAGACAGAAATGATTAGACCCCTTGTTATCAAAGTTCCAAGGTCAAGTCATCATCAAATATGACTGATTACATTTTCTAATGGTTTTTCTATGCTCATTAAAGTGCATTCAAATATTCAGAATCACCTCTGATCATGACATTCAAAAACCACTATGATGGCTCCTGACAAGCAGAAATGTATTCTCTAATCTTTAACCACATAAACAATAGATAACTGCTTGTAATTGGGTTCAAATTGATTTCAGGTGGCTTCAGAGAAAAGCAATTTCTACAACAGATTAACCTTTTAATTAATGTTTATTAAGGATATTACCAGGTGCAGGAATCCTCCTAAAGCAGAAAATTACACTTCATTGACATTCATTTATGACAAAACAGTTGATCCATTCCCAGGTCATTATTCATGTATTTATCATCATTTCTTGCTTTTCATGAAAATGCCATAAACTGTAATTAACTATTGTAACACTGTATGTGTTAAATACATTGTTACATATTGAATGGAGGAATGGGCATGTGAAGATGTCCTTTGGCACAGGTTTTTAGGGAAGGAGCCAGCATTCTCTATCAAGTGTGACTGCAGTTGTTCAGCTATAACGTCAGCCTTCTCTGAAAGCTTGTGGATACCTCATTTGTGAAGGAAACACAAACACACGGAGAACTCTGTCAGAGTTCACATAGCATAAAGAACTTCACCCACAGATGAAAGATAGACTGTTCTATTGAGAGAAATGCAACCTGGGCATCAGAGTTATTTCTTTACCATGTTCGTGGTACATTAATGCCTCAGTGATTGAGTGACTGAATCTAAATTGCAAGGAAAGTGATTTTCTAGATACATTTTGAAATTTCCAACTCCTTCTAAGGTTTGAAGTGATCCACCTGAGGCCAGTGGTGATACCACCTCTGGATACATCACTAACTCTAAATTCAAAAAAAAAAAAAAAAGCCAGTTGTTTTCTGGGTATATCTGTAATGCTATATTTTAAAAGTGTCAGTCACTGACCATATTGTTCATCTGCTTGCTTTCCCTGGCTTTGCTTTGGGCAGTTTCAGCTTGTTCTCCCCAAGGCATATCCGCAACAGAGAAGGCTGGCCCTGGCTGATGTAGATGTAGACCAGCACACACCATTTGGCTTTGGGGCCAGGATCAGTCCCTGACCATCTTTCCTCTAATGGTGTAGATAACAACTCCATGGCTATTACAAATTTGCTGTTGCCCAAACACTTAATGCAGCCTCTGGCCAATCTTTGGATGAAGAAACTGACAAACCTTGTTTTCTCAGGAGGTTGATTTATTTTATTTTGTTTTAATTGTGGAAGAAGTCACCCCCAAGCATTGTACATTGTTATTCTAACCATGGCTTCAGTTCAGCAAGCGATATACACAATTCAGGCACTAATTAAAATTTTTTCCTTAAAACTTCTCATTGTTCCACAGTATGCTTACCATTCTGTAAAATTATGCCAATTAAAAATTAAAAATTGGAAAAGTCTTTAGTTCTCTCCAATGGTAAATCTTGTAATTTTCAGTGGAAAGCTTTGTTCAGCTGCCAGTGGTGTATGTTTTCTTTTCAGCTTTCTTTCTTACCTTCTCAGTTCCAAATGAAAACACTATTTCAAGAGATGATACAAATGTATTTTTAAGAAATACGGGAAAGTTGATACTGGCTTGTGGAGAAGTCCTGAGCATACCTAGGCAAGGACTCTTACCCAGAAATGGGAGAACTAGGTCATTATCTGGCTAGAGCATTTCTTCTAGAAGGCAAGGGCTTTTCCACCAGGAGAGTCAGCCTGAGTTTGGAACATCAGAAGTCACATCAGAAGATGCTTGCAGGAGCTGACAGTATTCCTGATATCCCTTTGTGACTGATAACTACCTGGAAGCCTCCTGGAAGCAAGTGTTATCTTTTCTCTGTTATCTCAGCAGGTGTATCCCATAAACTTCACTGACTATGCATTACTGGATGGATATCAAGCATACAGACAAGCTAATCACAATCCAGAACAGGCCATAGAACCTTTCAGGGATCTCCTAGAATTGTCTCAGAAGTTCAGGCAGAGGACATCCCATTTAAGGCATTACGTGAAATTTATATAGAATTACATATGTATCTTCCTAAATTTCAGTACATGGTTATATCTATTTATTTGAAAGATTTTCATACTGAAATAAACTGTAAGGAGGCTGGTAGCACTTTTGTACTTGTTTTAAATAGGCTTTCTGAGGCTACAAAATTCTATCAACTTCCTAAAGAGTCCTATTTTCAACCAGCTTAAAATTAAATTCCTCCTACCATTTCCATTCATTTCCTTTGATTCTTGAAAGTTTGGCAGGTTTTTTTAGCTATCCCAGAAATGTGGAGTTCATTTTCATCCATTAAAACACAAAGGAGAGTTATTTTTCTCTTTGTTAAACTTATCTGAACTGCAACAAGAGCAAAGTGAACTCCTCTGCAAGACTTACACAAGCCTACTTAAATAGCACAAAGGAAAAACGTCTATGAAGCTGCATTACGAGGCTCTGCTTAAAAATATGCTGCTTCCTGATTAATATAATTCAACTGTAATGCATGAATAAATTGTAATTTAGATGATTGCACGCATGTACTATCATATCAAAGCTAAAATGAGATACTTAGATAATCATAGCTTTCTCCTTTTTTTGTCTTTTTTTTTTCTTTCCACATCTTTTTCCCTTCTCACAAGGGGATTTGTATGTCATACCTTATTCTAAGATTGTCCACAGAGGCAGGACTGGTTACAAGGCAAAACACTGACAAACTGGGGAGGGGGGCAGGACTACATAGGCATAGGTGCAACTGGCTTTTTGGACAACTAGAAGCATGTTAAAACCTGTTAAGCCAAAACAGAAAGGGAAAGTAAGCTGCTGTTGTTAAGGCATCACTCTGGGACAGAAAAGAGCTGCATTCAAGTTCCTTCTGTGCAAGAAAATTCCTCTGACTCATCAGGCACCTGCTTTCTGTGGTGGTTTGTGAGACAGCAGCTCCAGGGAGAGCTGAAGTAACACATCCAGGCTTTGAGGATCTGTGAACTTGGTTGCATACCTTTGCAGGGTCCAAGTACATTGAAGGGTCCTGGAACCAAGCTCACAGATTGTCCATCCTTTACTGCTCTTGTTCCAAAGAATCATAAGTTATTTGGACATCAGAGTCTGGCAGTGCCGCAGGTGCTCAAGCAGGGCTTGGTGCAGGGCTGAACTATGAACAGGTGCTGGGAATATAAGCTCATTTATAAGCTGTAGTTGATGAGTATTTTCACTAAGGGAGAAGTGACATAAAGAACTGGTGAACACCAATTACTTAATGGAAACTTCCAATGTCATTCTGTTTTTCAAGCACAGGATCTGTAGTTCTCAGATAACAATATTGATTGTATGGGGGAAAAAATCATAAGCCTAAACTGATGCTCTTCATACATTTATTTTGTAATAGCTGTTAACTGATTGGTCATCAAATTGTTGGGAAGGCAGCAGGAAACATGATAATTATGGGTAGGTTACAACATAGCAGGTAGCATTGAGATGGCTCTTTTCTTGGCCAGATAGTAGATATTTCATCTGCAGAGGTTGTTGACACAGGACATCATCTTGGGGAAAATGGCTTTAATTTAGTTATATATAATTAAATTTTTTCATGATGTTATAGCAAATACTCCAGTTGTGTGTGCATATTATATCTTGTGGTTTGCTAGGCACTCTAGACATTGTATCGTTACAGAGAGTACCACAAAAATGCTTTAGATTCCTTAGAAAAGTGAAGAGGCAAAAAACCCCTCGAGAGATCCAAGAAGGGGGGGAAAAAAGAGATAAAGAGAGAATAGGTGGTTTGTTATCCATCCTGTTCTTGGAAACTGAACCAATGGGGATAAGACAACAAGGGCGCATATTTACAAAGCACAATAAAAGGGCTCTGTGCAGCCATGTCTGAGCAGAGCAGATGAGCAGTGCAGTTCTGGGAAGAATTACAGAAGGCGTCTTGTGTACACGTGCCCACCAACACAGAAACACTCATTTGCACACATACCCATGCTGCATGCCCAGATGATGCCCCTCTTCACATAAAAAAACCCTCTCGGTCTCAGTTAAGAAACCCCACAAACACTTCAGATGCAACACATGAAAAGTCCTGTTTCCTATAGTGCCAAACCACCTGAGTCATAAGCAGCCTGAGAGCAGGGCTGCGAGCAACTTTTCTCAGAAACAAGGCTATTTAGCCTGGCTTCAGCTCAAGAAAACCAAAAATAATTATACACAGACATAACTGGATGCTGTGGAATTGACAGACTAGAAGAGGGGCAGCTTACATGCACATCTATTCAAGAGTACTGTAAATTAGAGAATCTGCTAGCAAGTTGCTTTCAAATGGATTTGTTGTTCATGTCCATAGCAGCTTGCCATGTGTCACATCTGCAGTTCACACAGCTTCCAAAATCTCAGTGTTGTTCTTGCGTCCAAGGAATAACTAGACTGCACCTTCTCTGAGAGCTAAATGTCAACAATTAGAACTACCTGGACACCCCAAAGCTCTTGGACTCTCATCCCCTCTCATATTCCTTCTGCCCAGCCTTCAATTATCTTGCTGTGCTGACTTACCTTGCACAATTCCTTCATCTCAACCTTTAGCCTGATTTCTGGTATGTGAATATTGCTGGATATTCCATTCCAAAAGTGCTCTGTTACACACATTTTCTTCTTCCTCGCTTGTACAAGCTTCCACATCTTTAACTGTCTCCTTGACAGATGCAATGATCTAAAACTGTTCTTAACAGCCCTAAAATAATGCTTGGTTTTCTTTACAGCTTTTACAAAGTTTTCCTCTTTTTCCCCTCCTGAGTTCTCAGAAATAGGTGATCAGAGATGTGTGATGAGGTGATGCTAAAAAATCTTGTTTTTTCCCTCTCTGTGTGACCCATAAACTTTCTATTCAGCCCTCTTGTCTTTAGATGTATTCAACAGCAGAACTCCCCAGTCAGCTTCACCTCCTATCTCTGCTAACATCTACAGAGGGACAAAACCCAAATCTCCGTCCACACCAAAGTCTTTCCACATGCATAACACCCCATCCTTGATGCAGAAGGAAATGAGAAGGACATGAGCTGTTTCTGTTGGCACCCCCATGATCACTGACATCTTCACTGTCTGATGAGATGTGAGTCTCAGTTCCCTCCAAATTCATCATTTCCCAACATGATACCCTGTTCATCCAGGAGTTAATAGGTTTGTCTACTCATTGGTTAGGATCAGAGTTAGAAAGCTTCTTGTATTGCCAGTTGGCTACCACCTCTTATCTGCATAATTCCACTGTACAGTCTTCCAGGCCCTACAAGTGCTTCTGTGTTGTAGCCCTTGGCCACTTTCACAGCCCAGAAATGCACCTCTGGTCCAGAAGTGTAAAGGTGTTTTTAAAGTGCCTCCTCTGAGCCGCCAGAGATGATTGTAACAGGCCAGCATCGGGTTCTTGGAAAATAAAAGTGAACTTTTAAAACACCACCAGACCATAGCTGGACATTTAAGCTAAGTATTTAGCTTTTGGATATAAATGGGCATCTTTGTCTTACATGGAGAATTTTCCATAAGAACTGCAAATTTTCACCTCAGTGTCTTAGCAACCTCTCAAAGCATAGCCTAGGCAGTAAAAACACCACAGAAACATTCGCAGAGTAACCTAATTAGGTAGACCTCACCTGGACAGCTGTGGGTATCTAAAACAAAAGCAGTTTTCTTCATAGTCAGTAGAGGACAATATGCACTTACAGGGTGCAAAATATGTGACATTCATTAGCATGAGGCCAATTTTTTCTTACAATAATCTATTTCTCTCAGAGACCCGCAGGAAAAATGACAAAATTACCAACCCAGATTAGAAGAGGGAGGCAAAGAAGATGCTGGAGTGGTACAGGAGATGGCTGGGCAATAGAGTGTGCCACTGTCTGTAAACAAGTTGCAAGGCCCTCCACATGCTTAGATATTACACAGGCCATGAGTAATTGTCCTGGCTACTTTCCCAGGCTCTTGCTGTGGGTGGTCTTGCCCCACAGCATGGATGGCAGATCACAGTGTCCCCCAACCAGCTGTGCTGGGAGCATGGGGTCACAGGGCAGGAGGAAATGCCCAGTGCAGCACTATGGAAGGGTGCTGGGCTGCATCCGCCTTGGCTGGATGCTGGGGCAGGAGCCATCAGAGTTAACATCCTCTCCACAGAGGGCAATTCACACAGATTTTTATTTTGTATATGAAGCCAAAAAAATCAGACTGTCTGTGCTGCAAACTGCTTCAGGCACTTTCTGTCTTCATGTTCCCTTCTCTGAAGGATATTCTAAGGTAAGGAAAAGAAGTATCACTAGCCAGATCATTTCTGCACAGAGTGCAGTGTGGGCCTGACACACAGATGTTCAGGTCCCGTACACTTACTGACAGCTAGCTGCAGCCAACACAAACCCTATGTGCTGTTTGGACTTTGCTTTTTAACCCACAGGCAGGAGAGAGGATTTCAGTCACTTGCCTGGAGCTTGACTTTAAGGAGCAGCTGCAGGGAGAATGAAGCGACTGTACCATAAAAAAATCAGCCAAAGCCAATAGTACCAAACCATACCACAGGATATGGGTACTGCACTTGAGAATGCTAAACCAGGGGAAGCAACTCATTGAAAAATCAAACAGCAATATGCCTTTAGAAATAGTACACATCACACTAGAAATAGTACTCTCTAATACACATCACAGGTGTTTCAACCAATTGATTTCTCTGTCATATGTCCTGCACCCCAACAGGTCGAGCAAAGTGGGTAGAATTTGGCCAGGCAAGAATGATTAACCAGGTGACTTCAGCTGCAAGGGCTGACATCTGACAGTAGGAAAAACAGATGTGGAAGAAAGAGCCTAGTGTTCTCAATCTAAAATACTGGCTCTGTTCTTCCTGGGGTGAGCAGTTAAAAAAAAAACAGAAGCAAAAGTACGCATGCTAAAGCTAATTTCATGGCTGAAAAGGGTCAGATAACAGGACCTCAATCCTAGGCAAAGGTCTTCCCCTGAAGATTTTTGATAGGCAGAGGCTTTTCATTGGGTTTCCTGCTCCACTGGCTTCCTTTCTCCATCAATTTCCCTGACACCATGAGTGTCCAAGAACTGTGGTCATGTCTGAGTGCACCAAAGAACGACAAGGCTGATGGTGAACAGAACAGCTGCAAACATGCAAATTCCTTTCTTAGAGGAACACAAGTTAGAGATCAGGACAAAATTTTAACTTTCTGAAGGCAAGTAGACCTACCTTCCTTAGACCAACTTCTGAGCTCAAACCCATGCAAAAAGGGCCACGGTTTTTTAAATTTTCTATTACAATGGTAATTAGGACTTGACAGCTGGAACCATTTCTCTGCAATAAAATGTTTGCGAAGGGGCCATAGTGAGTGTTCTTTATCTTTAAGTGATTAAGGTTTAGACTACATTGGCTTCAAAATTAAAATAAATTCGGCAACATCACCAATTTCATGTAGACACTCACTGCAGAGAACTTTAGGTGTGCTTTCAGATTATGACAGAAATCAGGTTTTAGAGTTCCATACATGTTTTGGGACTAACTAAATATCAGTATTTTCAGTAAATAAGGGAATTAGTCTCCACATTAGAGAAATTACCATTAAGTATTCATTCTCATGCTATAAATCTTACCCAACCAGGAAAGAGAAATTATTTCCATTTACACAAATGGCAGATGAACATTAAAAGTCAGATATTAAATTTCCTCAATTCTAACAGGTTTAATGAGCACTTACTAGTATTTTCTTAGTTAAACCCACTTTTTACTTACTTGCTTTGTATTCTCTACCATGTTTGATTCTTGCTCCTGCTGAATCTACTGGCCCATTCATACCTCTGCCACCTTGTACATGTTGTTTTGCTCTTGACTACGACTGGGACAGAAAAATCTTAAGTTTTTCCAGAAAGCAAGGATAAGATGTTGAAAACAGCAGTGTGGATGAGCTCTGAGATGACTTCAAGCCACCAGGCTAGTCATTTACTACCTGAAAGTAGGAACAAAATAAAAACTTCTCTTTCTCCCATATTTCCTGATTCAAAGAACACTAGGAATTGTTGTATCAGGTGTATTTAAAAAGCTTATTCTAACCTGTGGTAGAGTTTTATATTAAACAGAGAAATTTATAAGATGCATGGTGTATTTTATATGGAAGGTGAAGGTAAATCATATTCTTTTTATTTAAAGGTCACACCACTTCTTTTTCACCTTCAAAAGTGCAGGCTTTTTTATTCTTGCATGGTTAGTCTTCAATATAAATGGAGAATATATAACACATCAACATTTTTTTGAGACTGATGACTGAAACATGGAGCTAGCAATCTTGGCCAGGGTTTAGCAGAACATGAGCTTTTCACACAATGTGGTACCTAAGGGATCTAATTTTGTGTTTGGGTATATAAGCTAGAGGAAGTGATGCAGAAGTGGGGAAGCAGTATTAATGGATTTTATAGTGCTAGGGAGACGTTTACAAACGCTGTTCAGTTTTGGTACACGTATTTAAAAAAAAAGATGGTGAAACTAGAGAAAGGAGCTCATGTTCTGCATAACAAGGATGGTGAGAGTCATGTCATCTAATTTCAGCCAGCAAAGAGCTAGGTACCTAGTCCAAAATAGAAGTGCAATCCATGGAGGCAGATAGGTGTCTCCAGAGAATGATTCATCCCACCCTAAGAGAGGTGTCTAAAACAAGTTGGATGAGTCTTCTGAATGAGTCATCTCTCCTCATTGACTGCAGGAGGACTGGGGAAAACTACCTTAGGCTAGATGTTTCTCATGTTTAGGTAGCAGAATATACATCTCATCCCAAGTGGCTACACTTTCCTCCCTTGCATCTGATTTAACCAAAAGGAGTCTGGAGTTGATTTGATTATACATACCACCTTGAAGAGATAGGAGTGTTTGGGAAAATCTTAATGAAGGGCATGGTGGGTTATCCCTCATCTGAAAAGTGCAGGCTAAGGGATGTGCTGTAACTCTACAGAAAAATCTGAAGGTGGTACAGGTTACATTAACATAATCACAAACCTCAGATTATGGAGATCAGACCACATGTCTGAATTAGTCCAAACCATATTTTAGCTCTGTCTCATGCCTAGTAATATTCTGTGTATAAGATGATATCCCTCAGAGCAATGAGTATAGGCAAAGCATAAAATAAACAAGGAGACAAATTGTCAAAAGAAAAAGCCATATGTCTCTAATAAAACTTATTTTTGGGGGGAGGAGGGGGATTTCCCTGGCCACAAAAATGGGTGTTTGCTTCTCCGTGATGGTTATTTTAAAATACCATTGCTTTATTGCACAATTCTAGTCCTATGTCCTAAGAGGAAAGAAGACTCACCTGGACCTTCAGATGGTTGTAGATTACCTTCTCTGGTCTGAAAGTCAACACCAATCAGTGCCTTTAAGGATAACCAGTCACTGCTGAAGCAAGTTAATTATATGAGGGCAGCTAATCATTATTCACAAATAATTTTGGGGTTGTAAATCCACAGATGTCATGTCCCTCAGTGAAAGTGTATTTTTAGCTCTGGAGCACATTGGCCTTTCCTGTCTCTGTTTGCTCTGAAATTAACATTAATCAACTTTTGGCTCTGTGCATGCAGTATCACCCCAACCAGGTAATTACAGCAAATTTCTAGAATAAAGACAAAAAAAGGTCAAGTTTAAAGCTCCTTGCTTTCAACCTTCAGTGTTTGGTCATTCATTTCTTTTGGTATTGTATCTAGTACTCATTAGTCACATTGAAAGTCAAGGTTGTGCGTGCCTGGAAATGTGTCATTTTCCCTATCACATCAATCACTTAATACAAGCCACTACCTCTCCCTACGCACCTGGCCTCTCATAAAAATAATACAACATAGGCTGCGTATAAAATTCTCTGTGGGGCAGGATAATCATCCCAGAACTCTTCCGTGGACTGACAACTTTTGCAATAGTTGCAACTTTCCACTATGTTGTTGAGAAAAGATATATTTAGCTGCTATATTACCGGAAAATTATATGGAGAAGAGTAATAATATTTGAAATTATTACCACATTGAAACCATCAAAATAGTTGCAAACAGATGCAAACAAACCTACATATAGTTTTGCATTCTACAGGTTTAGAGAAGGAGATGAAACCTCAGTAGTAGAAGACTTTGTTTAGCCACAGGATACCAGATACTGTGGCTCTGAAGACTTCAGTGGACCCACAAAATATGTGCTAAGTTTGATATAAATTACAAATGTTTATTTTAGCAAAACTGACAAAAAGCACTATAGTCAACCCACCCCCTCCCCCCCAAAAAACAAGCCCAGAAACAACCCACCCCCCAAAAAAAAATTGTTACATCCTCATGGAAAATCTCACTTCCCCTCCCAGACAATTGCTGAAGGTGAAGGATGCTGTTGACCCATTGTTCATGATATACGCTGCAGTTTGGTTTTTCCCCCCAGTTTTTGTAAGTTACTGCAGTGCGAATTGATGTTAGGCAAAGCTCTGGTTCCTCTGCCAGCATGTATTTGCAGATGTTAATGTCTGGAACAGCAATGCTCTTCCTGACATTTATAGGAAGTGCATTTCCTATTCCAGAAAGGAGCTCTTGGCTGTTGGCAGGTGGTAGCTTCGGGTCTGCCCAAATGTGAGCAGGACAACAGTATACACAGTAAAGCCTGCTGTTCCTCCAGAATTTCTAACACAGAATTAACATGTCTAACTCACCTCTCTGATCGTTGATCATTGATCATCCCTGGACTCCACAGGCTGTTCAGCTAGCATTTCCTCCACTCTGACATGTGTCTAATGGCATAGGTCAAGAACCTGAGCATTGCAGGCTAGTTTGGATAATAACTACTTCCCTGTCTCTGTCATTGGGCTAATGTCGGTTGTTCCTTATATTCAATTTTATGTCTCAGAAGTCCTCCGGTGGCCCACATGTTATATCACAAAAGCCAACCCCCACTTTCAGGATAAACAGAGGCAGATCAACCCCCTTTTTAGAGAATAAAACTTGGTGATGTTGTATTTAGCTGTAAGAAGCTCTCCATCAGGTGTTGTCAGAGTCACACTTGTACCAGGCTCCTCACTGCCTCCACCACAGCCAAGTGTGCCAAAAGCACTGAACCTTGCAGGCAAATGGCTAGTCAGCTCCAACAAAGCACAAATTCCCCTCCAGGTCTCTGTCTTTAAACAGTAGACCATCCATGACCAACTTTGTTCCTCAGACCTTCTGCCACATCCCTTCTTCACATGGATTTGTGACAGCTCTGGGTGCCACACAGTAAATTTTCATCGTGGCAAATCAGGATGTCAGAAGACAAAGAAGTCAGTAGCCTCACCCACTCACTGGGATGCGTGACTCAGACAGTGATAACTGGTGAATCATCTAATAGTCACCCAGAGTGCTTTTTGCATGAGCTCTTGCAGGGAAAACCTTCTGATAGTAGATAGGTGGTTCTTCACTTTCTGTGTCACTACTGAAAGTCAGCTAATGACACCACCTGGCACAGAAGGAAGGGGGAGGTTGGCTGCTCAGTTTTCAGTTTTGTTACTCAACTGAGACAGCAGTCATTACAGAAGTCTCAAATTATTACTTCTCTGAAGAACGACATTTTTGACATGATCTTTTAGCTCAGATTTATTAATAGTCATTGCCTCCATACTATAACAAGCTAAAAGAAGAGAAATTTATGAGAATTAAGACAATTGATAATTATACAAAACACAGGTAGGAAAAATAAGTGAATATAAAATGTATTTCAAAAAATTATTAACATTTAGGACTTTTTTTCTTCCTGTTCTTCAGCATTCAAGAACACAACAGGTACCTCATGATCAAAACTGGCTCGTCTGTCTATTAGGAGCACCAGCCATTTCATTCCCAATAGTCATTTTTTGGGGGAGCCCAGAAAAAACCTAACAAAATTTCTAAATAATTCATCCTATCTGGAAGCATATTTGCATAGTTCTTCTATTAAAATATTATAACAGATCTGCAAGGTAAATATCTTTCTTTCCCATGTCTTCCTTCAACATGTAGCTGCCAGGTTCCTAAATTCCACATGTTTAGCTCTGCCATATCCTTGCTTCTTACACAATGAAAACATGCTTACCAGCCATTTTCAACATTATCCAGAATAGAACACCTGTTTGTGATTTTCTTAAGTGACGGGAATATCTATTCTCAAACACACTGTTTTGCCTCATCTTTCCTGGATAAACTTCAGTTCATCTCCATCTAAGTAACTCTTTGCTGATGATGCCTTACCTTGCCTGCGCCTCATTACAAAGTATGTCATTCATTTCAGATCTAAATTTATCCCTCCTGCTTGCAAACATCATATTATCTGACTGCAAACTACTGAAATCAGAAATGCTGAGCCCTAAAGTCTGAGGTTATGGAAAATTTAGTACATGTTAAGAATAATCCCATATAATTAAAGCTTTCTCTGTTATTTTAGTCATGTTCTTCATTTAAAGTGTCAGCTAAACATTTTGCAGGTCAGAGTCAAAAACTATTAGAATTTGGCAGCTTCTGAAATCAGGACGGGCTACAAATTGTCCCACTAAGTAAACCATACTGGATGGCTTACAGTAATGAGATACCAAGTTTGTTTCTAGGTCACTCACCTCAAATACACTCTGGTTGCCAGTTCCTGAAACTCATTGCAATCCAGTTGTGCTCTATGTGCATCCAAAGGTAAACAATTTGATCACTTTTCTCTGTGACCAAGGTTTGAATGATCCTGTAAGTGGAAACATCATTTCCATAAGAGATAAAGATATTTTGACAGAGGTCAAAGTTTTTAGAAGCTCTGTAGGGTAGACTGTGATTGCATGGGGACTGAATGGTATTGCAGTAGATGGTCCATTAATCCTGTTGCTTATGGTCTGTTATTGCTTTCTTTTGTGAACCTGGATTGAAAGAGAGATTACTGTAACCTTAGTCTCCTTTTCCCACTCTTTTGTCCTTCCCATCTTTTTCTGTTGGGCAAACCATCTCTGTGTTGAAGGCTTCTGTGGTTGCACTAACTCCAAGTAGTTGCCTGAGATGAGTTTTGGGCCCATGCCCTAACAAGTGTAGTAAGGCAGATCTGTAATTTTTCTACTGGCATAAAAGCATTTGAATGGACAAAACTCCACATGCCGGGAAGCGAAACTTTGCAAATGCAAGTACAATTTAATTAAAGCTGTAAAGGGGCCTGAAGGAGAAAAATAACATATTATTAGCAGCTTGAATCTGTAGCTGGCCTTAGGTCTGTACGACAAGCCAGCTGCACTTTTGGTGTGAAAAGGAAGCTGGCCAGTGGCCCTTACCCAGCTCAGCTACAGTCTTCCAAAACACACCCTTTCTCATACCTCACATCCTTGTGGCACATCTAGCTTTAAAAAAGCTTCCAGTAATACTGTGCCTCTGGCCTATATAAAATGAAAGAAATTCAAGCCTAAACTTGCTTACTCTTGCTTTTGGAGGTAACAAATGAACAGTGCTGTGCTAATAGAAATTCTGCTATACAACCATAAGGAGAAAGCCTACCACTTCTGAGCAGCAAGCATTTTTCCCCTTTAGCTGTATAATTACAGCTTTTTTCTGATCGTTACCAGGCACAAAATCTATCAGCTGCTTCCACTGGCATACCATGATGACAAGCTTTTGTCCTTACCACAGATATTCAAAAGACTGTAAGAACATTTTGGACCCTGTTGCAAAGTTAAAAACATAAGCTGGAGTCTGACTAATCTCTACTAACACTGCTGGAAAGTTTTGGGATGTTAAACACGTTGCTTAATGTCAGAACCAACAGCTGATGAGAATCTACTCAATCTTTTCTATATTCCCTGAATCAAGTGAATAGCACAGGTCAGACCTAGCACTTAAAAAACCCCAAAATTTGCAATAATGATTGGGAAGAAAGCTGGAACTGCAATGGTCATCAAAGAACAGCTCCAGCTTTCCATCTTCTTGGCATCTCTGATCCAAACTCATCTACTTCTATCTTTTTCTCTGAGTACTTTTAATGTAATTTAAGAATATTATTGAAGAGAATGATACTTACAATTGCCTAACTTGAAAGTTGGGCAATTACCTGGGGTTTTTTCTTACTGATCATCTGGAATGAAAGAAGATGGGGAGGATTGCAAAAGGAAGCAGCCTTTTAGAAAACAGTATGCGAAAAGGAATCAATCTGCTTTATTGCAGACGGAAAACAGAACTAGAAAGGGTAAAATAAGCCTTTTAGAAGACGCATAGGTTCCATGTGTACTTGTATAAATTAAGCCACTTAATACATTCATGGGTCCTTCATACACATTCCATACAGGACCTTCTCCTAGTGAAGATTTCTGAAGAACCAAACAGCCAGAACAGAAGTTCACACCTCAGCTGGTTCACAAATCTGTGGGGTGGAAAGGATGGCTACCAGGTAGCATTTCCAGCTCCAAAGGCAGAGGATAAAGACCATAAGGATCAGGGTAACCTCTTGTCTTGCTAGCCACTAAGGGGGACCACATAATGCCTGCTAATTAATATTTTAGTCAGACAGAAATGTAGGACTAGGGAGCTGCTTCTGTGTCCACCAGGCAGCAGTGATAAGAATAGCCTGTTCCCAGATGAAAAGAAGGGAGTTGATGAGAGGTGAGCCATACTGTGCTACTTGGTCTGGCCAGAGAACACATCCTAGCCCCACAGAATTTGTTAGCACGGGTATAACCAAAAGGCTTCAGGCAGAGTCCCTGCAGAATTGTGGGTCCTTCTTACAACTCTGATGTCTTTTCTTCCACTTTGTGGTACTGTGCTCACTGTAACTGTTCTAAGTCAGACCGTATAAGTTGTTTCTAGATGAAGGACAGTGAGCTGAAGTTTTGCTCATGCGTAGCTCTGCAGGGCTCCCATGTGTTTTCACCCTTTTGGAGTCTCCCTCACTGTAGGTCACAACAGTAGTAGTCAACTGATCTATTAAACTAAAGTTTCATTTACACACATTCAGAAAAAGCCTGAGGTCTGAAAACAGTGTTTGTGGGATGGAAAACAATAATTAATACAACCAGATGCATGGAGCAAACGTTTCCATCAGCATGTCTTACTTTGTGACATTGCTTGGACTCTGATCAGAAGGATGATTCTGCTTTCTGGTTTCCCCCCAAAACTAAGTGTAATTTCTCAAAAACAGAAAGTGCAGTATATACCAGTATGTGCTATATGGATATGTCTACAACTCCTGTGTCTCTAGATCTAATGCATAGCATACACTGTGCATTGTGAACATTAGTCAAATTATGTAAGCTCACTCCTGAGATCTCCAAAGAGATCACTGATGAAATACAAACAGTAAGAAGTTTAAGAGCTACAAGGGGGAGGAAATGCTGAGAAACTAACAGAAAAATCACAATTATCATGGAAAAGGGAGGGAAACAAAAGAAGAGTGCTTCAGAGCAAAAACTCTTTTGTTTCTAAATGAGTGTAAATTTTCCCACCGAATAGTTTCCTGTTTACTTGTTGCTATGAGGTTCAGTTAATGGGAAATACAATAAATGTCAGTCTACTAGATGATGGAGAATAGGTTTTGTCAAACAACTTTCAAGTCATTAGAAACAAAGAAAAATAAGTATGGAAGGAACTTAGGAGTTCATATCCTCACTGAAGCATTGTTTGGTTGGTGAAGGTGAAATAGAGTAATCATAATGTGTTTGACTTAGCACAACACACTCTTTAAAGAGCAGCACTGCACAATAGCTGGCTCTAAATTTAAAGCTGGCCTTGTTTTGAGTGCAGGTTAGATTAGATGATCTCCAGAGATCTCTTTCAAGCTAAATTATTCTATGGTAATATGGACAAAGTGATGATAAATGGGCAAAGGGTTAGTGGAGGGAAAATCTGAAGCATTCTTGAGTAGAGATGGATGTTGGTCATTGAATAAATGTTCCTGCAGAGATGGATGACAGATAAAATGTTCTGTAGCATTCTGACAATAATCTAAGGTCTAATACCGAACTGCTTCTGGCAACATTTGTAGATGACATTGATGGGGGAGCAACAAAAAACTATTCAAGGACTGGAGAAAGTGAGTCATAGTAAGAGTCTTAGCAAGTTCTACCTGTTGAGTTCCTCTAAATGTAGACTGAGAGGTGATTTTGTTGGTGTGTAAGCACATTCACAAGAAGACAATAGCAGATACAAAACTTGTAAGCAGAGAAAGGCAAAATGAGAATGAGGGACTGCTACCTGAAAGCAGGCCAATCATACCTGAGACACAACTTCTCCAGTTTTTCCTTTTTTTGTCAGGGATGGTAGAGGCAAAAAATATAATGAATAGCAAGGACAATGATTGTTTCTCTCTTCTGTGTGATGATACTTTTCATCTAGAAAAGAGCAGATGGGAAAACTGTAATGACCCATGATTTTTCACTAAGATTACTGGCGTTACAAATGAATTTACATTTGCCCTGATGCTCTGCTTTTTTGCTTATTTCCGGTCTTTAATTTTAGGGTTGTTTGTTCCCATCAAACAGCTTACCTGTCAAGTCCTTCATGATGCTGGGACTGAACTCCTGAGTGGAGATGGTCTTGTTACTAAACAAGAAGGTGCATGCCACTAATAGCATAGAACAGTGATGTACGAGGCCTTTGCTTCTGCTTTCCTTTGTGATTTTTGGATAGTTCACCTGGGTGTAAATTTTCAGAGGTACTCGGGTGGCTGAATGCCGTCTCAAGCCAAGGATTGTTTTAATGTAAACCAAGCATCTCTCTAGTTTTAAAGACTTGAGATCCCTTTGTACAGCAGTTCACCTCCACTTCAGACACTTACCAAGGAAGCAGCACTGCAATACTATTGTAGCATCTCCAGTAAGCAGAGTATATATAACATGCTTTTTATGTTGTGTTGGTTAATGGGTCCTACTAAGGTACAAATATATATGCCCTACATGATTAAAATCATAACTTGCTTCTAGGAATTTCCTCTATCTAAATTTTTTAAAATTAAATAATAATGTAAAAATTCTCCCAAAGTAAAACAGCAGAATTTAATTAGGACTGTAATATTGTCCTGGCATTTCTCACAGGGTGTCACCCATTGTTCAGGTCAAAAGTCATGGAAACGTCAACAAACAAACCATAGCTTTATCTCCATTGTTTTGAACATCAAATAATCTCTATTTTTTCACTGTAGTGTGAATTGGCAGGCTTGATTATGTTCTTTCAACATCAAACATCAGATAGGATGACTTTCATACCAGAGCCAGATTTTTAAAACCAGCTTTATTCCAAACTAAAGGGAAACATCAGTGAGATACTTATGCTTGAGAGTCAGAGCACTCTTGTCAGGTATCTGGTGCCTGACTTCCATGTCAGGTATACAGCATCACTGACATCCCTGTGGTTCAGTTGGGAAAAAAGTCCCCATTCTTTCAAAAATGGTTAAAAAGACACATTGTGAATTTTGGTACAATTCAATGCCTTACATGTTTTGCCCTGACAATATTTCAGCAAGGATTTGACCTACTTTGCTCACATGTTTTTCAATCAATATGGATCAGAAATATATTCAAAAAGTATTAAAATAATGAAATATGTGGGAAGCTAGCAAAAATGTTGGAGTTTTGGGGTTTTTATGTAGGTCAGTACACCTCAGTAATTTATTTTAAACAGCTATCTTAAACACGTTATGTTGGATCATATATATATATATATAAATAACATATATGTGATATCTGAATTACAAATTGTTGACATAACAATTAAGTGGCATGAGTTTTTGTGGGGGAATCACAGTATTCATGAGTGGTAAAACCAGCAATGACTCATAAAAATGGTCCCAGGCAAGTAAAAAGTTAGGGGGCAGCAGATGCAAATTTCAAAATCTTTGCCCATGCTAGCAACCTGTTACTTCTCCAAGTATTCCCAGTGGTTTCACCATGAATCAGAGCTTGTCAAACTAATCATTCATGCACAAAAGCAGCTTCCTACACCAATTGCCACAGTATATTGTACTGGTTTAAAACTCCTGTGTTACAAGTCCTTTCAGGACAAATGAGTCCTGAGAGGACTCAGTGCTGGCCTGTAACACAAGCCAAAAGAGATCTGGGTCATGAGGCACTGTATATAGCTTGTAAGACATCAGGTGCATTTCTACAGCTCTCCTTGGACTGCTTTATATTTCCTCCCAGTGTCCCTTAAAAGCTGTCTGAGTTTTGGGTTAGGACTCTGTAGAAGGGCTTCCACATTCCCATCTTGCAAGCTTCACTTCCAAAATGTAATCTGGCCATTTGGGACCCATAGGCAGCACAACTCATGGCTGAGCTGATTTTCTGCAGATGTTGAAAATGCTCCTTCTAAGAGGCATTATAACTCCTCACACAGACCAAGTCTGCAGACATCCATCCTCAAGGAATGTTAAGAATGCAGTATCAGAACAGCTGCACTTGGCCAGATGAAGAGTGAATTTGGCAAACGTCTTACGGGAATAGTCATTGGTGGATATCAGGAGAAAGAATAAACAAACTGCTTCAAAGTAGAAAGTCTCTCCACATCAGCCTGTATATGAAATTTCTCAGAGAAAGACTGCATCTGGATCATCTCTTAAGTGTTGAAATGAGATTGATGAAATATATAACCCAAATTGGAAAGTATCAGCGAAGTCTGCTGATAACTTTCCTCTTCTGTTTTGTCTGCTCACACAGCTTTGAATTTCATATATTGCACAGGCTTTTCATCCTCACAACAAGGAAACATGCAATGATCTCTAACACAACTCTAGGATGAAACAAATTCAGCTTTCCCAGACTACCCATTCATTTACCCTAACAAAAGCTTCTACACATGTTCTTTTAGGAAAAGAATCACAGTGTTACTGTTTGAAGATTATGAGTTTGACCATCTCAGTTCTTACAGAACTTCTCTGAGTTTCTCTGGAAGTTGACTATGCCAGTGACATACCAAAATGAGGTCTTTTAAATCAAGATATATATAGATATTGTTTATATCTTTTTCCCTGAACTCAGCACAAGAATAAATATATTTTCTTTAGGGTTTTTCTTATCATTATTTCTCTTCTGATGAAGTGAATTGTCCCATTCAAGAATCAGGCTCGTCCTCCTTCCATGTGCTCAACAAATTCATTCATGCAACATCTGTATCCTCTGATACTTCCTGAATCATGAGGGTTATTTGAAGTTCTCTTCAGTGTCACAAGGTATTCACAAGTCAGGTTTGCCCTGAGAGTTTTTTTCAGACACGGTTACCAAATATGTTCATGGTCTAACACTCTGTAGGATTTCCTACAGGCCTAGCTGCAAAGTTGGAAACGTACTTCCTGGAAATAGTAACCTGAATAATGTTTATTGCTACATTACAAAATCCTGTATTCTACACATTTTGTTTCTTCTCTATTTCCAAACCTCCTTAGAGTTTTCCTTTCCTAAATTGGTGACTTCTACTCATTTTCTGACAGGTATCTCTATGTAAGGATGAGGGGACTATTCTAGTAAAGAAGTTAAGGTTTAATCCAGGTGAGGATGCTCATATTCCAAGGAAGGAAATAAAATTTTAGGAGAGGTTTAGTTACCTTAATTGGTTAATCTATTCTTCTGCAATGTATAAGAAGAAGGCTACAGGGAAAACAAAAGCAAAATGATAAATCAGCAAAACAAGTTCTTAGCCGACATCATACAGGAAAGGATAGGAATTGCCAAGTCTTGAGATGAGCTAAGCCAGCAGAAAAGCTTGCGACACTTCAAAACAAAAACAAGTCATCTGGTGCTTCATTTAGGAGAAGACAGCCCAGATGTGACTATAGAACTACATCAGCCTCCTCTACTACTTCCAGGAAGATCACCACTATTGTAGACTGGGCAGAGTTTGGCCCAGCATTAAAGCAGAAGTGGACTAGGGGTAGTACTGCTTTCTGAAAAAAGTGCAGGAAACTTCTCAAGGGGAAGCATCTTACATTCTTGCATTTGCTGCAGGGAAAGAATAACTGATTGGAGAGAGTCTGGCTATGCATACATGGAAAATGTTGCTTGAGAATAAAGTCTCCAACCATCAAAAAATAAGACTGCAGGACACCCCCTCTTTCAAAATACTAGTTTATTTTTAAGACAGATGTTATAGGCGTCATATCTTTGATATTATTTATCACATTGAACAAAACAGGCTAGAAAATTTCTTTACATTTTATACAGTGAAATAAAAGCAAAAGTGAGGAACAAATACATCCAAAGCCTTAGTGGAGACACACACCATAGCTCATTCATAGTTTTCAAAAGCAGAAATTTGCAACATCTCCAGCATAGACTACATACTCAAAGCATACACATGTTGCAGACCTTAATCCAAAAATTATTTCCTCTTTACTTGAAGAGGAAATTGCTCTGATTGCTGAAGTAGGAGTAGCACTCCAGGCACTTGTATTTGCCAATAGTTACCTTCCAAGTGCTTCTGGTGTGATACAACTCAGTGAACCATTTCCTACTTTTGGTTTTGCCATTCCCAGACAGCAGTTCAACAGCGTCTGTGAACTTGTTCATATTGCACTGTTGCAGCTTTAGGGCCCAGCTGAGCTTGTACTGTGCTTAGCTCTATGTCATAAATTTTATATGGCAGCTGCTATGGAGTTGCATCAGGTGGAAATAAAAGAACTGAAATGTGTGTATAGCATACTTCACAGAAAAGGCCTCCATCAAAGACTTGAATATCATTGAATATTATTACTTGTTTGAAAAAAATAATCCACCAGACTTGATATACTGCAAACTCCAGGATTTCATCATAAATTCAAATATATTTCTAGCTCTGCAGTCAACAACACAGTCTGTACAGAATCCTAAGTTGCTTAATAGAAAAATCAGAGACAGGCATCACAATTTGCATTGCATTAGTTCCACCTCAAGAAAAAAAACAGGAGGAAGGTAATGAAATGGAACAACTCCCATATTAAGCAGATAGCTATTAAAGCTAGAAGAGGAGTAGAAAATAAGCTCAGAGAAATAAAATCTACTCATTCAACAGCTTAATAACCAAGCAGATTAATGTTACTGAAATCGTGGTTCATTTTTGGTCATGGGGATGAAGATGGAAAATAATTTTAAGTTTCTTTTTTTTTTTTTTTTCATTCCAGCATTATGGTTAACAAATTAAAATTATGTGTTGCTATATAGCCTTACCCTGGAGCTGTTTGGTTTGAGCACTGCCACCTCCATGGTAGTCCCAGGAGGGGACCATGCTTCTTCACTTCCAAAGACAGCTGTGCATTCCTCTACTTGATTCTATGCAACCTCTGGAATCCCCATAATCTTCAGTAAAAGACTGAAACAAAGTAGGCAACATGTCATTAGGTAAATTAACATAACATACAGAGTCAGACCATGGATATAGTGGCCCCATACCCTGTCTCTAAAGGTACCCTACCACAGACCTTTAATGCAATGCATAGATAAAGTGTGTGGTGTTATTCCTACCATACAATGACCCATGTTAGATGTTCTGCTCAGCTAAGAAGGAAACTTATAGATTGTATTGGATGTCTTTGGCAAGATCTTAGTAGCAGGGAGGAGGAGGAAGGCAGTGCTGCAGGGGTGACCTCTCTGGGAGAAGGTAAAGGGCTGCCCTATGCCACTCCCAGTCAGCTTTGGCTGACTCCACAACAGCCACCCAAAGGTACTGCAGCACCTCAAGGACCCATGCCACAGCAGAAACTCCACAAGCAGGCTGTAGCCCATGGAGGAGCCACAGAAGCACAGGAAAAGAGTAAGAAGGAAAGAGGAAGAGGAGTGAGGAACAAGGAGTGGCAGAAAGAAACCCCTACACCCCTGCACCTAATGTTTACTCCTCCTGTACTGCCTCTTTCTTTGCCAAAGGGACTGAGTGCAATCTGTGGTGATATCAATAGCAAAATTCTAGGAAGGGGAGTGGGGAGGTGCTTTCCTTAAGTGTTCAAATGTTTGTCATCTTTGCTTTTCAGCACCTTAAGCAGTGTCTTTATTTAGGTCCATGAGTTTTCTTGTTTCTCTTCTTCCTATTTTCTTCCCTTCATCCCCCTTGAGGAAACTGAGGGAGCAGCTGGGTGAGTATTTATCTGTCATCCAGGATAACCCACTACACATTCAACAGCAGTAAGTTTTAGCGAGGAAATACATTATTGCAAAAATCTAAGTGTTATTTTATTGATTATTCTAAAGCAGTTGAGACTTTTGTCTCTTCTGCTCTGTCAGAGTTTTGTTTCAGGTGCCAGTGTTGTGCTGGGTCCCAATTTTATCATACGATTTTATCAGACATTTTATCATGTCTGACATTTGTGGTCTGAATGTCATTGTCTTGATAATAGATCTCTACAACACAACCAGTGTCTAAAGTTACATACAATAATAGATGAGATGATGAAGTAACAATTGTTGTGATGGTTAGATGAGTTCCTAAAGCAAATATATCATATGGGCCAGATCCACATATGGACTAAGTGGCATAACTCCATTGGGAACTTCCAGTTTATGTACTGGTGGGAGCAAAATTCACAACCCCTGTACTCTTAGGCTCGCCATGCAGAGCCCCACTATTGTAATAAAACTTATCTTGTTGACCTCTAAGGCCAAGGTGAAGCATATCTCAAGCCATAACATCCCCAGTAATGAAATGTAGATGGAAAAAAAGGGCATTTTGTCTGTTCTGAATAGATTGTTCATGTGCTCACTGAGATCTGTGATGATCACTGATAAAGAATGTTTCATTCTGGTAAAGTTAAGAAGTTTTGGTCATCACTGCAGGGGCTGAATCTTTCTAGCACTGAACCTAAGTCATGTGTCTAAAAGTGACTTACTGGACAAGATTCTCAGCTGCTGGAAATTGGCGTAGATCCACTAAATTAAATGGATCTATGCCAATTTATACCATCTGGAGGCCCAGCCCTGCATGAATAAATGTTAAACAAGCTGTTTTTAAACTAGGAAAATAATTTCACTTCTAACTTGCCTTCCAACACATCCTTAATAAATAGTCTAAACAAATTACATGATAATTAAAGGAAAATACCTGCCCAAGGAAAACCTACTGCTCCTGTCCTTTCAAATGTTTCAAGGAGTTCATTCTTGTAAAAGAGATCCTAATTTCTTTTTACTATCCATTCTGAATATCCTCAGAAAATTCACAAGTTCAGGAATATCTCCTCCTGTCCTTCATTGTGAAGGCAACTAATCAGTATAGGTCTGACACAGATTAATCTGGAATAAATACCAAGAGTGTGAGGGTTACAGTGACTCCTTGGGCCCATTTCACTAAACTCATCATTCTGATGCTTATCATTGTCACACCCCACAAGCAGATGGGCTGGGACATGCTCCTTCGTGGGTAACATTAAGTTATCTCAAGGGAACTAGAGGGAAGAGCAGACTATAAAAGGAGATAAATCACAAGGGTACACAAACATACAGTACAATCACACCATTTCACCCACTCCAGGGAAAGCATCTAGGTTTAAGTTGCTTACCAGTGGAATATTACAGATCTTGTCAATGTAAATTTTCTCCAGTTCCAGTGACAAACAGATACTGGAAAAAAAGGTATCCTTCAAGGAAGATAAAAATGAAGTAGAAGCTGTGAAGTACATAAAAGATAAATAGGCTTATTCAAAGGATATGCCCTCCATCATGAACACTGGCTGAAAATGAACTACATTCTGAAGAATGAAAGTAGGAAAAAAAGTCCTGAGACTACCAGTCTTAACCAAATATTGCTTATGGACAAAACATAATTTTAGATAATCATAGAAACGTTCTGAAAATTGTCAGAAGGAAAAACCAAGATGATGTCTGGTTGACTAATCTGTTTCAAACCTTGTAATTTGGCGTATCAGGTAACTAACTACTTATGAGTAAGATTTTCTTCTAGCAGCTGACTTACTCTTTTTATTATGTGGTAGTGTCAAGACTCAGCACAGCTTGCAACAAAATATATCTGGAAATTTGAAGAATTTTTCTCTACTGAATGTCAGTACCAAAGGCATAGGACCACTAACTACACTAAGGCATTGGTCTTGCAAACTGTCTAGGGTGTCCATAAACAGAGAAGCCTGACATTTGTCCTTTGAAGTGAACAGAAACAGGTTTGGGGTTATTTTTAATGAACGCTTGGAAATGTGGAAAAATATGCAAATAAGTTTCCAAATATGGGTTCTTCAGTGTGGTGGATTAATAGTGTTAATGTTATTCTTATTTATACTCACAGAGACCATTTTCTTGGTATTGCTACATGATAAATGACAAGCAGATTATGACCTTGAATGATAACCAAGTGGTAATACACCTGGACAACAGTATAAATTGTGTTTATAACTTGACCTTGCCATCCCATGACATGTGAACACAGGAGTGAGCAGCACAGGTAAAAACTAGGAACTGAATAAGGGCACTCACTTTCATGAATTTGCCTCTTTTGTAGAAATGTAAAGAAATGTAGAGAAATCAAATAATGCAATCATATTTTCAAAAACCTCTGATTGCAGTGAAATCAGACATATCAAAATCTACATCTTGCTGACTCTTGTGGTCATTTCAGAATAATATTAATCTTTAAAGCAATGTCAAAATAGAGGACAGTATTTGTTTTCAAATGTCTGACATACACTTTTCTCCATGTCTTCCAAGTTCCATTGTTGAGTGGAAACAGCACAAATTTCCAGTGGTATAAAAGTAACCCACAGCTACAGGCACAGCTTCACAACCCAAAATAACCAAATTACTGGAACTTACTGTAGTATCACCTGCTAGATAAGCAGGAGCAATAGTGTCATTGTCCAAGTTTTGCATCTTTTCTGTGATTTTATGAAATCAAATGGAGGCACCAAATATTTCCTGGTCTTTTTAAAGAAGTGCCTAAATCTTCCCAATTCCAAAATGCAGACAGTGCTAAACCAGATTCCTTTTAAAATGCTCTGAAACACAAAAGTCCGTATCAAGGTTCCTGATTAATGACTTGCAATAAATTAGCTTCTCCCTCCTCTCTAACTAGTGTTTAGTGCAAGAGATAAAATGCAGCTGAAACACTTGAAGGTTTAAGGGGAACAGGTTCATATAGATATCACTTAAATGCCATTTCCTCAGTGCTACGAATTGATAGACACATCCTATGATGAACTTGGTGCATACCAAGGTAGATGCTTTATGACTGTTCATTCAGATGTTTAGAAATAACCTAGCATTATTGCAAAATCTGTGTGCCATTTTTATACCAGCAAGCCGCAGGACTATTCATTTCGGCAAACACCACCCGAGGGAACTTTCAGTAAAGAGATGAAAAATGTTATAGGGTTGTTGTTTTTTTTTTTTTCTTTTTATCTTTGCCTAATTGTGTCTCCATTTTACACTACACTCTTTATTCTCTGCCCTTTTGACATAGCCAGCTGCCTTTTGGAGCTCTGTGAAGAAGCAGGCTGGCTTCACGCTGTAACAGGCACCAGCTCCCAAAGCCTGGTCTATTGATGAGTCACATTGCTGCTGTGTGCCTGCAAGCACATCACACGAGTTCCTACGCCTCTTCCTTTCGAACTGCTGGGGAGCAGAGGGGGAAAGTGTGTGTGGAGCAGAAACTACAAAAAACAACCTGGTTAGCAAAATCTCCTGCCCCGGTGTAGAGCACAATAACCAGTGACACGGTGGAATGTCTGCTTCAGAGTCGGTGCAGGTTCATCCTGTTATTCACTGGGCAGCCAGGGAAAGTGACGTCAGGTGCACACAGCTCTTGTTTGAAGGCAGGGAAATACACCAAGACATTTCAACTCAGGCAGGAAGTGTCTTTGTTAAAGATTTGGTTGTACTCATGTCAGGCCTTGATCCACTCCTTTCGCCAGCTGGCCATCCCAGTTCACCCTGGGCCAGGGCTACCACCCTCAACTCAGAGAATGCACTGCCTTCAGAGAGGCTTGGTGCGGCCATGGCCAGGCTTGATCTGAAGAACACAGCCAAGCTGTCAGGAAGAAATAGTCTCACACAGTCCTTGCTCTGCAAGCTCTTCTTTACGAAGAAATTCTCCTGAGCTGACTAAGGCTGAGTTGAGAACCTGCGTGCAGACCAGTCTCTCTTACCACACTTCAGAACTGCAGCTACCCAAAGCACCAAGCCTCAAAACCAAAATCTGCCCTACTGTCACACTCTCCTGCATTCACATACACCCTGAGAATTTCCATTTCCTCCATCATTTGGCAGTAACCAAATATAAAACCAGCATTATAAAGTGGTCGCTACTGAACATCCCCTTTCAGACTGGCATTCTTCAGGGACACACATGCCAGACCAGTCTTGGAATTCACCAGATTTTCCTGTGTGTGTTTAATGAAGTTTTCCCTCTCCTGTTTTCAAATGCCACTCCACCATTCTCCCAAAGGTCATTTCATCCCCAATACAAATAAATCTTCACTGATACTCACAGCCCCATGGCTTTTCAGGCAAGGCACAGAACAACCTCTCAGGAGACCAAGACCTTTTCTGCTCTTTTGGGCGCTCCAGTTTGCCTTTAAATAGGACTGAGCCTTCTGTCATTTTCAGAGCTCATGTCTTTGCTCACCTAAAGCAAATATGAATTTTATAGTTTAAGTTAGGACAATGTGAACTCCTAGTGACTAGCAGTGGCTCTCCCTGCACCTGCACTGGACAACCTGGTTCAGCTAAGCCCTCTGTGAAATCTCAGTTAGAGATGCCACTAGTGAGAAACACACTTCCATATAATCCATCTCTCTGGAGTGCTTAAAACTAGGCATCCTGGCAAACACCAGTTTAAGGGGTGCCAGCCTGCTGGCCAAAAATAGGTTTTAATGAAGTGTCCTTTCTGACCACGAGACCAGGTGAAGGTCCAAATATTTTCTCTTACTACACACTCCAAAGGAGAAAAGCCTAGAGTCCTTTCATCTTCCTCACTCTTTAACAATGATGCCAGCAGTGAGGTATTTGTCTGAGTTACAGTGAGGGGTCAAACTGCAGCTTTAAGGTAAGAGCAGAAAGGACACTTGAAACCACAAGGTTATTTTTGGTGCAAAACTCAAAGACTGGTCAAAACCCCAATATGAGAAATTTATCTTTAAAATTTCTACCTGCTCAGCAAGACACTGCAAGATTTAAGTCAGGAGATGAAAAACATCTTGAAAACCTCAGGTTCCTCTCTGCACCACCAGAAAGTGTGCCTGGTGGAAGGCATGGCAAGGATGGTCCTGGAGCAGCCTCACATTGCACTCTGCAAAACCTTTGCTACCAAAAACATGTAAATACCTATGCATCTTTTGGTCTGATAACTCTAGAGAAGTAGTGGTAGGTGCTTCACTGTGCTCACAAGGAGTGTGCAGAGTGGTGACATGAATTTCCCTGGGAGTCAGAGCAGGTAAACTGAAGGCCTGTAACCCATCCAAAGAGGAGGTCAGGGTGACATCAGCTAATGCATAACTATATCAGTGCTTTCCAGTTTGCTCTTTCTTGGAATGAAATCATCCTTCAAAATATCCACTGCAATTTCTGTGATTGGTCCACCAACAGCCCTGTTCATTGAATTGTAGAGTAAAGTTGTTACAGCAATTAAAAGGGCTTTTCCCCCACAGTATAACCCAAAAGATGGAGTGTAAAATTCCTATTGTATGAACATTAAAATGAAAAGAATGCTGTCTCCTATTATGGAATTGTGTTATAAAACTGGAATGCTGTCCCCGCCCCGCCTGGCTCACAATCGTCCAGACTTTGCCAAAAATCATCCTGTACTACAGAGTGTGTGTCTCACGATGGGAACTGCCTCCTGACTCACAAAGACAAGAGGCCTCAAATGTGTAAAGCTGGCAGAGGGGTTTTTTTAATCTGTCGGTAGCAATCAGGCGATGTGCTTAATTGCTCTGAATTCTGATCTCTCCTCTGTGTGCAGCCTCCCAACCAGCAAGCTGCAGCTGTGTGCCTCTGCCTGTGAACTGCACCCATTGTCCCTCCCAGGAGACTGAGAAGAGGTCCAGCTAGTATGCCTTTGTCTGCCCTTCTTGGTGCTCTTGGCTTGTAAGCAATGACCTAAAAAACATGTCCAAAGTTCAAAGCCTTGGAAAGCTGTCAGGAACCTTCCTCTTCAGTGCTTTGAGCTTTAGCAGTGCACCTTGAAAAGGCAGTGTGTGTGAAAAGACATTCAAGCATTCTTTTCATGCAGCAGGGCTTGTTTCTAAAATCTCTCTTTTAGAGCAGCAACTGCAAAACAATATTTCCAAGGCAAATTCTGACTGCAGAAGTGCCCATGTTTGGACCTGAGTTACTCTGGTTGTTGTCTTCTGGTAACTCACTGGAGTTTGTTTACTAAATTAGAGATTGATTTCCTCTAGCCACACTCTAAAAAATCTAGATGTATCATTTATTATATGTCAGTGCATGTCTTTGTTTTAACAACTTGTTTCTTGTTTCAGATTTTTCATTCCCCACTATTTCAAACCCCAAAATTATCAAGTCAGCTCAGGAGCGGCCTCTTGGGAGGCATTTTTCCCCTCCTGCCCACAGGGCTACATCACATACCTCATAGTCTCAGACAAGAACTGGTAAAATTGCTGGGGTATTTTTGAGGGAACTTGTTCAGTTACACAGAGCACATTCTAAGCCATACAGCCAAGTCCTCCTCCGCACAGGGATGATGTAAGCACATCCAGGAAACTTGGGATGCCAAAAATCTCAAAGTGGAGGAAATATTTGCAGGTCGACATGGCTGCAAATTGGGCAGAATTTAGGACCCTGGGGAACGTTCCACTCACAGCTTCAACCGAGCCTAGAGAAGACCAACACAAACAAAGACAACACTGCTCAGGTCTCAGAACAGTCCAGCTAGGATGGCCTGAAAAGCAGCTTTTCGGACCAGGGCTGAAAAAAGAAACATTTTTCACAAGCTTATGTGTCAGGAGGGTGCACAAGGAATACTCAAAAGGTTAAGAAGATGAAAATTGCTAGGATTTTGCATTGACAAAGCTGGATAAAGTATTTGAATAGAGGAACACTGGATGTAAATAAAAATAGGATTGTAATACTCTGACAGCACTGGGATATGTGCCAATGGCAGATACCAAGGCAATGGATGGTCAGGAAATATGACACATGGACCCACTTGATTACTTGATAAATGCTTTTTAAAGCCTCTTGTCTGCCTTCATTCAAAGTTATTTCCTATGTGGTTCCCAAAATGAAGGAATCTGGCAAAGATAAACAAGACCGATCTGCCTTCCTCTGCAGGCTAAAGCAAAGATCAGAAAACACAGCCCAAGCAGAGAAAATTAAAACACAGAAGAGGAAATGCCAATCATTTTCCTGACTAATAAATGCCAGGAAGAAAAATCCAAGGTTCACAGAAGGACCCATGTCTCTATGGAGTCTGTATATTTCTTCTTTCTGCAAATCTCTGAACTCCACAACACTCACAGTTCAGTTTTGCTAATTATGCAACTTTTTAATGCTTTTGTTGCTTTTATGACGTGTGTCAGCTGACCATGCAATCAAACCAAATAAGACTACAATAATAAAATAGCCCGCATTAACTAATTATCTTAATAACAACTCTCTTAGGAGTGAGACATATGATAGGAGAGATAGAAGCAGTAATAAAAAGGTACTGTCAGCTGCATGAACAGACTTGTGCTGCTTCCCAACGCGATGCTCCAAGGATGTTAACCCTTGGACTTCTGGGTGAGAAGTCTTGGGAGGTACCAAAGGGTGAGGTTTTCTAGAGACTATTAAGGAATCCAGAGCACAGGGATTAAAGTTAGGGAAAATTTTGAGGGTGGAAATGAGATAGGAAAGACATGCCAACAGAGCTGTTTCCTCTGTTGTCTGTGAGCTGCTTTCTGCAGCAGCATATAAGCAGGCACATGGGCTGCTGAGAATGAGCCATACCAGAAAATAAACACAAGATGTATGGGGCAGGCTACATAGTGAAATCAGACAATACATATAAGGCATGAAGGATCACCCAAGGAAATCTTCCCCATCATTCATCAGGCCCCACTGATCTCCAGAACACAGGAATACTGCTGTCCCCACAGCTTTCAAGAGCACCAGCCTCCCAAATCTGGGGGAAAAGCGCACAGATATAACACCAAGCACCATGTCCTTCAGACCTGGAATGTGAGCTGAATCAACAGAGAGACAGTGTCTCATTTCCTTCTGGAAATCCTTCAAGGTCTTCCAAGACTGTCTCCTACAGTGAGAGTAAGTTTGCCCTAAGTACACAGCCAGCACAATCTGTTCCACACTTTTAGAGCCTAACATCATCCCTCAGTGGCTGAAAACTGACCTGATTGATGAAGAAAAACTGAGATGTGCTTGTCAGGATGACAAATACAGAATCTTGAATATCTCTGATTTTTATTCCAGACAATTTGATCCAAAAAGTTTGCTTCTGCACTGAAAGTTAAATAAGAATACATTCAGGCAAAGTCTGTGTTATACAACCACTCTTCTTCATGGTGTTATCTGTCATGCTCTACTGGCCTGAAACTATCAGAAGGTCCACAGAGATGCAAAGCTCTGTTAGTCACTTAAATTAATCTGAAGGATGATCTACAGAATGAAACAAATCCAAAGACACCACAATAGATCTTAGGGAGGATTCCCACCACCAACTTAGAGGATCCTGCTTAGCTGCTTTCACTGAGCATTCCCCTCTAAACTCGACCTAAAGACATGAAGCCTCCAAAGGTCATGCAACAGCAGCTCATGGGTGGGTTGTTGTCTTTCTTCAATGACTACAGAGGGAGCCTAGAGCAACAATCACAAAGGCTAGCATTAGCCTGGGAAGGCTAGTCTCCACAAGTTTCCCATGTAGTCAATGAAGGGTGAGAAGCAGATTTGGCAGTAATTTCATATTACCTTACAGCTCTGCACAGCTCCTGCTCAGTCACCCTTTTTCCCTGACTGTTCAAAGAGGGAGGTGAGGGAAAGTGACATCTCTCGATCAAATGCATTCTTTATTTATAGCAATCTCAGTTATTTACATCTGCCATGTTCATCTCTGGGAATACCTCTGGCCCCTAATTCACCCCACTGTGGGCTGTTCTAGGGATGGGAAATTTTGATGACATCAGCAGGAACAGCTTCGATCTGTGGCTCTGTGTACACCAGTTTCTTCCAGATTGGTAATGGATGATGTATCCTCTGTCATAATGCTACACAGCCCAGTGCAGTGCAGCATCTAGGTGTTCAAATTAAATCTTTCTTTCTCCAGCTCCTGCCTCTTCCCAGCTGCCCTGTTGGCTTACTCTGGTACATGTGGTCAATGTGTGCTCTATGTCAGAGGCAGACTTGCTACCATGGGTGAGCAGAGGGGAGGAAGATAAAGGGCCTGCATGGCACGGCCACTGTCACTGTGAGTGCACCCAGCTCAGACCACCCCCATTTCCCACCTGTTTTTGGCATGTTTCTCAGGAAATAGTACCCAGGATCTCCTCTTGGTTCAGGCCATTTTCAGATACCAGGTGCGGTAGCAGCTAGAGAGACCTGAGTCACTCCTTGTAGTCATCACATATCTGAATGCTGTAGATAGAAGCCTTCAAGTGAAATTAGATTTTCATGCAGCTCAGGTTTACCCAGGAGTTAGACAGGACTTTTGTAAAATCACCTGCACTGTTCTTTCACTCCAACACACGTTCTGGGGCTTTCCCACCACCAGAAACACGAGTGCACCACGCTTGTGAAACTCCTGAATAGGTAAGAGGTTTGCTTCTCTTCCTACAGAGCAATCTTCATTATGGCAAGCGAAACAGGCTGAAGGAGCACTGATCTGTCTGCTCAGGACTTTCACAAGTGCAATCAGCCCCAGGGCACAGCCCAGCAGTCCTTGGGACCTTTCAGGGGCTGGCAGAGCTGCAAGGTCAGATGTAGCCATGACCACAGTGCAGGGGCTGCAAGGAGACTTCTTCCCAGGTCCTGCAGAGCTAGAACTGAGACCAGTCAAGATTTCTCCCAGTAGCAATAAGACTGTCTCTACTCTCCTGAACACATCCATGCCCATCAGGCCATCAGATAGAATGAAAATTCCATATTTCCATCTCCAATGGCTAAGCAAATGTGGATTTTCACACCAAAGAACCTCAGTTTAAATTAGGAGAGCAAAGGTCAGCTGGGATCTCATCCTTAAGAACACTGAGAGTAGATATGTGAAGGGGAAAAGGACACCTCAAAGACAGTGTGAACTGAGTGGGTGAGAGGACTGGGAGTTTGCTTGCCCAAATCTGAATTTCTCAATCTTTCCTAGGTTCAGTTGTCACTTCCACCTGAGGGTTATTTCAGAAATCACTAGGAAATGGAGATGTCTAGTACAGAAAAAATGGGAAACACTAAGCAATGGAGTTCCAAAATTCCAGTCTCACTCCAAACTCTCTATTTCAAGACACTTTGGGAATATTCTGTGACCAAAATCTGTAAAAAATATGTATGTGCATAGGAGTTAGCTTAAAGCCTTAGCCATGTGGTCATTCCCTCTTCTTTCCACACAGAATTCTCATCTTTAACAGGATACAGCAAAGACTTTACCCCTTGGTAACTAGGGGCATCACAGAGCACCTATTTCCCAGAAGAGCATCCCCCCAAAACTTGCCCCAGTCACACGAGGTATGATTAGCTAGTGGAGCAGACCCAACACTCTCTTCTTCAAGCTTTTTGCTATATTCTGCAAGCTGGAATTAGGAAAGAGGCCATCCTGGGTCTCAGAGACTACACCTGTTTTGGGAAGCTGGCCCAGGACAGGGCATAGCACAAACATGAGCATGAAATCATCAAGAGTTTAAAGGCTCCCATCTTTCCTACTGCATTTTGCTTGATTGCCAGCTAGCATTTTCTCAGGCAGTGCTGGGCATAATTTAGGCACAGACTAAGCATCCTTGCTAATAGGGAACATGGGTGAGACCACTCAGCTTCTGACAGCAAAGAATTTTAGCCATATAGATTGTCACATGTAAGCCATGTGGTACCACTTACCCTCTGAGTCCAAGTGGATCTGGCCTAATAGCCAAGAGATTAATCTCATGGAGAGACAAATGCTGCTGACCCAGACTGACCACAGACTCTGGCAGCCATGCAGTGGTGAGAAGTACCCCTCATAGCTACACTTTCTTTCACAGGCATCAGGTGTCAGAACACCTTTTAAAAAATGCAACATCTTATGGAAAACTCTCTTCCACTATACCAAATACTTCCAGCCACAGTCCCTCTGACGGGATAACATCCCAATGATGCCAATAGTCCCCGACCACATGCAGCACTAAACAAAGGAAATATTTGCACTGTTGACAGTAGTGTTTTCATTTTGTTTAATAGCTGGAAATGGAAAGCAGACATACGAACAATCAGAATGTCTTTGGCAGACTAGCCTTGCTTCCTAGGCTGGCAGCTAAAGGTCCTTTTGCATACACCAGTGAGGTGATGGGTAACCTGTAAACCAGAACCACGTGCCTCCTTTCACAGAAGCATAGAACCTTGAGTTGGGAGGGTCACAAAAGGAGCATCAACCTCCTGGCCCTGTACAACTCCAAGAATCACACCATGTGCCTCAGAGTGTTGTGCAAACTTCAAATTTCTACTATTTTAAGACCTGAAGTCAACAGGAGATTTTTACACTCTAGTGACTAACTGGAAGTGTGTTGGACTGCACAACAAACCGTCCAGCACAGGGGCAAGCACACCTTTTTTTCTGAAACCTTTCACAGAAAAGGTCAGTCATGGAGAGAAAAAATATTATAAGTACAACTTATTCCCACCAGAACCAGATTTATACATACCTTATAATTAGCCTTAATTATGCAAACCATAACTGATAGACAAGGATAAAGGAGTCACTTATAATGTTATTTGTGGCAAAAACAATGGCATAAAAGTAGAAATCTACCCCCGACCCACCAGAGATTATGCATGGGCCATCTCAACATGCATTCTGACAGTCCAGGTCTTTCCAATTAAATGATATCAGGGAGGCATTACAAATAGTGTGGGCCCTTTTTCATTGCTGCTTCTGACTAACTGATGTAATGCTGAAGTGTTTATCGCCATAATCCCAGCCTACATATCCTAACCACTGAGTCAGTATTTAACTGAATCTCTCAAATCAAAACAATTTTGTAGCAAATACTGCATGTGGCTCTCATCCCATGGGTTCACAAACTTCAAATAATTATTACTTATATTACTCTAACAGCTTGGGTCAGTGCCTGTGTGCTGGCCTTGGACAGGGTTGTTCTACTGGACGGGGAACAAAGATGCCTTGCATTCCAAATAATGTATGTTATAGCAGCTTCTCATGCAAAAGGTAACAGAGGGACAGCAGGATATTCAGAGACAGCCTGAACCACTATCACTGTGTTTGTCAGAAGTCTGAAATACAGGATTGCTCCAGGAAGCCAGCCTGAAGGACAGGGATGAGGAATTTCTTGCCTTAATTCTGTGATGTATAAGACAAACTGCTTGGAGAGTAAGTCATATGGGGAGTGCTTGAGAGAATCTGAGTTGTTAAGGCTGGAGGTAAGGAAGTTCAGGGGAGACCTATTGCTCTCTACAACTGTCTGAAAGGAGGTTATAGCAAGGTGGAGGTCAGCCTCTCCTCCTGAGAAACAGGACAAGAAGAAATGGACTCACGCTGCACCAGAAGAGGTTCAGGTTGGACATCATGAGGAATTTCTCCATGGAATGGGCGGTCAAGGATTGGAACAGGCTGACCGAGAAAGTGTGGAGTCACCATCCCTGGAAGTGTTCAAGAAATGACTGGACATGGCACTTAATGCTATGATTTAGTTGACATGGTGATGTTCAATTAATGATTCTTTGCTGTCAAACTGCAGCACACCCTACTCAGCATGTGTCTGCTACCTCATGCACAGCAGGTCTGCAGTTAAGCTTCTTTTCTGAATGATAATCCTCCTAGGCTAGGGAGTGTGCCTCTGGCATGAAAAACCATGATCAGCTGCATGTTATCAAGATCTCTGGTACAGACCACTGTGGAAACTCAGGCTATATCCACCAGTGATTTCCTCATGGCTGGACCTATACCAACTAGTAGGGAGCCAGAAAGGGCAGCTGGAATATCTGCAGTAATTGAACCAGGTATTTCTTCTGAAGTATCACAGGTGCATTCAGAAGAGGGTGATTGAAGTTGCTGGCCAATTCAGAGGTAAGAGGGCAGGCATGATCCAAATTCATTAGAGCAGGCAAATGTTTACAGTCAAGCCCACGCGATCGAGTGGTTCCACAAAACCCAAAGGTCCTGGTCCAAGTCTGCTCTGAGGACCAGCCCCATGCACGGAGCCAAGCATGTCTACCCCATATGTGGATCTATGCTTTCCCATGCAGTCAGCTTGCAGGGTTCAAACACAAACTCACATTCCATGTGACCATTTTAATAATGGCCTCATGTCCTCCATGGCAAAGTATAGCTGGGGTTTTCCCAACACATAGAGGAACGCTACACAATTAAACCATGAAGGCAGACAAGCTGTGGCCAACCCAAAACCAGTCATGCAGGCAGAAAACACAAAGGCAACACCTTTAAACATATCTACGCCTGCCCTCAGGCCCTTTACCCCATGAAGAGGTAGATAGGTGTGAAAGGTTAGCTGGGGGGATGCTCAGGACCTCTTGGGGTGTGGGAGTCAGGGACAAAATCTGGGGTGTGGAGATGACTAGTGTCAAGTGTGTGCCCTGGGTTAAATAGGTTTCAACTATGCCTCAAGTCGATGGGTGTGACCCCAGCTCTAGTCAGAACCCACAGATGCCCCAGGCAGTGCAGCCCAGAGAAGATGACAATGAATGTGAGTAATTCTTGAAATTTGTGGGAAGACTATTCAGACGTCTGACTTCCTGCTTCTGCATGTACAGAGGAGATGTTTTTGTCTAAAGGAGTGGTAACAGTTTACACTGATATAAAGCCTCATACAACAGTGCAGAGGAGCACAGAGCCCAGGAGAAGGGGAAGAGGGGGAAAACACAGCAAAATCTGCAAGAGAGCAGTGCTGACTCCATGTGAAGAGGGAAGTAACCTATGTCTGGGAAAGAGTTCATATATAGGAATTCCCCTTGGACCGAAGGGGAACCAGCCACTGAAGTGAGACTGAGTCAGAGCTCCTTTCCCATGGTGCTGCTGGCCAAGGCAATCACAGGGTTACCTCTGTCTCAAGGGCAGATTGCATTATTTAAGTCCAGCCTAAAAGTCTTTTAATAAAGGTTAATATGGATAGGAATGTCAGCTTTACAAAACAGTTTGTTGTTCAAACATCATCAGAAGATCTTGATGGAGTTTTAAAGATTGCAGTGAAGAAAACATTTTGTTTTGAATGCAAAAGGATTAAACAGGATTTTTCTTTGTGGAAGCTATTTGGCCTATTCTCCAGGGCATCATAGGTAAGGAGAGAACACCTGAGGTTAACAACAGTAACACTTTTTACAGTTTGAGCATGCAGAATCTCTTCCCAGTAACTGGAGCCACGTTAATATGAAATGCATCATTAGAGCGATGGGACTCTGATGATGGACGACACTGAGAGGTCTCCAGAGTAACCCTGATAGGAGCTGGTGCTCAGAGAATGCACCACATTAATTTACAAACCTGTCATGATTGCTCTGGGTTTATTTTTAACTAAAACAACCTGGCCTTCAGCAATCTATGCCAGGGATACCCTGACTTTGCAGAACGTGCAGAACAAGGGCTGCAGCATATGCTTTTGTTTTCATCAGACAAAGGCTTCAAGTTAGGAGTACTGCATATTAAAGTAATAGCTGTTTTTTTCCATCTCTGCTCTATTTTTAGCAATTAGTGACCATCAATAAGTCCAGATCATGTATAATACTGTCATTAGCGTGGTACTGAACCACAGAGTGCATAAGGAGGTAGAGAAAGATCATCTAGTCCAGCACCCATAGCCCAGTGCAGGATCTTGTATTATGTATCACCCCTTCCCAGAAGATTTCTCTCTAATTGATGAACATATTAAAACCACGGGGTGGACACCAAGGAATATTTCACTTCTGCCTTACTCACAGAATTGCCTCCTGCCTACAGCTCTCCAACCTGTCAACCACTCATGGCAGCCCAGCCACCAGTACCCAGGAAAGCTGCCACATTGTGACAGTGGAGAAATTCATACAGGTTTAGTGCAAGTAGTATGACAACTGCACAACTAGGGCACAAATAGAAGCTGGGGAAGAAAGTAGGAAAAGCAAACAACTGCTTCCCAGCTCATGGCACAGGGCAAATACTAGAGACAGTAAATGCTTGTTGATTTAAAGGCCCTACTGATTTCAAAGTGACCAGTTGGCAGCAAGTGTTGATATTTAGGGCATTTAAGCAATCTTCAGATGATGACACAAACATCAATTCCCTGGAGGACCTACTGGCAATTTTCCAGTATTGTAAGGGATCACTTACTCAGACAAGAAACATTGCAAGTGACAGCCAGAGAAAGTCTTTTCAGAATACAGTCAGATTGCAAAAGGGACAGAGCATGACATGGACGCTGGGACAAGAGAAAATCCAGTCCACCATGTTCACACATACTGTGGCACTCATGAGAGGAAAGAAAGCCTCAGAAGGTCAAGGCTATATAAATGCTACTTACAACTTACACACAGAGCTAAACCAATGACTGCATTATTTTGCAGATCAACTGGACTGCCACAGCTGGCCATCTAGTCCCTGGAAGAGGAAGTCCAATGCCATTCAAAGCAGGGCCCACTGCAAAAATAGAGCCACCTTGAGACAAAACACACCTTGAAGCAAGTTTGCAGACTACACCAAGTTGGGTCAGTGTCAGTCTGCTGGAGGTCAGGAAGGCTCTGCAGAAGGATCTGCACAGGCTGGATCGATGGGCCAAGACCAATGGCATGAGGTGCAACAAGACCAAGTGCTGGGCTCTACACTTTGGCCACACCAAACCCATGCACTGTTACAGGCTGAGGCAGAGTGGCTGGAAAGCTGCCTGATGGAAAAGGACCTGGGAGTGCTGGTTGACAGTAGCTGAACATGAGTCACAGTGTGCTCAGGTGGCCAAGAAGGCCAATGGCATCCTGGCCTGTATCAACAATAGTGTGGCCAGCAGGACCAGGGCAGGGATTGTCTCCATGTACTTGGCACTGGTGAAGCCACACTTCAAATCCTGTATTCATTTCTCATTACAAGGACACTGAGGTTCTGGAGCAAGTCCAGAGAAAGGCAACAGAGCTGGGGAAGGGTGTGGAGCACATTTCCAATGAGGAATGGCTGAGGGACCTGGCAGTGTTTAGCCTGGAGGAGGTTCAGGGGAGACCTTGTTGCTCTTTACAACCACCAGAAAGGAGGGTGTAGCCAGGTGAGACTCAGCCTTTTCTCCCAGGCAACAAGTGGTAGGACAAGGGACACCGTCTTAAGCTGCACCAGTGGAGGTTTAGGTTGGATATTAGGAAAAATTTCTTCACAGTAGGGAAAATTAGGTATTGGAATGAACTGCCCAGGAATGTGGTGGAGTCACTGTCCCTGAAGGTTTTTAAGGAAAGACTGGACAGGGCACTTAGTGCCATGGTCTTGTTGACATGCTGGTGTTCAGTCAAAGCTTGTACTCAATGTTCTCAGAGGTGTTTTCCAAGCTAATTGTTTCTCTATGAGAGCCTGGTTAGGAGAAGCTCAGAAGGACAGCTGTCTAGTTTGTTTTCAGCAAAATCTCTATAGGGTGGTTTGGAGTCAGCACTGTGTAGTCTGCCTCAGTCACCAAATTAAAATTACCTTCTTTCCATGCTCATGGAACTTGCTGGCCATTGCTCCTGGTCCTTGTTTGACCCTTGGTCTTCATCAATTGCTATGAGTCAGACTGTGAACTCCAGAGGCTCCATGGTCCCACAGAACAAGGGACACACAGGAGTTTGTTATCAGTAGTATAAGGAATAAACAGGCACTTGTAGTCTCCTCAGCTGGGATGCTTGGATAGGATTTGTTTCCTCTGCTTAACATGTCAACACTAAAGACACCTAAATATGAGGCAGTGACCTAACACCTCTTTATAATCACTCATAGGGAAATAAATATAATTTTAGCAAGCAAATCATCCAGGTGGCTTTGGTCATCTGTGTGAGGATATGATAAATTGAACCCAAGAGCTGTCCTCTTCAAGGACAGCAGCAGAGAAGGCAGTGGTACTCAGGGCAATAGAAGAGTGGGAGCACTACTTATCCATCCCCCAGAACTGGATGGAGAGGGCAAGGAAGGCAGCCACTCTGTGAAACCTCTTTGGTCACCCCAGTGTGAAGCAGCAGAATCTATGAAAACTTAGCAAAATTCATGGGCAGTATTTCTTCATGTCTACAAATACAGCCCTCATTAGGTTGGTAAAGCAGCTGGATCTTTTTGGATCCATGTGGTGCCAAGGTTACATGTACTGAAGGCACTTCATATACAGGTGGGTGTGAAATAGATAGAGACTGAAAGAAAATTACTGCATCTATACATGATTTTTAATTTGTGGTGATAAAAATTGTGAAAATAGTTGTTATACAAGATAAATCTTTTTTAGCAGATGGTAAGAAAAAGGAATGCATAACAGTAAAATAAAAGGCAGTTATTTGCCAAACTTACACACCAGGACCTTAAGGAAGGAAAATGTTCTTGCTTCTGCCCCGTGAATGAATAAATAGGTTTTGATAACCATAAAAATGAAAACCATATGTCACTGGATCGAGTTTGTGGACCTGGAATAGAGAAAAAACCCAAAACCACAAATAAAACAGATGCTCTCATTATGACTGGTTTCTGATTCAGACAGTTCCCCAGCAGCGTATAACTCACAGAAAGTGAAGCTAAGAGGAAGTCCAAGTTTCCATGAAGCAACAGGGAATAGAGCATTGTGCAACAGCCTTTACAAACTGAACGTACATTAAGGCATTGCCCAATCAAATGATAGCCAACAATGTATGCAATGAAAAACCGATTGAATCTTGCTGTAAGACAACTCAAATGACGCTATTAAATATCTTAATCTTGGAGCTGACAGAATTGTGGCATGGCGTTCTGTCAGTAGAAGCTATAATGAGGCAGTGGTATTGCACACACACACTACCTCTTTGAACTTCTAACACAAGACTGGAGGCTGGAGGAATGGCATGTGGCATCATCAGCCAGTATTTTACAGGCATAGGAATTTTCTCACACATCCTGCTGTAGGTTAGGAAACTCTCTTATTAATTACAGCAGATTGAAAAGCACTTCTTTTCATACTCCGAACATTTTCAATGAGAATTTTCAACAACACAGGACGATCTTCATGATTGGGATTGAACTGGTGAACTTATGAAAAAGCAGAGAACCCGCAAAAATTATAGATCTCTCTTATGCTTTTCTGTGAAAGCCCATGCAAAAAACCAGAGAGCAACAAGCCAACTGCTCTCCATTAGAAGTTATCCTCACAGACATCAGGGCAGACTAATTCTCCTCCCATTTTCATGAACAAGTCTGAAGAGGATTTTCATTAAAGTAAATGAGAATAGACTGAGTGAAAATAATTAACGTGAAATTATGTAATGTACTGAACAGCAATATTCTCAGAAGAAAGGCAGATGCATTTTGGGAAAGTATGAATTAGTGTATCACAAGTTACTGGAATGCAGGTGGATACATGGAAGTGCACAGTATCTATATAAAATCAGATGATGAATTGATAGTCCTTTTCAAACCTATGAATCTATTAGTTGCTTCAGCAGGGTACAGCAAAATGCTCTATGAAAAAGATCACTGCTCTGTGAGCACACTGATGCTCTCAAGCAGCCAGACCAAGACCAGACAAGTAGCACACAGCCTGACTGGAGGGTGAGTTCTGTGCACTCTCACGGGAGGCAGCTCTGCTGGCCCCCTGGACCCCAGGGCTCCTGGGAGCAGACCTGTCTTTTGTAATTCCCATTACACCATCACTTACCTGATGCCAAGCCTCTTAACATTGTCTTTATCCATTAAATTCTGCCTTACAAAAGTGGTGTTCGAAGAAAAGTTTTTAAAAACAATCTGCACAGGACAGATGAATAATGTTGGATTTCAGGCAGTTTTCTCTGCAAACAGGAGTTTAAATTTCTTTTGGTAATAACCCCTTTTGACTTGCCCACATGTAGACGGTAATTATTACTGCTTTTTACAGCTAGGGTATTTTAATCCCAACACATCTCATTCCCTCTCCCACATAGACAGTCTTTGAAGCAACAATAACAAGTACCAGCTTCCCTAGGCCAGTTTGCAAATTTGCCTCCAGGCTAAAACAGTCAGAGCAGGCTTAGTAGGTCAGAATTGGATTTCCCAAATATGAACCATTCCAGAAAAAAAAAGTATTTTTCTTACTGTTAACTTATTAATCAGTAGAGAAAAAGAGAAGCATTGGGAGGGTAGATGCCTCCCCCTGCATGTGAATAATATGGAAAATAACTGCACAAAATGCTCTGGCTCTACTGAAGTCAACAGGAGTTTTGCCACCAGCTTCCAGCAGAGCCACATTTTCACCCACTGCCTCCAGAGTGACATCTCTCGTCTGTCACCATTTACTAGTAGCAGCAGAGAGTTCACCATCAGGCCTGCCATTACCATATGAAACATAAAGGAAAGCTGAGGTATCTCTGTGGGATCTGGCAGCCCCACAGAACTCATCCAGATTTGTTTGTTTTTAATTACCATTACAGTCAAGGGCACTAAAAACTCTGTAGAGTCTGGGAACAAACTGTTTTGGTTGCCCTCAGACACACATTATCCCAGCACAGCTCTGCAAGCAGCATGGTAGCGGTACCCAGCTGGAGGAACTCCAGCAGGACCAGAGCCAGGGGGCTTCAGACAGGGGGACCTCACCCATTTCCTACCAACCAGAGGGGAGACTGACACTTCAGCTTCCTCACATATCCCTGGGCACTCTCTTAGGACCCACACAGGGATTGATGTATCTCCCTGAAAATCCAGGGTTGTGTGTTCTGGCTTCTCACTGAGTTCTGAATGCTATTGCTGTTTGTCCCTGGACAGATGTGAGACCTGTGCCCCACCTTGGGCACAGCAGGCTCAGGGAACATGAGCCTTTGGATAAGCTGAAGGAAAGACAGATAGAACAGGCAAGCAGAGTGATCACTGGTGAATTTGTTAAAGACTAGCCCACAGTGGGCACAATTTTGTTATCACACCTGGAGACGCAGCCATTCAGTCCCTTGCTGACAGACCCAAGTTAAAGCCCTCATTCATCCTCAGCTGAAGCATTTTGTTCCTCCGTTTTCTAATGCAGTCAAACCTTCGTGATGAAAAGCACCCCCAGCAGATGTATTCCCATGAAAATGTTGCTCTAATGAACTGTCAGGAAAGACAGTTTCACAGAAAGAAGATCTGTGAGCAGCCTGAGTTGCAATTACTCTTCACATCCACAGGCTCTCATGCTAATTAGGAGTGACACCTTTAATTACCAGTATTGAAACCCTCAAGAGCCAACAGATCACAGCCTAAATCTGTGATATTGTCAATCCAGAAGGCAGATCAGTAGTTGGGTTTGGGGTTGTTTTGTTTTGGTTTTTTGAGTCAGTGGCTTGTTTCCCTATGACACCTTGAGAAAAGGTTTATTTGTGTAATGTCTACAAACCTAAAATAACAGGGAATATTTAAATTGAGGTAAAGGGCAATTTAAAGCCCAGCTAAAACATCTCTGCTGAAATCGCAAATGGTAGGAGAAATGTGTATTTCCAACACATAATTAGGAAGAGACAAATAGAGGGTGTGGAGTCTTACTATGGAATGTTAATTACAAGCAGATCCTGAATCCCCGGGTTGAGTTCCAGCCAGCTGAGGACACATATTGAAATATACTTAGTGATATACTCATTTCTACCTAATTACTTGTGAGACAAAGCAGCCAAAGGATGTTTCTTTAGGATGCAGAGGATAGCTCTGAGAAGGACTGATAAATGTAAAAGACACATAAAGCAATATCAGTCCACCTACTTTCCAGTGAAGGGAATTTCACAACAACATTTTTTCTAGTTCTCTGGGTTGCCTATTTTAATGTCCTACATGATAAGGTTTCCACCATTTCCCTTGGAAAATTAGATAAGTTTCATGGCCAGGATTTTTTCTCCCTGTGATATTCAGCCTGCGGTTTTGTCTCTTTTTTTAGAGTTCAACTGTGTTTTTTTGAAAAATGAAAACTTACCATAATAATTTCTCTGTCTCCTCATTAACTGCACCCTGGATCCTCTGAAAAGGGTGTCTAGAAAGACATTTTGGTTGTATTAAACTCATTTTTTTCCAGGGATGTGTGCTGAAGGAGCAACCACACAGAGCAAAATACCTGAGTGGGAAGAAAGAGGACATTACCTAAAGTCTGTTGAGTTCTTGAGACCTCCCAAATTTCATAGCGTCTGAGATACCTGTTCCATGTACCCCATGCAGCACAGTTAATGCATTTTCTCTGCTTCAGATCATGCAACAGGACTTAAGTGGCAGAAGGTGGTTGGTAAGGATTGGCAGCCAAGATACTCATCCTCACCTGCACACAGGTACCAAAGTCTCCTTAAAACATATCCCCGGATGAACTCTCTCAATCGATCTTAAATGGTAGGTGATGATTCAAGACAGCAGCTGCCTCGGCATGAAGCGGTGATGGAGAGGCTGTGCTGCAAATTCATGAACTTCAGGCTGAGGTACACGGGGCAGGAACCAGTTACATGGTCCTCAAGGGCATGGCACAGATTTGCACTATGTGCCTTGCACACAGGAGCGACTTCACCTCCATGTGAGTCACTAGGGGCTTGCTGCCTTCATACTCCTTCCTACCCTACACTTTCCTCCATGAATTTTTCTGCTGCAGGACTATCTCCATGGTACGACAGAGAGTCAAGTCTAGACTCTTTCTTACTTAAAGGACGCCTGTAGCTTTCCCATCTCAAAATCAGACTGTCTGGAAATGCTAATGCCACACCAGGCACAGATGAAACCTGTGTCTGTAAATACATTCAAAGTGGAAATAATCACATCTGACATGATCAAAGTGCAGTATCAGTTGATTGCCATCCAGCAGACAGCAGAAAAATTCAGTCAATTTATTGCTCCCAAACACATCAAGGTTCTCAGACAATAGCCAGAACCTGGAAGTAACCACTGCTATCCTAAATCCACTTGAAGACAGCACATTTCCACAGGCTAACAAGGCAACAATCTGCACTTGGGAGCACAACTCATGATGGCTCAGCTGTCATGATGCACAAAGTACAAGGTAACACCACTTGTTCCCCAGCCCTCCTGAGAAGCAATGTGTACTGGCTGAGAATGCTCCCTTGCACTCATGATCATCCAGGTGAGGAGAAGCCTCTCTCATGGCAAGTGGATTTGCATCACTGCCTGTTTGGCACTGGGTGATAAAAGACACAGATGTCACACGTCTGTTGGTAAAGCTTGGCTTTAGGGTAAATGCAAGATCAGACATCACCAGGGATAAAGCAAAATGTGCAAAATCTCTGAAAAATAAGACAGGGAGGGAAAGTAGAAAAAGTGTAGTGTAGATAAAAATCATTATTGGTTTCTTTCTCTAAATCTGTCACCTCTTTATTCCCTAAAACCCATAAACGAGGATACTGACCCTGCTGTCTGAGTCATATGTCACAATTATCTCTGAAGTGAGTACCAAAGAAACAACAGAAGACATCTTAACAAAACCAGGGAGAACGCTGGTTTCCTTGACCACTAAGGCCAACCCAAAATCCCACTGGCAACAGTCTTTTGTTGACAGAAAAGGGGCATCCACACAGGAAGTGGTGAATCTGAGGCAGCACACAAAAATGGAACTGGGATCTGAATGCTGGGACTGCATCTCAATCCAGATAGATGCTATAAATTGAAAAATTAGAAAAAGAAGAAGTGAAACCCATAAGGACCTCACCCAAAAAGGGACCAGCTATTCTTCACTGGAACAGCCCCTTGGTTGTAGGTGTGTTTTTCAGACCCGTCCCTATCATTTTGTTCCACGGTATTTTCTAAATCATGCCCAGCCTGGGTTTATCTCTCCCAGCAGTCAAGACCTTTCAGACCATCTTTGCATTTCTCTAGTTCCACACCCTGGATGTGTGGGACAATGAAGGTCTGAAGAGGAATTACAGGGATGAAATGGAAAAGGGGAGAGGGCATAAAAAGAAATGCAAGACAGATCCACCCTCACTGCAGTGGGTTATGTTGAGTATCTGAAAGGGTCATGGGAAAAGTGATTACAGGCAAGCTTAGCAGAAAATCTGGAGTGCCTGATTTAGTCCTCTTCACTTTAAAGAAGAAGCCTGCATAAAGTTGACAGTAGTCTAGAAACCAGGAGGAATCTGGCTTCTTGACCTGGAGAAGTGGACCCATAGGAAAGAATATCATGTGGTTTAACAAGAAGTGCAAAGTGCTGCACTCCCTGGTATCAATGCAAGGTGGAGAATGAACAGATTGAGAGCAGCCCTGAGGAGAAGAATGGGGTTGCTGGTGAGTGAGAGGCTGGACATGACCCAGCCATGGGCACTCACAGCCAGAAAGCCAAACATATCCTGGGCTGCATCCAAAGCAGCGTGGGCAGCAGGGGAGGGAGGGGATTCTGTCCCTCTGCTCTGCTCTGTGAGATCCCACCTGCAGGGCTGCACCCAGCTCTGGGGTCCCAGCACAGGAAGGACATGGACCTGCTGGAGTGACTCCAGAAGAGGATTGCTGGGATTATTAGAGTGCTGGAATACCTCTCCTATTGAGGAAAGGGTAGGGGAATTGAGATTCTTTGGCCTGGAGAAGAGAAAGCTTTGGAGTGACCTAATTGTGGCCTCCCTGAAGGGAGCCTACAAGAAAGATGGAGAGAGACTTTTTACAACAGCATATGATAACAGGACAAGGGGGAATGGTTTTAGACAGACAGAGAGTAGGATTAGGTGAGATATTAGAAAGAAATTCTTTACTGTATGGGTGGAGAAGCACTGGAACAGGTTGTATTTACTGGCATGCCATGGTAGAGTAGCTGAAGAGCAAGGAACAGAATAATGGACTATCTGTCAGGTGAAAAGATGGAAGCATTGGACATCTTTTCAGTATTTAAAGGGGGCTTATAAGAAAGATGGGGACACAGTTTTTTTATCAGAACATGTTGCTGTAGAACAATGGGTAACAGTTTTAAAACAAAAGAGGGTAAATTTAGACTAGATATAAAGAATAATTTTTTATTATGAGGGTTGTGAAACACTGGAACATGTTTCTCAGAGAAGATGTAGATATCCCATCCCTGGAATCATTCAAGGTCAGGATAGATGGGGTTCTGAGGTACCTCATTTAACTGAAGATGTTCCTGCACATTGCAGGGAAGGTTGGACTAAATGATCTTTAGAGGACCCCTCCAATCCAAACTAATCTATGATTCTGTGATACCTTAGGGTTTTTTTCACTTGCTGGCATCTGAGACACAATTATTTCTTTCAGAGTTTCGCATCCTCCTGCTTCTTGTCAGAGCAGCTGCCAGTAGATCCCTCTGAGGAAGACCGTCCAAGAAATTGTTACCCCAGGAAAGGGGCTTTTTCAGCCTAACAAAAATTTGCACAGAAGACATCTACTTTCCCAATGAAAAATGGGAGGTTTCAAGAACAGAAGAAAATGCAGCTCCAAAACTGCCAAAAGCTAAGTGTCCTTGGTCCAAACCTAGAACTCTTTTACCAAATAAACACCGTTTTGTTAATGTTGCTTTTATTTTTGTCAAAGCTCATAAAACTAAATTACGATAGTTTTATTTGTTCAATTTAAACCAAAAATCTTCTGCACAAATCAGTTCTAAGCAGCTCTTCCATTACTCACAGAAACTGCAGCATCTTCTGTCAAGTCATTCAGGTTAACACAAAGTGGCCTAAACACACTGAAGGGGTAAAATTGAGAAAAGGAAACACTTGCTGTACACTCTTCAGTGTTTTAGCATTTGTCCTTGACCTTTTAACAAAGCAGTAAAGGAAGGAAGCAGAAAGCACAGATTGCTATTGGTGTTGTTTATATACCAAAGCAAATTTTCCCAAGTTTATCTAAGGAAGGTTGGGTTTTGCTGTACCACAGCTAGAAGCTCAGCAAAAACAAGTTGACTGTTCTTCCTGCTTCCCCCTACCACATCAAAAGTGTCTCTCCACAGTACCCAGACTCAAACATATACCCCAGTTACATCCTAGTAACTATGGTTTCCATGGAAAAGAGGGGGCACTTCAGTGTTCTTTGGATCCCAAATTCCCAGGTAAGTTGCAGCAGGCATGAAAGGTACATTTCTGGAAGAGGGTATCCAAAGCCAGCTGCCCAAGAGCACAGAGTCTGTGGGAACCCAGCAGTGACCCATACCCCTTATTTGCATTGTCCCTCATGATTTCTCTCTTGCTTCCTTTGTCGGTTTCAGAATGACTCAAACAACAGCACTTGTTCATCAAAGACAAAGCGTTGCCTGGTCAAGCAGTGTATGACCTGGTCTCATGCTCAGCACTTGCTTGGGAAAGCACTTGTAACAATAATGCTTATATCACAAGAACAGTGTTTCACTTGTAACATTCAAAAATGCCACATTTATCTTTGCTTGAGCAACTTTAATCCTGTCCTTTCTCATTCAACTCTCTGATGCATGGAAGCATGTTTGCCCTTGCCTATGGAGCAGATAACAGATGCCATCTTCATCTTACAGGAGAGAAGCCATGCCAGAGAGCTCAAATAAGACACAAAAATGACAGATGAAAGCTATGACCAAACAGAAGGTTTTTGCTTATACCAATAAATTCAATTCTGCCTCCTGCCAGGCCAAGGGGCACAGTCTGGCTCATGCAGAGGCTGCTAACAGCCCCTGCCCCGTAAATAGCCTACCTGTGACCACCACACAGAGTGCTTGGCCATGCGCTTCTCCTGGGCTCCATCTGGTCTCGCACTGGGCCTGAGATAAAACTATTGATTCTGGATAACACAAGAATTGTGCTGAATCCCAGCAGAGTGGTGCTTCTATAGCACAGACCTTGTGGATGGAGGGTGTTGCATTCCCAGAGGTGAGGAAGGTGCTGCAGGTGCTGAAAGCATGGTGTTGGCTGGGATGGATATTATGGGAGGTGAGGGGGAACCTTACCCCACAATGGTTCACTTGTGGGTCTGGGAGCAGTCCTAGGGAGAGCTGTTCCCAGATTGTTCTCTGTGATGCAGGTGGCCAGGCCTGAACCTTGGGTTACTCCCTGCCGTCTTTTATTCAGGGAGTCAGGAGATCCCTCGCAGGGACTGTGTGCCACCTCAGAGGGCACTAACTAGCATGATCCAGAGGCAAAGGGAACCGTGTAAACGGTAAGAATCTTCCCAACATCCAAAGATAAGAACCTCTGACACTGAAGCATTGAGATTTTCTCAAGCCAGGATTTGGTTTCCTTTTCCCTCTCTCTGTGGTTTGTAAGTAACTTAATTTATAAAGAGGTACAAACCAAAGTAGCTTTTGTTCTACACCAGGCTTGTCACACCACTCCTTAGTCTTGGACGGCATGGGTTATTTATTTGTGCTCTTTATTTCCCATTTTTCCTTTTTGATAGGTTTCTGTCTTTGAGCAGGCAGGTAGAGCCTTCAGTCTGTCCCTACTAACAAAGACTTTATTCAACTAAGAACATTTCTCTGAGCACAGTTCTTGTTACAGCACCCTGTTGTCACTGAACACAGGCTGTAGCAAAGGTGTGAAGCCATTTACCATTTATTAACAGATCCCAGGAGAAGTTCTTTTCCTGTTTGCATACAATGTGTGTGTTGCCCTCTGACTTTTCTGTTGCATCAGAGCTGTCACTGAAATGTGGAGTAAACTATGTGTTGTAAGGTTCATGGTCCAGCCACATAACGACACAAATGACATTCTCATGCAGGTTCATCCCCTTCAGAATGCAAAACTGGAAAAAGCAAATTGTTATAAATCTCTAAAAACATAAATGTTACAGACCTAATGAGAAATCTTAAAATCTAGTTTTCAGCACCACAAGCAGTGTTTCCCACCTAACCTATAAAAACTGTTTAAATGGAGCTGGGAGTTGCTTAGAGGTTTTTCAACAAAGGAATATTTACAAAGGTATTTTTACTTAGCCTATGGTACTTAGGAACTTTCAATTGAGTAAAACTTTCATTTTGGAGAGAAGTGTAGCATTAAGTTAATTAAAAGCACCACCCATTCCAGCTGACTTTACAAATTTGGCACATCCAGCATGTGTGATAAACTGAGTGATTCCCAAGTGTGACCCAGCACTTATGTAACATTCCAAACTGGCCCTCAGTGAAGAGGACTCCAAGTATTTTTTCTGCTTTTGTAAGATTCTACAGCCTGATTATTACACTCATAAAACTATTGTTCTACCAGCCAGTAATATGAATAAAGCACCTTTAGATCAAATGAAAATTCTTCCTACTGACCTAACAAGATGACTGTGTCATACATGATACCAAATAAGTACCAGCATTGCCTCTTTGCTGGTATCTGACTATACTCTAAATTTCTGATTTATTAAGAGCAGGGAATGGAAAGTGTTCACATGGGACCCATACACTACCTGACTGGGCTGGATCTCTGAGTAATCCTAAAGCATAGTTGAGAAACAAGGAAGACTGCAAATCCTTGTGGGAGTCCCTTCAAAACTGCCACAGGTGTCTGCAGATGAACCTGCTCTGTGAAATGTGGGGGTAGACAGAAACCAGGGTAGACACCCGCTAGAAAGAAGAAGTCAGAAAGGTGGAAATAGTCAGATTCTCCAGAGTCTGGTCTGGTGCAGCACACAGCTGCTCCGTGTGCTCTCTTGTCGAGGAATGCCCTTCTCAGCCACTTCATGAAGATCCTTGCGGAGGCTCTCCTGAACACTCAGCTGGCCTGCATTTCCAAGAGAGGGCTACTTTGCATGTCAGATGAAGATTTTCATTTTTTCCTTGAAGCTATGAACTCCTGTTTTCTTGACCCACACAGCTGTCTCAGTCACGAGTCTGGGATTAACCTGCCTTGCTGCTCCTGGGCCAGTCAGATTTGTTCCAGTAAGTTTGCACCAATCTTACACACGGGAGGGTAGGCTGGTGGTTGTCACATTTGTCTGGGAACAGCAACTCCTTCTCAGTAGCTGAAACAACTCGCTGGAAGGAAAAATGTCATAACTGTACACCAGGCTTGCCAGCAGCTATTTCACTGCTTTCTGCATGGTCAAACCAGGGGCCATGGGACACTGCTCTGTACCTGAGGCAGAGAGCACATTTACGGATCACTTGGAGCAGCTGCTCAGCCAGAAGAAGTTCTTTCCTACCCCACAATAAGGACATATTTTTAGCAGCAACAAAAATAGATTTCAACTAGTGTCTTAAAAACAGATAGAATTTCACATTCCTCTTAGATACTTAACAGGGATATAAAGTACTGAGCTTTCACACCTCTTAATGTGGGGATCCTAAATGCTTTAACCATATCTGACAATGGACGGTTGCACAAAAAAAAATACATCATAAAAATCATGCAGAAATACAATTAATCAAGGGAGCCTTTTTTGACACAGAAACTTTCCACACTATAAAACAGCACTGCAAACCAGTCTGTGCACAAAGGCCGTTCATCGTAGGGGTACACTCATAGAACAGTTTGAATGGAGCAGACCTTTAAAGGTCTTTTACCCCATCCCCTATCAGAGGGGATGGAGTAAAAATGGACCTGTAAAGCGACTTGTGGCCTCTGGAATTAAACATGTTAGGGGATAGATCATTCATCTCTCTGCTTCCTTTTGGGCTATCAGAGGCCAGGCACATTCAGATCCCGCTGTAAAGTCCATTTCCCCTTTTGCTGGGTACTAAGGGAGGATCCAGATATAATGGCTGCTGTGTGAGAGATCAACACTCCCAGTCTGTTGTTATCTGCAGGGCTTGTGTTAGTCAGGGATGGTGGTAGAGTGTAAAGGAGGTCAGCTATCACCACCCCAAGCTGAAAACCAAAGGAGCTGCTTCAAAGCTGGGAGTAGTATGGAAGACTGAAGACTGAAATCACACTATTTGAGGGCAGATTCTGCCAGTGTCTCATAAAGTCTTCTCTTGATCCTTGAGCTACCTCTTTGAAACCCACATAGAAAGACATTACCTTAGGAGTGAGACATCCCTGCGGTGATAAAAGGAGATGCAGCTACTCTTTTAAGAGCAGTGTGTTTGGGATTACAATTAACCTGAGTTTAAATAGTGGCTACAAAGAAGCAGGGTGGGTTTGAAGATGGTGCAAGGCAGAGCAGACACCCCAGGACTGCCACTGAAGCTGCACTGGAACTGGAACTGGGGCAGTGTAAGCACATCACTACCAGAGAGAAAGAGCCCTGCCAAGAGACCCATGAGCCTAGAGCTGTGCTGGGAGGACACACAGGGTCCCTCAGTGTTCAGCCAAAGATTTCCATGTCACATTTTGCTTGGCAGCCCCATGGAGGAATTAGAAAAATGAGGATGGTGAGGAGGATGTGGCATTTGCAGTCAGCACAGATGTCAGGCAGAGGGTCAGGGAAACTTTTTCTTCAGGATACCTCTCATGCATGGGGGCTGCAGGCTGAAGAAACCCCCTTGTCCATCTGACAAGGAGTTACTTTCCTGCAACAAAACCCATAGAGACTTTTCATAAAATGCAGAGCTTTTACTTACCTGTGACAGCATCCAGAGCACATCTGGGAGGTGAGGAGCTGAGACATGAGCAACACAGAGAGGATCTGGGGAGTAGGGCAGGGGCCAGAACTTGAGCCCTCCCTCTGCCTTGAGCCAAGGGAGAAAGGTGTCTGAATTGGGGCTGAACTGCTGCTCTGGTATGGGGGTCAGTGTGAGAGACCACCTTTTATGCAAGACTAACTTTGACCTTTTTATCAAGACTTTTATGGGCACTGGTTAACTGATAGATCAGCCCAAAAATAAATTCAACTGGACAATTCAACTCACTTAAATTTATTTTCCCACTAAATAAAGAGTTCCTCTTTGCTGTCTCTGCTTAGCTGCTGTACAGCATTGCACAAAAAAATACTCCAACTTTTGTGGCATTTCTCAATGGAGAAATTTGCTGCTTACATATCCTCCCTCCATCAGGTCTCCTCATGGCCTGATGAAATGTACTGGCAGGTGCTAAAGGTTTCCACTCTTATTTGAAAGGGTCACTTTTAAGGACTGAGTTTTTGTATCACAACCCAAGTGTGATTCCTAGGCTGTATTGCCACACTCTTATGAAAGAGGCAAAGCTTTCAAGATTTCTTCACACAGGTAGCAAATGTGCCAAACAGCTGGGGGAAATGCAGGTTCATGGTGATGCTGGTTAGATTTTATTCTGGTCAAAACATTTTTATAGGGCCAGTGAAAACAGAGGCAGCAACAGGTAAACATTGCATGGAAATGTATCTCCCCAGCAAAGGAGACCTTCCTGAAGCAGAACATCTCTGTGACTTCCTTGGCTTGCAAGCAGACACATCTACCTTACATCTGTGCACACACACACAGAGATGTGCACATGCAGAGATATATTTATATAGACACATTCATACTCTCACAGGTGACTATATATACACACATGGATGCCTGTGTATATATGGCTGACTGCACTTGTGTCTCTGCATATATAATGTATTATGTTCTGCTGTATTTTTGACATTTGTTATGATATCTATAATTTGTGGTCTGAGAAGGCTGAGCCATGAAATGTGGTCAGCCAAACTGGTTTGCATGTCTTCACTGAAAAATAGAGGGTTGGTGTAAAAGACATTTTCCCCCCAGAAAATGTAGTTTTAAAATCAGAAAAACCCACTGCTCTTCCTCAGTTTCTGAGTTTTCACATTGCAAAGGGAAAACATGCTCCTTTGCACACTCACTTCATCTTTTTTGTTTTACAAGCATTGGCCAAAGGCAGAAAAAGAAACAAAAACTAAGAAGTAGACATAGAGTTTGGTCTTGGCTATTCCATTTCTTCACTTTCTTCTTTTATATTACTAAATGAAAAATAAGAGGTGATATTTTAGGAGTTACAGAAAGCTGGCCTGTCAGTTTGTTTTCTTACCATCAGAATGATATCATGTTTTCCTAAATAAAAATAATTCATGAAAAATTTCCAAAAAAAGAAAAAGTATTTCATTTTTTTTCCATGAAATGTGTGTTTACTGAGCAGCATTCTTGTGAACACTCCCTGCTCTGGCTACAAGGGAGTATGTCACAAGAAGCCTTTGGATGAGTGGGACAAACACTGGACTTAGGACAAGTAGCATAGCTTCTGGCATCCAGGCATCCAGCACTCACGGAGGCCTCCAAGGTACTACAGTTGAGGAAAGTGGTGATTGTGCCTTTCCCCAACATCTGCTCAGGTCTTCATGCTCCATGTGAACACCTTCCAAAGGAGAAAAATGAAAATCAGATGAATACTGGTCAGGTCCAAGCCCAATCTTTGGGAAGAAAAACCATAAACCTCTGTTGGTCCTGGAGGATGGAGGGCAAAGACTCGTCATCTGTACATGCTGAAAAGCAGTGAGGTTTGCAGTCATTCTGGGCTGAGTTCCACATTCTTTGGGGTGCCCCTGAGAATGGCCTGACTCCTCCACAAAGATGATTTCTGCCACAACAGGCAATGCTACCATCTCTAGAAAGCACTCATCATGATTCAGGGAAGTGAAGAATTACTACAGAATAATATGATCCTTAAAGCAGTGTGAACACCAGCCCTTTGGCCAAAATGTCTACACCTGTCTGGCAGAGTAGGAGGCCAGTGAAGGAGTGGGTGACACGTCAGCAGTGCCAAGGGATGTGTGTGTCCCACTCCCACACCACCAGCAGCATTTTGGCACTAATCCTTTTAACCTCAGAACAGCTCAACCATCACTGAGCATGAGGTAGGGAAGAAATACACTGACAAAACTTGGATGAGACAAAACCCCCTGGGCCATCAGGAATAGTAGAATACAAATAAACCTTTAAGATGAAAAAAAAAAAAAACAACTATCCAAGAAATTAAATGTTAGCTATGTGTAAGTTCCCTCCTTCATCAAGAAAATAATTTTTTTTTCCCACACTAATCCTAATGTATTTGAAAGCAGAGGTAGACAAGCTCATCTCACCTAAGACCCATCGAGATACCAAACACTTCCTTTGTAACTTAATATTTGTGTACCAGCAAGATATTAAACATCAAGGCACTGCTGTGTTAGGCATAATAAAATAGTTAGTTATCTGCCAAAATCACAAAACCTAGATTAATAACTTGAGAAGTAAAGCCAGATTGCTGGGATAGTATGTGGGAGAACAGAAAATACACAGGGACAGTAAATGCACCAAGATTTTGAATTGTCTTTCAACAAAATTCATTCTCCCAAATAAAGTTTTTGAATGACAAAAACATTTTCTTCATTAAAATTGATTTATAAAGCAATTTATTCTGTTTTGCTTAGATACAAAAGTTTTTTCTCTTTGAAAGAAAAAGTTCCATAGAAGAAGAAAGTCATGTTCATATCCTCTCATTTCAGTACCTAATTCATCTTCTGTTCCTTTTTTCACATCTAGGAAATTAAAGTACAAGAGCCCAGAGAGAAAATGACATTCAACAAAATGGATACCCTTGCATTCCTGGTCAAAAGAAGAAAGAGACATACTAATTAATGAAAGAGACTTTCTACCACCCTCTGAATGTCTAAGAGGAATAAAAAATATAACCCAAAACAGAGCTAAGATATCAAGTAATCAGCTACCTTTGTTCAGACACAAGGGCAGATGAAAGTAATATGTCAGTATCCTTTCAAGTGAGGAAAAACACAACTCTTTTCCCTAGGGGGGAAAATCAAATTGTTATGTTTTTTGTTTTTAATCTGGCTCCTTCGATGAGCAAATTTATTTACGTGTAGATTACCACCATTCCTACAGACATTTCAGCCCACGCTGCTTGGAGCCCACACTGTACGTACGGGAGCTTGGCTGGCAGTTGCTTTGCCATGGGACCTCTGCCAGACACTGAAACTCAGAATGGATAACGCTTCCTCCTTCTGTCCCACCAGGACAACACCACCAGAGTGCACACCCATGCTTGTGCCATCCATCTCATGGTGCATCAGGGTTCCCAGGACAGAGGTGCATGTTCCTGTCTCTTACAAGCACCAACAAACCCCTTGAAATGTGCCTGCACAGATGGGCTGGATCCTGACACCACTGTGATCCCTGGGAGCTGGCAGACTCCAGGATGCCAGGTGGCTTTGGGTGGGTCACAGAAGCAGTGACCCACCAGAGCCACTGGAAATGTAATACCTGGTGCAGATATCTATCGGAGATAGATTTACAAGCTGATCTATTACAGGGTCTGGAGAGGTGTACGTTCCTTCTCTCTCTCTCCATACACCTCTTATCCTACAGGACATATTCAAGACAATACATCCTATCTAAGGCTGTAGGATTTTGCAGCTCAGAAGGGAATCTGAGACTTTTGTTCCTGAGGACCATGTCATGACAAACTCTATAATGGAAAAGTAGTGACTTTGGAACAAGCTTATTTGGAAAAAAAAAATTAAATAAAATCTGGGCCCTTATCCAGGTAGAGATCTTAGCCTGGCATTCCATCTACATTCTTTCTGTTATTAAAATAATTTAGGAAACCAGGAAGCCTGTTCTGCACTCAATCATGTTAGCCCACGCCGTGTCAATTTGAATTCTGCCTGTGGTGATAACAGTTGAAAATCTGATGGGCCAGATACTGAACTGACAAAAATCGGCATTGCTCCATTACAATCAGTGGGGTTTTGCCAATTTACCCTTGTTAAAGATCTGGACTTCTAGTTCTAGGCAGGCATTTTTCCAGACAGCAAAACACTCTCCTACATCTTTGGCAAAGGAAAAACATAAAGGAAAAACATAAAGGAAAAATTTAGCGATACCTTGGAGAGTGACATGACCGTGATAAAGCAACTTGAAAATTAAGCCCTTGGCTTATTTTCAGCAAACTTGAAGTTAATTAGAACCATGTTCAGGTTCTTCAAACGTGGTCAACAGGTAATATCTGGTGCCATTTTTCAGTGTAGATGCAACCAGATTCCAATCTGAAGATTATTATATTTCCACTTTAATTCATTAAAATGACTTAAAGACTCTTCTGATGAAGAAAACAACATTTGCATGTGTAAGCAGACATACAAAAATATTTTATCTTCCATCCAACTGCTTTTTCAAGTCTAAAAATACTTCTGAAGTTCATCTTTGCTGTATTACATCAATAAGCCTGTGGAAATTACATTTTTGATATTTGACCATTAGCTGATCAGCAATCAGGACAGCTAAGCCTGGTCCTGTGTGCCACCCTGCCATAGTTCACACGACAAGAGAACAGGGACAGGCAGTCCCTTCCCTACCCACGTTATCATTCTGTGCCTGAGAAATGTTGCTCCTGACCTTCCTCAAAGTGACTCTGCAAGTCTGCAGCATGATCCTACAATAGTCACTCCTTGGAGAATTAGTCAAAAATGTTAGAGGACTGCACTGTGGATCTCACTGCTCTGACCAAGAGGAAGAACCTGAAAAGCCTTCGTAGTTACTCCTCCCCTCATCCTGTTGCCAACTGCCACTGCAGAAAGGAGAGGGAAAAAGAAATTTTGAAAAATGGGAAGAAGGGACTTTGAACTTCAGAGAGAGTTATTTTCATCTGAAACATGACAGGTACTTTTTACTTGGGAAAAGGAACAGAAAAATAAATTTCCTACAAGACCAGTTTCATCAAAAGATTTGAGGTGGTTACAGCTGTTACCCAGGAGCTGGGACTCAACAGTGATCACAGTTGTCCAAATGGGGCTTTGAAACTATCCTGAAGGTCTTGGATTCTGTTAGTAAAGAAAAGGGTCCATGATTTATCTGTGGCTCTAAAAGCAAATGACAGAGAAGATTTTGCTTTTATCAAGCTAAACACCTTTGTCCAAGGGCTTCAGGCAGAGCCGTCTCTGCTGTCCCGTGACATCCTGTGCTGTCCCTGGAATTTGTGGGGACCCCACTTGTGAGAGCCAGCCAAACCCATGACAAGGGAAAATGCCTATAGTTCAGCTGCATGGACAGTCAGCAGACCATGCTAAATCCTGTGCCTTCACCCTGTAGCACAGGCCTGCCCAGCCTGGCAAACTAGCATACCTGCTCAGTTTGCAGGTGTGCCTGTGCACTTACATATCAACTTTGCAAGCGACAGTCCTGGCCAACACCAGTGGGTGCTGCCACAGCCAATAACAGCACTGAGTGTGCACTGAAGTGCTGTCTCCAACCATCTCCCTGACAGGCAGGACAACTCTGCTTAAGGTGAGCCAAATCTTGTGAGCTTTTGAGCATCATGTACTCACCAAGAATAAGATGTGGATAGGAAATCCTCCAACAGTTTCCCAGAAAGGCTAAATGTGAGCCAGTCACAACAGGACTAATACAGAGATATGGAAGAGTAGAGAAAAGTCATTGTAGATTGAATAGTAGCACTCATTTTCTTTAATCAGCTTTATTTCCATGTCCTCAGAGCACCAGGATGGCTTCAGCAATGCAAAGGCTTCAGGTCTGCCTGCTGGAGAACTTCCCTTAGGAAGGATCACCTCCAGTGACAGCTCCCATACTAACCCCTCTTTAGAGAGCAGGGCTGTGAGGAAGGCAGTGTAGCAAGACCACCCCACCAGCCCCAGCTACTGGCATAAGCCCTGCTCCAAGTTAACAGCTGATATAAGCAGCAAACCAGCTTATCAATTTATTCAAGTAAGCTGGACAATATCCAGCAAACCTTGCTTTTCCATGGAACAGAACAGAGCTTTACACCTGTCTTTTTCTTACCCCTCCTATCTTTAGCTTCTGCAGTGAACTGTAGATCCTGCTCTGACAAGTCAAAGAGGAACTGAGACAATACTGTGTAGTAGGTTAGTCTTTATGCTTCAGCAGAGACCATAAATCCTTCAGTTTCTTTCTTGCTATCAGGGACTTTCTGTTTTGTTTGGTTTTCAGAGCAGATAGAATCCCATTGATGGCATTTAAATGCATCCATCACAATGAACTCTAAGATGCAAGAAATAACATTTTCTTGTACTTAAGCATCTCAGGAGACTGCAGTGATCATATTAAAATTTTAATCACAAATTCCATGCGCTTAAATCACAAAGGATTCGCTGTGCTAGAGAATTTCACAATATGAAACCCTTATAAATTTGTGGCAGATAGCAATTTTCTGTCTGGGAAATGTAAATCAGTTATTAATAAGCCAAATTGCTAACATCAAAACTGGTATCTATATGCTGGAAAGAGACAAAAATCTTTCATAGGCTTATGAAGTTCTACATGTACTAGCCTGAGCAATTTTAATCCCTGTTTCCTGAACTGAGATACATCAAACTGCATCTCATTCTACAGCAACATGTCCACCTGATCCATGCATGGTGTTGTAAGGCTTTGGAAATGATGATATGAAAATTAATAGCTGAAAAACTATTCTGAAAGGCATATACATTTCAGACTTTATAACTAGAGACTACTTTTGGGGTTAGATGAATGTAGTTCTTGTATAGGCTTAAAACAAGGCAAGAAGACAGTGAGGTACAAAGCAAGCAGCAAGGCAAAGTCTACGGCATCCTCTAGACACATGCAGGCTACTCAACAGCTACCCCAAAGAGCTCAAGACTTACCCCAGCAATCCTGCCCTGACCTGAGCCTACATGCTGAATTTCAGAGCTGTCCTTGAATGTGCAATTGCACAAAACAAAAACATTGGGGTTTAGCAGCTTCCATATGTTAGGCTCCCAGCTGAGCTCAAGCACATTGCTAGAAGTACTTGAAATTTAATTATTTTGCTTTTTTTTTAATATTAAAAAATCCATTACCATTTTCAAAGTGTGCAAAAGGTTGTGAGTAACACAGAGTGGATTCTTGGGATGAATTTGCAATGTAGCTAAAAACTGAGTATTTAGATTTTAAATCCCAGCTCATTATTGGAATTAATTCTGAATGCTTGAATGCTCTGAATGCAATTCTTTGCTAATGCCTTCATAGAAAACTACATAGTTTGCATCACTATGAGATTACCCAATTCCTTCACTTGCACAGTTGTACTAACAATCAAGAGCAGATTTAGTCTTTGCAGGTACCAGAGCATCTTCAAGCAACACAAATAATTCAATAATTGAAATAGACGTCATCGTACGAGTAACAAGTTACAGGGTGCTGGTTCTTCTGCTTGCTGATTTTTTCAGCACAGCTTAAGAGATTTGGATGGAATTGCCATGAAGATTTAAATTTAAATGTAGGGCAGAGAAGATAAACTGGTTAATTAACTGATCAATTCCATAAGGAGCTTAAAGCATATCTCGTAATTTTACAAAGGAAGGCGTGGGATGCAGTGCTGTCTTCATGAGGGTATCTCCCCATGTTGGAGTGTGTCCCATGAATAAAGCAGTTTCATTTTTCTCCCAGCACTGACACAGCTTCAGAGGCATGCGGGTGGAGAATTTGCCTCCTGCAGCACCATGTGTCCCCCACGCTTAAGTTTGCCTTAAACCAGATGGAAACACAAAGATTTGTTGTTTGGGGCTTGCAAAGGGCAGCTTCAAACCACAGCTCCTTCCAGTTGTCAGCGTGCTGGAGCATGAACTCCAGCCAGGATACGTTCAGTACAGCTGTCTCACTTGCTGAGGTGTGTGTTTGCAAGTCAGTCAGTCGGGACCACTGTCAGACCATCTCCTCTAGGTGCCTGCCTGCGTTGCCATGACAACTAGTAAGACACTGATGGGCAATTCGGGCTCCCCACTCTCCATGGCTGCCAGACTCTATTCCTTATATAGGCAATGGAAAGAAGTAGGCATCTAAGTTAGGCATCCAAAATCAACAGGCTGAGTACACCCCACACACAGACCCCCAGCCAGCTGCTGGATTCCTGGATGGTCCCTGCCAGCAAGAGGGACCCACTACACCCTCGCCATTCCTGAACTCACTTCCTCTTTTGACTTCCTCTTCCAGCATGTCAATCAGAAGTGACAATGAGACATCTGGGAAATGCTCCAAATCTATCCATTTTTAAAGTGAAGTGCTCAGCAGCAGTTAAACAGCCAGAGCTTTCTGCTCATTACAGCATCAGAAACATTCCAGTTTCTCTGCAGTTTGGTAGAGAATGGTAAATTCTACCATTGAACCCAGGAGGTTCCTACATGCATTTCCAGATCTTTCATCCTGCAAGTGTATTCCACAGATACAGAATCAGACAGACATCCTTGAAGCTTCAGAATAAAGAAGAAATATTTTAATTAACAAACAAACAAATGCCAACCGAAAAAAAAACAGACCTGCTGTAAGTATAAGAACTTGAGACAGCTTCTAGTCCTGAAAGTAAAGAAAAGCATTCCCTGCTACTATTCATGCAAATTCCAGGTCAGTTCACATTTTTTTGGAAAGATGTCAAGCCTCTTCCCATCTTCAGTATCTCTTCAATTTTTACTGGTTCTTCTCTTGCACATACATAACTCCCTATCAGACCTTTAGTGTCACTAATACCTGTCCTAAGGTGTTCTCTTTTTCATACCCTCTGCAGGTGAAATATGTGGAGTGTCTTACACTGGTAGTCCATGACTTTTTGTTTCTTGGGCTTGGAGGTTTCTGTCTTGCTCTTCTTTGGTTGTTCCTGCACAGGCACATTTACAATCTGTTTATTTTTTAATAGTCACACTGCCGTGCATTTATGATAGGGATGGTCAGAGAAATGACCTAGTAAAGAATTGGGCCATATACTTCCAGCAGAAGGAGGTGTGATTCATGACTTGCCTTAATTCCTGGAGGAATTCTTTCCAGATGTTCAGATAACAAGCTGAAGTTTGTTTCAATGACCAGGGGTTGCATTATTCCAGCAGAGAGAAATCTGTGACTCAGGAACTTCAGCAATTCAAACAACCTTCAAGAGCATCCAGAAAGGGCAACCTTAGGCACTTCATTCACACTTTCTTCTGTTGGGATTCAATCCGCTCTCCTCACCTGATCCATATAAAAGCTTGGTACCTCGGCTGAGCTCTTTCAACTGCCTGTAGAGAGAGATTTCTTTAGGGAGTAAAGACAGCAGATGCCTCGTCCTCTCCCCACTAACTACAAAGAGTTGGCTTCTTCCAGATGCCTGGTTGTTAGGCAGCTAAAGAGAGGAACTATAAATCTCATGCTTGGAGTCAGTGGACAGTAGGCACTCCAAAGGAGTTGATCGCAGTATTCTTTGGGGCCTCAGCAGGAGCTTTTGAGTTTGATTTGATGATCCATGCAAAGACATGGTGGAGAATGTGAAGAGGAAGCCCAAAGTGTCCACACAGTGCTGCTGCAGAGGCTCTGTTCCGTAAAGGACTAGAGGCCTCCATTCCCAGACTATCTGAATTGCCACAGTCCATCTAAGGCACTGTGAAAGCATGGATAACTGAATTAAGTTTATTATTAAGGGTAGCATCTGGACTCTGGATCCACCTGAAGCCCATGGGGAGTGTTTTTCATTGAATCATGGAATAGTTTGAATTGCAAGCAACCTTTAAAATCTGTCTAGACCAACTCCCGCTGCAATGAGCAGAGACATCTTTAACCAGAACAGGTTGCTTAGAAGCCTGACCCAGAATGTTTCCAGGGATGAAGCATCCACCACCTCTCTAGCCAGCCTGCTCCAGGGTTTCTGCCCTCCTGGATCACTAATTATATCACTGATCCATCAGTCATCCACTGATGATGCTTTGAGTAGGCAAGAATTCAAGAACATTTTTAGCTACAGGAATATAGTCCCTCTGCTCACCAATCTTCTGTCTGCTCAAGCTCATCTTCAGCCAATTTGTGGCTGAGTCCTTCCAAGAAACAAGGTTGCCACGGTGACAGGAAATGCCCTGGTGTCAATCCCTTGCTGCTGGCACCTGGATTAAAATTAACGCAGTCATTCACATTCTGAAATGTTAAAAAAAATTAAGAAAAGGAATGGTTTTTGTGGGAATCCACCAACAAAGGGCCTAGCTATAGGGATACAATTTCCCATCATTGCAGCATTCCCTTTGCCCAAGGATACAAACTACTCTGACTGCTTCAAACTGTGTGAGCTAAACCAATAATTTTGAATTATATTTTTCAGGTCATTTGTTGAACATCTGTGGGACATTTTAAAATATTGGCTATGTTCAAGAATTGCCAAATAAATTGAAGGGTAATTTGGAGACCAGACTGGAAAAAAAAGAAATTTTTTCAATTTTTCGTGTCAGTCACACTTACCCATTTTCTCAGTATGCAGGGGTCACTTTGGAACACCTGGGCTGAAATCAGGGACATCCACAGCTTGAGTCAATATTCATTGAAAAGAACAGAGGCTGCCAAATCAGGCTCTTTGATGTTACTCTTTGGTCATTGTCTTGTTGAAATGATATTCCCTTTGACATTTGAGGCAGATACACAAATAAATTAAAAGAAGGGCTCTTTTTTATGCTGAGTGCATGAAAATGGCACTTGTGCATTGAAATGGATGTGGAAACTGCATTTACTCAAGCATTTTATCTGCAACAGACAGGGCTCCATAACTATATGCCTGCCATGACGCAGGAACAAGCAGCTAAGGCAAAAGGTGTATGTATCTATTCTAATGTGTAATTTCAAAATATAACCTTTCCCTTCAGTTATTATTTATCTAATTGCACAGCCAAATTTAGTCCATGCATTTGAAAGCATAATTAATTGCAATGCACTTGGTAATGTTCCATTCTGCACCACCTGTAAGTCAAACTGCTGTAATACAGAATTGATTTTTGGAAAGGTTTTCATCACACTGCGTGCACTGAAAATAATTAGTGATCCAGGAGGGCAGTTACTTTTATCCTGCTAATTGGATATGCTAGCAGTCCTTATGCCCTTTTGGTCAGACGTTAGTCTCATTTGCACAGTTCCAACCAGTAGGATTACCACACTTGGGTGGTCATGTGTGTATCTAAGAATATAATTCACACTTTTCACAGTTTTGCAGCTGTTGAACTGGTGTGAGCCGTGACTTTGCTCTGAAAGGATCAGAAACCATGTTGTCTTAGAACAGCACTGAAAGACTATCCATGGCTGAGGCTTAAGGGTGGTTCTCACAAGCCTTTGCAACTACCACCAAGCCTTTAAAAGCATTCTTGTGTGGGGCTGACTTCTCCACTGATTTTCACCAATTGTTAATGTTTGGAAGAAAGGGTTTACAAAAGGTGACAGTGTGACAGTTTCACAATACTTTGGTTTTGGCAGCAGAATCAGCTTAAGAAATACTCTCCTTTCTCCTGCCTTTGCCACAGAGGTCACTGACCTCTCAGTTATGCCAACACAACTATTTGTAAAGTAGTGTGATGCCTTGGATAAATTACATAATTCAGGTTAATCTGCCTTCTTTTCTTTTTCCCTGCTTTTGGCTTTTAGGGATGAAAATGGCAAAAGGGGAGGAAAGCTTTGGTGAAAGGAGTGGCTGTGGAGGGAACTGTCTATAGAGATACCACTAAAAACCTCAATATTGTGAAGCTACTATTCTGAACCTCTCTTGTTGGTGTTTGGGGTTTTGTGATGGTTTGGGGTTTTTTTTCTAAAGCATACTAAGTAGTAAGAGGAAGCTGGCAAAAACTAAGAACATGAGATTCATGCCTTTTTATCTGCCTCAAGTGCAGATTAGTTGTTGGAAGACTAAGATGCTCTCTGTGAAAAATTCTCAGACATGTTTGGGGCTTTTCTTAGTTCATGGGATATGCTCAGCTGGTAGCTTTCCCATCCCAAATTTAGACAGCCGCTGCTATAGCAGCTTGAATACTGAGCACATGGATCCACAGAGCAAGCCTTCAGTGCACACCACAAGGATGAAGCCCCTGAGAGAAGAAGCAGGACTGAAAAGGAGCACTACGACAGGGCTGGGATTAGGACAGAGAGGAAGAACAACAAAAAACCTTCATCTCAAAAGTCAAGGGACACTGGGCTGCTGGGACCTGTTGGGGCATGAACCTCCTCAGAACTGGAGATCCAGCAAAGGAGTACAACCATGGGATGGCCAGGATCGTTGGTGGGTGACTCTGAAGCTGAGGAGATCCAGGAGCTTCATGTACTATAAGGCTTCCTACTGGAAGACTGATAAACCTGAGATTTTTCTCTGCTTTTGAGAACTTATTTCTTTTGAATGAACAGGATTACACTGGTTATCTGAAATAGCCAAGAGGCAAGATAATGAGGAGGGAAAAAGAAGAGGAATAAGAAGAATACGGAAGAAATGTATGGCTGAGGAAGTTAACACAGCTTCAATTTGCTAGAAAATAGCTTTCAGTGTGCACATCTTAAGAAAAATGGGAAGCAAGATGAGCACCTCTTATAAAATAGGAATACTTATTTTCAAGTGCCCACACTAAGAGTTTCTTTTACATTATTTTGCACTGGAATAAAACTTGGCAAGTCCAAGAAAACATATCTGAGAAGATTTTCCTCAAAGCCTATCAGATCTTACATGGAAAGCAATGTTGATTGCAAAAAGGAATGAGAAAGAAGTTTCAACAGCTCAGAATAAGAATATGCTTATTATTTGGTTTTTGGGGTTTCAACAGCAGTTAAAAAGTTTTCAGAAGTCAAGAGACTACACTTTTTTCATGGTTTCTTTTTCACAAGGGATATGAAACCAAACTGATTTTCCAAATTGATTCTAATAGTGATAACTTTAATGTAATTTACTGAGAAGCTGAGCTCTCTGTGCATGAGCTATTTCCATGACTGCAATAGGAACATAATGAAAACCCAGGTAGATGCTCATGTGAGCTAGTTATAGCAAAGTACATAAGCAGTGATGGTGTTTGTAGTAGTGGAAACAGTCATGTTATCTGGGTTGTCTCAGCACTAGCATGCATCCAGAAATCATAAAAATTGTATTAATTAATTCTAAGTATGGAAGGTTCTTTAAATTCCAGATTTTTTGAGTGATAGAAACAATATTTTTTTTTAAATGCAATAATCCATTTTATAGAACAATGACACGGATTTTGACTCACTTACTTTGAAATGCAATAAAATAGAATAAACTAAAATAGATTTAAATAAAATGTGCTAATAAAAATACTAGTTGCAGGATTAAGGACAGATGGCTTAGAAGTTAAGGAAATAGTCATTTTTTTCCAATAACTACTTCAGAAAGAATTGAGGTTATCAAGAACAAGAGTAAGGTGAGCCATTTGTATATTGTCTAACTCAGCTATCCTCTTCTTCTGCCTGAATTGCAGTCACTAAAAGGGCATAGATTTTTGGAAAATAGCACATTGTCTGTAACATCCCAGCAAATATTTTCCATAAATAAATGCCAGTCTGCTCTCTGTGGGTGAGGATGTAAGAATTCCGTATGAGCAAATTGCAGAGAGACAGGTCTTCAGAGACATACGATGGTTTTCCCACTCCCTGACCTTGATGATAACAATTCCAGAGCTGTTCAGGGGGTAGGACTGAAAGCAATTTCTTAGAGACAGCATCAGGGTTTGCAGACTTCACCAACTGCCAGGCTTTCACCTGCAGTTTGGCAGGGATCACACGAGTAGGTGTTCCACAATAACGTGTTTGCTTGTAAAATATTCTTGTGTAAAATATTATTTGAAATAGTGTTTCAGGAAACCAGATAGACAGTGTTCTGAAAGCCAAAGCAAGTTTGCAAGTCTTCGTCTGTAAGTATTTTCTTTGGTATACATCGAGCTCTAGTGGGAGAGACCAGTTTCACTTTAATGCTAGCACCCTAAAAATTAAGTAGCTACTTTCAGCATGTAATTGAACAAAAGTTTCTGCAGATGATGGAGAGAAATAAGTGTTGTAAGAGGGTAGTTAGTTCTGTCTCTATTAGACACCATTGAGGGGATGACAAGCCATCCCCTGGAGATATACAAATCTCTTGATTGCAAAGGGAACACAGATGATTAGTTTGGAGAACACACTGCTGACTCAGATTACTGGTGTTAACGAATTGCCTTTTTGCCAACTGACACACCTTGGACTGGACTTCCTGGAAGAAATCAGTGCCTGTGATCCCTTTTATTTAAGGTCAGCCACCATTCTGTTCCATTTGGTCTCACACTCGTGGGGTAGGTGGGCCCAGTTTAATTGACATACAAAGCATGACTTGAGAAAGGAATGACAGGAATGATTGTTACACAGGCCACAGCTAGGAGTGCCCCCAGGACTGCCTTCTGCACCCACCTACAACAGCCATTTCCAAGACAGGGCTAAGAGACAATCCAATATCCACCTGCTGGAAAGACAGCTGCCAAAATGATGGAGCAAAACTACTTTTAGTACTGGAAGGCTGTAGCAAGAGGGGTCACAAATGAGAAGCACAGATTGGGAGGTTCAAGTAGGAAGGCTTTATTAACTAGGCAGGGCATGCAGTGCTGGAACAGGTTATTGAGACAAGTTTTGGAGTCCTCATCTTGGACTGACTCCAAGGTTTGACTGAAGAAAGCCACAACCAAGCTAACAAAGCACCAGTGACAGTCCTGCTTTAAGCAGGCAGCTGGACTGGATGAGCTGAAGAGGTCCCTTCCAACCCCTATTTCTGTGGGAGGCTGAAAGTGCCTCAGAAGAATTCTCCACTTGAGAGTGCTGTGTGTGCTCCCTTCCTGTTCATTGCTTCTTCTGTGCTCCACATACGTCAAGCAGCAGCTCCCAGAGGTCATACAGGAAGGCCTATTTCCTCAGGATGCCTTCCTCTTCCTCATACTCCTTCTTCTGACCTCAGCAGAGCTGCACACATTTGCCTACAGAAAGAATGTGACCTTTTGACAATAGAGTCATCCAACAATTTGTTCTAGTTTGAAGCTATTTCCCCCCCATTACCTCTTGGGTTTTAACTCAGTCTCTTTGCCACCAATGGAAAGATTTGCTATGCCTGGAATGTGAAATTTTGGTTACCACTCACTACACTGTAGTGCCCAGTTCAAGTATATGTACCAGAAACTTGATTTCAGCCAGGAGATTTTCTCTTCAATGGGACTTCCCAAATATTTTCAGAGAGTTTATAAAGTAGAAATGGTAGAAAATGACAAGTTTGTTAAAAATTATGCACTGCATCATGGAAAAGCAAGTAAGCTAGGCTGAAGCAATAGTGATGGCATAGGTAAACATATTACCAGTTATGAAGTTCATAATTCAATTAATATTATAGATATGAGTTGTGTACATTTATAAGTAAGTGCCTATGCATACACCTCTAGTTAGAGGGAGATACATGTTTACATGTTGATACATGTGTATATAAAAATTGGGCACAAATATTTGTGCAGATTAATTAGTTTCTAAGCATATACTTTGTGGTTACAGATACTGCATAATAATGGAATGTGTAGTAAGCCACTTGATTTTGACTGCCTCACCTGCTCTTTCTACAATAGTTGACTTACACAGAATTAGTACTAAAATTTAATGTCAACAGCTATAGAAATACAGAGCAAAATAACTACCCAACAAAATTTTATTTTTCCCATTTCAGTGTCTCACACTGACACAGAAGTCAGGCAATACAGAATATCCAGTAATCCATTATGCACAAGCTGCAAATTGGCACTTACTTAGAGTTTGAACATACTCATAACTGAGATCAGATATCAGTGAAAGATGCAAATTCCTTACTTTACTGCCCATTTCCCTTCTAGAAATTCCCAAAATACAATGAATATTCTTTAAATTAATTATAAGTCTATTTTAATAAGAAGCAACCCCTCACAAATAAGTTATGCCTTTAAGAATGGAAGACACTTTTCCAGGTAACAGATCTAGTGACAATAAAACCACAATCTTATTATATAATAAAAGTATTGTAATGTAACATGTAAAGTTATGATGGATATTTTGAGCTAACATTTTACTGGCCATAAACTATTATTCCCTGCCAGACTGAGACAGCTAGCCTGAGGGAGAAAATTATTTTGGTCTTAGAAAGTAAGGCACATAAAAAAAAAATTGCAAAAATGCTATTTTTAAACAGATTCTGAGCATTTTTCTAATAGGTTTTGTGTAAAACATGAAATATGTTGCAGTTACTGAGCACATGGTGTGTCAGAAAGCTTGGATTGGTGTTCTTCTGGGATGTCTTGCACAATTTGCTCGTTTTATTTTTTTCCAATACAGATCAACAAGGTTTCCCAGAAAAGCAAATTACCTCTGTTAAAAAAAAAAAAAATGAGAGGGGGTTTTGCTGCTAAGTTTTCCCTTTTTTCTGCAGCAAACAGCAGTGGTTTAAGTGGTTAAAATGGATGGTCAATTCCATCGAGTTTCACTCACCAGAAAACCCAGAGTACTCAAAATCACAGAATAAACTGAGTTAGAAGGGGCCCTCACACCAGATGTTGTTGCTAACACCTTTTCTGATTTTTAAGCTGTAGGCTTTCCTTGCTTGGCACCAAGGGCCTGCCCACTGTCAGAAATTGGCCAGTGCAGCCATACCAGAAATGCAGGTATCAGACATCCAGCACTACACAGGTTGGGATCCCATCCTAGCCCTCCCTCACCGGCCTTAACATATAACGTGGGGATTGCTGCATAACTGCACCATTCTCCTTGTTCAACTTTTAGTGTCCTTTCCTGAAAGGTGACAGAGAGATAGATGATGCACAGCTTCAGCGCTGCCCTGTGCCACTGGTCACTGTCCCTCTGTAGCAGCCCTAAGTCTGTGGAAACCTCTTGTGCTCTTTCAGCACAGGCTAATACATTCATGCTGACTGAGCAGACACACCAAACCCCACATTTTGCTCTCCAGTGCTTTGTCTTCTCACTGTGCTGCACCCTTCTAGGGCATCTTTATGAGAACAAAAGACCACATGGCTTCATCAGTCTTTGAAGACAGAAGGATAAAGCAAGTACATACATATCACACATCTCCTAGGACATAGACACTAAAGTTGCTCCCCCTCTTGCTACCTGTAGAGATAAGGGGAGGGTGCCTGTGAGAGACCATGCTGGGTCCTCATCAGGAACAGCTGTGTGCTGTTTTCATATTGTCACTACTTTGCCTGGTGAAGACATACCCTGGAGTGAGCTTGCTGTGACATAAAAATGACTCAGGACAGAAACAGACACAAAACCTACCCACCTTCAAAGGCAGAGCTCTAACCAATTAAGAAAACAGCTCCAGAGTCCAGTCGTATTCAGCTTCTTATAATTAAGCTGCATTTCCAAAACATGGCCTTCCCCACCCACAGAATGGCTTGAAACACACAAGCTATCACATGAAGAGCGTGAAGGAAGAGTGGGCCATTGATGATCCACTCTCTCTTGAGAAACCCAAAGTACAGAAAATGGGAACAAACCCTCTGGAAAGACCATCTAGGGTTGGATTATGGTCCACAGGCAGTCCAAAACCAAATAATTTGTTGACTATTGTCAACTGATGGAGAGATTTTCCTACACAGAAGCATGATGTCAAAAGGAAACCCTCTCAGGGGAGAGGACCTTCCCTTATTTGAAAGCTTGTGAGCTTCTGAAGACCAGTGACTTCAGTATGTTCCTTGGTGAAAATAGTTGAAAGCCAGCAGTGGTTTAGGAACATTTCAGGAGACAGTTTGATCCCCTAGCGTGTCTGGGTTTCCTCAACCATATTTTGACACTTTAGCTGAACATCAGCGTCCTGTGCATGCAGTGACATGGACGACCCAGGGCTGAGCTTGACTAGAGGCACCAACAAGAGACTGAAAGGAAGAATGTGCAATCAGCTGGCTGGTTACTGATGTAGTCTCTTTATGCATAACCCCCACCCACTTCTTCACTTCATCAGTATGAGACAATGCCCTATTGTATTAGTTCCTCAAACAGGCAGTTCCTGAAAGACAGACATCTCTCTCTTGATGCACAGTGATCTGCAGTTCTGTCTAAAAACACAGGCAATTGGTCAAGTTCCCATCTTATCCTGTTCCAGTTTTCTTCAGTCCATTTGGCAACAGATCAGCAAGTGAATCCAAACAGTGGTATTTAAACCTCTTAGAACCTCTCTTGTTCCTTAATCCTCTAGATAATTATATACTGTGCACATTTGCAGTACTAACATTGTTTTTCCCCTTCTTGTGCATTTTTATACACAGGTTCCAATCTCCTGAAGAAAGCAGAAGTATAAGCCTCAAGTATGTGTATATAACAATATACTCAAAACAGCTTAGAAACAAAATGTTTTCCATCTAGCAGCTTCTGCTTGTCACAGAGACAAAGGCAGTTGCATGAAAATCATTTTACAGCACCCACCAACATTTGCCACCTAATGCCAGAGTGCCCCAAGGCAAGGCATGTCCTTTACTACCTGCAGTGAACTGCTGGGGCCTCTGTCCTCCACCATACCTTGCAAGCCAGGCAGGCTGGCAAAGCCTCTGCCAGCCACCTGCAATGAAGGACGTGTCCCATCAGGACCTGTAGCCAAAAGGTGCCTATGGGAAGGTCACATTCTATTGCCATGGGCTGCTGAGGGTCTTCTGCACTCCAGCACAGAGCGTGACCAGAATGCCATGGCAGCATCAAAGCTCAGGACACAGGTTTCTGGCTTTGCTCACCCACTTTCAGGTGTCATTTGACTCTTTTGCAGCTGTTTAGTCATTGTCCCAAATGGCTTTAGACTGGGTTTGGCTCCCAAATAGTATCTATCATCTAGGAGGTAAATTTTCTGGGTCAGAGTATGGCAACAGTGTTGCTCCTGTCTGCTGCAGAGAGGACGACCCTGAAGGATCTCCCAAGCCCTTCAGACACTAGCAACTTTGCTGCCCTTCCATGCATTAACATAATCCAAGACAGATGTTGTTTGAGGATCCCGCCAGGGGTATGAACTGTGGGAACACCTTACTCTTTGGACTTAGTGAGTAAAATAAGGCCAGAGATGACTGCAGAGTATTAAATACTGAGTTTAGCCTTTGGTAACATGGCAGTGTGTCCTGGGTTTCCCACAAAGTACTTAGATAGCCTAAATTACCTAATCTTATGCTGTAAGTATTGCAGATTTGTTAGAGGTAACAGCATACAACAAGGAGAAAAAAATCACTTTGCATCTTACATCACAGATGCCAGAAGAATGTATGCACAAATTGCACCAAGATTCTTATACCTTGTTGTGCAGATGACTCAGAAACATACTTACAAAATAGAATATTTTTTTCCCTCTTTCAACAGGCCATTATAGAGACAGGCCATGCTTGACTTTCATGGGTGGATTACCTTGGTTAGGGACTAACAAGGCTGTGGGTACTTTGAGGCAGCAGCACAGGTATGAAGCCAGAGCAGCTGCCTTCACCCTGGGGCTCCCTGTGTGAGTGCCGCAGGTTTGTCCCCAGCCTCTGCTTCCTTTAAAAATACTCACCACATCTTGAAACAAGTTGACTTATATCAGTTCTGTCAGATTTCAGACTTTGCATTTTTTGAGGTTAATTTCTCCTTTTCTCTTTCCGCTGAATCATAGAATATCCTGAATTATAAGAGACACACAGGGATCATCGAGTCCAACTCCTGGCCTTGCACAGGACACCCCAAGAGTCACACCATGTGTGAATGCCTGAGAACATTGTCCAAACACTTCTTGAACTCTTTCAGGCTTTCTGCTGTGACCACTCCTCTGGGGAGCTGTTCCAATGCCCAGCCATCCTGTGGGTGAAGAACCTTTTCTAAATATCCACCCATCAGGTGTTTATTAGACAGGTGCTGTTCTGGCCAAGCAGAGGAAGATTATATTCAAGCTCAATACAAGCTTATTCAATGATAAAACAAGCAGCATACAGAAATACAAAAGTTTGCAGGAAGAAATTTCAATCAGAAAAGTTTCCAAGTAAAAATTGCTTCTTTTTTATATTTGTAACTTTTCCTCTCACAGACAATTGACTGTTGGCCTCCACTACAAACCACTGAGCTTCATTCTGGATCCTGAAGCTATGAGGGAAATCACTTAAATGCACTTGTAATTAGGAAAACAGCCAGAATCATCTCTAGCAGAAAATCTCCAAGCTTACCCAAGAGCTGTGTTCTGTCCAGGATTGTGATTTACCTGTACCCATAATTTCACAGGGAATACTTCCAAAGAGCAAGTCAGAAGAAGCTACTCTTTGGCCTAAAATGTAGTGTCCAAACTTTCTTCACATACTTCTGCTAACAGGTAGCACTCTCTGGTAAACCCTTTTACGCCATGCACCAACATACAGCCTGGCTTTTCTTCCTTTCCAAGTGCCAGGTCTCCAGATGAGCTCCCACAAAGGCCAAGAAGACATTGCCCATTCAAGGTGGACAAAAAGACTTCACCGGCCGTTCACTTCAGCAACATTTCCAGAGAAAGGGGCAAGACCAAGTTACAGCATTTCAGGTCCTGGTGAGGAGACCACAGCCTGACTACAACCGATGGGAATCCAGACAAGTGTCTGCTCCCTTTCTGAGAAGAATCCAGAGTATAAGAACATGAAAATTCCTGGGCCTGGCCACATCCATCATGCTCCATGTACTGAAGCAAAGTACCATCAGTGACCATTTTGGTCATTTGAGGAGGTTTAGGTTAGATACAAGGAAACATGTTTTCACCAAAAGGGTGACCAGGCATTGGATTAGGCTGCCCAAGGAGGTGGCAGAATCACCATCCTGGAAGTGTTCAGAAGATGTGTGGATGTGGCATTTAGTGCTATGGTTTCCCAGTGAGCATAGCAATGCTGTGTTAAAGGTTGGACCTGATAATCTTAAAGGTCTTTTCCAGCAATAACTCTCTAGCAACCTTGATCACAGCTGTGAACATTGTCCATCTGTTCGGTCATTGGAGTAGCTGGTCTGCTCCAGACAGGTAAAGGAAATGGAAGAGGCGTTGGCAGATAGAGAGAGTGCTTCTTATTGAGCTTCAAACTGTGCTTCAGGTAAGATCCAAACCGAAATTTTATGTGTTGCTTTTTTCCTGGTGGAGAGCAGGACCAGCATTTTCTGGGTCTAGTTTCAAAGCAACAATCTAGTATCCTTACTGACACCTATCCTGAACTAAGTCCTTCCACATGTTTGATCCTCCTCTAAGTGTTGATAAAATCTAAAATTAAACAACATGACCACACTCCTGCTCTCATCCAAAGCAGGTATGGACCTTTGCTGGGATGTCTTGTCCTAGGTGGCCCTGTAAACATAGCACCAGAACTGGGGATCTTCATCTGCATGGACACAACCACTAGGAGGAAGGACTTGCACTGATGTAAGGGTAGCAGCTTCTACCCTGGCCCAGAGAAGTGTCTGGTGATTCCCCAACCCTTCAGGAAAAGGGTGGGGAACAGGGCTTGTAAAAGTTCAAGACTTTCAGGTGTATCACAGTGTGGGAATCCTTTTTTTCATGGTACTTAGTGAGTCAGATACCTTTTGCAAGCTTATCAGGTTAGATCACTATTTTTCTGCATCTCAGCAGGGTTTGCTCAATATGAAAACAGACTACACAGGGCATTAACATGTCTGTCCTGGACCTGCTCCAACAAAATACAGAATTGCCAGCATGTGAGAAAAATTCTCACTGGGAACATTGCTCTTTGAGAAATGACTACACTGAATGTTGGTCTCTTCTGGGTTTTTTTTTTGCAGTGAATGTATTTGAGTTCAATACCAAGTTGTTGGCAGTGCATTTTTGTAAAGATCCTTCAGGAAAACATTTCAGGACACATTGAATTTTACAACTCGTTCTGCGACTTCCATGAAGGAACAATTCTTGATCCATCCTTACTAACTCAAAACTCAGAAGCAAGCTTTCCCTTGGGCAGGTTTGCACAAAAATAAAAGAAGCACTGAATTTTCCACATAACATTAGAGAGTGAAAGCTGTGAGCTCAGGCCCAAGTTCAAGTCACCTCCAGTATGTTATCAGTTAAATTGGCACTACTGGCCAATGGCACATGCAAAGTCATCTGTCTGAATTCTATTTCATTGTGAGCTAAGGTTAGATAATAAAAATACGTCGTATTTGTCAAAGGCTGAGAGTGCACTCGTGGACCTTTAATGGCTTGCAGTAACTTGTTATGGCACTGTTGAGTGGGTTTGCATCTGAGCCTCGAGATTTCTTTGTGATTTTCAAATCTTTCAGCTGCTTGCAATGAAACAATTCACACACCACAAAAGGAGAAAACCAATTAGACATTTAACCAATAAAGAGGCCCATATGGGCCCAGGTACTCATTAGTGCATTTGAAGCCCTGCTGTTTTACAGAGTAACAACAATTAGTTAACATTTCTGCAATTTGCATTTGAAGTTTCAATGCATTATTGTTGAGTGCATTAGCCAAGGAAAACTTTTGGTTAATAATTGCATATTATGGTTGTAGATCCACCATGAGCCCTCCCCAGTCCCTGACCAGAAAGCAGCACCCTGTTGTACCAGAGCTGCTCCAAACAACACACAGCACACCCTGTGTGGTGCAGACAAGCAGTCATGCTGCCACCCAGCCTGCAGCAGGGCTGTCTCCAGCCTCATGCACTGCACTGCTCCCAGCAAGGGACAGGAACCCAAGTCCCACACTACAGCTTTTGCAACACAGCTTTTATTTCAGATGTGCTTCCCTCTTTGGTCTGCTTTGCAGTGATGTGTGGTCACACCCACAAGCACTGATCTGCTCTGCGTGACCACACCACCATTAAAGTTTTCTCCTTTCAGGCCACAGCACTGCGCCAGCTGTAGTAGGGATGCTGGCTGTCTGAATAGCACAGGGACCATCTGGGGAGGGAAACATGTACACTGACAGTATTGGCAGCTACTCTGTGGTGAGCTAGCCCAGCCCCACTCTACCCTTGCAGCCAGACAGGGACAATGCACCTAGGCCCATGGGTCTCACTGATATCAGATCTCAGACTCCTTCATCTGTGCACCTTTCATCTCTCACACATTTTTTTTCCCTCTCCAACTTCCAACACAAATGAGGACAAATGTGCCCTGGGCAGCAAGTTTCTGGGAGCTTTCTTCCCTACTCAGATGGTGGAAAGCATGCAAGTTTTGGCACCTTGCCCCATTTTCCCCAAGACAGCCAGACCACTTGTGTCTTATTGTCTTTCTTTTTTCCCCCCAAGGCATTTCAAAATAAATGAAGACAGGTGCCAGAGTCTATTTGCTCTTTCTTCTGAATCTTTTTGCATTTATCATAACACAGACCAATGTTTTATTATATGAGTTGCCTATTTTCTCACATAGGCATCCCATATCTGAACCTCAAACTCTCTGCCTAGAAAAACAACTCCAGGGCAAAAGCAGAAGAGGTTTCCCTTGGCTATTTCAATTCCATTGAACAAACACCAACAGCTTCACTTGTCCCAAAGGGACCAAATTAATTTAATATTTCCTAGAATAAGAGGCCGTTGTTCAAGCAGATCTCCCTCCTGCTAGCCCTGAGCCAGTAAAACCTACCCTGGCACAAGTACTCTCTAAAGCAGCATAAGAGAAAAGTCTTTGGGCAACTAGGAGAAGAAGGAGCTCAGAAAAGGCCACTGTCTCCCATCCAAGGGGAAGACCCAGGCTGAAGATCCTGCTTTCAAAAAGATGGGAGTCTCCCAAAGATCAAGGTTTACTTCCAAAAAATATACAGTTTTTCTTCAGGCTGGCTCTGCACTGCAGCATCTGTGCCTCATTCTGAACTGTTCTTGTGAGTGTTGCTATTGCACTGGTCAGAAGAGCATCTCCCAAACCATATCATTCATTGCATGACCACTCAGCAAGGCCTCCTGAACCAACTGCTGTCTGCTGCTGGTGGCACTCTTCTGCACGTGCCCCAGCACTGTGCAAGCAGTGCAGCCTCATCTCTGGCCACTGCCACGGAAACCAGGACTCCCATGGATCATGTTTGGATGTTCTTGCCCTGGAATTCCCCTGCCCTTTCTCAGGCTACTTCCACATCATTATCTGTAAGTAGGCTCTCTGGGTCTTTCCTTGCTGGAGGAGAAAGAGGTTTCCCTGCATTTCAATCTGCCTGATCCAAGACCATACCTAGGGGCTTCTTACTAGGACATGTGGTGAAAATATTTCCAAGAAAGGAGGTATCTCCCGGCAGAGATAGTAGCTCTGCTATGCTGTGACTACCAGCACCAGAATTTCTCATGTAATACAGAAATCTCACACTGCCATGTAAGGGACCAATCCATAGCCTCTTCTGTCTTCTTCTTTCATAGAGTCATAGAACAGTTTGGGATTATAAAGGACCTTAAAGATAATTTAATTCCAACACCCCGCCATGAGCAGGGACACACTTTCCAGTGGAACAGGTTGCTCAAAACCTTCTTTGCACTGAAGGCCTTCAGTATAAAACACTTATGGGCCCTCACTTCACTGGACCATTTGTCTGATGAGCATCAGCCTCTCCACTAACACAGCTTGCTGTTTCAAGGCTAAGAGCTTGATTCATTTGCCTAAGTACAGGTGAAGATGCCATTGCCAGCTGCCAACAGCATCTGAGGCACTGGCACAGTGACAGTCATACCCTACTGAAGCGACAGGCAGAGGCCATAGCAAGCACCCAAGGATGCCTCAAATGACACTCCATGTTTGGGTTTAGACAGCTGAATCAGGTCCATAGCATGTACATAGCACACTTCTTGCCTTGGGCAAAAGTGCCAGGCTTGTACTCAACCAACTACAACCTCAGATCATTAAACCAAACCAGAGATGTTCACACACTTGGGCAGGAGCATTTTGGGGTGTCCAAGCTATGCCAGTGCAGCAGAAAGAGCTACATGCCCCAAAGCCTTCATCTGAGGGGACACAGTCTGGAATCTTGACATGCATGGAGCACCAAAACCTACAGGGACAAGGTGTTGAGCTTGGAGCTGTAGGCTTATACAGCAGCCTCCACTTTGGTTCCTCTCAGTAATAAGTTTGCTTCAATGGTTCATGCCATTTTAGAATGTTGCCTTATATTTATTTCTCTTTTTTATCTGTGCAATAAGTTACAAAATGCCATATGCCTGTTTTTATGTTCCTCAAGCTTCATCCCCACACACACAGTTTCCAGTTGAGTAAGGAATGCGATGAATTTATCTGTGGCTCGGCACAGACACTGGTATACCAATGCATACATCCAGTGTGGGCGTACCAGAGATATAGATGCCATATGGAAATCACATCTGACACATACAGCTTGGGACAAATGGGAGAAAAATCTGTGCCATTCACGTGCACCACAGAAAGAACTTTTCCTGAAAATTGTTGTTCGCTTTGGCTTTGTAACTCTCTGACACACTAAAGCACAGATGCCAGCTTGTTATCAGAAAGGAGTCGGAGGGAGAGATGGGACTTGACTGCAGCACAGAAGGAGAATTGGTCACCCTCAGCTTCCTCCCCTCACCCAGATTTACAAACAGGCTGGACCCAGCCTAAGGAGGCAGCTGCGCTACGCCCACCCACCGACTGGCAGCTCCACATCGGTATTCCCATGACTGCCAGGAAAGAGCTGGCTGCCATCCTGCCTCCCAGAGCTCCCTCCCTTCAGGGGACAATAAACACTTCACCTTCTAAAAACTGGATTGCCAGATACTTTATACAGCCAAATGATAACTGATAGGCAAAGAAGAGAAATCAAGCGTGGCGAGGAGTTTAAGGTGGGTTGAGAAAAAGATAAATTAGAAATAAGATTTAATTATACAGATGCTATGGTGATTAGGGTCATCCATGTAGGTAGATGGATTTGCAAATCCAGGAAGTTTTGCTCTGGTGACAACAATTTCTTCCCCCTCCATCTTGCCTCCTAGACAGCACAGCCCTCAGAGTGCCTCGAGGGAGACGACCTTGGCAGTCCCCCTTCTCCTAATGACAAGAGGGGTTGTACCAGCACTGATGCAACTTGTTTGGAGGCTCAGGGCAGGCTCAGCCCCCAGAAGCACTCAGGCAGTCTGAAGGGAGGCTGCTTTTCCGGGGGTGGGGAGGAGGAGAGATGTGATTTATGGAGGAGGTTGGCATGGATCCACTGATCCAGAGGTTTGCAAGTAGAAGGTTCTATCACCCACTCTCTATGCAAAGAGGCTCATACCAGCTCCAGTGGAAGTCTGAACAAAGACTCAAGGGCTGGGCTGGTGGAGGGAACATGTTGTTCTCTAGTGTGAAATGAATGTGGAGTTGAAAAAGTTGGGTTTGGGTGGAGCTGGGGTCTTCACGCTTCCCAGCGGCTGTGGGTGATGCAGGGAGAGCCCTTCCCTCAAGCCACACAAAACCAAAACTGCAATACTGGGAGCTGAACTGGGCAAATTCATTCATTTAACCCTTGGAATGCAGCTTCTAACTGCTGCAGTTGTTCCTAATCGTGTTAGCTGAAGTGAACAATGACAAAATTTCCCAGGCTTTTATCTCCCCTGCACCAAACCTGTTTTCAATACTTACAAAGTGCTTTGGGAGGTGGTGGTATCAGTTGTTGGCATTTCCCATACAAACATTTCCCTCATTATTCTCAGTCAACCCAATCCAACCTGAAATCCTAGTACCAACACAGACCTGGAGAGGGGACTAGTTTATGTCTGTCCAATAGCAATGAAGGAGGAGGAGGAGGAGGAAGAGGAAGAGGAAGAGGAAGAATATAAGGAAAAAGAGGAAGAATAATAGGAAGAAGAGGAAGAATAATAGGAAGAAGAGGAAGAAGAGAAATGGGAAGGAGGAGGAGGAGAAGAAAAGGTCAGAAGACAGAGGCAGGCCAGGTTACTAAAACAGAAGGGAACCAAAAGAGTATGACAAAACAAGGGCCAAGGAACGTGCCTGCTCTCCTTGTCCTTCAAGCAACTGCACAGCAAGGTACTGACTGTAAAAACAAATACAGCATTACAATGCAGAGGCAGGAAAAACCAAATCCCAATCACACAGAGGCAAAGAAGAAAAAAATTAATCAACTTATGCCAAACCTAATAATAACATAGTCCGTACCATTGGCCTCCCCAAAAGAAAGGAAAGGAAAACAAAGGCGCTGAAACATTAAACACAGGAATTAATGGAAAATATCAAGCAAACATAAGAATAACAAGGAGTGCAAAACTGCATACTGGCCTCCATTTCCCTTTCCCCCATTATGCATACAGAGACAGAAAAAGCAAGCACCATTCCCAGCCATAGTAATTCTGGAGTTTGTAATTAGGAAAATTATTTGTAAGCCAATTGAACTAAGATAGCTAAATTTTTTACTTCTGAATGCTTTTGACTTGGTAGACTCATTCTTCTGAATTAGGTATTAAGTCAATGTGATTGCATTTGAATCCTGCTCTGAACTCTTGTAGAGAGGGACCTGCATTGCTGGAGCTCAGAATCTCTCAGGGAAAAGCCTGAAGTGGAATGTGTTCCTTCCCAAATGTCATCCTCCAGTCAGGCATGGGAACAGGCTTCTGCAAAGCCAGGCTGTTGTATCTGCTGTGTTTTACCCCACCCAGCACAGTGCCCAGGCAACATTTTGCCATGTCTTTGGCACCAGTCCTGACTGAGGGATGGAGTTCATTTCATCCAGCCATGAATCTCTACAGAGGGGACATTTCCAGATGACACTGTCACCCAAGGGAGGCTCATGGCATACAGAGCAGAGAAACAAGCCTTTCTAAGGTGAGATTCACCTCACCTTCAACAAGGTGTCTAAAGTAAATCAGGTGAGTCAGTCTCAACAGGTGCCAATTGGCCTCCATTGCCAATTAAGGGACCATAGGTGTCTAGTTCGGGTGAAGGTATATAGTTGTATGAGACTAATTCCATCTCTAGTTTATTTCCTCTGCACATATTCAGGGAATGCATTTATTTCTATTTAATTTATTTTCTTGCATAAGTGCAAGAGAATGGGAGTAAGCACATTCTCCTCAAGCACTGAGAACCACAACTCACATTTGCTTTCCCTTCTAGATCCCAAACCACTTTCTATGATGTTTCTTCCAGCCTCAACCCCCTCCCCCACCCAGCCCCATCATTCTTTTAGTCATGCATTGATTCCTCCTAAATGGTCCCTTTCTTCTTCAGATCTTCCCACTGGTTACCCAGCCCACCCAGCCCAAGTTTCCCCAACCAGGACCTCTCACTCAGCAAATCCAAAGCTTGTTGTTGTTCCCCCTTTGCAAGAGCATTGTAACTGCAAGAGAAGTCCAGTCCCAATGTCCATGTTCAGACATGGATATGACAGGGGAGGCAGCCATCAGGCTGGGGGAAAATCCCTGTTCACTCAGTTGGTCCCCTCAGTTGCTCCTGCCATGCAGGAAGGAGCAAAGCTTTCATGGATCTAAGTCACAAAGCCAGTCATTTATAAATGGATGAGAGTTTTGCAAGCACTGGCAGATTTCCACACAGATACCAAGGTACATCCCTGATGCAAGACCACCATTCTGCCAAATTTTGAATCCATGTCACAGTGTGGGGGTCACAAAAATATCAGAGAAAAGGCCAACAGAGCTTTTTAATACTGATATTTATTTCCCCACTGTTGCTCTTGCAAACTGATGAGTATGGCTGGGTTTTTCTTTTTTCCTTTCTCACATTTCCCACATTTACACATCAGTGTAAAACACATGAGACAGGTGAGGAAATTCTGACATGATTATGAAGACTGTCTCCAGCAACTTCTGTAACACTGGCTATTCCCAACACAAATAAACACATAATTTACTCACATACTTCATTCAGCTCTGAAGCTTATATGACTGCATCTTAAACTTTCCATTCTTGCTTTCAAATAGACAAATTCCGCTCTCAAAAAGGGATGGACTTTACTGACAACCATGCCAAACCTTACATAAACAAGGTAAAAAATTTACCCACACTGTATCTTCATCTGGTTTATTCCTGGCCCTGATTCAGTAGATGTGACTATGTTGAAACACTGAGTCTGTAGAATCCATACCTTAAGAAAGTTCAGCTCAGTACCCACACATGGTGGTTTGTAACATACCTTTCTCAAAGAAACCACAGCAATGTTCCTAAAACTTGTTCAGAGTCCAAGGATGACATGTAAGAAAAGGCTTTGAAATGCTATGGGGATATCCTCATATGGCTTTTAAGGAGTTCTTGTATGTGAGCATGTGAATGGGTTCCTTGGGTTCTGGTCCTCCACTCTCGTCCAGATTCTGTTCACTTCCTACACATATAAAACCCTATACTCAGTGTCACATCTGCTATTTTTCTCACACAGAATCATTAAGCCAGTCATTAAGTTTCTCCAAAGCAAGGTCACCCCTCTCTGCGTACTTCTGAGGGCCCAACCTACACTAGAAGCTGGAGATTCATCTTCCACACATGATTTCCTACAGTATTCAACTCCTCCCACCACTGATCTAACCCTGACTTTCCTTGGTGCTCTTTCAAACAAACCTATTTCCCTACCATGGACCTGGAAAGCAGATGGTTTCCTTCCATTATGCAATAATCTTACAGATATGTAAAGACTGCTACCACACTGTCTAATTCCCAGCTCTCTTTTCTTTCCATTAAATCGTGCCTTTCATTCAGATTTTCTTCACAGCACAGGACTTTCAGATCATCAGCCACTGCCATGGATCTCTTCTGAATTACCTTCCACAGGTTTACTTTTATCACAAAGCCCAGTCTCCACAACCAGCTGTGTCATAGCTGAGGATCCACTGACAGTGGGCAGGATGGACAACTGAGGGAGCGTGTCAGGCAAAATTTCTCCATGCACATAGAATCATAGACTTGGGATGGAAGGAATCTTAAAGATCATCTAGCTCTAACCCCCCTCCACCAGGTTCCTCAGAGGTTCTCAGGTTCCTCCATCTTACCTGGCCTTGAACAGTTTCTGGGATGAAGCACCCACAACTCTTCTGGACGATTTGTTCCAGTGTCTCACCACCATCACAGCAAAGAATTTCCTCCTAATATCTAATCTAGACCTACCCTCTTTCTTGAACCCATTCCCCCTTGTTGTGTCACTATGTACCCTTATAAATCATCTCTCCAGCCTTCTTTCTTGTAGGCTCCTTTCAGGTACTGGAAGGCCACACTTGGGTCACAGAGCATTGTTCATAGCAGTGGCCATGTAATGAAGTCTGTGCTGTTACCATGGTCCTTACAGTTCTCTCAAGGCTGTATGACAGAAATAGAGTTAGAATATTGACTAAGGCACTTAAATTAGCCTGCCCAGGTGAAAAAAGAAATAAGACATGCCATTCAGGAGGGGATGACTAAGGATAGGCAGAGTGCACCATGGAACAATGTGAGAAAGAGCTGACAAAGAGGCCCAAAGGTGTGACTTGTGATTAAATAGTTGGAGGAGATTAGTTTTTGGTTCATGGTATGTGGAATGCCCAACAGACAGGATACCCACCAGACCTCTCCTGGGAGCTGGTAATCCCCACCCAGTGGCACCAGTCAGGCTCCTGCATCAGTACCACAAACTGTAGAAGGGCATCTTGCCAAGTGTTTTTTTCAGGGTGTCCATATACTTGGCATGGCTACACTCACCAATTTTCAGCAGGCTTTGAGCCTTTACTCACATCATCCTCTCAAACCACAGAGCCTGGAATATCTCTACTTCTGCTTATATAATACTCCCAAATTGGCATTCACATTCTCTGTGAACCACACAAAAAACCTTTGCCTTAAAGCAAAACACCCTTCTCAGGCAACAAGGAACCATAACAGGCACTGGGATTACAGGACTGGATTCCCACTGCTCAGCGAAGGGCGGCTCCATGCCACATTATCCCCTGTGTGCAGGGCTTGGAGAGATGTGTGAGAGGAAGCAGCTTTTCCCAAAACACCTGCTGCTCCCCCAAACTCCCCCGCCTCAACCTCAGCATGCATATAGATTGTTGCAACTATGTCAGAAGACCAGGAATGCATCACGGAAACCCTTCTCCTGTAACCATAGCTGGATGTAATATTTGCAAGTGCAAAGCGCTTATGTTTGTGCAACAGCATTTCCGTACACTGTGTTCCACCTGGACCATGGGAAGAGGAGTTCACTGTGACCCCATCACAGCATCACATTTAGGCACGATCACACTCTGCTGCCATGAAGGAGGTGAGGGAGGGAGCGGGGAGATGAAAACTCTCATTTAGTGCCAGCTGAAGCAGTAAGTGACAAAATTCAGGTTTCCACCCACTTTCTTCTAAATTTGACATTTTGCAGCTATCATTTTCCACAAATCTGAGGAAAACGTACTTTTAGGAATAGCAGCATGACTCCAGTCCATAAAACCCCTAGAATTCAAGTCAGTTTATTGATAAATGTGCCAAATAGCAATGCAGGCAGTTAACAGAGAACATCGGTAAGAGTGCCCTAGAGGTCAGTGCTACAGGACTGCAGGAGGGACAACTGAGTGACTGCCAGGTTGTCAACAAAAATACTCAAATGCATCTCAAAGTCTTTGTTCAAGGGTGAATCTGCTATCATTCAAAAAAATATGTGATGAACTCCATTTCAGTGAGGGATATTTACACCTCTATTTAATCTCCCCTTAAGCAGAGATAAAGAATGCTTTTATTAGCTCAACTGTCTCTTTAGTGTAGCTACTACCTGGCACATGGCAAAGCAAATGGAGGAGAGACCAGACAGCAAACTAGGCTGGGAACTTACCTGCCCTTTGTCAGTTTTGTAAGACTCATGGATGGTTTTTTAATAGATAAAATCCAACAGCAGAAAGGCAGGTAGTTAATGAAACTAATGAAAATGCTGCACAGATGGAGTGACCTGCAGTCAGGTGGTGTGTGGGATATGAGACTAAGACATGCTTCACAGCCCAGGGTCCTTGGAGAGCTATGAGGAGGTGTCTCCCAGTCTCCCACTGAACTGTGAAACAGCTCAGTGCTCCATGGAAGGAAACAGGGCCCAGGGACTGACTGTACAGCAGATAATTTAAGCTGGGGTAGAGGAATACAAACAACATTTCACTGTTCCAGTTAATCTCTCTGTGCAAAGTACAGTAGCCTAATAATGAAAAATAGGGAAGAAATCATCTCAAAATGTTCCATGACCTGGTGACTGAAGGAATATTCAGGTCTGATAAGAAAGCAAAAGAAGATGTATCCAAATCTACTAGATGAAGAGTCACATACTGCTCCCCCATCATTTTGTGTATCTTTCAAGGGAAAGTTTTACAACACATCTGTTCCATTAATTTACGCTAAATTTAAAGAATACTGGAGTCAGCTCAAAACTGCATTTCTCAATTATAAAATTATTTTTCACAAAAAAAATAATACAAGCAGGAAGGCAAAGGGAGAGGAAATGTGCAATCCCAACCTGCAGCTCCTGGAAACAGATGGAGCTGAAGATGACTTCAAGGAGAAGACTGCAACTCTTCCACTCCTGGGGAGCTCAGCAAAGTAGAGGGACTGTAGTAGTGTTCTACAACTTCTGCTTCATGTGGCAACAAGAGTTTGTGGTCCCTCTGCTCTGCTGCAGCTCCAGCTGCAAAGGTGGGTGACACTGGACACATCTGCCAGGGCTCCATCAATGTTGCCACATCTAATGGTTGCGTGAAACACTTCCCATCTTTGCCAGAAGCAATTTTGCGACGGTGTAGATTGAAGTTTTGTCCTCCACTTGGAGTTTATCCTACCTCAAGTGCAGTGAGATGTTTTTTAAAGGTAAATATGTTTCCTCAGTTGAAAAAAGAAAATCATACTCAGAGTTTGTTACAAGCTTATAGATGTTGCCAGACAAAGCCTGAGCAAGATTACAAGATTTATGTAGCAGAAATCAGAATTTGCTGTTTGATACATACCACCTTATGTTGCGGGGTTCCAATAAATCTGGGTCCTTCAGATAATCTGAAAACAAAATAGCCTACTTAAAATAGCTGCATGTTTCAATAAAGCTACCAGTGTTACTAATTATATTGCTATTCTGACAATACTTCAACTGATTATTAGTACCATTAATTATGAAAGTAAGATAATAATAAGCCCAACTGAACTTAAACTGCATTTTTAAAGTGGAGATTCCTGAAATCTCTTGCATTTTAAGCAGTTTGCTGAACAAATCGATGTTAGTCTGTGAAGAAGCAGCTCATTTGCTAACAAGTTATCAGAAAGGCTGACAAAAGTCAGTACACTGCACACTGTTGTATTTGTAATAGTTCCAAAGGACACTATCTGGATAAACAGCTTTAAGCCTATCCTTATAATACCTTTTTTTTTTTCCTGAAAAATAGATCAAAAGTGTCTCCTTCAGTAGCTAAAAGTAGGCGCTTTCTAGGGTTTAAAAAATGTGGTATTGACCCAGACAGTCCAAATGTAAGTTAAAGTCAACACTGAGAGGGGCCCAAAGCAAAACCTCAGACCTAAATAACTCCAGTTTTAAGGCAGTTCTAAGTCTGGTTCATGTAGATGCTTCACATAAGAGGGAGGTGCTCTCTGAGCTTCCTTTGTCCTGAGGACTTCCATAGTCCTGCCAATGGTGACATGCAGGCTACACCTATGTATCAGGCAAACTTCCCCATTGCCTACACCACAAGGATGGTTTCTGGCTTGCTTCTGGCTCTCAGCCACCAGCCCTCAGGCCTGGCTCAAGAGCTGTCTGTGTTGTGGAGATCCCTGAACAGGACGGTGCTGCTCTTAGGGGTGACCTTTCATGGCAGGCACCTGTGTGTGTCCCCACCTGTCTGTCACTGCAGAAACGAGCTCCATGATGTGAAGACCTGCTCAGACCTTCCCATAACTTGCAGCCCCAATGCTCACTTCAGCCTCCATCATTCTCCTGTTCTTGTTGCTTCTTCTTTGGAGGAGTGCAGGAGAAGTCAACACTCATGTATGAAAACAGAACTCACTTTATATTACATCAGTAGCCTGTTGACATGGGACAGCACAGTAAGCTTTCTTGCTCATAAATAAAAATCATTAGTTTAACTGATGGTTGTATATTCATCATTCTTGATACCCAGCAAACATTCTGGTTGTCAAGCAGGTAATATCTGACACATCTGCCCTGTTGTTTATCTCTCAGGCTACACTAACTCAAGCACCTCATCCTTGTCTTCATTCTTTGCCCGCCCCCTCAAAAGGTCTGACTGATAGCACGGCTATATTTGAATATTTTAATGTTGGGGGTTTTTTATTTTTTTTTAATTCCAGTAGCACTAGTCTAATAGTGGACTTCTGAAAACTTATAAAACCAGCAGCTTACACTTAGTACCATTGTTAATTCCAGCCATTTTCTACCTGCTAATATAATAAACACATGCTTAGGGTTATATTCAGACTACCTAAAATAGCCTTAACACTCCAGCTTTGGAGCCAAAGCTCAGGGAGACAGGAGCAGTTTGGCTTGGCTCCCCGCAGAGCCTTTGGAGACAAATAGTCACAGTGCCTACATTAGGCACTGTATAAGTACTGGTTAGAAAACACAGCCCCTATATCTCTGTTGGCTGGAAAATAAGACAGCTCTGTAGCCCTGCAGAACCAGTGGCTTTTTCAGCTCTCTGTTCCCTTGAATTTAGGATTTATACGTAAGCACAACTAGTGTGAAACTCTCTAAAAGGCAGACAGGGTGCTGCTTGAAAGGTCCCATTTAGAGAGAGTAGAATTTTAGCTAAGTTTGTATCTAGAATCATTAAAGACTATCAGGCACTTATAAAACTTTTTCAGAGCCATTTAGAGAATTTACTCAAGATAGCGAGTGCCATCTTGTTACGTTAATGGCATAGATTCAGAAGTCAGATAGTTCTTATGTGATCATGACAATTTCTAATTAATTAAACTATGTTCTTTACATCCAAAAGTACATGAAACCTGACACCAATCTCAGCTTTCAGCTCTCACAATCAACAAGTACAAAACTGTGGTTCTTCACTCTTCCACCAAGATTTAATGAATTTCCTTTTGCAACTGTTAAAAACAAGAACAGCAATTGAAATATCAACCTTTTAATAAGATTGGTTTGCACACTCTTTACTTTAGCAAAAAAATGTAAGGAGCACAGGCAAAAATAGAGAAGATTTTCAGTACTGGGTCTCACTTGCAATTGGGTTTCAGACTCCCAAAATTGATGCAATGCTTTGTCCCAGAATCATTCCCCAACCTAATCACGGAAAGAAAGAGACAGAGGAGAACACTTTTGGGTGATGAGTAGACAACCAGCAGCATCAGTTCACAAGCAGCAGGGCTGCAAGGTAGACAGGAATAAAGAAGGCTGTAGAGTCAAGAGGAGATAGATGCTCCCCACTACTCCCTGCAGAGGGGAGGCTTTGGGCAGCAGTGCAGGAGGAAGAGTATTGTAATTGGATGAGCTTTTTCATTTCATAAGTAGCGCACTTTATGCTATGTGATGCTTCACTAACCATGCAGCCTCTGCCTCTGGCATGGGTGATTTCTGCAAGTAGAAAATATGCAGATGTGCACCCCTTTGGCTGAGCTCATGTCAGGCAGCTGCTCTGCACAAACCCCACATTACACCAAGACTCTGGACCCTTGCTTACAGCTTACCCATGTGGGTTCAGATCCCAAGGAAATCAGGGAGCCTGAATAGAATTGGAACCCACGTGTAGTGGGAAATCTTACCCTTTCAAGCAAAAGAGAGGATGGATATTTTTTTTAAATTCATCTTTTGCTTTCTCCATGGTAAACAGTCCTGCCATTTCCTTTCCAAGGTTCTATCAAAAGTTCCCATGTCTTAATAACAGAACAGAGACAGAAATTTAAAGTGTGTAGCAAAATAGGAAGGATAACTGGGAATGAGAGAATTACAAAAAAGCTTGAGTCTGGAGAAAGAGATGGGGAAAGTTCCTCACATCACGTGACCGACCATGAGAGAGATGGCTGAGGGAAAGGCAACCTGACAAAGAGCTATGTCGTACGTGAGAACTGGGCAGATTCATACTGTGCAAAACTTTGACACTAGACAAGCTGCCCCAGAAAGAGTTTGGCCTATGGAGCTAATCTAGATAGATGATGAAGAGCACAAGAGAAGATGGGGAATGGCAAAAGGGAAAAACTCCTCAGCAAAGAGAAACAGATGACAAAATGAAGTATGCAATGCCAAGTGGGAATCATAGAATCATAGAATGGTTTGGGTTGGAAGGGAGTTTAAAAGCAATCTAATTCCAACCCCTCTGACATGAACAGGGATACCTTCCACTAGACCAGGTTAGTTCCAGTCAAAACCAACTGGAGAATTTGCATTGGGAGGTCATTAGAGCAATTGCTGAATGAGGAAGCGGGAATTTCACAGAGGAGAGCTTACAAAGAGGAAAGGAAACTGGCTGGTCATGGAGAAAAAGATTGGAATAAGCAGCCAGAGTTGGCACAGGATGAGGCAGAAGGATGTGTTCATAATGCACACTGAAGTAAGCAGTGCTTCTGAGCCCTTCATCAGGAAGTTAAAGACTGTGCCAGGAAATAGACCTAGAAAATTATTATTAAATTAAAAATCCAGAAGGAGCCTTGACACTTGGCCTAATTTGGAAGAGCTTGGAGTTCTTGTAACATGCTTGGTGCAAATATATGTTTGCACTTTAGAGTATAGGAGGGGTTCAGTCTATTCCCTGCCAGAAGCCAAGAGTGTGAAAACAGGGCTTTCCTTCTTTGTGATTTACAGCTTCTGAGTCTTCAGCTGGAAAAGTTCATTGGCCTGTCTTGTTTGTGCTCCACATTACAGTACCTAATCTCACATCTGATCAGTTGTCAGACAAGGTTCATCAGAGCTGTCTCATCTCAATTACCTGCCCCCCATCCCAGTTTTTCAAGCTTACTAATCCGCCAGTTTCTCATTTCTGTGGGAGGAGACCTTGCATCACCTCTACAGGACTGGCTTATTTTTACCTACATTGAATTTTGTCTTTATGTATTTTCCACATACTTTAAAAACTGATGTATCTCATACTTATTGTTTTCCTTTACTCAGTGGGACTCGGACAATCACTTTAATTTCCCCGATACATGTCACCGTCATTCATGAGTCACCATTCAGCAGAGTCCTTTGCAGGCCACTCCTTGGGGTGCAGCTCTGGGATGCCACCAGATAGTCAGGTGCTACTGAAGTGGCAGGAGAGCAGACCTGACAGCAGCACTAGGAGGAGGGCAACAGCACAAGCAGCCCCAGCTTTCAGTCCTGCTTCACAAGCAAGACAAAGCTTCTTGTGTAGCACCCAGTGGTGTACAGACGCATCCCAGCCTGAACAGAGCACTTTCCCTAGGGCTCCAAGAAATTCCGCACAGATTAGGAGTAGCCAAGAAGACTCATTGATAACACTAAAAAGCTCTTGGTATAAGTCTTTTCCTCTCTCTTGCCTGTTCTGCCTCTTCTTACTCTTCTTCAAAACCCAGCTTCCCAGCCCAACACCCCAAGCCCCCAAATCTAATAGGATTTCTGATCCTCTTATTTCCCAAACCCCATACTGCTTCAGACTCAGACTCAGTGCCTAAATTTCTGCTTTGCTCTTCCTACAATTACTTCACAGATGAAGCACTCACTGCTGATTTCTTTCACTGCCCCTTTCCCTTACTTTCTGAGCCCATCCCTCTCCACATCTTCATCTGAAAACATTGACTACAACATTCTCTAAATTCCTCACTGAAGTGCTCCAGGGATGGTCATAGAACAGATACAGAGACAAACTCGCCATGTTACACATGACCAAGTTACCACCTGTGAGCTGATCTTTGTTCAGGCATAACAGCTCCTTTGCTCACCCTCATCATTGCTGCATAAGAATTTCTTCTCTACCACTGCCTTCGTGTTCCTTAAGTCCATGCAGTCCTAAGAGATTAGGCAGGAGCAGCTGATATCTTCCAGCCACCTCAAAACTAACATATGGAGAGAATTGCTGATGAATTTTGAGATGTATTATGTGACAGGTGCTTTTGGCTCTGGTTATCTGAAATGAGGGGGAAGAGGTGGAAAGGGTCTCAGATGGAGAGTTTTCTAGTGGAGGTTTAAATATGCCTAGCCATGAATCATTCTTGTCTACGCTGACCACAGAGCATCACATCTGTTGTTTTTATGGTCAAGAAAAATAAAAAAAGAAAATGACTAATACATCCTTATATAGACAAGCCACTTGAGTCAAGCCTGAAGCAGAATTTGATAATTGGACAAAACTATGGCTCATAATAGCATTTTAACATTTCTCCTGCTTACTGTTTGTCTTTTGGTTAGTTACTGAAGGGTGTTAACCTAGAAGTGGTCACCATGAGGGTTTGAAGTTACAGTAACACCCCATTAAGCAGTACATGGCAAATTTACTTCACACCTGGCTTGTCAGTGGTAGCATTTCACACTCTAAAGGCTGCCAGCCAAGCCAAACAGCAGCACAGGCATCCATGCAGTGACTGGCATTTTTACAGCCAGGAAAGCAGGCAACATTGTTCCATCTCTTGAAAAAAGCATAGGGGGTTTCAGGCACAGACTGTGAATCAATCACATCCTTATCTGCAGCTCAGCAGTGTCTTCTCTGTCAGCACTCATTGTACAGAAATATGTACACATGTGCTCCACAGTGGGCAAAACTACCCAGCGCATGTGACAGGAACAGTATCCGGATACACTGTCTGAAGCTCAGCACATAGAATCATATCCCAGTGGGGATAAAAACTCATGATAAAAGCACACAGAACACTGGAGCCGTGCAAATGGATCGAGTATTGGCTAGCAGAAGTGAACCTCACCTTCTTTTGCTGTGACTAAGCTGGAGCCTATGAGGATTCAGTTGTGCTCTGGGTAACACTTCTGTGCATTCCAGAGCCGTCTTCATGGCTGGGTCTGCACCTTTCAGTCCTCTTTGTCATTATTCCCTACTGATACACTTAACAGATTACACCAATGTGGCCTCAAATCTCCTCTGCTACCATTAGACCAGTAAAAATACAGCAAGGGGAAAAATATATTTCTGTATTCCTGGAGTTCCTCAGTCTCAGTTCCCAAACATCTTCTTAAACTATGCCAGCTGCTTTACATAGGTGCTATTCATGTTTTTATTTATGTATGAAAATGTATTTAACCTTCAGGGTGGGGTTTGCTTCTTGTCCACTGAACAGTGCTGTCTTCAAACATGCAAATCTGATCTGTTTGCAGCATCCAAAATAGAAACATTGCACTTACAGTAATTAGATCAGAGTTTAAAAGGATCAGATCCTCATTAAGGCTTTTCCTCGAAGACTTTACAAGCTTAGAGCTTGAATCTAATCTTCAGTGTCAGCTGAAAGGGAAGCCAGGGGGTTGATAGAGGGGAACAACAACTGGTTAACTGGTACTGGTTGCTGTCAGTGGAAAGAAACAAGGGGGTAGTGCTGCAAATAGTTAAACCCATAAGATCTTTGAGGGACAGCCACATCCTGGATGCTCTCCTTAGAATCCCTGCTTTCAACATGACTTTGGTGTATTGTAAAGAAAAAAGCTGAAGCGTTGAGTGCCCTGACTTTCTCACCCTTCCTCTCCCTCCAAAGCATATGTCATTGCAGGCAGCTGCATTAAATATGTGGAATATCTTTGGAGAAAAAAATTAAAATGAGGGTGTCAAACCAGCCAGATTTACTCTGGTCTGTTTTAATTCAGTCTTCCCAGGGTTTCATTCTCTCTTTTTTTCCTCTCTGTTTAATCTTGGTTGTTTCTTCCTTTCTTCCTGCCATGCTGGTGGCCCCTCTTCCACCCCCTGTTTCTAAATAGCACAAACAAGTCACAAAAAAACCCCTAGTGAATTTGCAATGGTTTTATCATCCATGTTTTACAGATAGAAAAGTGAGGGAAAGAAATATTAGAAATACCCTGACCAAATCCATTCTAAGAACTGTGTGTGTCAGAGCACAGACCCAAGCTACAAAATCACCTTTGCTGTCTCTATTCATTCATTCACACACAACGTCCACATACTGTGTTTCTTTTTTACTGTCCTTGCAACCAGCTTTCTTCTCTTGCCTCCTGTTGAAATCTTCAGTTTCATCACCCCTCTGCTCCTTAATGTTCTTATTTACTTCTTGATCTTTTGCTACCGTCCTCACTTCCCTAAATTTTTATTGGTACCCCAAAACATGCCCTTAGCAGGGTTCAGTAGATCGTGTCAAAGCTTTGCACACCCCAGGAAAGCTTTACATTTGAAAAGTATGAAAAGCAGCAAGAACTTAGCAGACAACAGCAGATTAATTTCAAACTATAGGGATGAGTTTAAGATACAACTGATTCTTAGAGCCTGGGATTTAATATGGAAGATGAGATAGAAGAAGTAATCCAATTGATCTAAGTCTTAAATATGGCCCAGGTCTGCTTGCAAATTAAAAGTAATAATTATACATTACCTGTAAAAGCATTTGATTTCATTTTAATGGCTTTTGCAAATTGCATTACTAGATCATTTGTTTACAAAAGTAACAGACTAAAAACATCTATTACCTCTTACCCTTCTTATCGATTGCAACAAGTTGTACAGGACATAAAACTGAGTGAGAATATATCCACTTGTTTGACAATGATGAACTTCAAATTTCCGTCACATAAGAAGAATAGAAGAAGAAAAGAGGAAATCTATTTTAAAACCTGAGATCTTTCTGGTCTAAACCATACAGTTTTACAAATTGTATTTGTACCAGATGAATGATGTAAAAATACTGGTGCACAAATGAATGGATTATAAAGATTCATGAGGCAAACTGCAGTCTATAGCCAGAGGAAGCTGGTCTACTATGAAGCCAGGATCAGAACACCATGCTCATAAGTCACTGAGTGTGTGTGATATTACCCATTGTCTTACCTCTTGACACTCCTTAAGTAAGAAGGAAGAATCTAAAATACTTCTCAGTGTTGCAACAGTGCTTCTTCTGCATTACATTTCACTTCCATTTATTAAGATGGATTATCCACTTCATGCTAAACCCTGACATCTTTTTAGCCACTAATTAGCTAAATTCCCATCAGACCTGCTGCTACACAGTTCTGAGATTTGTGTAATCAGTTAGGCCTGGCCTAATCAGAGTGGTTTCATTGTACAATCAGACCTCAGAGATATAAAAGTACATGAAAGGATAAGAAAGGAAAAACATAGTGTTACCTCACATTGATTTCATAGTGAGTCAATGGGAGGTCTGAATAAAGACTGGGTAAGAGCCAAGGAAATAACTTGATAAAATATTTCTCTAAAGTGTTGGTGGCCCTCTTTTTGTTTACTGGAATAGCATTTCTATAAGCTGACAATGTCATCAGTATTGTGCTAATTTAAGTGCCTGCAACTTGAAGAGAAGCAACAAATAAAAAGATTAAGTATTCTGTACAGAAGACCAAGGATCTTAGATGTCAAAGTAATAAAAACACAGTGAAGAATTTCTCTTGTTCAGTGGTTTTCATAATGGAAAAGGAGGGGGAAAAGAGCAGACTATGGAGACTTCACCCCTCACTCCTTATTCTCTCTCTCTAACCAGCCCCCTGAGGATCAATCACAGAATATCATGAACTGGAAGGCACCCACAAGGATCACTGAAGTCCATCTCCTGGCTCTGCACAGGATCATCCCCAAGAGTCACACTGTGCCTGAGAGCATTGTCTAAACTCTTCTTGAACTCTGTAAGGGTTGGTGCTATGACCACTTCTCTGCGGAGCCTCAGTGCCTGACAACTCTCTGGGTGAAAAACCTTTTCCTGATATCAGACTTGAGCTCCCCCTGGAACTTCCCTTGAGCTTCAGGCCATTGCTTCAGGTCCTATCACTGCTCACCACAGAGAAGAGATCAGTGCCTGCCCCTCCTCTTCCCCTCAGAAGGAAGCTGCAAACTGCAATGAGCTCTCCTCTCAGTCTCCTCCAGGCTGAACAAACCAAGGGACCTCAGCCACTCTTCATTCAACTTCTCAAGGCCCTTCACCATCCTCATTGCCTTCCTTTGGACATTCTCTAACAGCTCAGTGTCTTGTTTCTATTGTGGCACCCAGAACTGCCCCCAGCACTGGAGGTGAGGCTGCCCCAACTCAGAGCAGAGCAGGACAATCCCCTCCCTTGCCCAGCTGTGATGCTGTGCCTGATGCACCCCAGGACAGGGCTGGCCCTCCTGGCTGCCAGGGCACTGGTGGCTCATGTCCAACTTGTCACTGAGCAGGACCTCCAGGTCCTTTTCCTCAGTGCTGCTCTCCAGCCTCTCAATTCCCCATCTGTCTATACATCCAGGGCTGCCCCATCCTAGGTGAAGACCCCAGCACTAGTTCTGTTAAAATTTATGTGGTTGGTGATTGCCCAGCCCTCTAAATTGTCAGGGTCCCTCTGCAGGCCCCCCAGCCTTTGAGAGAGTCAACAGCTACTCCCAGTTTATTGCCATTAGGATTAGCTGAGCCTTGGGGAGCCAGACGTAAGCACACCATGGATGCTGCATCCAGACCATGTTACAAATCCAATCTCCCACCTTTCTGTGGATCTGGGGCCAGGCCCACATAGGGATTTGCCTGGATCACTGCAGCAGGAGAAGCAGTGAGTATTGACACTCCTGTCTGCTGTACTCAGAGAAAGGTAGAAAGCTTGGAGGAGGGGTTAGTGAGGCAAGAGTAGAGGTTATGTCTCTGAGAAGATGGGGTCTGGAGGCGGGTAAGAGAAAGGAAGACAAATTATTGAAATGAAAATAATTATCCAATTAAGCTATTAGTGAATTTAAATAAATCTGGGTTTGTTTCTTTTTTACAATTGAAAGCTATGGAGAGGAAAACCTGACTGAGAATTTCTGTCCTGCTTTACAGATGTACCATTATACCTGATGAGTGAAATCAAAAGTAATAGGACTACCACCTTATTCAAGATTAAAAATTCACCTGGTAAGTGAAACAGATGTCCTATTCACACAGGCCAGCCAGGGCTCTGGTCCCAGATCCAGCCAATAACAGAAACAATAACTTCATTTTTGCTTCTAGTTCTTATTTTAAATTATAAACAAAGGTTTATACCTTTAGTTCGGTCATTAATCTGACCCCTTCAAATTAGTCCTTTTAGATTAAAATAAAATCTGTTATTTATATGAAAAATATATATATATAAGTAGTGATATGAAAAAGAATAAAGAATCTAAGCAGTGAGACACTGTAATCTCAGAGATGCTAAAAGAGAGATTTGTGTTCATGGTAATGAGACCTTGCTCCTATCTGAACTAGGATCAGGTACTTTGTTCAAATCTTTTCTGGTCGTCCAAAAAGAAAAACAAATCAACATCATGAAAGAGGTAGAGAAGTCTCATAGGCCAGTAACTGCTTTCTGAAACAAGAATTGGCTCATCTGGACTTCCACGAGACTCCTAAGAAATGTCTTAGCTCAGGCTGTGGCTGCAACTGAGCAGACACTGTACCCAACATAAATACATCATACAGTCAAAAATGAGAACTAAACTTTCTGCATGTCAAAACATATTTAGTGACTAAACAGAAACATACAGACATCACAGACTACCTTGCACTAACCATGCAGATCCCCTCAGTGAACATGTGAAGACATTTGAAAGAAGTAAGATTTTGCCCTTTTCTCCTCATGAAGTTTTGCCATCTTACTCCTCCAGCCATAGACATTGAATTTCATCCCTATTCTGGTTTGCCTGGGTGCAGCCACCCTGTCACCCAAATACCTGTTCAGCATTCTATTGCTGTGGCCTTCACACAAGCCACAGCAGTAGCAGCAGCTACCTAAAATTTAAAACTGAACAAAATCATCTCCTGAACTGTGAAGACACACGTATTATGCATACAACACAAACTGTGGTGTTTACTAAATGACTGTCCTTCACTTTGTGTTGTCTTTACATTATTTACACCCATATATCCCAACCCTGATGCCAGATAACTTCAACTGCCACATAAACAGTCTCTGCTTTGCTATTTCAAGATCACACTTTGGAGCCCTTAAGTTGTCAAAGCCTGCTGGGATGCAATAAAATGTTTTCTTCCTTTCACATATTTTGAATAAGGGGCTCCTATATAGAAAGCTGTGAGATAAATTTCTGTCTCCATCATGCTCTGTCTTAAATTAAGGGTGTAAGGCTCTGCAGCACAAAGCTCTTTATATCTGTAAGGTCTGGGTACTAGGTAAAGGGCAGGTATCCCTGTGTAACTTAAATATACTTCAACAGACTATCTCAAAATACATTCTCTGATTACTTATTTCTCCCTTAAGCCCTGTAAATTAAATCTCTAGACAGTAATTGGGCTTTCCCTAGTTGGTCTTTTTGATTGCTTTTTCTGGGATGAGGATCCTCCACATTCACACCTAACTTTCTAGGTCTGTATTTTTGCTGATGTCTCTCTGATGATTCAATTCTTTTTTTAATGGAGTGTCATACACATATAAGTATGTAAGCGTGCTTTTTTTTATTCTATATGTTCTTTTAATCCTTACACAAACAAAATATTGGTTCCAATTCCCAGGTTGTTATTTCTTGTTGATTGATTCATTGTTCAGCTATAAGCTCAGTGATCAAAATATTTAGAAGGCTTTCAGGAGGTCATCTAGTACTGCCCAAAGGCAGAATTGACTATACATCAACTGTTCTTGGCAGCTGCTTGTCTAACCGGTTCTTAAAAAACTCCAGTGATGGAGATTTCATCATTTCCTTAGGCAACCTGTGCCAGAGCATAACTACCCTTATCATTAGAAAGTTTTTCTTCTCAAAAAGTAGGATCATCTACTGGAAGACATATCAGTCACTGAGAAATGCTTTGAGATAACACTGTGCTGTCATCCAAATCCACCAGGTGCTTACTCAGGCTTAACATTTGGTAAGGAATATGCCATCCTTGAAAGACACAGAAATGTTTTTGAGCCACTCCCAAGACAATAACTGATAGCAACTGATTCAGATTCAATTAGCCATTGGCTCCTTAGTGGCAATAAATATCTCAGTGGCTGCTCCCGGGTATCTTCTACACAATGGATAAGAATGAACTGGGAACTACACTTCTCCAAAATATGTAATTCTTAAAGAATAGACATTAAGGGGGGGAAAATTGTCTGGATCAAATACTGAAAGCATCCAGCCTGTGATGAGATCCAGATGGCATTGTGAAAGATCAGATTAGGCTGGATTAGGCCAAATATATATTCCAAGTTTTTTTGCCAATGAGCAAAAAGAAGCTTCCAAGAAGGCCTAGTGAGTTTATAATTTAAACTGGCACTCCCTGCAACACAATCAAACTGCTTTAGTGACAGACAGACTCATGAATGCGTGCTTATTTCATGCATGGCTGTTCTAAAGTAAAAGAAATAAAGCAGTTGTTTAATGACACAAGAGAAAGGGCATTTTCAATGGTGTTTTGGCTAGCAGCTCTTATTTGCTCTCCACATTTCAAGAAGGAAAATGGAGGCCAGGAGAAACCAATCCATTTTGGCTAGTTGATTTTTCCATGCCTGAGATTCTTGACTTTGAAAAGAAAGAAACAGAGATGAATCTTATTTCTTCATTAATTTTTTTAAGAAAAGTATTGAAGCTGTTCTGCTCTATTGAAAAAGCTTTCCATGGTAACCAGATAATGAGAGTCAAAAAATAAAAAGAAATACAAAAAAAAAAAAGCCAAGCAGAAACTCCAAGTTGCAATCACAAACCCTCCATTAAAATTTTATTCTTTTCAGTTCCTATCATTGACTTGGTCTCCATCCAAATGATGGCTGAGCCACCTCCTTTTTTACTTCCATTATCTGGCAAGAATATCTGCAAGCTCTGTGCTTGTGTGGAGGCTCAAACACGTGCAGAGGCTATGATGTAGAAGAAAATCCTGCAACCCCTAGAACAAATCAGATGGCACAAGAAACACTACAGATGTGAGAGCAGATGAACACTGGAGTGGTTTTCAGTGGTCCCATTCTGGACTTCCAGGGACTTGTGCATGAGTTCACCCCCTCTGACTCAGGCACTTAATTGAAGAGCCTCTTGACCCTTGGTCACCTCATTAGTCAGTGGAAGGAGACAAACATTTCCAGTCCACTCAGGCCCTGAGTTGCTCTCAGAGATCTCCTTCTTCCACCATTGCTGCTGGCAGAAAATTTGGAGCATCCAGATTCCTATATCAGATATGTCCTTTAAGAGGCAAAAAATATGTAAGAATGTAAGCAGAGCTTACAGTTTGGTGGAATGCCAGCAGGGCATCTTACCCAGGCAATTTAATGCCTTGTGCAATGTGTGTGAGCATCTCAGGGACATGTGAACCTATGAAAGAGCAGGGAGGCCTGTAAGTTTTTCTAAGAAAGAACCTCTGAGAAAGTTTAGAGCTTGACCTCAGAGTGCAGAAAGTGGTTTTCATCCCTTTCAGATTCTCCATGACATGGACTATACAGGAATCCTGTCTCCTCTAGACTCAGTTGAAAAAAGGCAGTGCAAGAAACCAGACTACTCCCTGTGGACACCAGAACCCCACAGCAAGCCCTCCTCCAATCTGGGGGTGTTTCAGACCACTTCACCTACAGGACAGCTGTAATCACAAAGGCATGGAGCATCCAGAGGAACTCTGATTCTGGTCTTATAGTTCCCATCTTCTCAGGCCAAGGGATCAGCTCATTTCTGTAGCTGTAATTAGAATATGTCAACAGGGTAGGTCCTAGGGCAAAACTGAATATCCAAGCTGAAGGTCTACTTTCTGGCTTTTCATGTGTTTGTGCACATAGGCATGTCTGCAAGTGACTTTCCCTGTCGATTCCTCACCAAGAACCGAGCCTAAAAAGCTGAAATCAAGTCCGTCCCAAAATAATGCATCCCAGGTTCTCAATCAAACCTCTCATTTTCTGGCAGTAGGAACTTAGTCAGTATATTGTCAGTGTTCACACATTGCAGACGTGATCATTCAAAAAAGCTTAGGGTTGTCTGCAGCCCAGACTCCCTGTTAGACCCCTTCATTTTGCAGCACTGAGTCTGTGTCCTGGAAAGGCAGTGGCAGCACCCCCTAATCCTTTAAACTCAACTCTTCCAGACTACCAACAAGAAGCAGGGTCGATTATGTGTCAGCCTGTGGTTTTCCAGCTGCATGTTAGGAGACCTCTTTTTCACTGCCTCCAGCCTGAGGCTGGTATTTTCGGCTGCAATGTCTGTGGTGTTTACCTCAGGGAGGGGCTGCCAGAAGGGCAGCTGCCCTCCTGCCCTGAGGCACTCTGGACTGGAAGGAAGCAGGAGATCCACCCGCTCCTGCATCCCTGAAGGAGCTGCCCCTGCCTGGCTGCAAGGAGCAAGCACCTGACTGAGCCAAAGGGCTTTCCCTGCTCAGGTTCCTAGGTGTGGGAACATCTTACCTGTCATCTCCAGTCTTTATCCCACAACAGTCACCACTCCAAAGCATAAACAGGAGTAGAAACAAGATGTGAATATAGGGAGAGCAGAGTGTCCTCACCCTCTCCACAGATATATTTGCCCAACTATAAGTCTATAAGAAGAAAAAAACCTGTAAGAATTCTTTAATCTTAGTTTGGGCATGACTAGTAAGTAAGCTAAGTGTTGTATTTCCAATCTGTACAGTGTCATGAGATTCAGTTTCTCAGTGATGAACAGAACTAGAAATTATGCTTTGACAGACATACTTAATTCTATTGATTGAAAAATCTAGCTAAATATAATATAACCAATATATTTTTATCAATTAGTCTGTTTTCCATGTAGCAGTAAAAATTGCCCTAGTACAGCCTGGCAAAAGAAAAATAAATTACTCAAGTTGTCTGTCTCTCTTTTCCTTCCCCACCATGAGGTCATGCAGAGCCATGCATTATCCTAATATGGGCTAGTTAATAACTCAAATTAGAAAGAATAAATATGCACACTTTCATGTTGTGCCATGATTACTTGCTAATGATAAAAATAAATCTGATCAGGCAGGAACTTTGGAGGGTTCCAAGTGGCCAAAAAAGGTCATAATTTCCCAAAAGGATATGTTTAACAATTAACATTAAGTTATTTTCCTAAAATCTTGGTGAAAACCTGCCTAGCTGCAGGTCTAACACTTTGAGGTAGGTCAGAGCTCTATGGTCCCTTATGGGTTAAGATCTATGCAAATTATAAAAGGCACATCCAAAGGGAAGCCAGACAGGTGGGAACTCAAATATTAATTCATGGATCTGGTAACTCTCAGCCTCCAGATTCCTCTCCTGCAGATACCAAATCTGTACAAAGCAAAAATCCACTTCAGTATTCCATTCACCCTTTGCTTCTCAATGAAGACAGGTCAAATAAGCTTCTTCCACGTGAGACTGCTTTGCTGTTTGATGTAAGGGGCTTATTTTGGTACCTCTGAATCAGGGGTTCATATTAAGCATTCATTGCTATCACAATCTTGACTCAACCAAAACTGCAAGGGTAGTTTACGATTACAATAACAAATAGAACTGACTTTATCCTTCTGAAAATGATCTATCAGCAATGAAATACAAAAAACCCCAAACCTTTGATGAGTCAGGATCTTTCACCATCCCCTGCTGGGAAGTTTGAAAGGACAGTAGGTTCCTGACAAAACAATACTCAAGCTAAGACTGGCTTTCGGGTAATACAAAAATTCTTATTCCTCAGTGATCAAACTGTTGTTGTGATTGGCTGGAATTTGTGTTTCCAAAATAAATGACTGACTGCAGGGGATGGTCTAATGGGTGGAGGCTAGTATCCAGTCACAAAGGACTATCCATTTTTAAATAAAATTATATACTTGTAATTGCATTTTGGCTCTTATTCACAATGGACCAAACCACAATAATTCTCAGTAAGACAACCATCAACTACTGAGCCCCAAACAACTCAGACTGAGTTGCCCTGAAGGATTACGGTCAGGAAATCACTTCTGCTAAGATGCGATGTTATGAAAATGTTTCAAAATACGAGCTCTGGGACATAAGGTCAGCTTTGGGGGAATCTGCCAAGCAGGCTTTGCTTTCAAATCCTCACTTCCCACTCTCCAAGTCAGAGAGGGTCTGATTTGGTGTAGATGTCACAGTTTATGCAATATCATCCAGCAAAAAACCAAAATGCACGCGTCCCACGCTGACTCAGCAGAACAGGACTACAGGCATGTGGTCTGATGAGGAGGGATCATGCAAAAGCTCAGGTCACTGGTTCCCCTTTCATGGCCTTTCTCCTCCTAGGCAAACAAATAGTCCACAAGCTGGCAGCCACTCTGGATGTTCCCTGTTCACGGACAGGGTAACGCAGCAGATTTGGGAGCACCCACTCACTAGTGGCCCCAAAGTGCACCTGTGGATATGGAACCAACAGCCCAGACACCAGAGACCTCTTTGTAAGCTCAGGGATGCTGCTGCATGGGAATCATATTGTCTTCCTTCCCTCTTTCTGGGTTACTTTTTCCCTCGCCCAAACCCACTGTCCCTCTGCCTTTCCCCCATACCCTGCTCCAACCAGACCCCCATCATGAGAGGCATTTCTTAATCCGTTCTCATAGCCCCACTTCCTGCACCTCCCAGCTATGAGCTGTAATGTATGAATGCCAACTTTAACATTTCTGGCTTGTTATGAATTCACGTTCCTTTCTTCTTGAACTTGAACTCAAAACTCAGCTGGTGGGAACAGCTGTCCTCTCTTCTTCCTTTTCAGTTACCTGCTGAGGGACAGCCCTTCACATCTGACTCACCACCTCACAGGCAAACCCAGAAGTTAGCTTCCTTATCACCTGGCTTTGAGGCTTTCTGCTTTGATACTGTGAAGAATGAAAAAAGAAAAGGCAGAGGGGGGAAGCCCCTCTTGTTGTAACACCTGGTCACAATTGGCTTGCGTGAATAAAAATTATGCTCCTCTTTCTCTTGAGCTGAAGGTGATCAGGACTATTTTCCTGAAACCAGAACTAAATAAGCATCCAGCCAGACTGAGTAGGGAATGAGGAACTGCAGTTCAGTGTTTGACACACAAGCTGCTGTTGGCTTCAGCAGCTCTGCCTGTACACTGCGGGTGTGGGATGTACTGACCAGCCCACATTCACAACATTTTGGGATTGTCCCTCAATGGCAGAGGGGCTCTATTATACAGCCATGGCCCTAAATCTCTTCCACTGTGGTCCTCTATAACAGTATCAGACTATCATAGACCTTTTTCGACTTGGACAGGACCAATAAGGATGCCTTGATCGTCACAGGACTACCTAAAGCTAAACCGCATGACTAAAAGCATTTTCCAGATGGGCCTTGAACTTTTGACAGGCTTAGTACCATGATGACTTCCCTAAGGAGTCTGCTCCAGTGATTGAGTATTATTAATTTTCATACATTTCTTAAATGAAAATTTCTTAAGTAATGAGGATTTGGCTCTAGCCCAAGGTATAGTGCCATGGCACTATGAGAGGGCCCATGCTGCATAACTCCTGGGGGGACAAGAGAGGTGTGTGGGCACAGCTGAGGATGCACAGCCCTCTGAGAGCAGAGACAGACTGTGTGACTGTGCAGGGCAAAGGCATGCACACCTGCTGCCCTCCTGGGGGAAAACAGGAGCTGTTCCCAGGACTCTGCTGGACTGTGTCTTGGACTCAGCTCGCTGACAGATTTCAAAAGAGAGTCAAGCTGAAGAGTCAATCATGGCTGCAGTGCCCACAGTTCTTTCCTGGCCTTTTCTCTTTAACATTATGAACATACCCTGTGGGGCCGATAGCATGGAGTGTCAGCTTTTCTGGGAATATCCACAGTGGCCTGCCTGCAAGGCTTTTTTCACTGAGAAACAGGAGCCAGCAAGGATGCAGGATCCATTTAAACCAATTGAGCTGATCCATGGCAGCTATGTATGAGTCTGTTTTCTGTCTGTATCAAATGCAAAGAGGACCTGTCTAAACCACACTAATAGGGGGCTAAGCTGTTCAGATTTCCTCCCATGTGCTAAAAGGTAGGAGCAGGCACTCAGGCACTGTGCCCCAGCTGATACTCAATATATTTATTGTGCTACAATATGCTGATCATATGTCTGAGCCTAGAGAAATGATTAACATTTCTGGTTTGATTAAGTGAAGGTCCCTTTTGAAGCTGCAAATGATGCTGCTACAATCTATCAAGCAAATATGTATTTATGAATATTTTAAAATGCTAGTTATGCAAATGTGCACTTAGGGAATTTAAAAATACATGTAATTAATCTCTTTGGGGTTGCTGTGATCTGTTGAGTGAATACATATCCAAGGAGAATAATCAAGTCAATAAGTCAATGACTATTGAAGAAGGATACTCAGTTCTCCACAGATGATGCTAACACACAGTTGTTCTAGAGTAGACTGCTATCTTGCTCTTCAGCCATTTCTCTGTTAGGTTGCAGTAACTCAGGTGGGCTGACGAAGCAATCCCTGCCACAGCCACAATTAATCAGGTTGTTAAGACTCACAACAAAATCATTGCTGCAAAAAATAAAGTATGCAGCATCTTTTCTAGATTCAATGTTTGTGTTTACATCCTTCATTCCACCATTCACTTCAGACAAAGTCCTCAAAGATACTCAATTCTTATTTTTGTACTGTCTGACCCCACAGCACCCCACTCCATGGTGGAATCCTCACGCCTAAGTGCATGCAATTCCCATGGAACATAGATTATCTAACAAAAGAGATCCTGGAAACCAGCCAGGCTGGGATCCACTTAAGCTAGCAAAGACACAAAGGAAAGAGATGGTGCTTAAAGTATAGAAGGGTTGTTTTCACTATCTAATAGCTCTGCTTCCATGCTTACACTGCATCTTGGTCCTCTTGCACCCACACTGCATTTATATTTCTTCACATCTGCAATCTCTTTTGTAGAATTCAACAAGATAAAACATCAGCACAGTAATAGCAGGACAGACATAGCCTAAAAGCTATGGATGGGCAGCATTGCCACACTCTAGCTGCCCAGTTGCTCTCTCATGACTTCCACTAAGCCTATCAGCCTGTCTTTGTGGAGCAAACAAATGGCTCTAGGAGCCATACGTTGTCTCCAGGCTATACAGTGTAAAGGTACCATTGGAGAAATCTGGCATCTTTGAGATTGCTTCCCATTTTCTTAATTTGATTGAAATTAGATAAAGGATATAAAATTTATTGGGGGCTTGGGTGGGGAAAAAGACAGCAAAAACATGCATGTAGAATATATTCTCATCATATTTTTGTATAATTTTCTCAGAAGACAGTATTTTAGAAACTGTATTTGCACATTAATCTCTGTGATTGCTTACCTGGTGACTAAGTAAGAACCTGGAGATTTTTCTACCTGATTCATTTCCTCTTAAGCTTTCAGATATTCTGGGGTGTGCTTCTGGCTAGACCTATTTCACTTCTTCATCCCTTATCCATGTCAACTGGTAATTGGCTTCATAATCTGTTCAAAAGGTACAGGAGGTACCTTTTTGTACTCTGAGGTACAGGAGACTGAGAATCAGATCCTCCTCATAACTTATTCGTACAGCATTCAAAAACTACAGTGAGGGGAGTCTCACACCACAATTCTCCACAGGTAACAGCTCACCTTGCTACTAAGGAAAAGAATTTGAACCTGATAGAGGAAGGTTTTGACTGTCAGGGCTCCATTCTTTCTGCAAAGGATTCAGTCTGCAGCAGGTCCCCTGTCTCTGAGGGTCACTGGCATCTACTGCTGGACTGTCCATGAAGCCAGCAGCCTCTACTGCCCACATGCTCCAGCTCCTAGCCTCCAAAAAAATGCTCTTTGAGCTCAATGTCAACAATGACAACATTGAGTACAAATACTGTGCACTGACAGCTCTGTATAAGCAGCACAGCTAATTTTTTATTTATTTCACATATCAACTAAGACAAGCAGTCAATTTCCATCTCCAGACTTGCCAGAGTAAAACAGAAAGCATTAAAAAACATTAAATTTCCAGTGACGAAAGTGAGAATGCAGTACAGGTATTTAAAAATAATTGCTTCAAAATCATGGGAGCTGGGTCCATTGTTTCTGGAAGTGAAAAGTATATCAGGATCTCCTAGAAGGCATTGAGCAGGCTACAGAACTGGAATACAGAGAGAGCAAGAGCAGTGTTGACTCTCTGGAGATGCCTACAGTAAATTTGAGCTGCATTGAAGCTCACAGTCCACATAGACCTGAGTACTCTCCATCACACACATGGTAACGCAAGCACTCTGCACTGAGGGCACCCACCCCACCCAGGAGCAGGGCTGGTCCCAGAGCAGGCTCAGGAAATGTAAGGGCAGCTGAGTACCAGTGCACTGCAGCAGGTGAAAGTGGGGATGGTTACATTCACTTAATTCCTTTCCAAAAGCACGTAAACACAGCACAGTCTTTCACAAAACTGATGGTGAAATCTACACCTAGAGCCACACTTGTGCAAAGAGGTGAAGCTCAACCTTTAGGGAACAATGTTAGCCTCACAGACACCTTTAGCAGTTACATCTGAATCCATTGCTCCCACACCTTGTGACCACAGGAACAGCACAGGTACCTCTAAACCCTGCCTGGGAATCTGACTGGTGTGAACAGGAACAATGAACTTCAGCACAGCTCAGCAAAACTGACTAAAGTTTAGGAAATGGCAGCCTGTTTCTCATTTCAGATGTCTGTGACAAAAGGAAAAATCAAGACTATCGTGTTCAGCAGTGCACTCACTGATATTTTCATATGTTAGGTTTCAGTAAGAAAACCACATCTCTAGTGGAAATATTGACCCAAATATGAACAGTGGCACTAAATACTTTTAGAAAAGCATTTTATTTCTGAGCTTAGGACTTACTGTTTCAAGCGGCCACAACTAGTAGTTCTCATAAGCAAATTAGGTCCAATTATCTGACGTCTAAATTAGAATCCTCTCCCTCCTCAGCTCCATTTGCAGCAATTTTTAGCACAAGAGCAATAACAGTTAAACACACTTACCTAATTATAGATAATGATCTTTATAAAGAGCTGCTAGAATATGCTAAGCATCTTAGCATAAACATTCTCATTCATTCCTACAGAAGGATTATGGTAAAGCCTAGTGATTGTGGCAAATAGTACCCCTATGAAAGCAACCTGCTCAGTATAAGACACCATATTAGTCAAATGACCTACCTCCTCCCTTTCTTCCATCCCATCAGCTGCAGGTGTTCATTTCCAGCTCAGACAGAAGATCTCAGCCCACCCTTACATCAGCAGTTTGGTGGAAAGCATCCTTTCTTGCCTCTGATTTGTGACACTGTCTCTTACTGCTGCCATGAGGCAGGCCAGCTTGAAGATTCATTTTGTCCCTGACCTCACAGTGCTCACACTGTTAGATAAAAATTCATGACCAAATTCTTCTACCAGGGCAGATTAAAGTCACCACTTGTCACAAACAGGTCAGATTTCCTCAGTATGGGACAGTCAACATAATAGAACTCGAGTTCTGTCTAGTCCTCCTCCTTCCCTTCCTGACATTGCATCCTAGGAGCTCAGGAGCAAATGCCTCTGGTTCCCAAAAGGACACTTTCCACCCTTCCCTGCTTGACAAGACCAGTTTCAAGCTACTGGGAAGACAAGCTCTCCTCCTGTGACCACGAACTCCCATTGGCATGTCTCTGGCAAACACTTGTGCTGCTAAGAGACAACTACTGGGAGCTGAAACACAGCCCTTGTGCAGCAGAAACAGCTGCCAAAGCCCTGGGGTGATCCTTCGGCCACTTTTGGAGGAACCAGATCCTAATGTGCTGTCTGGAGCACACACACTTTCTTATGTCTGAGGACAGGTCTGCAAGCTCTGGGGAAGCAACAGGCAGAGCAGCAAGAGCATTTCCTCCCCTGCTGCCAGCAAACCTGAAAAACCACAAACTGTGGGGCTGAGAGGGACTGTGAGAGCAACCTCTGCACTGCAGACTGCTCTGGCACCTGCACCTGACACAAAAGCCTCCTGAGAGAGATTCTACTATCCAAAAAGTTTCTTCCAGAGTGGTCTGTTCTCTTGCAGCTTTGATAGCACTGGGCTCACGCCCCTGTTATTCCTGCTTTGTATCCCTGCCAAATAACAAGAGAGGAAGCCTAATGCAAACTCTGGTCTGCAGTTCTGTGTTCCTGCCCATCAAATTGCCAGCAGCCACCTCACCATTTTAGGCAATGCCAGTGGCCTGTTGTAGCAAGTTTTGCTATCCTGGTCAGAGCAGAAAAAAAATTCCTGCACAGAGCATTGTGAGAAGCATTATATGGGACACTTAAAAGATGTGTTGCCATGAGTTGTTGAGGGTCTGTATCTCTTGAGACTACAAATAAGCCACTTCTGTTAGGGGAAATACATGAGGGAACACCTTTGCTGCTCTCAGGAGCAAAAGAAGATGCAGCAAAAAGAGAAAATTATAAATTGGCCTCATTAAGGCATCAGCTGTTTGATGCTGCTAAATTACAAGGTCTAGTCAGAGAACAGCATGGTAGTGAAACAAAACTGCTTCGAGAGGCCAAACCCATGCTTGGGAAAAGCAGTAGATATGAGCTGGTTACAAAAGAAGTACGTCTGGTGTAGGACCTGCTTTTACATGTGGTATACTATCTGTGTGAATATCAGCATATCTGATGCCAGCTCCTAAGACAAGTTACTGTGCAAAACCTTTCGTAAGCTAGAGGTGAGGTTGCAAGAACTGCTAAGATCACCATCACAAACCTCAATACTGCAGGCAAACTTACCTCATGGCTGCTGCTTGCAGCCCACAGCCAGACCCTCCCCACATCTCTGCACTAAACCACCATAAAAAAATGGTTTTGGGAAAGTCATACTAATAGTGTGCAGAGGAGATGAGTGTGTAGCTGGTGTGCTGGGTTCTGAAGACTTCCTGCCTCTTACCCAGGAAGGGCAGGGTCCGCAGGTGTCATCTGAGGTGAAAAATAAAGTGCAGCTCCCAATGACTTATTCCTAGTTACTCCTTTGGCTTTCAAGGTCTGCATTAGTGAGAGAAACTGAACTGTATTTATATGGAAATACAAATGTCTACAGAATACGTGTGATAGTAGAAAAAAGAAGTGCCATATTATTTTGGGCAGGCAGAGTGCAATTGCAGCAGCATGCACACAAAACCCCACTCTTTGCAGTGATAGAAAGAATGGACAGACCTGTTTCCAGCACCTGAAGATCTGTCTGCCGTGCCTCCGCATGACTGACTAGAAAGCAGAGACCCCTGAGAGAGGGTTGAGAGAGATTTTCCACCTCAGCCATCTGCCTGCCACAGAAGCTCAGTGAGAACCACCCAAGAATGGCCTGGGTGCCTTTAACTGACAAGAAAACAGGCGTTTCCTGCTGCTATGAGCAACAGCACTGACTCTTTCCTGCACAGAAACCTTTTTTTGTCCCATTTTACATTTAAGAAACAAAGGAACAGAAAAGGGCTGGTTCACCTGACCTGCAGTCAGGCCTAAGACCCATCCAAACTGGTGAAGAGCTTGCACCATCTGCTCCTGTGGTTGAAGGCTTTCTCTTCAAGGGAACACACCAGAAGAATCAATATTAATAGCATCAGCCAGGAGCTATTCTCTTTCAGTAACCTGCAACTGCAGGTTTTCTTCCAAATGAGCTCTGATAAGTGATCTAAAATACTCCATCAAATACAATCTTGAATATATGAACTTTTCCATAAAATACTGCCTCTTCATAACTAGGAAATGTGAAGGGTATACTCTCTTCTGCATACACAGGCCTCTTGCTGCATACGTCCTGTATGCATGTTGACAACTACTTGCCATAGACCTAATCTGGAACAATAATTCTTGTAACGAGGAGAGGAGAGGAGAGGAGAGGAGAGGAGAGGAGAGGAGAGGAGAGGAGAGGAGAGGAGAGGAGAGGAGAGGAGAGGAGAGGAGAGGAGAGGAGAGGAGAGGAGAGGAGAGGAGAGGAGAGGAGAGGAGAGGAGAGGAGAGGAGAGGAGAGGAGAGGAGAGGAGAGGAGAGGAGAGGAGAGGAGAGGAGAGGAGAGGAGAGGAGAGGAGAGGAGAGGAGAGGAGAGGAGAGGAGAGGAGAGGAGAGGAGAGGAGAGGAGAGGAGAGGAGAGGAGAGGAGAGGAGAGGAGAGGAGAGGAGAGGAGAGGAGAGGAGAGCTGGGCCAGCCCTTCAGAACACCTTAACCAGGGTAGTTCATGTGTGGCCATTGTTTCTGTGATTATAGCTCTAGCATGTTGAGAGACTACATCTGTTCCTCAGGTTCTCAATTTATTTCCTAATTGTCTAGATGTGTAAACCTTATGTATTACCTTACACGTAAGATTTAGTCTTGTGCCTTCTTGCAAAGCTTGTTTCCATTAGATGTTGCTTCCCTCCGAGGTGCTGAGCTTCATCCACTTTAATCCATTTAGGAGTTGAGCTGCAATTCACAATGAGCTGGAGGTGATGGTTACTGCATAAACATCAGGAAGAGTGTGTTTTCTTTCCAGCACAAATCACTTCACTTGGCTAGGTCTCTGTCAGCCTCATTTACAGAGGTGAAAATATTTAGCCTCTTTGGAAATCTACAAACACAAAAGCATGAGATAAGTGCTAAGTATTAGCTGAGGGATAGTAACACTTCAAAGAGACATTGCCACCATGATGGAATTTCCTTAGCAGTAAGGAAAAGACATTGCTTTGAGTAGAGGAAGAAAATATAATTCCTTCTTGTTCACTCACTGAAAGCATAATTGTAAATCAGCCTTGACCAGATGGCATGAGAGGGAGAAATGTTGTTTCCAAAGTTGTAGAAATCAGTATATATATAACTAGCACTGACTGCCCCAAATAGTTGTTTTTAAACTGGGGACAGTAAAATTACAGTCCCTGTCATGTACACCAGCAGTGACAGATAATGTAACTAAACAGCTTCTATTCTGCAAATTAAACACAAAATTAAATGCAAGTGCTCTCAAAGGGATGGGTTTATATTCATTTAGTGAACAGCCACAGGCAATTGATTACTGAGTGTATGCATTAGAAAAATTCCCTTTCTCTGCAAGCAGGTGGTTTCAACTATAGACCCTACTAGAAGGTGCACATTCTAAGACCTGTGGTGTTCTGTCCATTTATGCCAATGGGAATTCTATCCAATTATAATCAATGTGCTTGTCATTGTTTGAGTCTCTCTAAAACACACACACATACCACGGGCTGGAGGAAATTACGAGCAAACCATTATAATGATTAAGTAACCGAGCAACCTCTTGATAGGTTCCAAGTAATTTAGTTTCCCCTGGAGCCACACTGTTGAGTCCATAGAGAGAGAGTGCCAGCAAGACTGAGGGTCTGGCTTGGAGAGAAGCCATCCAGCAGCTCTGCTTGTGCATGCAAACAGAGTTTCTGGAACATTCACCTCCTTAATCATGCGTCCACTGAGCTCACTTTTTAAAGCTACAATTATGTTACACGCTCCTGCCAAAAAAGCAGCTGACACATGATGAAATTTTAAAGAATTCTATTTCCTCTATGACTCCAGCACTTGTCCTACCCCACATTATTTTTCTTGATAACTTCATAGAAAGGCTTCATTTCCTGTAAATAAAGATTTGGGGAGTGAGCACCTGGATGGCAGATTCCAGCTCTGCCAATTTTCTTCTTTTTAGAACACTGATTTTCAAGAAACAGGGAACACTCTTCCGAGACAGAGATGCTGACAGACTTCTTTATATTAACAGTACTTCTTAGTCCAGTCTTGGTGATTAAGAAACCAAGTCTTAAAAATGGATTGCAATTTAGCTAGAAGCAACGCTGCAGGAGAGGAACATGGATATGAGTTCCCAGAAAAACCTGGCTTAGCATCTGGAAGTATCTACGGTGCTGTGTTCCTCTGACACAAACCCATAAAGTACCAGTGCCCAAGTAGCACTACTCCATATGCACAAAAATAACTTGCACAGGACCTACACACATACCTCCTAGGCAACTTCAAATGTCTCTCACCACACAAAGAAATACCCAAAAGGTTGAAAGGAAGGAAATGGGTATCAAAGCACCCAGGGAGGGGCTCCCTGCTCCTGCAAAATCAGGTCCTTGGAACCATCATCTCCAGTATTCAAGTGCACCTTCAGGTGCCAGATACTTCTGCAACTCTGACCCTAAACAAACTTCAGTTGCTGGGGAATGACACATCTTCACAACTGTTGCCCTCATCTTCATTTGCAAAATAATCGGAATCTGGTCACTCTTTCTTGAGAGTCAGGTGTTCTACTTATACATACCTCTTAACCTGCAGGAATATAGCAGCATCCCTGTAACTTACTTCACATTATATGGAACTGTAGCAATGAAAGACCAAAAACTTCTGGTTTTAACCACAGCCCGATAGTTAATGTTACATAGATAAACATAGTTCAGAGGCAAATGAAGTTTCAATCAAAGGCGATGAGTGTCATTTTTCTGAATGGGAGAGTAGCAAACACCAAAATCCTGACCTAATGCAATTTTTTTCATGTTTTTCATAAAAGAAAACAAATATTTGGCTGTAAAAGTAGATCTGCTCTTTCAAAAAAAAGATGTGAGGGGCATTTTTTGGTGATATTGTGCTGGCCCATCACCACCATCACTGAAGTCAAAGGCATAGGGAGATAGCAGCTGATTTTGGTAGAGCAAGGTTAAACCTGTGCTGCCTGCCTTTAAAGACCCAGACCCTGGCCTGAGGGTCTTCCATGTGCAAAAGCTTGGCAAAATCAGGGCCCAAATAGCAGAACCTCAAGCAGGAAGGAAGTAGGTGAAGAGACTGCAGTGAGTTTTGATGAAAGAGGAACTACCAATCTGTTGAGAAGCTACTAATAGAAATACTCAGGGAGCAGCCCTGGGTCTGTCTTCTTTAATGTTTTTGCAAGTGACCTTGTTATGCAAAACAAGTGTGCTGCTGGTATTTGCTCATAGCATTAAGGAGACAAGCCCCATTTTTCTAGGAGAGGCTTGCAAAGCCAAGAACTGAGGAGAAGGTGACAGGAGACACTAAAACAGGATGAAATTCAAAGCTACTCAACACAAGATCATATATTTGGGGAGTAACAGTGAGAACTGCCACCATAAGCTGAGAGCTCATTAACTGGAGATGACTGAGGAGAAGAAGCAGAGAGTATTAGTTAATTATAGGATGACTTAAGCTACCAGGTGATGCAACTATGAGAAAAAGCAAATGTGATCCTAGGATATGTCAGCCAAGATACTTCCAGAGAAGACAGGTAGTGGTTGTCATGACATAAAGCAGTGGTGCAACAAGGAATGGTAATAACATAAAAATGGCTGTAATAGTTCCGGCCAAAGCACCTCCTAGCCCATTAGCCTTTCTTCAACCGTGGCCAGAGTGAGAACAGGAAGAATAAGAATAGGACAAGCACATCTAAGACTTCCTTCTGATACTCTCACAGCCTTGAAACATTTTCAGCTAAGGGGATTTCCTTCATTAATTGTCATTTGACTGTTAAGCAACCCACAATGGATTTTTCTTCTAAAGTATTTTCAATCTACTCATGAGCCCATGTAAATTTTTTGAATCCACTTTGTGCTTCTGCAAGGACTTCCTTACATTTACTGCTTATCACATGAATCATCACTCCCTTTTTTAAATGTTTTGAGCCTACTTTCAAATAATTTCATAATGCTTCCCCTAATTCTTCTGCAGGATGTAACACAGAGTAGCCAATCCCCATCAACCTTTTCCCAAATTTTGCAATCTGTCAAAAGTTCCCAAGAGACCTCTCAGACCAAACAAGTCCCATGTATTCAGACAGTTTCTACTCCTGGTCATTCTTGCTGCCCTGCTTTCAGATTAAACAGACCCTTTCTAAGCTAAGGAGAGCAGGAAAGCTTTCAAGGTTTGTTAAGTCACACGTTGTGTCATGAAGATGTGTCCTCTTTGTCCTCCTAATAGTTCCTACATTTGATGTGGATGGGGATTTTTATTTTGCTTTCTGATGGGTATAAATCTACTGTTTGTATGTCTAATCCAGTCATCCATGCCCAAGAAATATTAGCTTCACCTTGAAGAGGAACTGAAGTACAACATCAAACTAAGACAATGAGTGACATGAAGAGTCTGTCGTATGAGTTGAATTTAAAAGTTATGATTCTTCTCTGTACAAAGCACTGAAAGCACCAGGAAAAGAGCAGAGATATTGAGAATGAAAGGCAGTGTTGGGACACGGATGTAAATTTGGTTTGGATGTAAATGAGGCTTGGATATTAATCAGACTCTTGATTAGAACAAAGCCTGGAGACTCTGAAACAGCCTCTCAACAGAAAAGAGGGTAAAAAATGAAATTAGTTTCAGGATGTGCCAGAGTCAGCTTGTGAAATGTTGGTTACCTGCAGTACTGGGAGATTCATAACACAGGAAGGCCCCACCTAGGTTATGCATTTAATAACAAATGAGGTGCTTCACACCAGCTCCCTCTGCGGCTGTATTTAGGCCTTCCCCAGGGCCAATGCTGCTTGCTTTCCCTTTAGGACAGAGTACAGTTCTTTGCACATAGGCATCCAGAGATCTACCAAAAGCATGAACAGAGAAGTAAAGGTGGAGAAAGCAAGAAAGGCTGTAAAGCTTGTTCCTGGTTAGGGTTACAAGCCATTTTGAGATGAAGAATTAGCTTGAGCAGATACATGGGAGTAAGAAACCTGCATGAATCCTACTGCAGAGCAATGTGGTGGGAGGATCAGGCTGCATAATCCCTAACCATTTAAATAATTCTATGCTTATTAAATAGTTAAATCATTTAAGTAATTATTTATGGATTGACTAATCCCCTCATTTATTGTTCCTTGTGTAGACAATCTTGGAGTAACCATTACTGCAAATACCAGAGCTTACAATAGATCAGATAACACAAGTGTTTGACTAGGCACCTGATGGACAAAAAAAAAAAACCCAACCTGATTTAGTTTGTAAAAAGGGGCTTTTTTTTTTCACCAGTCTCAGCACTTATAAAACCTTGGTCTAATGCCACGCTAAAGAGAGGGTAAAAAAAAAAAAGAGAGAGAGAAGACAGAGCTGCCAGAAGTCTTCAGGATCACTGTCTTACTTATCACTGGATTTATGACTAAAACACTAGCGGATACATGCTGGAAAGTTAACTAGCCAAAGGTATTATTGTAAACACTGGCATAACACAGACACATTTCAGTGAAGTGTAAAGCAACTTTAAGGCATTTCTCTGGGGAAGTCAGAAAACGGGGAGGATCATTTCCGTATGCTCAAAGAGGTCCTGTCTCACAGGCAGGGAAAGTAGAAGACTTCTTTACTAAATTGCCAGTAGAGGAGGCAACCCTGATTCAAAAGAGTAAGACTAGTACAGCAAACTCTCTTTACTTCAGCTGCCAAACAGCTGCCAGGCTCTTTGACAATGCTTTCAATGCTGTGTTTTAGTGCCAAAGTCACCCAGACAAAACCTACTGTCCAGAAGGACAAAGATTAGAAATTGACTACAGGTAGGTCTTGTTAGATAATCTTACAACATGAAAATATGAAATATGAAAAAATAATGTCAATTTTCTATAAGGTGCATGGAAAAACACATGTAAAGGTGGTTTAAAATTATTTTTACTTTGGTGTATGTAAGTAATGTACAAATCATTCTTTTCTTGACAAAAATATACTTTTCCCATCACAGAAGCACACAAATGTGGATCCGATAATCACTCAGTAATTTTTCTTTCAAGGCTAGAGGAGGGGTGTATCACAAAGGTAGCTGCAGAGTTGCAGAACTAAAGATTCACACCACCCACCTATAAATACCTCCCAAATGTACATGCATGGAGATCAGCAGAGAACAATGCAACCTCTCTAAAACACAGCCCAAATAAATTAAAGTTATTGACATCTTGTTTGGAAAACAACAACAAAAAAAAAAAGAAAAAGAAAAACCCTCATGATTTCTGCTCTATTCCCACCGGGGTTGTGTCATCTCATCATCAAGAATAACAATAAAATCAATTCATTACGTTCCACTGAAGGCAGCCTCAGGAGAAAGATCAAAGAATAAGAGGAAATGAAAGCTGACCGACTTTATCACCTTTGGAGTCAGTCCCAAAGATCTCAAATTAATTTAGATTGGTGGGGCAGTGCATAAAAGCTGCCAAGGTCTTTTTCCAGTGCGCAGCCTCTATACAAATCAGTGAAGTGCTGTTGTTTCTGGGGTTTTTCAGTAAGCCAAATGTTTCTGTGAGCACTAAGTACTTTTTCCTTTGGCCATTTCAAGTTTATTATCGTATACGGGAGGAATATTTTCACGTTTTCTTCTCGAATTCTGCAGAGAGCCATCTGTCACTCCTGAAAGATCCAGCTGTGACATTTCTGCATGAAAATTCTTCTCCCATGGGAGGCTGCCAGACTTCAGCCCTTTCTGCTCCCAGCAGCAGCCCCGAATAGTCAGCCACCCTGCAACACCATCCCACGTAGACAACAGTCCCTGCAAGGGCTGGGAGCTGCCTGCAGCAAACCTTTCTCCCTGCTCAAGAGAGCAAAGCAATTCCCCAAAGCTGCAAGTCACAGGGAACTTGCTGCGGCTGCTGCAGCACAGAAGCTCTCTGGAAAGGGGCTGTGACCAGAGCGGGCTGCTCACATGGGGGTTGCAGATCCCCCCTCCACTGATTACAGTGGGCAGCACAAAACCTGATTCCAGCTTCTCTCCCCGCATCCACAGCAGGTCCCAGAGATTCCTCACCCTGCTATTCATTTTTGTCTCTTTCCTATGAATTTTATTTCAGATGCTTGAGAGCAGCAGCCCTCTGAGCACTAGCTTTCCCTCTGGACTTTCCTTGCCATGCCTTATTGTATTTCATTTTCAAACCAGACCCCTATTTCCTTTTCAGCCTTTGTTTTAACACCCAGGCCCTAGACAACCAGACATGAGACTGGCTCTATGCAACTTCTGTCTTATCTCAGGCCAGATTTCACAGCATCTGTGGCACCACATGCCAGAGAGAAAGAGAGAAAGAGAGAGAGAGAGAGAGATTTTGATAGACACCTTCCCTTCCTTTCCGTCATTTCTTTGGCAAATAGCTGCCACTTGAAAACACCCAGTTAGTCAGTGGATCCCATTAGTCCCAGTGATTCAAAGCTGTGTAATCTGCAGCTGCAGACAGGCACTGCTTTTTTCCTTTCCACTGTGTGCAACTCTCCAAATGGCATAAAGGTATTTAGCATCTCTGACCTGATTTCTTAGCAGCCAGCAATGTGGAGCCTAAGACTACAAGGCTGCAGCATTTCCTTCGAAAAGAGATGTGCCTGATACCCTAAAACCTCCTACATAAGCTGGAAAATGCTTTGAACTGTGTGTTTTAGAGAGGCCTCCAGGTACCCAGGCATTACTCACTGTGTGATCAAGCCCCACCACCAAAACCAGGGCCCTATGAAAGGACCCTCTTTTCAGCTCACCAAATGTCCAAAAAAAAAAAATTAATTCCTTCATTCAGCCTCAGTACTACATTCAGTGGAAGGTAAAATCTCATTAAAAAATTGTATTTTATAGAATAATTCTTGATCTTCCAATTTTACTTCTTAACTTACCACCTGAGGACTCCCTCAAGGGAGTCCCAGAGTACAAAGTTTACATATCCGACTATATAACCCAATTTCGAAAGCTCAGCCATGAAAGAAAGCTGCTCTAAAGAGCAGCTCTAAATTTACTGCCATTAGAAATCTATACTTCTCACAATCAGTTTGAAAACCAACATTTTCTTTTGCTAGCCCCCCACTGGAGAGCAGCTAATATTTTTGGAGGTTTTCCTTGCCTGTTACTTAGCATGGTGGAAATACATAATGAATAAGCTTCAGCATGAACTGTGTGCTCCAAAAAGTGAAACTCTGTCCTAAATCCACCTATTCATCCACAAGCATTCAAACTTGTACACAAATATAAAATAAAACAAAACAAAACAAAACAAAACAAAAAACAAACAAAAAAAAACAAACAAAAAAAAAAAAAGGAAGGGGGGTAATTTTTTTAACTGTCTGACCAGCTGCTCCTGGACTTTGCGAGGAGTCATTTGTCCCACTGTAGCTCTTGATGGATAGATCCACATGACCAAAACCACTTTCAAAAGCAAAGTGTAGTCAGGCTGCTGGCAAGCTTAGAGGACAGAAGGAAAGAGAGACAGAAGGACTTTTCAGCTGCTTTTCCTGGTGGTCAGTTCAGCTGAGTGTCAAAGTACAGCAATAGTCTCAAGCAGAGTTGCTGTCAGAGGATCATGCCAGCCTTGCCTGTAAATAAATAAAAGGCATCATTTTCCTCTGCTATGAACCTGGCACTTTTCACCAACACTAAATTGATTTTAAACCTTCCAGAGGAAAAGCCTCAATGTTTAATTTCTCTGGCTAGCCTTAGATTCCTGGCCCTACTTTTATTTTCCATAACATCCAGTTTATTTCTTTTGACGTTTGTTATCCTTCAAAAATGCTATTGTAATTAGATCATGACACTCTACAACTATCTCCAAACTTAAATATTTCCTTTCATTTAAGAGACTTTATGTGTAAATTTCATGAGTTTTTGAGCAATGTTATCTTGAAAATACACTGTGTTCAGAGCCAGGGTGAAAGGAAAATAAACCCATAGAAAATAAAAAGCAATTCAAACTTCTACCCCATACTCAAATTAAACTCTTTTGATCCTCCAGAACAACTTACTTGATTTTATTTATTTTCCCATTCTTCTTTGCTTCCTCTGTTCAGACTGGGAGGGAAACACTGAAATACTGCATAAAAAACCCCTCTTTTTTACTGTATTTTCAGCTCAGCAAGGACTGGAAAAATAAAGAGAAAGCAGTGTGGCCTGAAAGTAATCTCTGTTCATTCACCTCAGGAAAGTTGTCTGACCAAGGGTTGTTATGTAATAAATTATCTGAAATACGGATCTGTCTGCTTCAAACTGGTGTGATACCACAGACTCAAGTTCACTGGTACTGCCAAACTTGTTGCTCCCCAAATTACTTTGAGTTCAGCCTCATATAGTTCACCATCAAGTAGTTCTCTCTTCTCTTTTTTCCGGAGTGGCTGTGACCTAAACCAGAAGACTGTTTTCTTTTCCCAATAAAACTCATCTGCTGAGGAAACCTATCCAAAAAGCAAGCAGACTAAACAGCAGTTGGTTTTTAAATATGAAATGCTCCTGCTTGGCCCTTGCCTGTCCCCAAGTTCCTGTGACAGCTTCAGAGTTTGGTTGGAACCTCTCTAACTGCTGGCTACCAGCCTTGAGGGCCCCTTTCCACAAAGGCACCCAGGGATTCCTCCATGGATATCCTCCCAAGCTGATGTATGGGCCAGAAGCAGGTGCAGGCCTTGACTTGGCAAAGCTTCGTAACCAACCACGTAAACACACCTTCAAGATGCTGAATACAAGAGCAAATGAATGCCAGGGGAGGAATCTCTGAGCTGCTCTCAAGCAAGCCCAAAGAAAGAAGAGATAGGAGGAAAAAAGCATGCAAGAAAAAATACTAGAACTGGCTCCAATAATGTTCACACTGCCTTTGTATACTAATGGCACAAAATTTCTGAAAACCAGTGATCTCACCAAAACAGGGTAGAGAACCCAAACAGCAAGACAAGCAACTGAGTGCAAGAGGTGGTTCCTTTTACCATGGTCACATTATGGGGTCCAACCACAGTCACCTACAGGCTATCTGACCCACCTGATCCTGCTGCTACGCAACAGCCCCCTGTGCTGGATATGACTCCGATTTTATGTCATGCTATGGGAATATAATCTCCACCTAATCCGCTCAAAGTGGCGTCTGAATCATGCTTGCTTTATTGGCTTGATTTCCTAGAAGCTTCAGACTACACTCAGTCTACCAACTCTTTCATCCCCATCTCAACCACCCCATCTAATAACAAAGCCTTAAAAGTCAGCATTTCTAGATGCTAAAAGGACACCAAGCATGTTTCTTAACATGCAAGGAGAGACCATTTTTTAACGCTGATGTACTCAACATTTAGGAGCCCAAACCAAGCTCCTGGAATTTTGAAAACTACAGAGGGCATTAAGGCACTTGGCTTTGGATCAATTGCCAGACATCTATTAATCTGGAGATTCTTTTCCTGTTGATTGGTAGATTTTAAAGCAGATGACAGTAACACACCTTTCCAGCACATTTTGTAGGCGGAAAGCATCTTTCTTGGGCCTGCCTGTGAATTTGTCCCTCCCATTTCAAAGCTGACTGCTTTAAACATCTGGTCCCTGGGGCTCCTTGCCCAAACCATCAGTTGTTCTTCTGATGTTGCTTCTTTGGCCTGGCCTCTGCATTCCCCCAGTCCAACAGGCGTGTTCTGGAGAGTAGCCCTGCAATGAAGAGTTAATGAAAGCCCTGGAGGGCTCACAGAATGCACATGAATGCACCCAATCTCCCCACAGCGAAACACTTACAGAGTCCCAGTGCTCCATACAGTGATCTCCAGCAGCTCTCATGCAACAGCCTTGTTTTTAGACACACTACCCAGTGCTTATGCTCGTGTTTCTTAAACATGCAGGAAATGTTGATTCAGCCTGTACTAAATGTAAAACTTCTTGGAGTATAAAAAAAAAAAGTCCTCAAGCATATCATCTAATCATTAAGAAAACTATTTCAGGCAGTTTTGGGGTCCTTTTCTTTGAGATTTGGGTTGCCCTACAGGACCAGCTGGCTTCCAAAATAAAGGATCAATTCAGGATCTTTAGGATAAAAGCTGTAACTGAAATCCATAGGCATTTTTTCTGAAAGGTCAAAGGGAGTGACCATTATAAGGCTCTTCTGAAGGTCTCCCCTTTAAAACCTCTTTTTCTTAATCCAGTCTGCTCTCTAGAAGCAAACATATGGAAAGATCATTAATACCCACTTCTGTCAAACAGGTTTGTTTCCTTCCTCTGCTGATATCCAGTACAACTCACAGCATCAATACACCACTTGAAGGAAAGGCTGTGAATGATCATGAGTTCCAGGGGTTCCAGCTCTTCTCACCTTTTAGGGCACTGGAGTAATCTTCAAAACATGGTTCCATACCTCTCAGTCTGAGTGCCCATTGGAGGGAACCTGACCTCCTCTTGTACTTTTCCTCTTCTGAAAAAAAAACCCAGTTCATACCAGGAGGAAATTAATCCAGGCTTAATTCCTCCAGTATAAAACTTGATGACATTTTGGGTGCTCTATGAACAGATCAGAGGGACTGACTGTGTGCTTTGTGCAATTCAACTAAGTGCAATTCGGGTTTAAAAAAATGTGTGAAAGCAATAGAAGTGCAAAGTTCCTGGGAATGAAAACTGACCTCTTTCTTCTACTGTTGAGGGAATCAAAGGGGGTGCTCTTTCCAATTAATTGTGGTGGCAGAGTCAGTATGTCCCAGGGTCAAAATGCTCCTCCAGTTTCCGCAAGTACAAGATGGAAAGAATTTCATGAGACATTATCAGAAAGAATTCACAGTGAGATAAACACTTACTTCTTCCATTTGTTTTCACTCAGGCTTGACTTGTCACTAGTAATTATGACAGAGGATGTGATAAATGTCCGTCCAACATTTGTAAGAACAATATGCTTTACCTAAACATGAGAACACACAGGAAAAAAAGACTAATCATAAGCTAATTATTTCTTTTACTAATTGTTACTGCTCTGAGTCACTGTTTCTACACTTGCCTCACTTTTTTTTCCTTCAGGAGTGAAGCAAAGGGATGTTTCAACCATGTCATGTTTCTTACTTTTAATCTTTGTCTTTTAAGGTTATTTATTTTATTTCTCCTTGACAAGAGTTTTTTGATGTTCCAAAACCTACACTTAATTTTTCCAGCCTTCAAAAATCTATTTAATGACTAAGAAGAGGTAAAATACCAAAATGCTGTCTTTTCTTTCACCAAAAATGTCTCTCCTGAGGAGCTAAACTCTTTTCATGGTGCTGGAAGGAGCTTGAATGACAATTTAGACCTTTAATTTAGATGCTTTACTCCTCTTTCACCTGCCACTTTTCCAGGGGGTGGAAGAGCCCTTCTGACACAGAGATAAGACCTGTTCTGCTTTGTTTTTGTGCCTTAGCAATGGGTGAAACATCTCCAGCAGATCACCTTCTTACCATTCCTGACGGAAAAAATAAATATGATAGTTTCAAAGTCTTGACACTTCCTGCTGCCAGGAGAATAAAAATCACACCAAAAGCCCTGGAGAGCAGGTGCCATAGGTAGGTGGTGAGGAAAATGACACAGGCTCTTTTGGAAGACTACAACTGATGAACCAGATGCATTTAGAAAAGTTGACATTTCACTGAGTTGAACATTTCCCTCATGAACTGTTGCGGTTCTTTCATCAAAATGTCTGTGTAAAATCGCAAAACTGAACAAACATTTTGGAGTCATGTAATTACTAAGGGAGTTTTATAGACACAGATACCTGTGCTGCTTTTGGGTACATTCTGTAGAGCCACGTGGGCTCTCAAACCCACCATCACACTGTCCAGACATAGATCCATGTATCATGCTGGACATCTTCAGGGGGTTGTGCTGCTAAGTAGGCTTTCTACATATCTTATTATTTCATCTTAAATGACAAAGTCTAGATTCTGGAAATAACTGTGTAACTCCTGTGGTGCTGAGTGATCTCCCATTCTCTTGGCTTCCTCAAAAGTGCAGGATTCTCAGTGCTTTACAGTAGATTCTCAGCAACCTGATGGATTTTCCCCCTGATAAAAAAGTGCTGTTTCTTAAGTACTAAACTCGGGTCTGTCATTTACTTAACATTTGAGAAATGTGAGAAGTTCTTCATATGCCACAAACTCTGAGGAAAAGAAGAAAAAAAACCTACTAACTACCAACAGATGAGCAGGGGCAAAATAAACAAATTGCTCTTTAGAAGCTGCACAGTCTAACAGTTAGACAGCAATTTAGAGTTATTGTCAACAGCCCTATTGCCTTGGAGACTGGCTGACGCTGCAGAGAAATATTAGATGGGAAATTAAGGTTAACAAAGGGTTTCCTACTGTTGTTCCTAGTAATATAAGCACTTTACACATCAGTTCTAATTCTGTTGAAACGGGGAAAAGGAAATGGGAGAGGAAAATTTAAACAGGGACCACCCATTAAAATTAGAGGTACCCTTTTCTCAATAAACTCACTTTCCCACCAGAAAATCACTGCTGCAGCCTTCCTTCACCTTGACTGACTTGTTTGGAGACAATTTTTTGATTGCAGTTTCTTTAAAGTCACATAATTTTGCCATTAACCCAAGTTTGGCAGCTGTTTTTCAGCAAAGTCTTGCTTCTGTTCAGGTAGAAACTTGACATGGCAATGTCCTCAGAGTCCTTATTTATCCAAAAACAATGTCCTTATTTATCCAAAAGCTGCCTCAGGCCTGATGCTGAGAGTCAGCGTGTGAGCCCAACAAGCAGTGCCAATGATGCTGTGTCAGCACTGCTCACCCCCATGCACACCAAGTGTTCCAGCTGAATACCAGCTCAAGACTCTTGATGACAGCTGTGTTGTGCTTTGCTTTCCAGTAAGACTCTGACGTGAATCAATTGAAAGGCAACAATTCCCAATTCTCTTACACAGATGCATCAGCAGTAATGAAAATATTTCAAGAGGTCTAGAAATTCATTTGCAGTCAAAGACTGCCTTTTCTGCTCTTTTCCCCAAGTGCTGTAATGTTGCCATCATCCACTGAGAAACCCTCGGGTGCTCAGAGATCATACTGCCAAGTCCACATTAATATGAGGGGTTATGGTTCCCCGCATTCCCACATGCTTGTGCCAAAGAAGTTGGTTACATTGAAGTAGAAGCAGAACAGTATGCTTGCTTAGGGCATCTTTCATCAGGACCCTGAGAAGGAGCAAACATTTCCCAGGTCAGGATCCTGTCTGAAGAGAAAAGCCTCTCACCCTTCTCATTCATGTGGAGAACACACCCAGCCTTGGACACTGGACTTCACTGATTACAGATTTCCCTGCTCAGTCAGTCCCAGCCTCTCCTTCTCTTCAGCCACAGAGCTGACTCTGTCTTCCCATGCACCTCCCTCTTGGCTAAATCCTTCATCCACTTAAACTGAATTTCTCAGCCTCCAGTGTTTCTCCTCAGTATTTCTCTCCCCTCTTGCTGCCTTGACCCGCTGAGCTCCATATAAACCTCCCCATATTTGATAAGACAGCTTTCTCCTCCGTACTATACTGTGGCGTCAGGGAAAGATCATGCAGGGGAAAGTCATTCTCCATTCTGCTCTCTCTTCCAGCAGCTGTCCAGAGCAGTTCAAGACACCGTCACAGGAGATGCTTTCCAGCCCACCACTAACACAGATGCTCTGCAGGGATGGAGTCTGCACATGAGGATATTGCCAGGGCTGGGAATTGGCCAGTCAGAAAGGTGTCTTCAGGAGATTTGAATTCTAAAAAGACCTGCAATTTTCTACTGCACAAATTTGTTCAAAATGCGTATTTCACATGACCTGTTACTTGAATTATCTTGGAGAGATTTTCAGAGGGATGGGAAAGAGCCATTTTTTTACAGAAAAGCAACAATTTCCTATAGTATTTTGCATCTCTCCTACAAAGCAGAGGGAAGAATGGAAATGAGAGCATTAAAAAAATCGCTAGAGTGATAATAAATTTTAATTTGTTTTTAATTCTACCTTGAACTCTTCTTTGGGGGGGAAACAAAAGCCTTTCTGGCCTCATTTTCCTTATGGCAGCACACTGCATTGAAAATTTCATCCTGCCCAATTGAGCCTTGAGAATGTGAGTAATAATTAAAAGCATAATATTGAGCTGCCACATGACTTTAATGATGACCAAAGCTATCAACCCCACCTATAATCACATCTTTAAAAGAACACAAATGAACCAGCCATTTCTAACCTCTTTATGTTCATTATTACTATGCCTTCAATTTTTTCCCACCTGCCACTCACCTCCAGCTCCTCCCATCCCAGCCTGCATACAATGTGAAAATACCAGTCACAGCCTGAGGGCTATGATTGTTTACTAGGACATGTACATGGAGGATTTCACTACATCTGGCCATTTAATGCTACAGCACATTGTACAGTAACATCATAATATTTTCAAGCAGCTGTGTAATGCTTTATTCTTTCTGAATCAGTCAAGACTTTCATTATCTAAATCCATGTGAGAACACAGGAAGCTGTGTTTCCCCAGCTCCTGAAATATCTGCCTCAGGAAGGAAGGTATATTGTCTTTTTGATGCCCCTGTTTTGCTTGTGAGGTCGTTCTGTGTGCCTGTTTTGCAACAGCACTATGAAAGCAAACTAATTCAAATCTTCTATGGAAATGCCATGTTTGCTAGACACAGTTTGCATCCTTTTAACTCAAGGGTGACTAGATCTTGAGCATATCTCTAGCGCTATCAAAATCTCTATGATCTGAGGAGCTCCAAAGTATGATTGTTGCAGTGTGAGCTGCAGTAGGAAATTAAAAATATGAAAATGATAGCCTGCATTTCAATCACCCCATGTTTTTGTTTTAAGAAAGGGAAATATACTTCCTGAAAATCTTTGGCTAAGTCCAGGACTTAAAAAAAAAAAAAACAGTTTAATCCTTCCTTTTAGTGTGTGAAAAATATCTGTGGCAAGGGATAATTTTTATGACCTCTAAAGGCATGAAAGCAGAGCTGAAATAATAATGATTATCCAGACTTCGACCTTCCTTACTCTTTGGCTACACAAATCCTACTCCAGACACCAGGATTTTGATCTAACCAATAAAAACTAAAGATACAGAGATTTAGCACAGCTAGGAAAGCAATACTAAGTAAGTGCAAGTTGCTGACATGACAAATCTCAATTCACAAGTGTTAATCATCATATTTCTGTGAAGTTCAATTTTTTAGACTTAAAAGGAGGCTAGATTTATAAGGCTTCAAAATAGTTTTTGGAAATTATGCTCTTTTTTCTACTCTCTGCTCTTCCTTCCCTACCAACAAGAGACACAGCTCAGAGAAGCACTTACACATGTACAACAAGACACCATCAAGTCCCACTAGTGTCAGCTGGGAACTGCATGTGAATTTACACCACTTTAAACTACCCCTTTGACTCGCTTTAGACCTGGGAAAAGCATCACCAGCTGGGCAAGGGAGGGGATTGTCCTGCTCTGCTCTGAGCTGGGGCAGCCTCACCTCCAGTGCTGGGGAAAGTTTGGGGTGCCACAATATAAACAAGACATTAAGCTATTAGAAGTGTCCAAAGGAAGGCAATGAGGATGGTGAAGGGCCTTGAGAAGTTGAATGAGGAGTGGCTGAGGGCATTTGGTCTGTTCAAACTGGAGGAGACCACAATGCTGTCTAGAGGTTCTTCATGAGGGGAAGAGAAAGGGCAGGCACTGATCTCTTCTCTCTCACAACCAGTCACAGGACCCGAGGCAAGGCCTGAAGCTGTGCCGGGGAGGTTTAAGTTTGATATCAGGAAAAGGTTTTTCACCCAGAATGTGGCTGGGCACTGGAACAGCTCCCCAGGGAAGTGGTGACAGCACCAAGCCTGACAGAGTTCAGGAAGCATTTGGACAATTCTGTCAAGCATGTGGTGTGCTTCTTTGGGACGGTGCTGTGCAGGGCCAGCAGTTGGATTTGATGACTCTTGTGGGTCCCTTCCAACTCAGAATATTCTGTGATACTATTAATTACCATGAGATCAGGCAGAAACAAGCAAGCTTTGGGAGAGTCATCAGTGGCTCCCCTTCTGAGCATCATTTTGGTCACCAGGGAGAAGCAAGGAGGACAGAAAAGTGACCAAGAAGCCATGCAAAGCAGGTAACTGAGTCTACCCAAGGAGACATCTCCCATGACAAAGAGGGATGTGCTCAGAAACAAGTCAAAAGTCAGGAAAAATCTTTATACAAGGAAAAGGAGCACTGTGGATCTGGAGCCCTGCTGCAGCCTGCCATGCAGATTGGTACTTATTACTGTGCTGAGAACACAAGACAGCTGTAAGCAACAGCTTAGCCTAGAGCTCACCAGTAATTCAGGAAATTTTATACTCACCACATCTACTGTTCTCATATTTACTGGTGTGGGAGAGCTGGCATGTTCTAGCAAAGCTAGTGGAAAGGAATAATGCTTGAAAAAGGTGAAAAGGGGGGTTTTCTTTTTGGACTCATAAATGAATGTTTTTAGAAAGGCAAGATTTTACTTAAGTTTACAGGAAAACTTCTCCCCCTACTACTCATTAGACTGAATAAACATTTCACAGCAACAACAAAAAAAAAAGTCTAGAAATTGTCCCTGTGGGCTCTGGTAGTCCATACCACTTATTATTTCTCTCTCAGCTTAAAAAGACAACTTGATTATTTTTAAAACTTCACATATCCATCTTTATAAATAGTCAGCATTGGTCTACTGGTATAAAACAGGGAAAAAAAACCCCTGAAATGTTAAAAATAGTGCTTTTGGTCCACGTATATGATCAACTCAGAAATCCCCAGGAACAATTTGTGGTAAGAAAAGAATAATAAAATCACACAAAAGGCTGCAGAATAAGATAGAACAGTTCTTCGGGACTCCTTAATGTATTCTCACATGGATATATTTGTACTTTATAATTCAGTTTCTCCACTGTCTAATTATCTACAGACAGTTTAGACTTGGGTGGATTATAATAGGTTCTGCTTCAGTTCAGCCAAGACAGAATCATAGATGGCTGGTACAAGGCCAGCAGCAAAGGACTAGAAGACTGCTGAACTATTTTCAGGGTCACTTCTTATTCTAACCTTCCTAGAGTATGTCCAAGCATAAAGTAATCTTGCCTTTTTATGTGCAGCACATATCCAGATCTGAGGTAGAAATTTTTATTTTCCTGCTTAATTCAAACATCTTTGAGATGTGAATAATTACCAGCTCACCAATTGAGCAGGGTCCAGATATAGCTGGTTTTGTCCTTTTTTCAAGATCAGATGCTACAGACAATGCTTTCTACTGACTAACTTATCTGATGTCCAACTAAGGATAACAGCTTGGTTTTCACTACTTTGCTACAACCTCTTAACTTAGGAGGAGTGGGCCTTGGGGAAAAATTTTCTCTAAGTGCTTTTGAAAATGACAAGTCTATGCTCCACAGTTCAACCAGTATGATACTGCTTGTGCCTGGGAATATACTGAAATAGGGATAAACTGAATGCTAGGAGACCTCCATTATTACAGCGCATTAATACCACAGACTTGAACTTCTCTGTAATTCTTACACACAGCTTCCTGTAATGTTATAAAGTCCCTATTGTCTTGAACAGAACAGAGTCTGGTACTTTCCTCCTTCTTATAACATGCTTGACATTTATAATACCATCAAAAGCTTTGAGGTTTTCTGACAGAAGCTCTCAAAGCCTTGCTTCCTGTTCTGATCTACAGGCAGACATAGAATTCACAGCACAGCAGTATGTGCACCAGCAAGCTCTCAGTTTCGAAAGTGTTCCTGTATTTTAGGGTTGTATTTTTTTCATTTTGCCTCTCCCAGCATTGCACTATTGGCTGATACTCTATTTGAAAACCAGCATCAAGGTGGTCTTAAGCTCCTCTTTGGGCAAAGGTAAACTTTCAAAGTATTATCTGCCAGACAACAGCACGCACTTCAGATTCTTGGAACCCCTGTATGACCTTTCCGTTGCATGGTTTGCTTTTTCCATCACGTTTGCACCAGAGCTAAAATCTGCTTTAGTGTGTTGATGCGGCAATCAACATTCTATGTTGTGAGCTGGAAGAGACCCAGGTGGTGCAAGTACTCACTCTAAACACAAAGGCTCTCCCTGATCCCTCAATCTTTCTGCCAAACTATGGGAAGAGTCTACCTGATTCACGTACACAACACAAGTCCAACTTCAGTGGCTTCACTCCAGACTTGGAGTCCCTGGCTGGCAAGAACATCCTGCTGCGTAGGTGTTCAGGGTGACATGAGCTTTAGCTCCTGCCAGCAGAGACACGCCTGGATCCTCCCACAGAGAGCACCCAAGCTGTTCACAAACAACTATCCTGGAGAGCAAATGTTCCATTCCCTCTACAGGTTTCTCGACATTTTTGAATTTCCTATTGTTCCCAGAGAAGTAACTCCTGGATTATAGCCCTGTTTGGTGCAGCACCTTTCCCTAGAGCTAGGAATATGTTGATTGTGTGAATAATAGAAGGACCTTGGCAATAGCTTCCACCGGATAATATCCATTTCCTCCCACTAAACAACTCAATTTCCATCAAAAAAAATATCCTTAGAAGGATATTTTTCATTTAGATAGTTGTGCTGTCTCCAAGATCAACCAGTCAGACAGGTCTATAGATTTATTCCCTTCTCTAAATTTTTTTAGCGGGATACATCCTTATAACCCAAAGGCATAACTAAAAAGCCAATATCCTCAACATCATTAAATCCTTCTCAAAGGATTTAAATTCAAGACAATAAACTAATGCAGTCAGTGGGCTAACATAAGCTAGGTTTGTTTTCCACTATCTGTCTCCTGGCAGAGACTCTGCCAAATTTAGTTGGACTGTTTACATTGTAGATGGCCCCTTAATTACTTCTACAAGAATCTAACAGCACATCTTGGTCCACACCCTTTTTTTACAGCAAACAGCAATGCCTTTCAATGCCTCTGAGTGACTGTTCTGCAATAATTAAGCCTGTTTTGCAGGAGTCTGTGGGCTGCAAACAGCTAAGGACAGTCAACTCATTCCAGTTCATCCATAGGTCCTAAGGCAACCACCAAGCAAACCTAGCTCCCTGGATGTCTTTTTTTCCTGTACTATTTCAGAGTCATAAGGAATGTAGCAGCAAAGTCCATCATGTCTGGTGGTCTGAGAAGTATTTCAGAGAAGAAATTAGTATGCTGTGATCCTGTTCACAAGGGGAGATCATGGTCAGAGGCTAAGGAAAGTGAACTACTCCCAGTTCACAGAAGCAAAGAGCTCACATTGCAAGTGGCAAACCTGGTGTGCCAGTGAAATACAAATGGTACTTAGCATGGACTTAAGAGATCATTAAGATCCACAAACTGCAATTTAAGACTCACCAGCTTAGGCTTTAATAATACAGACAGTCCATATATCGCTTAAAAAAATTTGTCTAAACTTTTCATTTTTATGGATCTGCAGACAAACAACTTTTCTCACAATCACTGCTCACATTCTAAAGCCAGGTTTCCAAGCTTCCCACCCAGCATTTTCAGGTTACCAAAGGAAGAAAACCTCTAACACTACAAACTCTTAAGCAATAAAAGTGTTTGTCGAGTAGCATAATCAAGACAGTCCGAATGGTTATATTCCTGATTCATTTGTACCATAACTTCTGTGTGACTTCATTCAGAATATTAATACTGTGCTAGGAAAGGTACTAGGCAAACCAAAGACAGAACACATCAGGACTTCAAAAACCCTCAGCACTCAAGGTTGAAAGAAGATTGGAAAAGACGAAAAGCATGGACAATTTGTAATGTCAAATTAGTACCCCAGGTTAATGGATAGATAAATAGGTCAACCCCATTCTATCAGTCTGACACCAACCCTAGTAAAATATCAACGCAATTGACAAAAGTACTGAGAACTGTGTAGAAAATAACTATGTAGAAAATATCCTATCAAATAAATTGATGTCCTATCATGACAGTTTTTTATAGCAATAATGGGAGTGGTAGAACAACTTAAACACATAGAAAGGATTTTGATGGGCACCAACATTTGCACCAGAAAGATAGAAGATGAAGAAATCAATAAAGTGTGTGGTAAATTTAATCAAAACCATATTGTCAAAATATCAACAATGGCCATCAAGTAACAGTCTTAAGGGATGCTTGATAGGCAGAGAATCCCCTCAGGCATCCATGGCTCTGACCAATTACAGGTCATGATTTGATAACAAGCTTGCAGTGCTGCACTTTGGATCTTTGAACAGATCTGTACTAAATCCACTGTGGGAATCATAGGACTAATGCTGCTTCAGTGCACCTACTCCTGATGTCAAGGGGAACACTGGAAATCAGACAGGATCCTAAAGAATGGCCAAGGGGTTTTAAAGATGTGCCTTACGAAGATTACAACACATTGCTCCATTTTTTTCCTCAAAAAGATAAAGAAAGAAACTTTACCAAGGAGCAGAGGTTCATCTACCCTATTAGAAAATAGGAGGACAAGATTCACAGACTGAAGGGAGGGGAAACTGGTGCAGCACCTTCAGCAGGGTTGGTTATTTTGGACTCCCTTGATAGCCCACAGACAAAATTAGGTTCTTGCAGGATGCAGTCCACCTACACCCATTTTAGATATCTAAATACTCTCTCATACTTTAGATTAGATTAATCATAGCCCAAAATTGCCCATGGCTCTTTACTTACCTGAGGGAGAATCTGGGGTGGAGGGAAACAAACTTGAATACCCCTTATGCAGAGATCTGAAGCTGGGAGGGAGAAAACCCACCCAGCCTAACTGGAGGTCAGATTCACTTTTGACAGCACTGGGACAACATATCAAGAGTCAGAGTGGATTTCCTTCAGCAGAGGCATCTAAATCAGGGGCAGAAAGTGCATTGCTGTTGTGACAAGTCCCATGGCCCGCATCATACAGGCAGTCAGGCAGTGCTGCTGCAGTGCTTCTTTCTGGATTTCCATCAATCTACGCTTGCCTAAATTCCTTGCAAGGTGGCTTGAACTCTTCACATGAGCAGCCCCATTCATTTAAACCACTGGTCTTGTTCCACTGACTACTGTCATGTAACAATGCCTATACTATGCAGGCTTAAATAAACATTGTATGTGTGCTTGTATACACATGTAAATATATAACACATGTATGTACAAAGAGTTTTTACATTTATGACGGGATCTTGATCCAGAAACGAGCAAGCAGGTCTCTATTCACAACAGTGTACTTGGATCTAGGTTGTTGGTGACTTTCTGACACTTTCTTTGGTGACTAGCAGATCAAGGGTGGTGATTCTACCCCACTGCCCTCCTCTAGTGAGATCCCACCTGGAGTGCAATATCCAGCTCTGGGGGCATCAATAAAAGACTATGGACCTGCTGGAGTGAGTCCAGAGGAGGGCCATGAAGATAATCAGAGGGATGGAGGGAAGAACTACAAACGCAGGCTAAGTAGCTTGAGAAGTGAGGGATATAACTACAAATAGGGGAGGTGAGCAGTAATTATTTAAAAAGTTGTGCAATCTGTAACCAAGGAATGCTGAAGCATTTGTTAAAATGTGTAAATAGTGTAAACTTTTGATGACTGGGTAGCCAATCCTTTGTGAGTTACCACCCAGCTCCCTACTTCCTCCAAAGTAGAAAAGAAAGTAGAAACAGCTTGCCTTGGTGTGTGAGTTGGTACCATGCACCAGGTAACAAACACTCATGTTTGGGACACCTTGGGCTGTTCAGCCTTCAAAAAAACTCAAGGGAGGTCTTATAGAGGGACTAGAAGAAGATTGGAGTAAGATTTTTTACAAAGGCATGCAGTGAGGAGAATGGCTTTAGACTGAAAGAGGGTAGGTTTGGATTAGGTGTTAGGAAGAAATTCTTGTGAGGGTGGTGAGACACTGGCAGAGGTTGCCCAGGGAAGCTGTGGACATCCTGTCCCTGGCCAGTGTTCCAGGCCAGGCTGGATGGGGCTCTGAGAAACCTGGTCTAGTGGAGGGTATTCCTGCCCATGTCAGAGAGGTTGGAACCTGATGATCTTTAAGGTCCTTTCCAACTCAAACCATTCCATAATTTGGTGATTCTATGATTCACTAAGCAGACCCTTGCTTTAGCACAGCAGCAGTTTACATCTAGACACTTAGAGTGGTGAAGTTTGTTGACATAGTCAACCGGTTTGTTCACATAGTATTTTAAAAATTAGCAAAGTTAGTTGATAGTGTTTACTGATCCCCTGTGAAGCAATGGCAATCTTTCTCAATCCAGAGGGACGGGAGCAACTGCAGAAACATATATAAAAAGACCATTTAAATTGTTTTGCTCAGTAACTAGACATAAGGTCTTGCCAGCAGTTCTTGGTTTGTCCATCCATGCTCTGGGCAAAAATGGAGATTTTTCAAGAAGATACCTACAAACGCTGACCTAGCATCTCTAATAAAAACATTCACACCTGCTGCTTGTAGTTGTGCTCTTCAGGTTCCACCTTGGTGAGCAGCAGAGGCCAAACAAAAGGCAGGAGTTACCTGGGCCAGTTCACATCTTGTGTTGCAATTTTGTGGGAGGGAACACTTGCTCTCACTATTGTAAATTAGGGAGAATAATTCCCTCATTTCTGTCTGGGGTGGAGCTGCCACTGAATTGCACACCTTTGGTTTCTGAAATCCAGCCAAGGGCTATTATAGTCCCATATGTGGCCAAGAAGCAGACAATCAGCTTAAGCTGACCATGCTAGTTTGGTTCTGGTACTCTCACTGTCCTGGCAGCCCTAGGAACAATGATAATAGAGCAATGAGTAAAGAAATAGAAAGTGACATGGGTATTTTCAGACTATTAAGTGAAATCTGTTCCTCAGTCCAGCAGAAAACTCAGATTTTTTGGGTCACTCTTAAACCAAATAAGAACAGCTGCCTAGAAGAATCCAATCCAGTGACAAATGATCGAGCCAACACGTGGAGAGAGGATAGTGTTACTAAGAGAAGCTGGTCAGAGTAGAGAATGTCTGGTCACTTTCTGTAGTGCCAGGTGACAAAGCAAAACAAAACAAAAAAGATTGCAAGATGAGGAGTTTTAAGGCACTTTTTAAACCCTGTGTTTGCTCTAAGTCTAAAACTCCAAATTAGCATAAGCACCTGTTGTGTTTACCAGCCCAGCTCCACAAAAATATCAGGGGATGGCCAAAAGGCCTCTCCAGTTTTCTTGTGCATGGCTTTTATACATACAGAACTCCATTTTATGGTGTGCACAAACGTGAGCAGGAAGCTCTAGGCTAAGTGAACAGCCTCTGTAGGAACAACATTTAGGCATTCCTATGTATTTTCATCCAGAGAACTCAGAATATTTATAAACTGTCATTAACTAACCTCCCAACATTTCCTGTGAAATACGTAGGTAGTCTCATGGGTTTGGGGACATGGTATAGAAGCTCTAGAGTAACTTTTTTTTTCTTTTTTTTTTTTTTAATACCAGCCCATTTCAGTTAAAAGTGAGAAGGCTGGAAGCTAAACAAATGCTGAATCTGAGACCTTAAAACTGGAACACATTTCTTGATTTAGCAGCTTAAATTTTCCAACAAATGCAGTTTTATAGCATGAAGTCTCCAAAGCTGAACATCTCAGACTTAAAGACATCAGGCTTAACCCATGCTTAAAGGTCCCTCAGCACCTGGTAGTCTTCGCAGCTGCTGAGTTTTATTGCTCGAACCAGACAGTTCAAACTGGGGACATCAGCCAGTTTAATAAAAGCACAGCAAAATATCTCAACTGTGACCTATTTCAAGTATCATGTGTTATGGGCATGCTCATGCCTTATCACAAAGCCATGAAAGCCAAAGTTTGGACAGGATGTTGGACTGGAAACAGCAGCTTGCTACACCTGGTTGTGGAGCACATGTCCATTACAAGGAGAAGCCCAACTCTCTGACAGAGAAATACACTGTTACACCAACTACAGGCTCAAAAAATTCTAGCACGGCACAGACCAAAACCAAAGGAAAGTAATGAGAGAGGAGAAAGTCTCAACCTTCCCCTCCAAACAGACTTATTTCTTCAAAATTATTATGAGGAGCGAAGAGTAAATTTGAGCATCAGTCTTATTTTGCACAGATCCATCCATGTCTAAAAGTAAAAGGCCTCCTAGAAATCTAGCTATCATGCAAATAAGGCATATCTTAGTTTCTGCTAGTTTCTGTAGGGGCCCAAAATGTTGAGCAGAGCTTGCAGAGGGTGGGAATGTGGGTAGAGAGGATATGTCAATTGTCATGAACTCTCTCAAATAAATGGGAGTGTGGTGGCTAGCATCATAAACAGGGCTAGACCTCTCAGACAAGAACTGAAAAACAGAAGCACTGGGGACTTTTGATGCCCTCCAGGAATAAGCTGAGACCCTAAGTCAGACATGCCTTACTCCACTTGTTGGAAAATTTAAGGTGCTAAATCCACAGCCATGCTCCAGTTTTAAGGTTTTATCTTCAGCATTTGCTTAGCTGCAGCTAGGTCACTCTTAACTGAAATAGGTTGGCAACAGGATAAAAAGATGAAATTATTCCAAATTTCTGGACCGGAAGCACTGTTTGTAGTTCTGTAAATCAAATGGACCTGGCTTTGCAGAGAAGAAAAAAAATTGAATGGACATGGAAGATATAATATTTAAAGCATGATCCTTCAGGGCTTTCACAAAAGTGAAAGCTTTCTTGCTTGGCCAGTGCTCACAATCACTTGGTTCACAGGCACAGTCAGTGGTGTAGGTCTCTACACCTGCCTTTTAGGCTGGATAGTAATGCCTGGGTTTCCCTGTGCCTTTCTTTGGAGGGAGTGCTGATCTAGCACAGCTCCATCTCTTAGCCACAAATTTCCAAGACCTCTTTTCTGGCATGTTATGTTTTGGCTGAATCAGCTCCCTGGGCTGATTCCTGAGCAGCTCCCATGCATGGTCAGCAAAAAGGTCAGGATGAGTAGCCAGAGTCTCTGAGATTCTGTAGTCACCAGCGTGTGGAGCCATGGGTGATGTTGGGTTTGGCTGGAGCTGAAAGGTGTGTGCCATCTGTTTGTTTTTGCAGGTGACTGCTGGTTAGCAGACAACTAACAGCCTCATCCCAAAATTCAGCACTTGGCTAGATGAATCCCATTTCCAGCTTCCCTAAAGAAAACCAGCCTTGAAAACAGGTCTTTTGAATTGCACATGCACCCACCATTTTCTTGAGACTGTCTACATACACACCACAAATTCATCTGCTTCACCTCAACCCTGTGAGCAAATAGGTGATAGATATATAAGCTGACATAGCAAGCAAAAACGTTTAGCAAAAACTGAGAACAGGTTTGATGTCTTGGAAACAAAGCCCAGGATATACCCCTGTTTGTAGCCCAAGGGATTCAGGAAACATTTTGAAGACTACTTTCAGTTCTGAAAAACCTCCATTTCCATTGCCATCTGCCTTGTTTTGGTTCCACTGGCTCCAAGTGTGCACTGACATCTCCACCTGATGTCAGACTCTCCCAGTGACTGAAAATGTGCTCACATTTATGGCTCACATCTGATCAGCTACACAAATTCCATTAATGACTTCTCAAGGAGCTATTTCCCAGCAGCCTGGTGGCCAAATACTCTCCATATGTAGTCCAGAAAATTCATTTAATACAAGACTTTAAATGCACTCCATAATGTGCCATAGTTATTCACTTAGCTATTAACACCTCCACCAAGCTCATTGCTTTGGCTTTCTTTATCAGCTTTAGCAGAAAGACCACACACTCACATTGCACAAACAGGCCGAGAAGCTGCTTTGCCTGGACGTGTGACTGAGAAAATGCTCTCCCAGCAATTTTGGTTGGCTCTCTGCACTACAGCAACTCTCAGACCAGGTACATCTTGCCCAGCCATTGGTTCAAATGACTGATAACTCTCCCTGTCTCTCTGTTCTGCACTGACCAGCAACTGAGTGTGTCCTTTGCCATTTCTTTCTCCACTGGCCTTCAACTCTCCTTCTCAATCTCCTTCCATTTACCTTCCTTCCTTTCTGCAACTCGTGTCCTTTTGGTTTTTCTTCCCCTTAGCTTCTTTCTTCCTAAACCCATCAAAATCAAAGATGAAAGATTTGGATCATAACACTGATAGACAGCATGCTATTCCATCCATTTATTTGTTCCCCCTTTTCCCATTCTGTTTCCCTTTTCACACCAAAGACCATAGAGACTGCAAAGCAGAAATTACTTTCTGGAGAAGGCTTTTCCAGCACTGACCCCATTCTGACACATACAATGCTGATAAGCAGGAGTATAAAACTCTTCAAAGAGTGGAGGGCCAAAGGAATGTTAAAAAAAAAAACCAGGAATCCAGAAGCCCAGCCCTCCTTAATTTCCATCATCTTTCAATGAGTATGTTTATATCTATGCTCCACAACATTGGATTTCTTTAGGACTGTGTCATATTAAAAGCAAGTCGATTGTTTCTGCACACAAATCTAGGAACTAAGATGTGCCTCGTTCAAATGTACAGATAAAATGTTTCAGAATTTTCTATAAGCTAAGAGAGCATGAAGGAATAGAGGTTCTTTTAAATTTAAATTCACTGATCAGAGCCATATTTTTGTCTTGCCTTAGAAATAAAGTCAAAATAACTTATTAGATATGTTTGTATTGGTATATCAGAATCCTTTCTCAAGTGAGAAAGAAATAATTTTCAAATATGGTTAAATATATCTTGACCTTAAAAGAAATCACGCTTGCAAATTTTTAAAATGCTACTGGTGTAAAAAACACGACAGTCCCCTAGAGAACTGGATCATTTTTCCAACAGATAGAGAACACCCCTAGTAAACACAGATGCTGTTTAACTATGGTTTTCAGAGCCACTGAAGTTAGAGGTTTCTCTTGCAGCTGCTGAGTGCAGTTTATTATGTCTGCACCACTAAAGCCTCTAAGAACCTGAACATGCAGAATCAGAGCTTATCCTTCCTACAGCCTCCCCTTTATGACTATTTTCCAACTGGGTAAACCAAACCCATAAAACCAGTGCCACTGTGATCCCCACACGCAGCCATCAGCAGGGAGAGCTCAGGGCTCCCCGTGGGCAGCTCACAGGTGAAGCAGCAGTGCCTTACCTAAAGCACAGCAGCCTTTGGACCTGGGGGCAGCCATGGGTTTGGCAAAGGCATAGGCAAGCCTTGGCTGGCCAGGGTTCATGCTCTCCCCTTGCGCCGTGGGTAGGAGTCACATTCCAGCAATTAGCACAGCAGCCCCAGGAACGCAGAGCGTGCAGGGCTGGCTGGCTGAGACCCTGAGCCAGCAGATCTGCCAGCTGGATTTCATCCCCTTGGCTGCCAGAAACAGCTTTGTATCATCACTCAGTTAACTAATGCGCAAAAAGCAACTGTGACGCTGGTATGCAGTTGTCTCTTAAATTATGGAATTATGAGGCCTTCCTCAGTCAAATTATGAGGATGCACAGTAAGAGTGAATAAGGGAACTGTCACGGTCAGCCATATTCTGGGTTCCCTTTACCCTGCCAAAGGTGCAAGAAATTCTCCACAAAGCTGCAGTAACGGACTGAGTAAATACCAGCAGATCACTGCACATGACGGGGGGGAAAGCAAATAAAAATAAGATTTTAAAAAATAGTTAACACACGTCACCTCCAAATTAACTTTATTCAGAGGGAGCAGGCTCATATGTTTCACTTTGCATTTGCAATAGCCTCAGATTATCTGTGTAACTTCTGGAGTGGGTGGAAGAGAACTTCCTGAAATTCTCATAATGACCTCAACACATCTTAATGTTGCTAATGGCTAATGAAGTCAAAACAGGGCTCAGCACAAACTAGGAAAATTTTAGGAGAGACACAGAAGCTTTCAGAACCAGTCATACAAAACTACTGCTTACTACAAATTGTCAGTTGCAAGCTTCTTCAGAAACAGGAGTATTTTCATTCTGTTTGGAAAGTGCTCTACACCTTGTGAGCACTGCTAATCAAAGCACACAAAAGAACTGCTAAATAACAGCTGATGCAAATATAAACAGGAAGGAACTCTGGATGCCCAGATGCTGACATTGCACCCGTGATTTGGGTGTCCCTAAATCACTGCCAAACTTATCACCAAGGAGAGGGTGGAGGAGAAAAGACAGAGAAGAGAGAATGGGTCTGCTTGATAATAAAGTCTAACAGTTATTTATAAAATGCATGATTCTCTGTTATTCAATTTGAAATAAGTTAAAAAGTTCCGATTTCAGTCAGCTGAGGTACCAAACATGAAGTTAATTTAAACCTTAAAACCTTACAGTTTGCATTAATGAAGGTTTAGGTATCTCCCTTTCCCTTTTAAAAGTGGAAATTTAGAGAAAATAACCACTCAGTCTTCAAGAGGAACATACAGAGGTGACAGCTTTCTTAAAAATTCTTTTTGAATATTTTGAGAACAGTCAGCATTGATCAGACTGCACATTTCAAAGCTTCACAAAGGAAGCAGCTTTGGACACAGATCTAAGGAAAGAAAGTTACGTTTGCAATGCATATGGTAGTCCATTAGCATTATATTTTCAACACTTGAGTGAAGTCTGTGATTTCCTGCATGTTGACTGGTGAGCTACAGCATAAATTCACTCTCACACAGTATTCATAGCTGCTGGCATTGAAGGCTCAGTTGTGATGTCTACTCAGCGTCTCTTCATATGAAGTCCTCTAATAGGCTGGTTAAGCTTCAGGCAGGGCAAGACTTACCTTTCCTTCATCTTTAGGTCAGCATTTCTTAATCACTTCCCATGAGTTAACAAGCTTGGTGTCATTCTGTTAACACCCAAAGGAAAGAGCTCAAACTATGGACCTGGCAAGAAAATGCTATTCTGTCCTCCACTGGAACTCCATTCTATATCATGAAGACCTTTAAAAAACAGTAAAACGGAACATTTCGAACACATTTCTTTCCTGGCTGACCCCAGCTATCAGTGCTGGAGAAGCTCCTGCTACTGACACACCACTACTTCCAGACCAATACTGCTAGGCTCACTGTCCAGCATCACTGCTGAGTATCTTTGAAAGGTTTTCAAATGCCCACATAAATGACTTTAATTCCTTACTGGTCAACAAAAAAAAAAAAAAATAAAAAATAAAAAAAAAAAAGAAAAAAAAAAAAAAAAAAAGAAAAGAAAGCCACAAAGGTAGTGCTTTAGTCATGGGGGGGATGGATTTGTAACACTGTCTTATCCCTGCCCTTAGCTCAGCCTCCATAGAGCTGCTTGGGATGAACAGAGATTTTTTTTCTCCTTGCTCTGTCTTCCTCTTGACAAATATCTGTGCTTTTTGTCTTTTTTTTTCCTTTTTCCCCCTAAAAGTTTAAAAACCTAACCAGGTATTTTGCATTTGTTACATCACAGGTTAAGCATCATCTCAGCTGATGCCTCCCAGTGACAGGTATCAAGCAAAACACCCAACACAATGTCCAAGACCATTGAGAGAGAACTGGAAAGGGACTCATGGAGGTCTGAAACCTCCTCACAGGAGAGTGTCACACATCTGTTTCTGGCTGCACTTATTCCCAGCATAATTAGATCTCTGAACACAACCCCTGTTAAGGTCAGATCAAGAGGTTCACTTACAACAATGTCCAGTCAGTGATAATGGCCAGCAGCAGATGCAGAGGAAAAAACAGCGTAAGGGACAGGCCACAGACTGAATAAACCCTTCCCTGGAACATGCTCCAAGCTCCCAGCACTGGCCATTTAGAGACTTCCTGAGCTAAAGGCCACATCCAGACCATTGTAATTAGTAGCTACTAGTGGACATATCTTCTGTTAATCTATATAATCTTTCTTTTTAATCCATTTATACTTTTGGCCTTCATCACATCCCATGGCAGTGAGTTCCAAATTTTAATAATACAGTGTGTGAAGAAGTACTTCTTCTTGTTTTAAACCTGCTGCCTGATCATTTCATTGGGTGCCTCCAACTGTGTCACAAGAAATACTGATTAATCACTTCCTGTTCACCTTCTCCATAGCACCCAGTTTTATAAACCCCTATCACCTCACTCAGATATACCCACTCTCACTCACCCTTTCTGCTATTTAAAATCTGCTATGAACTCTGCCAGTCTTACTATTATTTCTCCTGTGGGTTTTTTTTGTCCACAGCTAATTATGAGGTGAGGCTTGCAAGAAATCCTTTCAACTGCTCTAAGATGCTTCTCATGGTGGTAACAACCTCATCCACAGCTGTATGTGCTAAACTCACTTTCTCCTTCTCCCTGTGCATTATTCCACATTTACCAACAATCATATCTGCTAGTTTATCCAGCTAGTCACAAAATATGCTGAAACCTCTTGCAGAGACCAGCATCATAATTTTTTTAACTTAATATACCTGGACCTATTTAAGCAACAGGACTCCAGCAGCTGGAATCCAGCATATTCAATGTAATTAGTCACTACCAGCCCCATCTGCCTGGCAGTCTTCTCAGCCACCAGCAGGCTCTTGCCTTTCCGTACCTACCCCACCAGGACCATGGAGATGGAGACAGTCAGCACACAAGGAGTCTGTAGGAAAGAGTGCTATTTCTTATTTTATGCTGAAAATAAACTTCCAGACAGATGTACTTGTACCAGAAGGGTTTGCCCATGGCAGAACAAGATGTGAAAACCCTACTCGGAAAGTCCTCTTGTGAAAGCCCTGATTGCAGACCAACAATGGTCAGTGAGAGGGTTACAGGATGCTGAGGCTGTGTGAGACAGGGCCAGCAGTGGAACAGATGAATGGCTCCAAGACAAGCCCCCTTCCTAGGGATTACCCTGTCATCTCCAGGCTATTTTCAATTTAGAAGCACCCCCCCAGCAGGACAGCCACAAGCAGACAAAACTTGCCCCCTCAGAGGGCTCCTGGAGTCATCCAGGAATGGATGAAGGTTCCTGGGAATGAACTTTGGCTTCAGGGACGTTTGGGCACTAAAAGGAGATTTGTTTTATGGGCTGGGAAAGGAGGAGGAAAAGAACTTCCTTAGCACAGCTCAGCCATTACTGTGGGGAATGAAAGGACACAGAGTCTTGCCTAATCCAGCTTCTCTGAGTGGGGTGAATAAAAAAACCCCAACCAAACAGGAGCACTCTTCTCAACTGCTGTAAATCGGTGGGGGGGGGGGGGGGGGGGGGGGGGGGGGGGGGGGAAGGAACGACAGGGAGGAGCAGGAAGTGGTAACTTATTTGGCCTCCTGAAATGAAACTCCAGTACTCACAGGGTTTCACAGCTCACCACTTGTTTTCACCTGGTCAAAAAAACTGAATCAACAATTCAGGCCAGGATTTTGTGCTGTCTGTGGTTGCTCCTAGACACAGCTTCAAAATCCAACAAAAAGAAAGCTCTTTTATTTGGAACACTAGCCCTTTCCCCAGAGAAAATCCACTCTTCCTTGGCCCCTAAGGCAAGCACTTAACACACTTCCTCATCCCAGAATCTCTCGCCTCCCCCCCATCTTTCCAATGCATATACACTTTTATATGGGCTTTTCCACTCTGCTGACTTGACTGAAGTTGACCGAATATTTCAGAAACAATTTAGACATTCCAGCAAGGCTCCTGTGGAAGGTCTGAGCTGCTGCCTGCTCAGGTAAGTGTCACTCTAGGGAACTGAGAAAGAAATGTAACTATAGAATCATACAGTCATTTAGGTTGGAAAAGAGCTTTAAGATCATCAAGCCTGACCATTAAATCAGCACTGCCAAGTCCACCACTAAACCATGTCCCTAAGTGACTCATCTACATGGCTTTTTAAATACCTCCAGGGATGGTGACTCAACCACTTCCCTGGACAGCCTATTCCAATGCTTGACAACCTTATGGTGAAGAAATTTTTCCTAATATCCAAACTAAATCTCCCCTTGGGCAACTTGAAGCCATTTCCTCTTTTTTCTTGTTACTTAGGAGAAGAGACCAACACTCATCTTTCTTGGAAATGTCCCTTCGTTTAAGGATGGCGTGAGCAACTGTAGATGAGCAGACAGGAAGGATGGAAAATGTTGAGGTTCCAAGTTATGAACGAGCTCTTTGTCTGATTCTTCTCTCCACAGCCCTATTATACCCATCAGAAGCTTCCTGCAATGCTCTTCCAGTTGTACTGCACAAAGCCCTCATCCCTTTTCCCATCATCTCAGTGATAAACACCCCCACAAGAAGTTTACTTGCAAAAAATACATGCAAAATTTCTGTACGCCCCAGGGTCCAACAGCAATAAGACAGGGTGCAGTCCCTGCCTTCTCATTTTAGCTATCATTTTGGCACATGCCAGAACATTACCCCAAGCAAAACATAATCAGGTAATGAACAGGGATTTGCATGCAATTCCAGCAGTGGGCATGACCACAGGCACTGATCACTGCAAGTTATTCCTTCCAAGGAGCTTCACAAATCCCATCTTTGCACACCAGCTGCACAATAAATGGCTGCAAGACTTAATGTCATTTGTAGTTTTAACTGGATTATCAACTGAGGTGACATAGTAGTTGACGTTTCTGCACAAAAACATGTTTATTACATTGATGTAGAACTGACTCAGAGCACAACGATGCTTTGAGGTTTTCCTGCTTGATCAGCAGATTCAAATCCCTTGCTGCCAGATTGGCATAAATTGCTAGCCAGTCCCTTCCCAAGAGACAAGCTTTGACTATCTCTCCTGACAACAGTAACTAGTCATGTACCAATTAGATGTGCATCCTTTCCAAAAACAGCGTCATGAACACCCAAATAAGAGTATCTTTGGATCTTACAACCCTCTCATTCCAGAAGTCAGGCTTTTGAAAATGTCAGGGAAGATATCCTCAGCTTCCCCTAACATGCAAAAACCCTTCCAAAATGTACACTGAAGAAAAAAGGGTAAAGTTAAAATAAGACGAAACTACAAGGTACAAGCAGAAATTATTTTTCAGCTATCTTTAAATATTTCTATTTTTACATGCAATTAGTTCTTTAATGTTCTTTAGGTCTACCTCTGCTCACTTTAAGATCAAACTGGTGCCTTTTTTGCCAGCAATTCATTTAGAGCCTGCTCTCTGCCACCCCTTCCCTCCCCACCTGCAGGCAAGCAGGGATCTGGGCCTCACAAGACAACTGTGGCGTGGGTGTTATTGGCTGTCTGTTTTGGCAGCCTCTCATCCTTTCTTCCAGTTCTGTTTTGAAACACAATCTAAATTAAAACAAAAAAAAAAAAAAAAAAATTTAAAAAATAGACATTCCTGCTCTCCCTATTCACTCACATCAGCAGCACTCCCATCACCACAGCCTAAAGCATGGCTGCAAAAGGAGCAGCACCAGGAAGGCTGGCAAATGTTCAGCAAGGAAAAAATTAACTCTGAGAAAAGGTACAGACTTCAGGAGGGGCACAGGCAAAAACCAGGGGAAAGATGACCAAGAAGGCTTGGGCCTGCTCTCTCCCACATTTAATAGCATTAGGTTCTAACATATAATTTGGACTAAAAGACTAATTCTTTCCTGTGGTTTGATGGATGTTAACATCCCCTTTTTTATTATTCTTTAATAATGTATTACATAACATTCTGATACACTAATTACCATCTCATGTCATAGCAATTTTATTAAGAGCTTATACTTACAAATACCCATTCTGAAACGATTTCAGGACTTTTTGCCATTTTCTCTGAACTATGCTTGTTGAAGCACTGGCAACACGGTCTGATGCCACTTCGTTCATCTTCCAGTAACAACACATCTCTACACAAAGATGTCTCATGAGCCCTGGGAGTCAGGCATGGATTCTTCTTGTGTTTAGTCTCAAAGACTTGTAAACAAGTTACTTTTAGCACACTAGGTTGTGATTAAACACTGGTAACACAGCCCTATTAGGTTCCTGTACCTGCTACAGTTCCAAATCCAGAAGCAATGCCAAGAGAGAAAAATTCCTTTATACCAAGTAATGGAAAATTTGTTAACTATTCTGCAGTTAGTGTTTGCTCATTAATATGTTATCATCTCGCCAGGCAAGACTTGGTACCATGAGGTATTTTTCTGTATAAAATTGCTAATGCCATCAGGATTGTCCAAATGGGATCATCATCATTAAAAAGATTACACGGTGAGGAAAGTGATTACGACAACATCTCAGTAGAAGGATTACTAATCACAAGTAGAATCCTGGTACAAATCTCATTCTCTGTATACAAGAAAGGACACAAAATCTTTTTAACATAATTTATATACATTTATGGCTTTATACAACAAACTGTCAGGGATTGTTCTCATGTGTCTGTAGAAGTACATCAGGCACTTTTTCTGAAAATATCCACGTATGAATTTTAATTTTGCAATGTGACTAAGTCAGAGCAGTGAAGCGTTGAAGAGCTGTCACGCCACTCACAAATAGAACTAGCAGTATGTACATGCCAATCTCTCAGATATTGCTGGTTTGTGGAACACCTTCAAAAAAGAGGCCAGTTTTCATGTCAAATAATTTGCTTTTCGCTTGCATAAACCATGCTGCATCTTACATTACGATTACCAAAATAATATTAATAATAATAATAATGAGAATACCTTATTTAAAATCAGTCATAAATTAAGAATCCTAGCAATTTCATAATGAAAATAGGAATTTCAAATCAGTAAAAAAATAAAAAAGTACTAACATACATCCAGTGGTTTAACAAGTGCAAATTTTATACTGTTTTATAATTGGTCCAATTTTAACTTCTCAGGGATGCTCTGTTGACTTAAGCCAATAATAAGCAGTATGATTTTTGCTTATAAGTGTAGGCAAACTGTCAGTTTATCAAAGCAGAGCTTTTCAATTAATGCATCTACTACCTAAACATGTATCATATAGCTATATTATGGAAACAATACATCTTTATATTTAAAATATCTGAACAGCTCTATAATACAATAAACTTTTAATAACAGTACAAACCAGAGAAAAGTCAAAAACAAGGCTGCATAGGTAAGATCATCTGCACAATTCACAAACCAATCATTTACAACAATTCTGACAAACTAAGTTACTCCAGAAACTTGGTACTTTTACTGAAAAAGGATTTATAACTAGAGGTCACATAATGTTTATTTTCAAGGCAGACAACATGCTCCTTCACCAACTTCACAGTATTCCAGAATTACAATTGCAAAACATTAGAATGGCACCACAAAAAAAAAACCCAAAACAAAACAAAAAACCCCAAACAAATGAACAAAAAAACCCCTCAACATTAAAAAAAACCCCAAACCCCAAAACATGCCAAATTGACCACGCTGCTCAAATCTCTGATTACCTACAACCTTTTTCTCACAATATTTAAAAGGGCTTTCTACAGACTGATGTAATTAAGGAAAGGCTACATTTATGTTATTCATAGGTATAAAAGGAAATGAATAAAATATCTGTTTACAGGAATTTATACAGTAGCAGTAAATAATAAACAGGAGGTATATTGTTAAATGTAGCATGTTCAGCTGCATCCCCATGGAGTATAGCATTGATTACTGGTGGATTTTATTACTACTTTGGCCTATGTGTATCAGTGCCTATTCAGGAGCAAACACTTTTGCATGTGCAGCAGACAGAATGATCTTCAGAAACCCCTGTATGAGCCCTCCACTTCCTCCACTGCCAGGATTTACTATCACGTTTCAGAAACTAGGCATTTGATGGTGAAGATGCTACTGGAGATATCAGCCTGTAAAAGCAGGTGGCTTCATTGAGGCTTTGGCACTAAGAACATTTGATTTTGTTCAAAACAAGTTCAAAGACCAATTTCACGCTGGGGAAGATCCTGTGTCACATCAGCCTCTGTAACTGCCTGACAACTGTAATAGCAATCTAGAAAAGTAGGACCAGCTGTAATTAGTAGTGATTTAAGCCCAATAGGGAGCTAAATGCTAACACATCAATAAATACATTGCAGAGCCTTAGGAAAGTCATAACAGGATCATTAAATATATGGCTTGTTACTAAACTTCATTTACTTGGCATGTCCTGCTTCCTTCTCCACCATACACCATCACTATGAGTTTCAATTAGGACATCATCTGGTTGTGAGCTATTTGGACAAAAGACAAGTCAGTGTAAAGGTATTTGTTTCTCCCCTTCTTCGTAACAGCCAGCCCTAGCAAAAAAAGATGTTAATTTTGTCAGTGCATGAAAAAAGCTCCAAGGATTTCTGTAACACAAATATTGTGTAGCAACCAGTGAAAAGACAGGTGAGGCCTGTTATTCACACATCCATGAAAACTACATCAAGCAATTACAAAAAAATCAGGAATCATTTATCAGGAATCATTTATTCCAAGACCCACTCCTGAAAATGCTCAGGTAGCTGTCAGTGTGCTTACTCCAGCAAGATCAAGTTTTTCCACAGAAACCAGATGTCTGTGATTAATGCTCCCCACTACCCTAAACCTCATGCATTTGTATAACTTTGCCATTTACTTTATCTTTCTTTTTGAAAACAAGTAATGTTTTGTCCTGCAAAAAGGTTGAAGTTTTAGTCTCCCACTCAAAAGCAGCATTTTTGCCTCTTCAAATCTACTGCTTTACAACAGAAACACTGATGAACCTGAAACTAATGCTAATTAAGACAAATGACAATTTTGTCATTAATTTTACTACAATTACAAATTTTCCGCAACAGGTCCTGCTCTTGAGTGCACAAACATTATGAGACCTCCATGAAATAAATATAAATGTGAAGCATTGTACAAGCATTTTAACAATGAAATACTTAACACTTTGTGGTAGTTTAAATGATAATAGAAGCAGATGCCATTTCTAAAAATGCATATATAAAACTGATTAAATATTTCTAAACATAAAGTTGTCTATATTTATACATTACACAACAAAAAAAAGGGACAGAAATGTTTTGTATTCAAGATCCTTATTAAGCTTTTCCTTTATTAGCACTCCCAAGTGCTAGGGAAATTTATAAAAACATGCATTTAATCCAGTTAAAATACTGTACAAAATGAAGAGGTTATGAATGCTGCCAGATCTCAGATTTATTTTTTTTTAAGTTGCCTATGTAACAAAAGTAGATTTTAATTATAAGAAAAATAGCATGGAAAATATTCCAAAAATTATCTTAAGCCCAACAATAAAGTGATTAATCTGACAATGAAATCCAGATATATTCTTGCATAAATTTACACAAATACAGGTAACTTATCAAATGGTATTTAACCTACTTGTTTGCTTTGAATAGTCAGTGAGCTTAGTAGGATCATATTTAACAGGCTATTCTATTCCCATATGAAATGTGTGGCAATTTTGAGTAAAATAATGCAGTTCATACTGCTGCAAGGCAAGTCCACAGTTATCTCAATTCATCAAAACACAGGTAACATCAACAAAGGTTAAACTTACTTAGGGCATGAGATCATCACAGTATTCTTACAAAAGTTTATAAACTTTTCTTGGACCAAAACAGATAGTCTTAAAAAACAATTCTTCTTCTACAGATCATACTGTACAAAACCGAGAGCACAACATGATGTAAGTAGGAGTCTTTGCTGTGATTATATGGTGTAGTGAATTTGGCACTTCAGAGTAATGAAATTTTCAATGGCACAGTTCTTATCTACAGCAGCACATAACCTGCAAACCTTGGGCAAACATCCTGTACAGGAAAATACTCTCTCTGCTGCCAACTCTGACGAAAGGAAGAAAAAAGAAAAAAAAAAAAAAATACCCCCCCCAAAAAAGTTAGTGCATGCGCACAGCTTTGTCAAGAACATTAAAAAGAAAGGTGAAGGACATCTTTGTACTGCTTTTCTCAGTTCCTGCTGTCAGACAAGTCTGGAGAATTTAACCATAGCCTAGGAAGAAAGAAAAAACAACAAAAAGAACAAATTAACATTCACAACAGATGAATAAATCTATTAAAATATGCTCAAGCTAGCTTTAAGATACTTCAAATGGGGGGGAAAAGTATTCATTACTGGCTAGTAACCAACAAGTTTTTTGTTTAAAACATCAATGACAAAACATTAGCACTCCACATGAAATAAGAGAAGTCGATACTTGACAGTCCTAATGCATCAGTGCAAACCTGATTCTCAAATTAACAAAGGACTGGAAAGTGACTGACTGTTACCAAGGGAGTACACATGCCAACACAGAAGAACTCCCAGATTTTAAGCATCTTGACATTTCTTTCTTTTCCCTTTAGCTGTTTTGCAGATTTATTATAAAAAGCACAGCTTACCTCCTACTACATCCTAGCCTGACACCCAACTGTGTGTGGTTGTCTTTACGCTGTGCTGAAAACTTTGGTTAGGCAATACACTGTCAAAGTTAAAATCTAATGTTTCTCCATCCATAAGGTCATTACGGATAATCGACTCCATGTCACAGTCCAACCGCTCAATTAACATGTCATCTAAGTCACTGGGAAGCTTCTCTTGGTGGAGGGAAACAATTCCCACCCTCCCGTAGCCATTGCAACTGTTAACAGGGGCATATGGATTCATGGCATTCATCTGCATCGGGTGACTCATAGGCACTTGTAACGAAGTCTTCACTGTGGACAGGCGATTCAGCCCTGACGTGTGTGACATGGTGTTCACGGTGTGTGACAAGGCACGGCCATTGACTGCAGGCGCTGGCTGGTTGTGTCCCTGGTGAGGGCGGGCGTTGGGGTTCATCATTTTGCTGTGAGGTGGCTGGCTGCCGTAGGTTGGCACCACCGAGTTGGCGACCATCAGCACACTCTGGCCCAGCGCCCTGCCACCAGCCTGGGAAACGCCGGTGTCCACTGATGCCAAGATATCGTTGTGCGGCGGAGAATCAGAAGTCAGTAACTCCTTCAGAAGTCCTGCAGGACAGTTGTATTGGTTCATTGATCCGTAGCTTGATTTACTGTCTTGGAGAGTCTGCATAGGCATTTGGGACAAAGAGTTCATGCTAGCTTGAGCATAAGTGAATTTCCTGTAGTCAGGATTTGGTGAACCTATACTTGTGGTCGAGGATGCGAATGAGTAACCTGGTGTTTGCTGCATCAGGGTGGCAGATGAAGACTGGGTTGACACAGTCATTGATGTATTAGGTGACAAGAGATTGAGATTATCCAAAAGGTTTTCCATGTTCTCAGAATTACTCATCTCTGAAAGGCTTGGCAGAGTAGAAGTCATTTTGGTGGTTGATGATGGGTATACCATGGAGTGCACATCCCCATCTCCAAGGTCATCTTGCTCTGGCAAAATAGGAGAAAGTCTTCCACTAATTGTGCTAGCATTAGAGCTCGTTCTAGGTCGAAATGTACTCCAGTTATCAAAGTCATCGTTACTGTGAGAGCTGGGACTTGCAGGCCACTTTGAGAACTGTGATCCGGGGCTATCACCGTTTCCCTCTTGACCAGACTGAAGGGCTGCTTTTTTCTTGGCAGCTCTGCCTCTGCTTTTGGCAAACTTGCTGTTGTTATCCATGGATGCTGCTCGCCTCCTAGGAGATTTGCCACTCTTCCCTCCTTCAGGATTGAGCATCCACCAGGAACTCTTCCCTGTTCCTTCATTCTGCACTCTGATGAACTTGCTGTGCAGAGACAGGTTGTGACGGATTGAATTCTGAAAAACAGAAAAGCATGTAAGAAACGGAGAAGACATGCATCTTTTATGGCATATTAACATCTGCTTTTGTAAGCATACTCTCATTTTGTTAGAAAACACAGGGGTAATCATTAAATAAGAAAACATGCCAACCTGGAAACATCTTTTGTCTGCTCACTGCTCTGAACCGGCTGAAACAAGCTTGCAAAGAGTCACCATGTGAATTTGTCTGTCAACTGCCTCCATCACGTCTGACATTATAAAAAGTTAAATAAAACTGCAGGAACTGTTCTGAAATAGGAATTCCACATAAAGAAGACAAAATAAGCCAGAAGATCAAGAAAAAGACTGAAGTGAATTGTCTAATGAGTGAACCTGACTGTATTTATGTATTTTTTAAAATTATTATCTTACACGAAGTTCAGGAGCACTAGATCCTGTTGTATGGTCCTTATAATGGATTATCATTCTGCACATCCCAAAACCCTACGTGACACACAAACTGTCACTATTGCCACTGAGTATTAGTGAGGTTTACATCATCTGTGTTATATAAGAAAACACATATAGAAAACCAGTTGAGGATTAAGTTCTAATTTTTGTAAATATGCATGATAAATGGCCTAAGAAATCATAGAAGATAAAGGAATGTAAAGAGCACAGACAAGCTTGTAATGAAACCCTCAGTCTTAAAACCATCTTTCTCTTTCAAAATCAACATTTTAATATGCAAAATTGACTCTTTAAATACCTGAAGGCACCAGATATCTTTGTGCCAAGAATGACCAGAGGTACTGGAGCTTTTTATTTTACCTCCTCAGCAATGAGTAATGTTTCATGTTTTGTTCTTAAAAACAAAGAATTTTTTAAAAATTCCAAAATGGAAGGCCACAGGCTAACCTGTTAACAAGAGACTAATCTTTGCATTATCAAGCTGTAAATAAATCTATTTCTGCTCATTTGATTTTCTGTTGAGCACATGTAAAAAAACATAGTATGAACAGAAAAGTTTTCCTGTATCTTAACACAATTGCTAACAAAAGGCCACAAGTTCAAAAAGCACTGAAACAGGCTGCCATAGATGTTAGTTTAAGGGTGAGACAGTACCATGGTCTATGCTAGGACTGCAATTTGTGCAGAACAAGGAGGAGGGAACCACAAAGCAACACATGAAATAAATGTTTAAAACCAGAAATTAGGCCTCAGTGGCAGAGATATCAGTAATTCACTACCTGCCTTCCATACACAGTAATTTTTAGCAACTAAAAATCTTAAGTAGGCATGCCAGGCACAGTCATCTCACAGCTTAAACCAGAGACAACTGGCTCAAATTTCCAGCAAGAGCCATGACATGTTTTAGACCATGGAAAGCAAAGAGACAAAGCAGGACTGGCCATCTGCAGAGCTCAACAGAAGTAGTTACTCTGTGATCAAAGAGGAGACTTTCAGTAGATGAGGGCAGCAAGGAGGTGTTACACCTTACAGGTGCTACTGACTTGAGACTATGCCCCCAAAGTGCAGCTTCACCCCAAAGAGGGCCACAAGACACTCCCAGAAGATGGCAGAGCATGGCCTCAAGGCACTGACTGTTCAACCAGCACAGCACTGAGTCAAACCATGTGCCTGAACTCAGAAGCCTTTCCAACCTCTCCTCCAAAGAACCATCTTTACAAGTTATCCCATCTGAACAGACACCACCAAAAATTCCCCATCCCCATCAGTATTCAAGGCCGGGCTTGGATGGGGCTTGGAGCCACCTGGTCTAGGGGAAGGAATCCCTGCCCATGGCAGAAGGGATTTGAACTAGATGATCTTTAAGGTCTCTTCCAACCCAAAGCATTCTATGACTCTGTGATGGCTCTATGATTTGAGTCTTTCCTTACTCAATTTCTAAAGGATGCCATTCTCCTAGAAAACGTAAAGTAGGACAGTAGCTCTTCACTTCAGGTAATCTTACAATCAAAATACCATCTCTGATCTAGCAACAGGGTGCTAGGGAAGGCCTCAGAATTTTTTATTTGGACCAGGTGCAGCTAACACATAGGAAGGATAAGCTTGGAAATCCATCTCTGGACTTGCTCTCATCCCCAGGGCCTGGCCAAGAAGCCTTGTGAGGACAGCCTGGAGCAGTCCGTTGTTTTCACTCAAGGGCCACAGACAAATCCATGGCTGACACAAGTCCAGCTCTACAAATGTCGCAAGAAAGTTGCTCAGTGTGGCTGTTGATTAAAAAACCTCCTGCGCCAGTTCATTTTTTTACTGTATTTTGTAAACATGCCCGGTTGGCTCAGGATCACTGTTTACTATCAAAATAGCCATATCAAACACACAAAACATCGGTCAGGGAAAACACTGCAATGAGGCTCAGCTCCCTCTGCTCTGCTACACAAGCGTTAAATATTTAAGAAATCGCTGTTATTCCTTAGTCATCAAAAATGTTATAATCTGGTATTATTGTACTGAGGACATTTGAGGTCGCTCTTTGAGTAACAGAGCTGTCTCCTAACTCTGCCAGCAATGAAAAAAAAAATTTTCCTAACAGGAAAAGGTTTGCGGCCCAGAGCTTGTTACATAAATTCCTGTTTTTCACGCAGCCAGCAGGACATTAAAGAAGCTATGATTTACTAACTTGGAAAAAGTGTTGAAGAGGTAAATCTTGTGAAAATATGCACTGCTGTTAATGATGTTGTGTCTACAAATCCTTGCCAGATGCAAACATGACCTGATAAAAAAGTATAGTTTCAGCAGTGGATCTTGGCAGCAGGAGGAATGGCGCAGCTGTTAGCGGCTGGGGTGTGCGGCGGCACCGCCAGCCCCAGCACACTGAGGAGATGCCTTCAGCCATGGCTTTCAATCTGGACTTTGAAGCAAAGCCTCCCAAAACCTGGCCTGAATGACTCCAAAAGCAAGCATCTGCATTTTGAAGCGGGTCTTCGCACAGCAGCAGTTCACGACAGATTGCACTGAGCATAACCGCACTGGAATTTTATCAGAATCTGGGTCAGGATGGCAGCAGGGCTGCTGCCACCTGTGGAGTGCTTCCTGGGATTGACTTTTTGCCTCTGGGATAAAGTAAATTTACTGCAGCATTCGGGCCAGGAACTGTGGATATACTTACTGCTACTTTCTGAGTTGAGGCTCAAAATATGCCAAACCCATATCAGCTACGTGCAATGTGAAGAGCACATCCTGACTAACAAAACTCATGGAGTCAAGATAATTATTCCTTTCAATCGACATATTTATATCATTCAACTGTACTTCTGACATTTCCAACAGCTCTACCAATATACAATACTGCATTTAAACCCAAGATATAAGTAGCAAAATGCGCAACTTAAGTTAAATTAAACTTATCTCCTTGTGGTGACAACACCAAAGCAAAAGTTTTGCAGCAGAGAAGACCCCATCCCCCCAGGATTTGCATATGCCTTATGGAAGATATTTAACCTTTCCCCCTAGGCCTTTGTATAGGGAGTCTACAGCAGGTCCAGATGTTCGCAACATCATCCTCCTCTTGGAGTCTCAGTGGCAAGCACCACTCTAAAAAGAAGTCATTAACACTCCTAGTAAAGTGTGCAGAGGCCAGGAAGATCTCCAGCACACTTGCTCACAGTTCATTCAGCATTAACAGCTGGACAGCAGCAGCAGAGGCTATCCATGGCAAGTGGCACCATGTGGCATCTATCCAAGGCTAAGTTAGATCATGCCTGGCAAAACAGGCAGGTTTGCCTGCAATAGCTACACTGCCTGCACCCCTATTTCTGCGTTTTCCAACCACACTGCCAAGTTTACAGGCCTTGGATGAAGAGGCCAAGGAGGAAAGAAAACATTGCTAACTCCAGACCTACCAAAATTTCCTTTGGTACAATAGTCTGGTGTAAGGCAATCCTGTTTGTCTTACCTAGTAACTATGAAATACAAGAAGTACAGATGCTGATGCTGCACATGCAGCTTGGATTTGTCTCAGAGCTAGTGCTGGACAGTCATAAGCACTTGGTCTACTGACAGCACACATTTCTCTCTCAAAAAGTTTCCTGACACTACAATGTTTACCAACACAACCACACTCAGTGTCAGAGGCCTCAAACGCTAATGAAACAGCTAATTTTGCCATTCAGTTGTGGTATTTTTTTATTACAGCTCAAACCTTGTCTGTTGTCCAGTAAGAGTATGGACAGAAAGCATGTCAGTTAGCCTCAGGTCAAAGTGTAATATTTAGAAGATGCTGGAAACTTGCCACCTGCAGCTGCGTGAAGGTGGAGGGGCAGGATTTCCTCCCAAACAGGTCATGCATTTTTTGGGTCCTTTGTTCTTCGGGAGGTGCTTTTGTTTGACTTCATTTTTTCTCCTGCACTGTAAAACAGTTAAAAAGTATCAGCTGGAAAAAGTGAAGAAATACTTCTCTCTTCCTAAGGGGACCTTGCACTGTTTCTTTGTGCTTTCCATGACATATGGTGGCATAGTGAGAGTCTCTCCCAGACCACCACCCACGAAACACCACCTCCAGACATGGAGATACTTCCATAAACTGTTCCACGCGGTAAGATTTCAGCAATGCATCCCTTTTTCCATGCATGAATGTGCAAGAACAGGATGGAGGGTGTGTTATTGCTACATGTGAATCCTGAACACAAAAGGGCTTCCTGTGGTCATGTCAATGGCATTAATCTAAGTCCCGTACGATCTGCTTTCAAGTTCACAGATTTATACTATCCTGTGATTCCTTCTCATGGCTGTCCAACACTAGAAAACTTTGACCACTGAAGGTGTTTGGCCATCCTCCAGGTTGCATCTTGCTGCCACCAGGGACTGGAGGGGATTTCTCACCCACTGGAGTTTTCTTCTCTGGATCATGGTAACATTTAGGAAGAGAAAATGCATTCAGACATTGATGTTTAAGACTTGGCTGTGCATGCCTACGTGTCAGAGAGGGCAACTCTGTTGACATGTATTTGAGTATTTCCCAGCTGCTACACCTTATATCCTCTTCCTCATCCTAGGTAGACTCTTGGAAATCACTTTTCCACAATGACAGTTTGGACATTTCTAATGAGATGATAACACTGCCTACTCTCCCTGCACAGGCATTTAGGAAGAATTAAAGCAAAACCATGAACAAGGTTCACAGTATGTGCACAAAGGGCAAGCACACACCTGGATACTGTTCCACATGATGACCCAAACCAAAATTTCTAATCACTCTTACGTTTTCTGTACCTTCCAGAGAAAGACAGGGCCACAGATAGGTTAACCATCATACTACAACAGTGTCATTACAGTGTTTTATAACTACATTTATTTCTGTGAGCGCAATACAGGCATGATGTCTCATCGACACAGTGTATACCAAATATATAGATATTTCCTAGGATTTTAAAGCCAAGGAAATTATGTGACACTGACTAGGAAAAACAAGTGACAAAATGCACAAGAAAAACATGAGATTTTTAAATTAAGTTTGTTGAATGGACCTTCATCTCTCTGGTAAAACCATCTGGAAAACTAACACAGCCAACAGGATTGTCTAAAATCTATCCATTTTCAAAAGTGAAAGAAAGGCAACAGTAAGATGGCACCTCAGTGTCAGTAAAAAAAAAAAAAAAAAAAAAAAAGCAAATAACCATCAGGATAAATATAAATTACGGCTTCATTTATCAACTTCCTTTACCACAGCATTAAAAGTTAAAATGTAGAAAAAAAAGGGAAGAAATAAATATCAGATAAAAAAATTCAAAGATAACAGAGATAACTATTTTTGGTGATCCAGACAAATTCTAATACTGCCTTTACAAAATTGATGCTGCAAGCTTTCTATTCCCACAGGTAGAAAACAAGTGTTTGACAAATAGAAGGTTTCCATATTTGTAAACAAACATTTATGTTTTCCACTGATATGAAACATATATGTGTATGCACATATACAGCTCACAATGAAGCGAGTTCAGTGCAGTGACAGAGGAGGCCAATAAGGAAACCTCACTGAAGAGCAATGTTTCAAAGCCAGGATGCCCTTCAAAGCAGGGCTTCTCTGCTGTTCTTAAGCACTCTCAGATCTCTGGCCTTCACAAGCAGCCTGTGTAATTAATGTCAGTAACACAAAACCACCAAAGCAGGAGGACTTGTGAATAACCAAGTGTGATCAGGTGCTATCATAGAAAAGCTGCTAAAGGATTCAATTAATAAAACATCAGAGGTCAGGGAAATGATCAGTCTTTCAAACCAGTCCCACAAAATACTGCCCTTCCACGTACAAAAGCCTGCATCTTTTCCTCAGGAAAGATGAGGAATCACCCACATTGTGCCAACACCAGACTGAACGAATGACAGCACACCACTGCAAAGGTGTGCCCATCAAAGGGGTTAGAAGCATTGGCATCATCTGTAGTCCGTCAAGCCCTGAGGAAGGCTGCTGTGATTCGTGGTAGGCAGACAGCCCTTTTACAATTATTCACTGTGGGCTCTAATGCAGCGACCAGGAATGCAACTCTGCAGGGATGCAGGCACTACATAGTCTGAGGAAAAGCTGCCCTCAAATGCAGAGCAAAAGCAGGTTATTGCTAGGAAAACATAAATCATAATTTTAGGCAAAGTTAATTAAGCAGGAAAAAAAAAGAAAAAAAGCAATAAAGTAACAGTTCATCCATACAATGCCAGAATGACTAATAGCTCAAAATTTTATTCTGCAGCTATAGTAAAGAGACTAAGCAGTGTTTATTAGTTTTTTCAGCCAGTGGGAATAATTATGATCAATAGGACAAAAAATGTTAATCACTCGTTTCCTGTTTAACAGACAGCCTGCTTCACCTCTGCCACTCTCCACTGTTACACCCAATTCATCACAAAGACTACAGCACTGTTTTTAGAAATCTTTCCCCCCAGCTCTTTTTCTTTCTAAAACTAAGCTGGCTTTTATTGACATTTGTTAGCTCTAATGAAGAGGTACAAACGTGTATACATACTAAATATATCAATGCTAATTAGACTAACAGATCATCTTAAAAGGAACACTGGAAGTAAGTTCTTACCAATTAGAAGCAATAAGGTCAGAAGTAGGCCAAGGTCTTAAGTGCAAATTACAGAGGTGAAAACACATTGTAGTAGAAAATAGAGTTAATTTTTTGCATTGGCCTTGAGTCCACATCGAGAAATTCCAAGGAAAAAAAAAAATCAAAAACCCCAGATAGGATTACTCAAAAAGTTTTGACTGGTTTAAGTGGAACAACTATAAAGATCCTTGCCGGAGAAGACACATGAGTTTTACGGACTAAAATCTCTGCATAATGGCCAAAGCCAATCTCTGCCGCTTGTCTAGGTAAAGGCTAGGGAGCCACAGATCTTAGTTTTCATGAATTAAGACTATCTCTTTCCACAAAACCACTGATAACCTAAAGGGTTGGAATGAGTGTCAGGACCTGATGGATTTACAGGCAATATGCCGCCCAAAACAGTTGAAAATGATAAAAAACTGAGGCAGGTAAAGCATAGCAGGATGTACTGGAGACATGGGCTAATAAGTTCATGACACTTGCCCCATCCACTGTGCTGTCCATGAGTTTGCCATGCCTGGAGCAGCTCAAGGGCTGTCTGTATTTCTTACCTTGAGAAGCAACATACCAAAGGGGATGTACAGAACCAATGGTATAAAAAGTTCTGTTCACTGAGCCTTCGTATAGAATATAAAACAAAAGTAAATGTATCTCCTTATTACACTTGTATTAGGCATAGCAGAGGCAGTCTTTTCATTTAGCAAACAAAGGACTACAGGACTCACACTCTGTGGTCATGGATGTCACTGAATACCAGTTTTTCAGAAACAAAGAGTCAATGAAAGCAGCAAGCTTCCTCTGCAGCAGGGTTGGCTGTGCCCCACAGGAAATCCTTGGCTTGAGGAAGCTGTAAGGCTTGTGAAAAGAAGGGCAGAGACTTTTATTTACAGGCTGAACAGTATCTTGGGCTACATCTCACTATGCATTCTATCTTTATTTTGACTACGGCAAGTGCAAGGATATACTAGAAGAGTTTTAGTACAATCCCCAAAACTACAAGAAGAAAACTAAAACAAAGTTAAGTGCAATTTTTTGGTTGGTTTAGGCCATTTTAGAAACTATTTAGTGCATGTAATGGTTAATATGCTGAAGGTTTTATATCTGTAAGGGGACAGTGCCAGCTTAAAAGTAACAACCACCCCATGAATTTCACCTTGTGTTGTAAAATCTGATGCTAATGTAGCAAACAAGAGAAACTGAGGACAGAAGAAAGGGACATTTCTCTTTCCCTTAGTTTCTTTTGCATCTGAATACAGTCCAGTGCATAGTTGCTGTTTTACTATTTATGTTTCCACCAGCCAATTTACCCTTTATCTGTCTCATACAAGAAAATAAAATATCATTTTCCTGCTAACAAAGCGCAGCAGAGAATAATTGGCTTCTTACATTTTTATTAAAATAGCTTAAATAGGATCACATTTAAGTTCTCTTTAAACTCCTGCATATATGCAAATATGTAAAGGATATTGATTTATACTGTCAATATTTGTTCATTTCTCTTTTCACAAGAAGCAGTTATATATTTTCTATTACTCCTCTCTGTACATCCTGAAGAGATACCACATAAACTAGGTATTAAGTTTCCCCCCAGATTCTTAGAACACAGTTTGCCTTGGTACTTATTTTTCCCCACCACAGAAGCAGGTCAGACCACCACCACACTCTCATCAGGAGAGCTCTTTCCAATTCAAATTTGGTCCCACAGTCTAGCAGATTTTATGTAACACAATTTACTACTCCAAAGACAGCAAAAAACCCTCATCCAGATTTCAATACAGCCTTTGGCTATATTCCAGCATTCACTGCCCCTCTCCACTGTCTGGCCACTTGCAGCCATGCTCTTTTAAAAGGTGAGGTTAACAGTTAAAGGGATTTAAGTTGATTTTCTTGGGACTCGGAAGACTCCTGATGGGTGGGTGCACTGCTCATGCCAGCGTCTTCCTCTCAGATGCTGCTTGCTGTGATGTTCTTCAGGCTGCAGTTCAAGAATTGCTGGCACTCATCACTGGGTTTTATGACATCTGCTCAATATTATAAAGCCAGAGTCGTCCAGTCTTGCAAAACATGTAGTACCAACTCTGAACAGTTACTGCCAGACACGCTCCCAGTTTTCAGTAGGCTATGGGAAGGCAGAATCGTATTTCTCAGAGCAAGATGGGCACCCAGAGGAGGGAAATCTAAAGGCCAATTTTTTCCCCTCACACCCATTTTGGAAGCATTCCTAGTCCCTCACTACTGTAGGCTGTGCTCTGTACTTAAAAGACCCTTATTAAATCAAAGAACTATTTACAATCTACATACTGGCAAGTCCACATTCCCATAGAATGGCATCTGACTTAAATCATCAGCTCTGTATTTATTTGCTTTCCTCCTTCACAAACAAGAAAAGTAAAAAGGACATGGAAAAAAAACCACATTTTTAATGACAAGAATGGAATTAACAGAGCTCTAATGCACCAGCACTAATCGCAATACACCAATGTCCTTTTTTGTTTAAGCAGTAAAATATTACAATGAGGACAATGAACAAGAAGATTAGCAGCACCATTGTGACATGAAATCTTTTATATACACACCTGCTGCTAGAGATGCAGGACCCCACTAGACTCAAAGTAAGACAGCTTCCAGAGTGGGACACTTGTACAAAAATGAGCTTTATTAGGCATTCTGGGTGCTAGATTTCTCCTGCCAACTAGGTCTAATTAATTACCCCTAATTACTATTTCTTTCCATTTGATATACACAAGGCAACCAGTTTTACCACGGCTGCTCAGAGATCAGACCTCATTCAGTCTCCCATTCCCCTGGACAGAGCCTGACACAGGGAAACTATGGGCACCAGGTGGAACAGGAGGTCTACCAGGGAGGACATCATATCACTCGTATCAGTTCAGAAAAGAAAACACAGTTTTTGAAAAGCCTCCCCTCCTCTATGCTAATCGCTCAAACCCAAAAAGCTCTTATTAACTTCCAGATTAGGCTTCCTTCTCTTAGAGGTCACAGTGCTCAGGTGGTACAAGATTCGCCATCATCACCCCAATCCCCCTCCAAGAGAAGCCTGCATGTAAGCGAGCAGCCTGAGCCTGCCAGCCTCAATATTCAGATTTAAGGACTGCAGCAGTCATAGTCCCAGTCACCAAGCCTGCTAGGGGCCTCCCATCAAAACAAGGAAGGCAGTGGAGTTTCCCTCCAGCTTTCCCCAGATATGCATTAAAGCATATTAAGGCAAAAGCACAGCGGGACACTGGGAGCTAAACACCCTAAATCAATTCAAAAGGGTGCAACAAGGAAGTCTTAAGTTGCACTACAGGGACATGCTCATTATTTGTCTCCTGACAGCTTTTGCTTCTTTCAAGTACTGCAGTTTAGTTCTTTCTCTTGCTGTCAGAGAGCAACACAGCCCCCTGTGCAGCTCCAAAGATGTGCAAACTCTTTAACTGAGCTGGTCAGAATGGGGCACTCATTTAAAAAAAATAAATAAATAAAAAATAAAACTTACAGGACATTAACTTACATCCGATTAAAAATAGCAGGAATGTCAGCAGTAGGAGCTGTCATTTGCAATAACTATCAAGACACAGGAAGTTATTTATTCTGTGGGTCACATAAAGCCCTCTTTAAAAACAAGGATGAAACAAAAAACCATGTTTACGGAAGCCTGTTTTCCAATATTATCTAGCTAATTTTGTTTCTGAAATTCTATAATAATTTGTAATTGATATATATTTGGGTTTATGTCCACAGATCTGTTAAACTGCTCGCCACTGCAGGAAACACTGAAGCCCTTGCTGCTCTTGCTTAATTTTTGGATTCTTTTCAGTTTTGAAGACACTGCAGGGAATTTTCACACATTTTCATTTGCTTTTAAAAAGAAATTAAAGCCTTTCCCTGGAAAAGTCAGGTGTTTTCAAGTATTTTGTTTGCTGGTTATTCATGTAATCATAAATTACGCAGAGTATTTGGCATGCCATGCCTTTCTCTGTTAAAACATTTGCTTTTACTTTTTCAGTTATTGTTTAGATCCTGGTCATAACTTGCTTCAGGTTGTTTTGAACAGCAAAAGGGAAATAAGCAATATTTTAACTTATATCACACTGTAACAACATTAAATGCCTACGCAGCAATATGCTATCTATTCAGTATTTTCCACTTTCTTCCTGTCCACTGCTGGCTTACAACAGCAAGATAATTCACAGTTTTACAGTTCTGCAACCTGTAAAACACAGGCTCACAAGCATGCTCAGAACAAAACACAAAAAGGAGCAAGAAATAGGACATAAAAAAAAAAGAGGAGCAGAATATAAAGTAAACATATTTGCTGAAGGCTGGTTTTGAAATCATAGGAAAGCCAACAAAGCTCTTCTGAAGTCAGCTCACCTGCATGCAGGCATTGCAGGTTGACACAGTTGGACGAGGCAGAGCCCCAGCAAGGCACTGTTTGCCTACATTCACCCTGACACCACGGCAGAGAGTTAGGAAAGAGACTTTGAACTACGTGCCATCACTGCTGCTCAGCAGGATCACAGCCTGCCATGGATGTGATTACTAAACCCATCCCGACCCCTAGAAAAAGCCCTATGGATTAGAAAAAAAGAGAGGCATCATTCCAAACACCACGCAATTCACACAAAAGTCTCTGTGACAAAGCAGAAATCACAGAACTACAATTCAAAAAAATCTCTAGGATTTTTTTCTATAGGTTTAAGTTGAACATGGTGTTTCAAGCATTCAGTTTATGGAGAAGGATTTCCATCTCTACTCTGTTAGCAAAGTCTTAAAAATTTGTCATTTACCTAAGAAGGAGAGGGAGGTGAAGAAAAGGTTTCTTCCATGACTACCTTTGTAAAAAGTAGTTTTAAAACTCAGTTTTGGAGCAATGAGTAAAGGATCTGGACCTAGTACCCTTAAGATATCTACATACCAATTTCAATTTTAAGAAAGTTTAGTAGCTCTTAGACACTCTTTTAAATAAAATTCTCAAGGCATTAGAGAAGTTTAGGACCTACCACTTTAAAACACATTCCTCATATAATGGAAACTGGCAAAGTAGCCATGGGCTTAATCCTCCTTTTTCCTCCTCTGTCAATTATTCAAGGACCCCACATTCACTCATCCACTGCTGTCTACTTCCTTCAATGCCAAGCATTTTTGGGGCATCTGATAAGGAAGTGCAGTGTTATCTTGCTCAAAGTTTTCGTAACAACAGCAGCCATCCCACAAACACACGAGCATATATTCAACAATCAACACGTCTGAGTGATTTTCCAAGGAGAGTAGCCGAGTAATTTTGACAAGAAAATATACAAATCTCTGTGTTCCATAGCTCTTTTTAAAAAACGAAGTAATATTTTAAACTTGAAAGATTGGGGTTTTTTTCTAATTCTCACCTACTTCTCTCTATTTTTGGGTTAAGTTTTTAAACACTAAAACATCCAAGACTAAGCACAATTGACCAAAGCATTAAGATACATATTTCACCTCTAAGGAGACTTGAAGAGAAGCCTGTGATTTGTACAAATCCCTTGGCTGCAGTGATTTCTCGTCAGTGTAGCTGGCTAACAAACAACACAAAAACCCATTTAAAGCAGATTTAAAGGACTTTTTGCCTTAAGAAAGAACTTGCCAGACAGCAGCAGTGACAAGGCACTTGCTTCCTGGCACAGCTAAAAGTACACCACAACTTTTGCATCAGCTTGCTTGACTCCTCTACACTGCCACAGAGGCTGTGCAGACACAAATAGTCCTAACCATGTGGATTTCTATTTTTTTAAATCAAGTCTACTGACAAACTCACATCTTTTCTATTGTAGCTGTTCTCAGCTTGTAGCCCACATACTCCTTGGGGCATCAAAATACTTGTAAAATCCCTCAGAAGGCAGCCAGGGGAGGTAGTGGCAGTCAAATGTCCTCTGCCTGTTTGCACTGGGCTTTCCTGTAATCCTGGCTTAAACACACGTGCACCACAGGAAGAAAACAGACAATTTTAAGTTGCTGACTCTAGAAAAAGAGCAAGAACCATCTAAGATTAAACCTGGCCCCCAGACTTTGTCAAAAGGCTGACTTAAAGGATAAGGCCAAAGAAGATTAACTCAAGTACGATGTCAAAGTACACTCAAACAGCAACAGATTCTTGACAAACACTGAGGGGCTGTAAAAACCAGAACATTTAAGAGGAGGATTCATAACCCTGCAGTCTGTGCCTGAAGGAAAGCTCCCCCAACACAGGCTCTGGCACCTGGTAAACTCCAGCAAATGGTTCTGGTTGTTATGATGCAGCACAACTCACTGAGCCCATAACCAGAAATGCAAAAAAACCCAAATGACTTCAGAGTAAAAAGCCCTCCAAGAGACACACTGTCCAATGTTAAAGGTGACACTGCCATTCTTCCATGCACTATGGGACCAGCCAGTTTTCTTTTCATGTGACAGCAATCAGGGAGAGATGCAGTAGTGAAGAAGTACACAGTTCACCCATCAGCAATGTTAGCAAGGTACAGGGAAAGAGACAGATGCTGCCTCCTCTCACTCCTGCTATGAGGGGCAAAAGGGTTTCGGAATTACTTCTGTGAAAAACCTATCAGCTCCTCATACTGAGGGATCAAACACGAACAAGTCACAGGTCAAGAAGCTCTACCAGTTTGTGGTTGTCGTCTCAAGAGAGTGAAAAGAGATGATGAAAATAATTCCCACTATCAACAGAGAAGACTGTGGCTTTAAAGACCATGGCTTGTATTGTACAGCAGTTTCATCACAGCTGCTTGACAAAGCACAGTAGACAGATACCAGTCACTCTTGGTGGGAAGGAGTATTGACTGCCAAATCTGGAAATGCGTCCCTGAGCACTCTGGGTCATCCAGCTCCCCTGAGGCAGTCAAAGGCTTACAGGGTAGTAGGAGCACCTGCCTCTGACAGGGGGTCTTCCACTCAAGCTGTTTCTGCTTCAGATGAAATGAGGATTCCAGCAGCAGCTTGAAAATAGGAAAGCTGCAGCTTCAGATGAAAAACTTATCCGATGCAAGTCCACAGAAACTTAACAATTCCCTATGCTCAACACACATCCTTCTATTGATGGCATTAAAATACTAAAATTAACACTGCTAGTTAGAAAAGGCTCCAAGGAGGCCTCATTGCAGCCTTTCAGTACTTAAAGGGAACTTTTAAAAAGGTGGCGAGTGACATTTTACACGAGCAGATAGTGGTAAAACAAGGGGGGGACAGTTTTAAACTAAGAGTAGAGATTTAGATGAGATGTTAGGAAGAAATTCTTTACCCAGAAGATGGTAAGGCTCTAAGAACAGGTTGCTCAGGAAAATTGTGGATGCCCATCCCTGAAGCGTTCAAGACCAGAGACTGGATGGTGCCCTGGGCAACCTGACCTAGTGAACAGCATCCCTGCTGATGGCAGGGGTGGGTGGAACTACAGGATCATTAAAGTCCCTGCCAACCCTTCTATGATAGCTCTTCCATATGAAGATCTGCTCTGCTTTGGTGCATTTTTTCCTTTGCCTATATTATGTTTAAATCTTGTTCTTTCCTTTTTTTTTTTCCCTGAAGATTAGTTTATTATCCATTCTACAAGCCCCAAGGTAAGAGAAAAGGCAGTAAAGGCAATAGAAAGAGTACCTGTGAAGATTAAAGACCTTAATGACAATGGGAAGTCACACACACAGAGGAGGCTTACACCCTCACTGGTGTCCTGGTTTCTCTCCCAGATGCAGCTCTCCACAATGAGGTGAGACACAAAAACCTGTGAGACAAAGTAAGCTGCCCTCCCTTATCTACAGCACCATTAGAAACAGGCATTCCCACCAGCCTGGTGCCTGCTTGAGGGTGGAAAGCTGGAAGGAGAAGAAGAGGAGGGAGACAAAGTGGTGCCTGGCACCTTTGTTCGAGGTTTGGAAAACCCCATTTTCTCTCAGGCAGAGAAGGAAGCAAACAGCAAGCACCATCCCTCAGCCATGGCAGCACGCACGCACATGCACACGCATTTCCTGCGGCTTCGCGAAAACAATGAAGTGTGGGGAGCCTGGCTCTCATATGAAGCACACACCAGCTATATATAAAATAAAGAAAGCAGCTGCTTCAAAAACTCAGTCACGCTTTTATCAACAGGGCTTTAATTAGTACCCATCTGCTTCCTGTTTTATACTACAGAACTGACTTTCACCTGTTTCAGCAAAACACCCCCCCAAATGGAAGTGTGCGCACACACACACATGAACACACATGAAAAGTTCACAAACACCTTATGCTTAAGTAATTAACATCTGAAATCCTTGTTCTGAGTGTGTGGGCTATGTAATTGCTTTTTTTAAAAAAATCAGGTTTCGCAGAGCTATCATATTTCACAGCCAACACCTTTAAATCACACACCTTATATATTTCACCACTGATTTTAACTCATCAGCACTTGGGGACCCACAGAACACAGGAGCCCTGTTGTACTGGCACTGCACTACAGAATGGCTGCCCATAGGGCTCACAGTGGAAGCGTGGGCTTTTCCTGAGGTCCGTCACACACATGAAAGGATTTAAATAAACAATGGCAAGGCTGATAGTTTGAATCCATTCTTAACTCACCCCATTGTTTGAAGAGAAGAAACAACACGTAGAAGAAAAATATTACTGAGGGAGGAAATAGCTTCACCTTTGAATTTCCTGACATTTTTCCTCCCACGCTTTTCCCGTTCATTGGTCAATTATTTATTTATTTTACAGGGAGAAGACAAGTGAAAGTTAAAAGCACCAGCACAGCTACGTGCGGTCAGACCTGCCCACCTCTCCTGCACAAAGGAGCTACAAGCACTTGAAAGCTCGCCAGGAGCAAGGTATCCAGAGAGCAAAACAAGAGGAAGCACAGCACTTGGAGAATGGATTTCTTACCAGTGACTGAGCAAGGAGCACCATTTGCCTGCTCCTAGACACAGCTATAGGAATGGGAAGAGGGGCAAGTGCCAAAAGGAGCAGTATTTGTAAGGTTTCTATGTGAATTTTTTTGGTATGCAAAGCCCTCTCAAATTCAAAGTCGCTCATCACAGAAAAGAGCTTTTCTTAGCGCACCTTTAGCATCAGCTACCACCTACAATGCTTATTTTGCCAAAATAAACCTGGCAAACACACGATTCATGCTCCTGTTCCGGAGCAGAAGGAGATCATTCTTTCTTCACAGTTAGAAACCTCATCTGCAACAGCCTTCCCAGATGCACGAAGCTAACCTAACTCAATTAAGAGTTTTCTTCCACAGTATCTTGGAGCTGCTTCCTGAGTTTTTGGATCTGTCTGTCCGTGGGGTTCATGAGATTCACCAAAGATGGAAAAGTAAGAAAAAAAGTCATTCCAATGAACAAAATTACAGCAGTTACACCTTTGATGCAGTTACTCACAGCGGTACCAAGGGCAACCAGCCTACAACATCCTCCTGTGATCCCCGTATCATCACCCAAGGGGAGATGACAGCGCTGGCAGCATCAGAAGGGGCAACACTAACACCAAACACTTGATTGTAAGACTCATGGGAGTATTCATATAAGTATTACTCATGTAAGTATTCATGGGAGCCTACACGAAATATGGGGAGAGATCATTTACAAGGCTATGTAGTATGTAGTGACAGGACAAAGGGGAACAGCTTCAAACTTACTGAAAGCAGGTTTAGATTAGATATGGCCAGGTTGGATGGGGGTCTGAGCAACCTGATCTTGTGGAAAGCGTCCCTGACCATGGCAGGGGTTTTGGACCTAGATGATCTTTATGGTCCCTCCCAATCCAAGCCATTCTATGATTCTGAATGGGTACCCTAAGAAATATATATGCAGCATACTGCCATTTGTTATTAACACAGCACACCTTAGCACCACCTACCTTTGTACAGATGAAGAGATGTGTGCAGCATCACACAAATCTGATAAAGAGTAAGAATTGCCATTCAAAAGTAAAGACCAAACTTTGTTTTTCAATCTCCAACTTCTAAAAGCTCTCAGAAACTCTTCTGCTACCTCACTGTCTAGCAGAAGCAGGATTTTGTACACACACTAAGGGAGTTATTAGTGAAGGGAATGAGCTCTGTTGCTGGAGGAAAAAAATCAGATGAAAACACACAGGCATCCAAGCACAATGAATGCTCTGAGCATGTGAAATATGTGAGAAGGGATGGAGCAAAATGAGCACCAAATGTGAGAACTCCCAAGTATTTCTCAGAAAAGTAAAGGTGGCTCACTTCTAATTCAACCACTTAATGGACAGAAAAAATAGATGTACTCATCTCTTGGGTTGTGTTTTGTTTTGTTGTTTAATTTACAGACTTTATTAATTGATAAACCTGAGTAATCATTTTTTTCCTTAAGAAAAAGAAAAAAATTCTCAACCTTGTGTTTTCACCTAGAAGATTACACCACCACTTAGATATTTTTCCATGCTATCTCAAGCAACATATTACAAAACTTCATCCAGGACTGAAACAACAGATTGTCTCAAGAGCAAATGACAAAATATTTGTACCAGAAATCCTGGCAACATTGAATGCAGATGGGTTTCTGAAAAATGGGGTTCCAAGAATAAGTCACCCATGGTTCCAAAAATAAGAGTTAAATTAAAACAAAAACTGTATGTTCACTTTGCAGGATACTGCAGGCCCTCTCCAGGGTCCCACCCTTGCCACACACGAGACACTTGCTAACCACAAGCCTCTGAAGTCTGAGCTTCAGCTAAACACACAAGGCTGGGGAAATGCAACCAATGCCAACGTCCTGGATGCATAACCCAGAAATCACATGCCATGGGGTGGTGGTCAGCCACCCCACTGCCAGTGGACTGTGACCTGAGTATCGGGGCAGCCCCAAAATCCATGGCCACCATCCCAAGGGGTCTGAACTATGGCAGGAGAGGGATCATCCTATCATGCAGGGCCAGGAACATCTCTGCCTGCAGCTGGAATGTGGGCATGCTGGTCAGATGTACCAGCCTGCCAAGGCACAGCTCAGACAGTCTCCAAAACTCCAAAGACCCTCCCTAAAGCACCGGGGGGAGCCCACGTGTGCGGACACACGGAGACGCGTCGCGCTTCAGCGGGGACACCGGAGCGTGACTGCACCACAGCAGAAACAGATGTCTGAGACTCCTCTCATAAACAGGGATGGAGAAGCTTAAAACCTGCACGTTATTGCTCCACCTTGCCTTTTATAAGGGGAATCAAAAGCAAAGTTCGTTGGACGGTAGTGAACTTTTTAAAGTGATTCCTGGGCTTTGGGACACACTGCTTCCACACTGCTTTTTTTGGTTTTAATAACCTTACTCAGCCAGACATCCATCTTTACTGTATTTTTTTGTTGTTTTTATGGTCAATGCATACTGACCTGATAGGTAATCCCAGGATAATCTGCATTAAGAGGAAGAAAACAAATCCTTAATTTAAAAGACATATTTAGTCAATATATTTCCAATCCCTGCAATCTAGGGCCTTCAACAAACTTTCCACCATAGCTTGTCTTCCTTAGCAATGGCCAGCTTCATTCAAATAAATACTGTTCATAAAGGTTATGCAAAATTAGTGGCGTTGGGCAGGAGACAGGCACACATTAACAGTTCTATCCTGAGATGAAAAAGCTAACATAATTTTTTTGAAATTCAGCACCCATCTGAGACCAAATTTTTCCGTTAAGATGACTAAACAACTGGTTTAAAGTGATTTGCATTAAAGACTTAAGCAATGTAATATGGATATGGAGGAAGGAGAAGTGAAACAAGAATTGGATAATGACATTTCATGATAACAGAGAGCATTACAGTCTGGTGCACATAAGAAAACAGTGTCCTTCCTTTCCTTGCTTCCCGTCCGCATTTCTCTCTATATATGAAATTACAAAACTTTTTTAAAGCCTAAAAATCAGGGCTTAAAGTTAAAGCTCAGTTGTACACAACAGTCCAAAGGATGATGATCAGGGGAATGAAAAACAAATTCATAACCTCATAATATCAGCAGATACAGTACACATATATATTTTTCGTTATAATAATTACAAAGCTACACACACTGGAGTTTGTTCATTCTTTGACATAGCATAAACTTTCAATTTACATTCTCGAGTTTTCCAGAAAAGTCAAAGCTGTTGGTGTTTGAGCAGCCATATAGAGTATACACAATTCTCAAGATATAATTAGCTCAAATGGCAACTGTACCAAAACTTGTTTGCTTTTTGGGGTTCAAAAAGTAAGTTGAGTTTAGAAATTCAGCCACTTTCCAGCATTTAACTGGCTCTCCATCATATTCGTCTTACTTCAACCAAATACGTTTACTTGTGTTGGACAGTCATGCTGTTTTTGTTGCTTCAACACATTTAAGACATTTTTAAGCCATGGTGCAAATATATCTTTTAAACAGATGCACACAAGAAGGCTTGAATTAATGCTCATTGAATATGTATTTGTTTTGAGGAGGTCAAATCATGGGGCATCTGGGCATTGCAATAAGAAATGAAAAGAACAAGAACAAATACAGTTCTTAGAAATTCCAGCTTTTTAAAAATACTAAGTATATTAAAACTAGAATTTCAGAGCCATTAGTAACAGTAATCTCAGTGATGAAACACTAGTAATCCTCAGTTCAGTTATCACATAATGGAGAGCACCCCTTAAAGAAGGGCTCAGATATTCAAAGCTAGCATTTAACTGTCACTGTGTCCCTACGACTGCTAATGTATCCCAAAGTTTGATTTACTGCTAGTAAAACTCAAGCACAGCTGTGATGAGAAGTTTCTGCATACAATTATAAAGATAATCTTATTTTTAAATGGAGTCATTTAACTTCAGTGTCATTTATTTCTGTACTATCTCAATCATGGCAAGAACATGCTTTTGCTTTAGGCCACAGACAGATGTCACATTATAAGGATGAAGAATGAAAAATAATTTTCTGTATTAATGCATCAATACCTCTCAGTTTTTTTCTACATAGTTATTTTACCTGTATGACACCTCTCAAAAGTGGGGGGGAAAGCACATTCTAGAAACTTTATAAAGCAGTCTCTGGACTCACTGCCACCTAATCTTGCCAGCTGGTAGCTGCTTTGTATTACAAACACAACCACAGACAGGACAGGGTAACACCAGTACTGCCCAGATTAGGCTGGTCATGTCACCAAACCCAACAGGACCACACCAACCCACCAGCAACTACATCACTTCTCCCTGCCTCCAAACCAACCACTGGCAGCTTCTCACCACCGCAAGCACATGGATGATTTGGGCAGTGTATTGCCCAAAAAACAGGGATGGAGTACAGTGTAGAGACACGTGGAGTTATGCCAAAATTCCCAGTAACCAAACTTCTCCCAGTTTATTTTCTGTGGGCTCCATCTGGCTGATCTTTCTTGATAACCCTGCCTAAACTGATGCAGAGCAGCTTTCCAAAAAAGCAACCACCCCACAGCTGTTACCCCCTCAAGCAAACCAAGCCCAGACTATTTGAGAATTCAGACCTCTTCATCTAACAAAGCTCAGCTTACAAGACTACTTGAGATTTTTCTGTTGCATTGCCTTACATGTTTTTACTTTAGTACTTAAACCTGACTGCACCCTTCGGACCACAGGACTTCCTGTACAAGGGAGCTGTTCATCCAAGTTCACCTACTTAACAAATCAGATCTCAACATAATAGATCCACCATAATTTTCTTGTTTTGTGGATTATCCTGTCAACCCAGGGACTGCATCCCATTCTAGAAGGCCTTCTGCCAGCAGCCTCTCAGTCAAGATGACATAGCAGAATACAGGAACAGACAACCAGTGATATGGGAGCAGTATAGCACTGAATCAGTGAGGGAAGAACTATCTGCAAGGGAGTAGCTTGAGCACACAAGCAGCCCAGCCTGTCACCAAGGTCTTTAAAACACTGCAAAGAACTGAAATAGGCTTTTAAATGGGGAAAATGAAGCAATTTTGTAGAAGCTTTCTCTCCAACAGACCACTGAAATAGGTTTCGTACAGGTACATCAAGTAGGCAATGGAAACAGATACTGCAGGCACACTATAGGCCGGTGTGAATATCACAGGAGTGAGCAGAAGTGGAAGGGAAAACAACAGTAGGTTTATGAGACGCTGAAAGTGAATATGAGCCATTCAGATGAGATGTGACAGACAGGGGAGGGTGGAGGAGGTGGTTAGGAAGGATGCTGCATGGCCCATTAGGGATATGGGGTGTTAACTCTGCAACCACACTGTGAATGGATGCAAGCATGATGCTTTTCTCATGGTTAGCGGCAGAGTTCAAACATAAAGCAGCTTCTTACTCCTCAACAGTGATCTCTAATTTGTTTGAAATGTGCTTCATATCCTTTAGCAGAACAGAAAGCAGTCATCTGCTTTCATAACACCACCTCACCAGGTCTCTGGCACTATCTCCACTTTTCCCTAGGGGATCACCATTTCCCTGTTTTAAGAAAAGAAACACCTTTACTGTGATGGTGGTCCAGCAGTGGCAAAAGTTGTTCAGAGAAGCTATGGAGCCTCCACCCTTGGAGATATTCAGAACCCAGCTACATCTGGTCCTGAGCACAGCCTTAGCAAATCCAGCTGTGGGCAAGGGCCTGAAGTAGACAATTTCCCAGAGGTACCTCCCTGCCTCCATTACCCTTTAATTCTGTAGTGTCTCTCTCAGCCTGTCTCCCTCCACTGCTGGTCATCTTACACAGCCATGGCAGGGATGGTCATTTACCCTGTCTTAAACATCACTTTGATCCACACTGCCTTTCTGCTCTTTTGACAACTTGGCCCACAGCAATTCCAAAGGAATTGCACTCTCTGTATTTTATGAAAAGCACGAAATATTTTCAAATATTTAATGGAAGATTGCAAGTGGCCTCATGTTCCCAAACCACCTTGGACACTGACTCATCACTGTTGGAGCTTTCCCAAACCAAGTCACTGCTGCTCCAATGTACTATCTATCCACCCCTTGAAACAAAGCTACCACAGCACAACTTTGGTTTACGCTGCTCTGGAGCAGGTTTTGGTAAGACAGTGGAATTTCCCTGTAGAATATAGTATAGAAATAATGACTTCTCTCTAGAGCACAGGACTGACTGAAGAACAGACAGGTTAAGGCAGTTGTACTGTTTCTCTGCTTTGGAAAACAAAGTTCAGACACAGTCACTGCAAGATGTATTTCAGCTACTGTACATGTAAATAAATCACCTTTAACAGGCAGAGCATGCATCTGAGTAGCTCTGCTCAAAATAGCAGCAAGCCTCTCCTCACTCCCTCTGTGCACCCAGAGACATCCATCAGCCATAAGGCTACTCTGAAGGGATCTGTGGTGTCCAAGCCTTCCAGCTTCAACCTGCAAGGATGGTGTTGGGAGGCTGGGCAGCAATGTTCATGCTACTCAGGAGCTGCAGGACAGCTTTTATGGTCAGAAGCTCTCATTCTGGCAAAAAAAAAAATAAAAAATAAAAGACTGCAGAGAAAGGAATACACAGGTTAAAAAGACAACTAAGTCATTGGCAAAGCAACTAGTGTTTTGAGTAAGGGAAGGTCACCTAAAACTGTATCAAAGATTCCAAGTATTAAAGTCCTTGGCCTGTGAAATTCTCTCTCCTGAAGAAATTACACAGGCAGAACAAACAGAATTATTACAAAGTAATATCCATCAATAAAGAAAGCTAAGCAGTTTCCTTGAAATTAATTTGCATTAAGCATTCCAAAAGCATTTCTTTTCCTGAAGAAAATGCTCAGTATAAATTCTAATTCATTTTCAGCTCATTACCTCCTGATGCATTCAAATGCCATCGACAAATAAAGACACAAGAGAAGAAATATCATCTCCCTCTTCTCTCATTTATCATTATGGAAGTTTGGTAAAAAGTCTGTCCTTTCAGAAAAAAAGAGGGGGGAAGAAAAAAGGAAGGGGAATCGAATGCCAGAAGCTGTAGCAGTCCCCCAGAACATAATACAATTCTTAATGAAAAGAATGCAAATAACTGTCCTAGTGGACAGCTTCACAAGGGACTAAAATGTATTAATTTATTTTTAAAACAAGAGCATAGGAGAGGAAAAAAACTCAGCAGTGAAATGAATCTATATATCATTTTGATGAACCACAGCTAAGACTGTGCAGTATTGCTACAGATTTCTGAAAGAAAATTCCAAGCATGTACACAAAAATCAGACTATTTTGATTTTTTGCCAAACAGGCTACCTTCCAAGAATAAAAGTGTGGGAAAAAATGCTAGTACAGTGATAGAACAACATCCTTACTTCTCACTCCTAAAAAAGAGACAATCTGAAGATAAAATGAAAAGGTTGACAACTACTTGGTGGATCTTAAAGCTCAAGTATTCCAAGAACCAAGGTGTGATAAGAAGTGATGTCATTGGGAGTAAGGGGATGAAAAGATTGAAAAGAGTACCTTAAAAAGCACCAGGATTTTCCTGAGTGTTTTTCAGAGGCAAATACTAGAAGTAGTCAAATTTATTGGTAAAGGCATTTATTCTCTTAATTACTCAGAGAGAAAAAGTACTGATAAACTTTAAACCATCGTTTCATTGCCAAGTATTTTTTTTTTCTTGTGAGAAGGGTCTGATAAATTTACTTCTCCCGTATTGTTTTTTTCCCATGGTCAATGCAGAGACATCTTTAATATGCAAACTATGTAGGTTCCACCAACCTACACTAAACATTTTTAAGTATAATCAAATTAACATGGTCTCAAGCATATCAAGTCCATAAATTTTGAATCTGCTATAAAGCAAGAGGCACTTAATGCAAGTTTCTGTTTGTAAAGAACCAGGCAGTACTCGATGGTGTAAACATGGCCACCTGTCTCTCTCTAGAGCCTTCATGTACTGCGCGAGAGCCAGCGTGAACATTTGTTCGCCTAAAACGCTCGGCATATGGTTGAGCTGACAATTTAATAATATCTTGATAAGGATGCTGCCAGATTTTTGGCGGGAGATAAGCATGTTTTATCATTAAATATTTGTACTGCGGTAGCACCCGGAGACCTTGAGCAGAAAGGGCCTCATTGTGCCAGGAGCAGAGGGTAACCGAGTCAGTGACCCACAGAGCTGACAACCCAGGACAAGCAGGCTACAAAAAAAGACTGAGAAGAGTAAGTACCACATGTACTACACTGGAAACCTCTTCCTCCCAATGCACCTATGCCTACCTACAATTGATCCTCCTCAAATTGGGAGTATCAACTCTGCAGCAACTTCCCACCATGCTGAGAAACCACGGTGATATTCACTTGTCTATCTCTGAAAACCAGGATTTTGAGGCAAAATTCAAGTGTGCATTAGTTTTCTGGACATAAAAGCTAAAGGTTGCATTAACAGCACTGCACACTGAAGTTTTGCTCCCCACGTAGTTTCCTTTGAAGAGCTGCATGTAAACATTGCTCTCCCACTGCAAATCATTCCATCTGCAAAATGTATAACTTATTCTTACCCATGATCCAGCACATTAAACCTAGTGGCAGCCCCGTAAAAACACAAAAAAGTCTCCTGTATGCCACAGCTGTCTGAATCTTATCCTTCAACTGATATTTCCTACTCAGTTATTTCATATAATAAATGGGCTTTATTAAACCATGTGCTGGGAGAATCAAAATAACTATGACCCATGGTACAGAGAAAATGAGAGAAACAGAAATTTCTATTTAAAAAGAAACTGTATATATAGCAACTAAGCAGTAGGACTACAATGGAAGACCTCATTACAAGCAGAAATGTCTCACATCTGATTCACCTTAATCTTTGGACAATGGCACAAGACATTTGCTTCACCTTTAAAACCGCCTCATGAAAATAACCGCTGCAGAAATAGGATGTGAGCACATAGGCGCATCTGTCTTTGCAGCAACATCATTATTTGTGTTTTGGCCATTTTACATGGCTCTGTTTTTTCAACATAGACACATCATACACAAATTAGCAACAGAAACATTACTTTTTAAATATTTAATTTTATAGGTAGGTATGTATATATGTATTTCCTTATATATGTCTGTATATTTATAATCCTTATATGTTAAAATGAGGCAACCCTCATGTTAATGTAATGTAAGATGAGGCAGTCTTACATTGCACAACAGCTGGTAACACCTCCTTTTCCATAGCTCCACTCCCAAAGGAATAAACAGAGGCAGGCTCACATAACTTACTTTCAACCCAAGGCTCATACCAACACACAAATTCTTGAATATTTTTGCCTGGCATGTGTTTCCAAATGCTTTTTGTGTACCACATTTGCCCCGACTTCATATTTAACCAGAGGTTTAACTTAAATAACCTCTAGTATTTTAATGTGCCTTTACAAGCCCCATTCACAGCTGACAGTGAACTCTGTCCTTACTGCTATTTGCAGACATGTCTGCACATGCCAAGGTAGCCTCACTCTGCTTTCTTACTTCTAGGACTTGGTGTACTAGGACTTCTAGGACCTCATTTCCAAGAAGGCTTGAAATTATTTCAGTGAAAGCTGCTCTAAAAGACTAGAGAGCCTTACTGCACTTTTTTAGGGTAGTTAACAGGATTCACATTTTTATTTAAAACATTTTTGCCTTTTAGCAAGAAACATGACTGGAAACTTCAACAGCAGCCAATACCTTCTTGATGATGATTCTCAGCTTGCAAAATTTAACAAGTATTTTATGCACACAAATAACAGTAATACTACATCATATTTTAGGTGCCCGATGTGACAGCAGCAGCATTATTTCTTATTAATTTAATTTAACACGACAAAAAAATGAAAATGTAGCATTTAAGAAGATATATGCACAACTTGAAAAGTCAGTGTTCCAATTATCCGTCTATTTTAAGTCACAGGTACAGGCCTTCAACAAAATAAATTCAAAACCCTTGCCTGAGCTGGATGGATACATGCCTTCATCTTGAACTTTAATTAGAATAGATCCCAAGCAGAGAAAAGACTGGAGCAGAAGGATCTTGGCCCTTATTCCCAAAAGGCCACTTTTATATTCTGAAATGCACTTTTAAAACATCGTTTGACTGTGGCTGGGTAATGAAAAGAGCCTGCAGGCAGCACTAAGCATATTCATATTAATTGGTTTTAATCCTGACATTAGGCCTGACAGGTCAACTATCCCCTGTACTTGCCAGCTACATCTCATGGATCCCCTGCCATGGGATATTGCCTGTACATCCTCCCCCCAGAGGGTAAGAACGCACAGCTTTCCCTGGACAGACAGCAATATTACAGGGGGAGAAATCCTTTTACAACCAGCACTCCTCCCCACTCCTTCCTCCCTGCCTTCGCTATCACCATGCTGTAAAACAAACTGGAAGGGAGATGTCGGGATAACAATCACAGGAAGAGAGTTTGTGACAGCCTGGCCGCAGAGTTATGGTGCCCCGAGACGGGAGGGCAAAGGTTCATGCAGGAAACGATGCCGAAACCAGGACCCTGCCCCGGCTGGCAGAAGGCCTCTCAGGGCTAAGGGGCTCGGGAGGAGGAAATGTATTTTGCTCTCTACCATTTTAAAGAGCAACCGTACAGCACGGGCTGCAGGATGTTTGCACTTACAAAAGATCTCAAGGGTTTGCACGGAGAGAAGCCCACCCCACCGTGCCTGGTGGCTCTGCACCGCAGCACAGCTTGCTGCACGCTCCGCAGCATTTGAGCGCCGCACAAAGAATTCAAGCATCGCTCTCGCTCCAGTTGGGAAAAATTTCAGCACCTCCTCCCAGAGAAGGAGGACTTCTCTGGATCCCAAGATTCCTTCCAACAGTGGCAACAAGTTAGTCCATTTAAGAAAATCATCTGCCAAACCAAAACACAGACTCGTGGCTTCCAAGGGACTCGGGTGCATTTGAGAGCTGCTGTGGTTTCCAACACCATTAAACACTGACTACAACAGAAATCATGCACTAAGGAACTAAAAAGTGTCTTTGAAAATAAATATGTTTAGTGTGCTCTAAGTTAAAAAACTCCCTGTGAAAGGATTTCAGATTACACTAAACCAAGTTATACTCCCTTCTTTCTAGTGACTCCCCCCCTCACCTTCTGCTGGAGGAGAAACAACAACATCACATGCTGCACTGCAGGTCTGGGACAGGATAGATGTTCATAAACACTTGGTCATGTGTCTATCCTGTTTTCCATGTTTGTAATTCCATGCCATCTATTTATATGTTTTGAAATTCAAATATAAACACAAGTTTAAGATGCCCTAAAAGCTGCCCGTTCTGGCAATAGCAGATTTTCTAACTTGTTTACCTAGATATATATACTGAACAAAAATACAACGTTCACTTGTGTTTCTCTAACCCGTTTCAATCAAAATTCCCATTTGGCCATTCACAGCAGAAACACTGGGCTTTGGCTGTGCATATTCTCATACAGCTTCCCTTATATTTCACAGCCCCACTGGTGTGTTACTGCAGCCAGTGACTCCAAGGCTGTTTTTTGAACTCGGCCTCCCCACATAAATGCCTCTTTTAGAAGCTCCATCCTGGCACCAATTTCATGCCGATGCATGTGATAGAGGCCAAAGTCCCAAAGCTATAAAACCCAGCAAGTTCAATCACCCACGGGAGCATGAGGCACAGCATTCTGCCCACACACTGCTGTGGAAAAAAGCATACCCAGACATCCTGATCCGATTAGCAATTCTGGCACCAAATCCTCACCCAGACAAAATACGTGTGACTGATACTTGCCTAGGACGAGCTCAAGGTTTCTCAACAGCGTAGGCAAAACTGAATCTGGTGGCATTACCAGGTTCATAAGTGGGAAGCTGAGAACAACTCCAAAAAGGTGTTTCCCACTCCCTGCAGTATGACCTCCTCCATCCATCTACCTCATACACACTCCCACTGCAGCACACACATCCTCTATCTTCTCAAACCCAGACTCAACTAACCAGATCCATCCAAGCCTCATTCCTTCTACAAAAGCTATTAATCCTCCACCTTGTGCTGCAATCCTTAATCAGGGTCAGGCAAATTTCAGGCTGCTGCAAAAGGGAAGAAACCAGGCAGGGGGTTTCTTCGCCTTGGGGAAAGGAGGCAGTGGAATGGGGCAAAAGGACACAGAACGAATGTCGGGGTTTCTTCTTTCACCACAGTCCTACAAGGCTAGAGTGATGACTGATGGCTGCTGAAGAGGGCTTCCCTCCCACAAAAATGTGGACTGCTCCTCCCAGTGCAGCGGAGACCTGTGTGAAGGGGAAGTAAAATAAGCCACCTGGGCACCACATCAGTCCTCACACCCTCTGGTCCAAGCAGCACCGGCAGCCATCACCCTGCCAGCTTCACACACACCATAACATTCCCCAACACCCTCACACGACATGCACAAGGGCTGGAGTTCAAGGATGCAGGGAGGCGTCCTCGCCCCAGCCCTGTAGAAACCATCATAACAAGGTCCATTCCCCTAAGTGTAAAGAAAAAGCTACTGGATGCCATGCAGAACGTCTTTCTGGGAGCAGCTATTTTGTAAGAGAGAGAAGGTAGAAGGAATACTGTAAAAAGGAGTAAACCATTTTATAATCTAAAATAAAATTTTAAAAAAGGGGGGGAATGGTACCCAGTTGTACAAAGCAATGGAGAGCAAGAAAAACTCTGTGCAGATAATGCACTTTTTAAAAAAAAAGGATTGCATCCATCTCTCAGAAAAGAAGAAGACTCAAAACCACACCTAAATACTTCCAACAATGCAATAGCTTTAAACGTGTTTGCTGCCTTCGCTGATTTTCCATGATTATTACCTTGGGACACAGGGGCTTCTTGGCCAGATACTTAGTGGTAAGTTCACAAAGGAAGCAAGGACTGTAAGAAATTAAATAAGCGGAGACCCAAAGGCAGTAAGGATCACACCACAGTTTCTGACATGGTATGGAATGGGTTTTCTCTGCACTGTGAGCTTACTATCATCTTTTAAATGAAATAACGTGCTTCCTAGAAAGACCCTTGCTATTAAATATTTGGGATAACTACAACAAATAGGCTCTAACAGAATACTTCTCACAGAAGCTTTTTAGTGTCTATGTCTGCAGAGAAAATTTAGAAGTCATCCAATTTTAAGTACTTGCTCTTCAAGGAAAACTTAGAATATTTACTAGTGCATGCTCTCAGGTTTTTCTCAGAAATTTAGAATAAAATACACACATATATCCAGCTGGAGTTTTTAAAAAAAATTCTTATTGTAAAACAAATGACAAGGGAGGCACACATACTTGAGCTTAATACAAACCCAGCTTGATAAATTGATGGAAATATGAGGTTAGTAGGATTTAATTCATTCTTAGCCTTTAAGTAGTCTTTGATACTAAGTGCAAAGTTAATAATACTAAATAACTGTAGCAGAAAGATGCTTGGCGTATGTAGAGTTAATCACCTGTATATTCCTGGTTTATGATTACAAAGATGCTCATTATCCACCATTGTGCACCTAAAGGAACATGTAACCACTACATGTTTCTTTACTAACCTGGATGTAAGTATCTAGTCCTGCAACTCTCATTTTTATTTCATCATTTTTTTTCTCCCACGTGCAGTTACATCTTTTCTATTTCATCAATAATTATTTGCCTGAGTCTTTTTATGTCCTAAGGAAAGTATGAAGCAGAAAGCTCTCTCACCTGGAGACCTGGCTTTCCTAGATAAAGGCTTGTGTTAACTAACACCTAATGCAGTGCTACCACCAGACCAAGTAACAACAGCAAATACATAATACCCTGACAACACAAAAAAATCTCACTTAAAAATGCTTTGTAATTCCCAAGGAATAGCTGCTTAGACCTTATCTGTCCATAGACATACAAAGGTAATTTCTACTTTAAATTATCAGGCAGCTCTTCCTACTTACACAGTCACAAGGCTCCAATTAAAGCACTGATCGACTACAATACTATCTCCAAACCTGCTACCCATCTCTCCACAGGAGCCCCAGGGCCATTCACATGTCAAGCCTGTTCTGGGAGAAGCTCTCTGGTTCTGCAAACAGCATAGTCAAAGTCTGTTCAAAGCCTGTGCCTTCTAGTTTTCCTTTGAACACAAGTTCAGGCCAGAGTGAAAAGAAAAACAAAAATGAAACAAAAACCAGTCATTAAAGGAACATGGTCTGTACAATAAATAAGGGGTTCATAATATAAATTTACCCTTGGTCTTACATTGTCTTTTAAATTCTGTGTTTTTCACAATACTTTTACCTACTGTTAGTTTCATATTAGACATGTCTGTATTTTAGCCTACAATCTTGCATTTCCTCTGCATCTTGGAAGACCTGTGCAGACCCACAAGAGCTGACAAGCCTACAGAAAACCAGGTGCAATTTTGAAGCCTTGGATGATTTAAGAAGAACTACACAGGTTGAATACCTTATTTTTTTCTAAATGCAAATATGCAAAGATTCATGAAGATGCAGCTTAACATATAGACAGCAAAGTTATGAAGTTTGGCATTAACATTTACTTATTAAGAAAACTGCATGTTCACCATCAGATTTTTTTCCCAGAAAGTTTGCGCCTTCAGCCATCATACATTCTTTACACACCCTGGAGCTTCAGCACAGCTATTCCCAGAAATTCCTGGGTTCCTACAATGAACTGCTTGTAAGCCTGATTTTGCCATTTCCAAGGAGCCTGAAGCCATGAGACTCTCTCCACTAAGTTTTAAACTGTGTGCTTTCTTACATCCTGATTATGACAACACATTAAGTAACACACACTCCCTAAAGGTGATCTAAAAACAAAACACCAAGCAAAATTTGCTATGCAAACAGTTTTTAGAAGCAGCTTTTGTGATCCCTTGCTCAAATCACCGCACAGCTAAGTGGGCAACCTGCACTGGTAAAGAAACCAAATATTCCGACTCTCGTCAAGTATTAGATTTTGAATAGATGCAACACTGCAAGACAGAAATGCCACAACACTGGTGTACTTTCTGAGCAACCAGGGAGGGAAGAGACAAAACAATAAAATAAGTGTTGAACAGAGGTTCAGGCTTCAAGAAGACAATGACAAGTATCCCCCTTAGCAAGAAGAGGTGGGTATATCAACCTAAAGGGCAACTTAAGAGTGGATCCTGCAAAGCCTAACTTCTTTGGGAGAATAAATGGCAAAAAGCTAGCTCTTATATGTATAGACAGAGCCATGGAATTTTAATTTAGTCTTTGTACTTAAACATGTACTTGGTATCTGGCAACAAAGATTATACAAAAGACTAATTCAACAGCAAACCTCAGCATAAGCTCAGCTCTATGTTAATTTCTCCATCTTCCTCATAAAAAAAAACAATTCAACTCTTATGCACCCCGCAGAAAATCAAGAGGCCAAGATCTTCAGCCATTCTGTCTGCAGTTTGTCTCTTGCAAGTAAATTTCACATGTGTTAAATGTGGAAGGGCACATCTGAATCACACTCTATTTGCCACCCTCTGACAAAAAATCAAGTCAACACGAGAGGCAATCAGCTATGCAGCTCAGGGAACATTTAGCCGGATTTCAGATTAAACAAAATCACCAGCATAAACCAACCTACCACCAGAATCACCAGTGACATCAGCTCTCAGGAACACAAGACCACAAGTCTGTGCTGTTGAAAGAGCAATGAAATATTGGCAGAGCTCCTGTGTGTGGAAGGAGCTGCAGTACTCACCTGCAAGCAGGACTGGTCCCTCTCACTGAGGAAGCCAGCCTTTCTCCCAGGGTAGGGAGATGAGGCCTGAACACCAATACCCTGAGAACAGGGCACTGACTATGCTCTTATTTCTGAAGACTGTCAAAGCAGACATGATTTTCTTATCTGGCTTCCTGCTTCTCTGATTTACTCTGTACATCAATGGGTTTGAGCAGACTAGAGACATCCAGCCATGTGCGGCCTCCTGTGTTCCTTATCAAAGAGCAGGAGACCACTGTGCTTGAATAGCTACATGGGAGGAGTCTTAGCTCTTCACTAAAGAGGATCTCAATATTCCCTTCCCAGTCATCTTTCAACACCTAGCTATCTCACACGGCTCTGAATTTCATAGATGCCCCCATTTATCAGTAAATGCAATAAACAGGCTCCTAATGAAAAAGTAGAGTACAAGATGACGCCACACATCACAGTAAAAGGAACATTTTAGGAGTTGGCTTGGCCAATCAAACACCCAAATTCTGGTTGTTTTCATTCCCAGGACATACACAAGCATCAAAGATGATGGGAGAGATGCTTTCACAAATGCAAAGAATGAAAGCCAGGACTTACCAACCAAAAATGAACCCAAGCATTTCTCAGGCAATGCACAAGTGCAAGGTTAAAGCCACTCATCACCCGATAGCAAATTACAGTTACCTCTAAGGTGCAATGAAGCAGCAACTTCACTTCATCACCACAGGATTGTTTACAAGAGGGGAAATGAAGCTCGACTTCTCCAGCTGAAGCTGTAGAAGAATTCAAGGCAGCCAGAAAGTAGTTATTCAACTGGAGTTTGGCCAGGACACTGGAGTTAGCACTGCTGTTCTCAAAGACTGTGTCGAGGGACTATGCAGTGACCACCAGCACCGTCTATTGTCATCAACGCTGCTTCCCACAGAACCCAGGTTCTCTTTGGAAAAGCTCTATTGCTTCTGCATTGAGTAAGCTCAGCCCTAGTCAGTTTGGGAACAACGAAGGACAAGGAGGAAGAATGAGAAGCATAACTATCAGTGTCACTTTCAAGAGAAGCAAATTTTGCATGGATTAAAGGGATGAAATCTTTATATATAGCAAAAAGGATAATTATAATGAAGGCATTTGTCTAGCTGGCACCACCTACAGCAAGACCTGCAAGCAGTAATTGTACAATAACAACATGATGTTTAGTGTGAGGTTTAGGACATTCTGCCAGAAAACCTAAAGTATCCAGGTTGTAAAACAGTGTAATAAGTAGGCAATCCCCAGCCTGGCGTCCAAGTTACTGCCCTAACCTGTTCCTTATGATTATAAAATGTTTCGGTGTCAGCAGGTTCACTGTGAGTCAGAGCTGAAATAATAAATGGCTTATTCTCCATCCTGATGGAGGAAATACATCACGGCTCATTGTGGCTCACTTACCGAGGCTTTTTTTCAAACAGGAAAATGCAAAAATAACCAACTCATTCTGCCTTATTGCACTTATTTTTGATTAACAAGGCCCTTATTACAATCAAATTAGAAAAGAAAATAACAGCAAAAACAATAGCTTAGGAAAAAATACCCAAGAAAAACACTGCACAAACAGCTGAAGAACAAAATTTGTGACAAATAGTCTCTTTGCCAAAGGGATTCCAACACTCAGCTCCCGTAACAACAGGTTGCCTGAGCTGAGGTAAAGGTCTAGGCTGTAATCTTCAGGCACTTCTGCTCCCAAAAAGCTGTTTTTCGTCAGGTCCCTGTGTTCACAGCACGATGACAACTGAAGTGGTGTGTCTGCACACTCAGGACCTCTAGCTGTGAACTCCAGAAGAAAGGTGCCATCTCTTGCTTCACACATTGTTGGCAAGCAAGCACTGCCCTACTTCTGTCAGGTCTGCCCCAACACTAAACACATAAACCACACAAAATGTCCCCCTTGAAAGCTCTTAAGAGACCCATGAAATGCCAGCAACTCTAAAAAACTCATCCTTTACTTAGCACAGAAATATGTAACAGCAGAAGTATTGTAAGCAAGGTGCAATCAATCCTTTACACTTTTTGCAAACTGAAAGAACGGTAACAAGTGGAAGAAAATAGGCATCATTATTTTAGGTACTTTGACAAAAGTACAGATGTATTAAGATGATTATCTCAAGCTCTAATTTGAAGCACATGTATTTTTATACACACACAGAGTGGCTTACCTATGCATAATATTAAAACAACAGAGTAATATATAAAAGCCAGAACAATACAGAAAATTCTATAAGCAAATTATTACATTTTTAAGTAACACCCATTCTCAAAAAAGAAATGAAAGTACCTAAAATAGTAGAAAATACAAATAGAGAGTGTTTTCAGAAATTATTAAGGGAAAAAAATGGGAGTGAATATCACAAAGACAGCCCTAATTGTTTTCCGAGAAATATCTGTCTGAAAGAATTGCAACTTCTATGAATCTGCATATTTGAAAGACACAATAACTGACCTTACACTCACAAAGAATACTAAATTCTCTGAATTAAAATAACATGCACTAAGAAAATAAAATTTCTCCAACATTTTATTGTGGGGGGAAAAAATCCTCACACTGCATTATATACAGAATAACAAATTGTAAATTCATAATTTATATTGGAGTCAGAAAAATAAATGCTAGTTCACAGAGTACTACTACTAAAAATTGGTAATCAATAACTGAGTTATTTATAACCAATACTACAACAAAAATGCAGATTAAAGCATAAAATTAATGTTATGAGTGGTGCCTCTTGACTGAAAATTTTTTAAATGTACAAATGAACAATTTCTATTTCTTGCATATCCTTTCTTCATCTTCTCATGCACACTTTGGTAATGCAGTTTTGTCATGACCTTTAAAACATCAACATCCTGTGGGTAGCAGTGGCCAGGACTCAGAGCTACAACTGCAGCAGGGCAGGCATTTCCATCCTGTGCATCCTTTGCCAGAGTCTGCCCGTGAGACACTGCAGCTCTGCTTTCCACCCCATGCTGTCTTCTAGCTGAAAACCCCGAATAATCTGACTTCTGTTTCTGGTGCTATCCATCAGCCCTAATTCTTGGCAGCTACTTAAAAGGGCTAATGGTCTTGCAATGGAGTCATGGGACTTTGAGTCATGGTCCCAGCTCCAGGTCCCACCACCAGCCCCCACGCCGCTCCAGACTGGTGCTCCTCCTCAGCTGCCCCATCACCATCACCAGCGAGAACCCCTCTCTTCCCAAGCCCGTCTCCAGGCTTCACACGATTTTGTGACAGCTTTTGATACATTCACGGCTGTCCTGTCCCCCCCTGCACCCTCTCCTCTCCACTGCCCTCAAGAGAAAAGCATGCCAAAATAAGTGAAAATGTGAAAGGTGGATACACTGAAGCTATGCAAGCACAACAAACACTGTCATGCTTTCCTGAAGATTAACCCACACCATCACCCCCCCACACCACATATCCCACAGCTTCCCATGGGCATAATCCCACAATCTGCACCCCCTCTCCAATTTCACTACTTTCACTCCTTTATCTTTAGCAGCCCCCAAATACTGCAAATCCCATGTGAAATGCCTCCAAACTCCACAGCATCCTTCAGCTCCTTCTAATCAAGGCTCCTTGGAGCATCCACCATGTCCATAAAAAGCTTGGACTGGCCAGCAAGCTGCTACCATCAGGAAGAAAACAAGCAATCCCAAGCGTGGCTACTAAACTCTCAAACTGAACCTTTTTTTTTTTAAATCATGTTTTATCACATCCATCATAATGAATATTCCAGTGATGAGCACAGAAGCTGGATTCATTATTGCCTTGTGACTCATTAAGGGTTTTTTGTAAACTCGGCAAAGTTTCCAGATTTTTTAGGCCACATCTCATATCAGAGCTACACTTCAAGGAAGCATCACAAATCAAAAAAACTTCAATGACAACACTACAAAGAACAAAACGCTCAGCACTTGGAATGGCAAGAAATTGGGATTTATAAATATCCCCCAGAGACATTTAGAATTTTTAATCCCTTTCACACTTTGGACTTCAACCCTTAAAAATGCAGGAAGAATGGTTCATTTAAAGCTTCTGGACTTCTTTTTTAAATTTCATTTCCGTTTTGGCTTGTGATGTGAACATATCTGTTCAGTGACATTACACAGCACTGCACCTGAAAGCAAAAGTCTGCTCTTTTCTATCCTATACCAGTGAGAGAAAAAGATTTCTTCCTTCTGACCCAAAGACCACAGAGAAGAATATATTTGTCTAAAGAAGAGATTTGCAGACAGTTGTTAAACCTTGCACTGAATGACAAAGTTGGACAAAGCACACAAGCTTTGAATTACACAAGCTTTTCCTTTAACTCTTTTTATTAGTTTTCTGAATGGGTATACTTATTTCCTTAAATACAACTCATAGCACATTATTTTCCTTATTAATTGCAGCTTCTTTTTGACACTTATTTAATTCTGTATCTTTCTCTTTCATTCTCATCTACATTTACAATGTAAATGAAGAGTTCGTGCTTCCAGGTAAAGATTGTTTTTTTGAACTGATAGGAAATCCTATAAGGTCTTACGGTTGCAGTTTTTCCCCATAACAAACCCCTCCATTACGTTGCAGATTACATACCTTAAAGATATTCCTTTTCTTTGTGACACATATTGCCTTCTCTTTAGAAAGTAAAACTTTCCTCACTAAGCATCAATGACAGAAGGCGGGATTTTACAGAGGAAAAAAAACAGAAAAACACAACAACTCATGGCACTTGCAATTTAACTCATATTTCAAAGTCTCATTTCCTCTCTTGCCTTTTCTTACAAACACCACAACCAAAACACATTTGTTTGCTTTGATTTTCACAACTCTACTACTCCCAAAGATGAGAAAATTTCACTGCAACCCACTGAGGTTACCAGCATGTCACAGCTTTTGTTCTTATATGAAGACCATCCAGCCTTTGCAGACTTTCTAGAAAGCACAGAAGGCCCTACATCTGTCCTGAGAGGGGCAAGCCCAAGACTGATGGATGCCATGGCCATCTCTGGCTCAAGGAATGTATCTCATCGTATGCAGCTGGGACACATCACACTGCTGTGTGCCCCTGGTCCTGCTTTCAAAAGGGTAAAGGGTGACAACCCTGGACTGAATATGCATGGAAGTTTTGCTCTTTATCTGAAAAAAAAAAAAATACCATCTCTGCTGTGTGTAAATTGTGTGGTTGTGCTCAGTATTTAGGAGTTAAGACTTCCCAGTGCCGACAAGCAGGGAGTTAGGTGTGGGTTAAACCCCATGTATAGCTGTCACCTTTCTACCTCCTTGGAGAAGCAGACTTTACTACCCCAAGTGAAACCTGTGATTTCTCTACAGAGTAGGAGATACTTGCTTTTTCTACTCCTTCTTACAGAACCTTGTTTCCAGTCCTTTAGTGGCCACTGTGGTATGTGCAAGAAGATACTCAGATCTTGGTTTCTAAATCAGTCTGCCAAACTATAACCTGTAAAGAAAAAAACCCAGGGGTTCCTAAATTCTCAGTGTCTTGACAACATGGCAAATTGGGTCAGTCCCCTGTGGAGTCAAAATGCAAAGTCTTCACATGAGGTGGAAACAACATGGCCCAAGATTACCATCTTAGTTCCATGCACATAGAGCTACAGGCCTGAATTTGATGAGGATATTTTGCTAACACTTGAAGCTGTCCCCTGTCTTCTTTCCTAAACTAACGATGTCTCATAATTTGAGTCTAAAAAGACCTCTATGGAAGATCACAATGACTTCCTCCTTTCTCAGGAATTACTGTGCCTGATGAAGTTCCTCCTTGTGAACATTTAGAACAGGAACCTATTCCCCTCCACACAGACCAGCCTTCTTAAGCTAAAAGCAGTAAAAGCAGACTACATAACCCTCTTCAGCTGTATCTTCCTTTCCTTCTACAGCTACCCAAGGGCTTTTCCCTGCAACACAGGGAAACTTCGAACCACAGAAGTCAACAAATGGATAGGAACCACTAGGCTTGAATAAAGGTAGGAAGGAATCTTCAGGAAACCTCATACATTGTTCAGAAGAGGACTGTGCTGTTCACACCAGCTGGTCAGCCAGGGAAACTTTGCTGCTGCTGAGGAACCTCAGAATCCTACTGGACTCTCTCACAACTGGTTTACATCAGCAGTTACATACATGACCTTCAGTTTACCAGTAGGAGATGAAGGCAAATCTTAAACAGTAAGCAAGCATTTTTCCTATTGGTGTTGCCTATGTGAACATTGACACATGATTAACACGGCAGAGGAAAACAGAAAATGCAGAGGGGAAATATTCAGTAGAGATACTCTTTGCTACTCTATTTCTATTCCTCATGTAATAAAATTTAGTCTAAGTGGTACTCTAGCAAATCAGCAGCATTAGCAATAAACCTGGTCAGAAGTTTCTGACTATAAAAGCATTCCAACCTCTGGGTTTTCTCCTTAAATTTGGAACAAGGTTTAGTATTTCAGTATAATTCAGTCCACGTTAAAGACATTTCTAGGAAAAGCTATCGTACAGCAAAGCTCAGTTAATAGACGCTTACCAACAACAAACTTAAAGCCTTTACTGGCAATTTCAACTTCTGCTCTGCATGATTCATTTATCCCTGGGATAGGCCTGAGCAAGGGATTCCCCGAGCAGAAGACAGACTAATCAAATTATTTCAAGTCAGTCAGGTATTCACTTCATGCCATCCAGCCCCGATGGCAAAATCGCTTGTAATTGCAGATCTCCCAATGTTAGAGGAAAAAAAAAAATTCACAGGCTAAACACCAACAAAATCAGAGCCAAGAGACAAAGCTCCTACAGTGAGAAACACATAAATGTTACCACTGTCTCATTCTCACTCCTAACCTTTCACGTTGTGTGGGGAAGTGGCTTCTATGCATATACATAAAGGTCTTTTCCAGCCTGAACAATTCTGTATTTCTATGACACACACCCTCATTTCAGACACGCACTAGACAGAACATGAAATTACCCACACACACAAGGCAGCACTGCTACATCGCATCCCAGTGGCAGGCATGGAGAGGACAGATTTTTGCAAGATGCTGAAAGATCACAGTACTGCGCAGCAAACCTGAAAAGACTTGAGGCTCTCCACCCCTCTTTCTGGGGGAGTTGTATGCCATACATCCATCATGTGCTGGTACTGTTACTCATCGTGCCTAGCTGAAGATACCTAACCTGGTAAGCAATTTTTGGTGTCAGTTATTTCTTACCTCTGTCTCACCTGGATGATAACTCAGTAATTAAGAGGCTTGATGCACTTTTACTCCAGCCTGGTTACTGAAGGACAGGCTGCAGCACCAGTTTATTTGCTGAGCACCTGCACAGCACCTCACGGCAGCTAGCTAGCAAAGGAAAGTACAGGAAATACCAGCTCTTGTTCCAGGAGTAGACAGGAAACATGGGTAAAAGATAAGCAATGATACCAGTAACTATGCAGGCTTTTTCTTTTCCTCTGCTTCTACCAATCTCTCTAAACTCCAACAGTTTTCATCCCTCTCACTTAGGAGAGCCATTCAGTCTTCTGCCTCCCCTGGTGGGTGCTCCTTCTCTATACACCTGCCAATGACATTCTTGGCCTCATCATCTGTGAAAATGGAAATATTTCTTCTCAACCATACAGTTTTTTATGCCAACAGCTTCTATTTCACACAGGAAGAACCTCCTGCACACCTGAAAGTTTCCCAGCCTTTTTGCCATGGCACCCTTGACTCTAATAAAAGGCACTGCCTCCTTTAAGAGCATCATCATGCCACCACCAGCACTGCTGTTCCCAATGTTCTGAAATCCAACGCGGAGGGCAGTCACATGCTCCTGTTTATACATCCCATAATATAAGGCTATTTATCAATAAATGCCTTGAGGTGCAGAGCAAAACCCAAGCAAATAAAAATCTGCTAGGATTATCTGCTGGTGTTTCACATCAGCAACACCAGTGGCCAGGGAAAACTGAAGGGGAATTAATGATGTGGCAGAGAGTATACAAAGAGTAAAGAGCAAAAGAAAGGGGATGCTGCAGGTATTTGGGGATTAAAGATGGAAGAAAGGCAACAGAAGTAGAGGCCCAACTTTTCTTCTTTTTCTTCTTTACTTTAAACTTGAATCCAAGGCGTTAAAAGAATGACTTAAATATACACAGGATATTCGTTGTTTTGCTCAGTAAATAACTAACCACTGGAACCCATGCCTGCAGGATAACTGCTGGAAAAAATGATTTGCAGTGATTAAAAAAGGATTAAATGCGTTTTATAAGCAACAGTATCTGTTGTTAAACATGCTAAAATAAAATTACAAGAGTTAATAATAATCTGTTGCTTCAGGGCATAAACTAATCCTCATCTAAGGGTAGCAGAGATCTGCTTGCATGTCAACTCGATATCTGGTGCAACAACTCTCCATTGGCAAGTAGTGCTTGCTTTTGATTCCTGGCATTTAAAAATTGTCTTCCTTGCCTGAGAAAGAGCACATGCTATTGCTCAAGCCTTTTACTGACCTCACATAATTAGGTGGAGTTTACCAGACGTATCATTCCCTTGAGGAGCGGGGATGAAATGCTTGAAAAGGGAAGAAAACAGTTTAATTGCTCCACATTTCAATATCCTGCTCTCAGTTTCTTTAAATACAGTTGTGAGGGCACTAATACCAAGCACATGAGTTGAAACTGTTGGAAAAAGCTTAAAGACATGAACAAAGCACACCATCCATTCCTGCTTTTCAGTGCAAATGGTTCATCAGCCAAATCATTTTATGAGAAAATAAGATCTTTGGGACAGCCAGCAAGGGAAGATTTTTAATATATTAGAACAGAAGAATTTACTCTGCCTGGCAATAGCTAAAGCATTATCTAATATCACAGCCTGGTTCTTAAAGATGGAATAGGGTTGACATACAAACTCCTCAAGATTATGATCCCAGCCCTCTCCAAACCCATGAATCTTACTAACAACTAGATAGGCTAGTCTCCCAAATAATTGTTTCTGGAAAAAACACAACACAGAATGTGACACATCCAGCGTGGTTATGAACTCTTCGTTTCAAGCACCAGTTTGCATGTTGTCACAGGTAGGATGGCTGCACGCTGGGGACACTCCTCCCCTGGCTCAGGACAGCTCCTGGAGGAACAAATCTTGAACATGAACCGTACAGAACTCCTTCCACAAGCAACCTCTCCTTCCAAACTCCCATGGTAAACCCCCCCAGTTCTACTGCTATACAAATTTTTTGTTATTATCTTTCATTTTTAGGGGGGGTGCAAATTCTAACTGGTCCAGTTTGGCAACCCAAATACTCAACATATGAACTGTGTTTTCAGAAAAGGACTTTACAATGGTCCACATTAACTCACTAGCAATTCAGATCATCTCCAGAGTGCTTCTGCAAAGTTTGGCAGTGACCACCCAATAGCTCACTATCAGTGCCCCATGTTACACTCATCGCTAAAGCAAGAAATATAAAATGCCTGGTAGGGAAAAATAACCAAAACACAAAAAAAAAAAAAAAAAAAAAAAAAAAACTAAGCAAGAAAAACCTCTCAAACTTACATAGTATTTTTCAAACCACAGTATGTACATATTCCCTCTCCGCTCCTACTGCTGAAACAGCAAAGCCTGCATGGCAGATGGCATGATTCATCTGAAAATTACTCTAGCAGCACTCTATTAGCCTCTAAGGAGTAAACTAGGATAAAAATATTCTGAATGTTAACTAAAAGTAGGCAGTTGTCATGAGGAGTCATCAGGTCAGTCTACTTGCTTAGTTTGCAGAATTTTCCTTTCAATCAGCAACAAGCACTACACATGGTAACATCACTTTCTTATTCTACCTACCAGGAATTACTACAGAAGAGAAGCAGTAGGGGCACAAAAAGGTTTCTTTTCCCACACCTAAGTAAAAACTTACCAGCCACAGTGAGGCCAAGAGCAACAGGACATCATTAACAATGGCCTCAGCCATAGAGATTCAGTTTCTAGAGACTGCACATCTTATCTAGGAGAACAACTTTCCACATGCCCAGTAGCTGAATGCAAATCTGATCAGTGGAAAACACGGAAGGGGACCTCAGGAAGTCTGTCCTTGCCCCAAGGTATCAGTAATTACGCCCATCAGCCCACATGGCACACAGAGTAACTTGCCAGGGAAGTGACAAAACAAATGCCTGCATCATATTCAGTGTCAGGGCAGCCTTACCAAGCAGCCTGACTCAAAAATGCAGTAAAAGCATTGTGCCATGTGTCCCCCTGCAAAGACAGGAGACAGTGATGCTGCATGTCTTCTTCCAGAAAAATTAAAAAGTATAGGAAGCAAGGAATTGGGATGCCAGATGCAAGGAACGCTGAGCACTTGCTCAGTGACCTATTGGACTAGCACAGGATGCCTCCAACTGAAATGCCATCACTCATTTTAAAATAAGAAACAGAAGAACACTCTCAGGTGTTTCAGATTATGCTGACAGTAAAAACCTCACTACAATGCAGCCCAGGACTGAGTAGTCTGATTGCCTGCACTCTGGGCCCCAAGCTAAAAATCTCCTTCCCAAATAAACAGTCCACAAGAACTGATTTATTTATTTATTTGTTCCATCAACAATAATCCTCAGTCAACAAAAGGTGAGTATTTGGTGTGCTTTAATACGTAGGTTAACCAGGTGAAGCCAGTAGGGCAGTTGCTCTCATCTTTGGGGAGAAGGTGGTGAAACTGTGCTTAATGTCATCTCTTCAAAAAGGCGTTTTCTACATATGTATACGCTACCACGTCAGCCTCGTTGCATAACCAGGTTGTGCAATCACTGCAAATTCATTTACATCTTCTGTTCCAGAGCTCCCTAATTGGGAAGGAGGGATCAGTGTCAAGGGAAGATGTGGATTTTTGCAGGAGTGGTCTCCTTAGCCACAGGAGGATGGTCTGAAGAGAGGTTGAAGGCAGTGGGGAGGGCACCTGGAGTCCATCCCTAATGCCTCTACTGCTCACCCAGCATTTGGAACAGAGTTTTAGTTAGAAACCTCAAAGCAAAGAATGATTTCATAAGCATCAGGGGATGACTAGCATTGGCTTGGGCTGCAAGCAAAGATTATGGTTTCTTCTTTTAATGCTTATGACTATGTCATTGCCACAGAACTGTAAAGAAGAAATAGGCAAGAGTGCAGTATCAGGTTTTCATAGACTGTACAAACTGGATTATTTAGGAGTGACTCAAGTTCCTAACAAGCATGGGGAAGTCAGCATTAAGATAGCATCTTGATTTTTCCCAAAATCAATTCCAACAGGCTGCACTTTAAAATACTGCTTTAAACTCCCATCCTCATTTGTATTTCAAGGTGGCCTTTAATGGATTTACTACACTTGCGCATAAGGAGGACACAAAACACAAACAGTACCAGGGACCAGACCTTAGATCAGCATTAAAACCCCACCAGCCAGAATATACACTCACATAATATTAGGAGAGATGGACAGCTCTTGCAAAAAATACAAACCCTCAGCCATAAAAAAACATAGTTTTTCTCGGAGGCTGCACATATTCATCAAGGAAAAAGGAGAAAAAAAAGCAATAAAATTATCCCCCAGTTTAAGCCAAAAGATGAAACTCCTGGTTCAGCCCTCTCCATCCATCTCTGAGGTTTCCAAGCATTTAAAACACTGAGCTGCCTTCCAGCTCTGCCTTAATAACATCCCAAAGATGGCACGGCCAAGGTACCATAAAAACTATGAAAAATTAAAGCTGCCCTAAGTTAAACAAGCAGACACACTCCGGGTTTCCACATAAAAAAAAAACTGTTTTTTTTAATACCTTCCTCCACTATAGATTTCTAGATATTAATCAAAATCTAAATATATCTAGCTAGAAGTGTGTAGAGCATTTTTATTTATGTAATACAATTTGATCAGATCACACATAAGGCTGCATCCTCATCCTGAATTTCAAATAGCTTCTGCTTTGAGCTGTTCATCTCAAAGAAGCAAGGGCAAGTGTAGCAGCAACTGCAAATATCTAAGCCTGACCTGGCTCTGGCAACTTAGCCTTCCTTAACACCACATCATTTAAAAAAATTAGTAGTAGTAACAATAATGAATCTAATCAATAAACATTATTTACCTTGAAACAACATTTCACAGAATTTTCATAAAATGGTTTGGGTCGGAAGGAATCTTAAGAATAATTGTGTTCCAACTCCACCACCACAGGCAAAGACACTTTCCACCAGACCAGGCTGCTCAAAGTCGCTGGCCTTGAACACTTCCAGGGATGGTGCATCTACGACTTCTCTTGGCAAACTGTGCCAGTGCCTCACCACCCTCACAGTAAAAAATTTCTTCCCAATATCTGATCTAAATGTACTTTCCTCACCTGAACCTCCAGAGACATTGAAAGACGTTACCGAGGAGCAAAGGCAGCAGCACGGCATCCTCTGGAGAGGCCAAGGGACGTACCTCGACTGATCAAAATAGCAAGAAATCTGTTCAGTGAATCACTACAAACGTCTCTGGTAACTGCAAAGAGGAAATACGATTACTTTCCCTGACCTCTCCACCCCTGAGCGGTAAGCAGCAGGGCACCCACAAAGGGGCCTGGCACACGGAAGCATTTTGGCAGGACTCCGCTGGCGGGCTCTGCTCCTGCGCCAGGCAGCTGCCAGCTCACGGCTCAAACGCTCCCTGAAATCTGCCCAGCAGCACGCTGCCAGCACTGGGGCAGAAGCCAGGCTCCAGGCTTCCCCACGCAGCCTTGTGCTCACACCTCCCCACACCTTCCATCGCCGATCCCAGCGAGGACGGCAGCGTGGGGCGCTGGGAGCAGCTCTCAGCCCCACGGCCCTCGGATGCCGGAGACTCGCAGGGCAGTCCTGCAGGGGAACGGTGCCAGGGGACCAGGAAAGAAGAGAGGGCCAACCAAACGGCTACCAACTATACCTGCTTACTGCACTTGCCCAGGTGTAGACAACAACAGCACCCGTAATGTCCCTTGCCTCAGAGCACCGCCAGCATGCCTTCAGAGAGCTGGGTCTTCTGGGAGAAGGGGTTGGGGGCTGGCAAATAATTGTATTTAATTTGAAGGTTCAGACTTGAAGACCATATTTTTGGAAAGAGAAATCAACACGTTTAAGAGTGAGCAGGAGCACAGAGCACATAATCCTTTCACATCCTGACAGGGTAGAACTGCGGAGGGCTGCTATGAAGCATGTCTGAATAACAGCATCTTCATTTTTTGAATATCTAATTAGGAGTTTCTATATATTGCAAAGCATTGCTATAAGATATAATTTAGTTGGCAAACACTAAAGATCTCAGTCTGTAAGTATGCTTTTGGCAATCAAAATTCAAATTGGGATATATATCCAAGATATGTATGGCACTGGTATCTTTTTCCATTTTTAATTCTAACAATTACAATCAAATTAGCAGATTACCTTGTATCAGTTTCAAGAAAATGCAAGTTACAAGCAAATGACTCTACACCACCACCACCACAACAGTGTATTTTTGGACTGTTAGTATCCTTACTCCCATTAGCAACTTCACATATATTTAACACATATTAAAGGGCAGTAAAAATCTAAGAAGGCTACAGATACCCAAACTTAGCACTAACTGCAAACTCACATATGTCAAAAAACCATTTGCAACTGTGCCAATTCCTACTGTGGGAACTGAAAGGCAGATTCATATAACACAATGGGCAACAAATCCATTCCTTTAATTTCAGTCGCCAAATTTTAATTAATTTCCATCCAGGCAAACACCAAGCATTTCTGCTGATCTTGCAGGATGTAAGCTCATTTGCACAATAAATGCGGTTTAACAAGTCACCACATTTATAGCAAGTTGCTTCAGTCTTATCTAACTGCACAGTTTGAAAAGTCAGTGATGGGTAAGTGAAACCCCACCCACGTCACAGTTTCTGGAGTTAAGCACAAGAAAACTGAAGAAGTTGCTACCTTGCCATTCCAAGAGAGACTGCCAACAGCCAATTGACAGAGTCCACATTCTGAATCGTGTATACCTCTTATTCAGGAAGGGAAAAAAACATGGACTTCACACTTTTGAGTTTCTCCTACAAAAATTAATGGCCGTACTCCAATGCTCCAGAGCTTCCCTTCCAAAAAAAAAAAAAAAAATTACCCTTCTCAGACACTGTCAGTGGGGGAGGTTCTGCCAGCAGAATAGCCAAGTGGGGCTGCCCAGGAGCCGCTGCCCATCCACACAGGGCCAGCTCCAGCATGGAAATTTATGACCAGCTCCAAGTGACCAGGAGTGGTGTAGACCTCTCCCAGATAGGGCACTTTTGCTCACCTGTCACCCCCCTCCTCTGCAGCATCAACAGTGGAATGAGAGCAGTGCCAATATTGCTCAGCTATGGAGTTGCAGGTCAGCCTCACCAGCAAGCAGCTCTGCATCTCCTGCCTCATGCACCTTCAACTTCCTCCAGAACCACACTTCCCATGGATAGCACAAAGGCTGCTCACACTTATCACTCGTACATGTATACAAACCTCTCATTTCATTAAAAAAAGGTTTCTATTTCCTGATTTCTGCATGTGATGAAAATTTCATTCTGGTAGCAGCTAAATTAAAGGAGGGGCATTTCTAACATTTCCAAAGAGAGACACCAACACACAAGAAGCAGAGCCCAGCCCACTTCATCGTTTCACATCCTGGAGCTGAAGCAGCATGGAGGCCTGGCACTAAGTGGCCTCTGAGAAAGGGATACCAAAAAAATTAAGATGCTAATAAAATAAGAATTCTTACATGATGCAGAGCACAGCTAGAAGATATAATTTAGTCAGCAAATATTATGGTTAAGGGCACCTCTGCCTGCAAGAACTTGTCTGGTAATCAGTCCAAATTTAAATCTGAATATGTACTATTTCAGAGACCACGTCCCAGTACATTCTCTCAAGTATGCATGCGCCAGGCCCCAGAACCTCCACTCCGTGGACCTGCAGAGCAATAGCCCTGACAAAGCTGAAAAGGCGTCCCACACAGTCACACCAATATGAGCCTACACTGAACACACCAGTAAAACTTGGAGAAACATGGGCAACTTAGAAATGCAATCACAGACATCCCTGGCATGCTGTCTTGAAGCAGCAACAGAACTGAATGCACTTCCAGCTGCATGGATTCCTAGCATTCCCAAAAACTAGGTTTCTAAGACTAGAACAAGAGAAGACATGTACCTTTAAGTTTAATTAACTCTAGAATAAGACGTATTGTCAAAGAGAACCACAACATCATTGATACTGTGCAGTGATACAAGACTCCTTTAACAACTCAGTAAGTCATCTGAGCAAACTGAGTGCTGCCCTCCACTCCTCCAGCAATTCCTTAATCTCTGTCTGATGCAGCAGCTGTCAGAGTCCCGGGAGGTTTCAAGCAACTATATCTTTAAATCTAAAAAACAGTCCCATCTTCCACAAACCAAAGCATTGCTAAAGCTTTTACCATTCATTACAGAAGTGCTTCAATACTTAACACATGTGCCTCTTTAGGTATCATTTTAAGCAATCTAAGCATGAGGCTTAATGAAGATCTTAGAAGATAATAATCAGTCCAGCAAAGGCATCTTAGTTCTTTTCATTCCTTTTCCATTAGGAATGGAGACCTACCAAGAAACCTCATGATGCTGCATTGCTCACTTAAGATATATCACAAATGACAGTGCAGGAATGATGTACCTTTGTTTGACGAATACATATTTAGAAATAATACTTAAATGTGAATAGCACTTATCTTCACAGATCAATTCAATTCATGCTGAAGCTCTCTAAGGAGCAGTACATATTATGTTATTCAAAATGTGACTCTTTCCGATGCACTTAATTGCTGAAGCACAACCTATCATCACCAAGAGCAGTGTTTCCCCAATATTTAAAACCCATTTCAGCAACCAGACTGACAAACAAAATGCTACAAAACTCATTAAAATAATAGTATGCACTACCATATGCTTAACTCTAACTATCTGCAGCCAGCATCAATGAATTTGAAGTTCCTTTCTCACAGGTGTTGACAATGAAGTAAATATATCCATCTTTTATATATTTCTGAAAGAAGAAAATAATAAAGTATATATTTCAGGTTATCTTCACTTTGTCTTAATTTATTATTCATTACTCAAGGTTTTAAAATAATTTCCATCAGAAATCCTCGTTTTGTATAACAACTTCCTCCCAAAACAGAAGAGGCTGAGGGTTGAATTTCTGCAGCCACAGCCCTATATATTTCACAAATCTGTGGCTGCAAAATATATCTGCATTTTTATTTCAGAAGCCAAGCAGTTATTTTACAAAATGATTCACCAGTTGAGTAAACAGAAACACACACATTTAGGCAGCATCAGCTTTGGAAACCGGAAAGATACAAGCAGACATCTCAAGTCTATACAATTTCTGATGCTTTACTGAAAAACCCAAACCACCAAGAGTATCACTTATTTTATTGTATTGAAAAGAAAGAAGGAAAAAGAGAAAAAAAACCCAAAAAAAACAACCTCACATACCTCACCTAAGCATCTTTATCTCCTTGCACCACACTGCTTCCCCTTTGCATCACAGGCAGCAAAGGCTCCAGTTCCCCAAACAACCAACTTCACCAACTACTTGTAAAGCCATGTGATACGAAAATAATGATAATAAGGAAGCAGCTGAGCATGTCATTAAAAAAACCAGTGGCAGAGAGCAGTTACCTTGTCTTTGTATTGAAGTTCTTTAAAGTCAGGCACTTCAAGAAAATTTAGTCCATTATGTCAGTATACAAAGCCACTCACACATTCCATTTTGGTGTTTAGTCTCACCTATAATCATACAAGTAACAGAACAGATACCACAGCAAATAGAAAATGGGCAAAGGAAATAAGGAGAAAATTAAAGCATTATTCAAGGCGCTGATGGGAAGCTCAAAACCACTGATGCAGCTCAGCCATGAGTTATTCAGACAGAGGTGAGGAGAGCACCTTGCACCTGCAAAGATTAAGCTGAACTTTCACACCTGAAACTAAGCAAAATGCAAGCTGGTGACTCACAGACAATGCAGGCTGGTATAAGAGGTATTTTAGTGGCAGTGAGCAGGTATGCAAGACACCAAATAGTTTTCTCACAACAGGGTGGGCTGAGGCCAGGTGTCATGGCAGAGCAGACTCAACTGCAGCTGCCAGCTCTTAAGGCTATTTGTCACATGTAAAAAGGTATGACTGTATGGCATTGACCTTGACAGAACCCACAAACAGAAGGTCAAATATACACACCTCTATCTGCATATGCCTGCATATATGTGCTGTATGAATCCATAATACAATACATGATGCTGGGGGGGGCCACAAATCACCTGGGGAAGTATCTTAAGGGACAGAGGTAAATACCCACAGATATGTAACCAGTACTGAGAGAATATACAGACTGAGTTAAAGGCAATCTTCAGTTGTGATTCTGCCCAAAAAAAAAAAAAAAAAAAAAATCATAAAATAAACCTCACAAAAATTGTATTTAAGGTCCTTTCCAATCCAAAGTATTCCATGATTGTGATTCTATGTACTCATTTCAATGTACATAAATGTACATAATGTAAATAAATCATATAAATTTCCACAATTTAAACTGTTTGCTGATCTAGATTCAAAAGCTTTGAAAAAACTCAGTGAAAATTATTCTTCATTTTTCAGTCTTCAAACCAAACACAACAGAACAAGAACAACCCAGAATTCATTTTGCATGGAGACACATTCACTACAAAACAGTGGCGACCACAGAGAGCTCCTGTGATAAGGCCACCCAAAGCACCCGTCCCATGCCTGTCCTCAGACTTTCAGGCTTACAGCCATTCATCACTCTGCAGCTGGGTATCTGTTCTCATTCCTTTAACAATAGCAGCAAATGAATTTAGGTGAACAAGCTTCCTTGGGACTAGAAGTCAAGGAGATACATGTGCCCAAGGGACCTTAACACCTGCCACTAAGAAAAATGAACATCCACCTCCAGATGAGTGACACCAGAACTCCATGTTTCCTGTACAAAAAAGTTACAGGGTTTTATTTGAACCCATTTTCAAAAGCAGACTGAAAGGACGAGACCATTCAAGGAAGCTTAACTGCGACAGCTCCTTTACAATAAATCTCAACACTTACCATAATGCAAAGATATCATGAAATATGCACGTCACAGAGATGTTTTATATTCTATAAAGGATGATTAGCCAAAAAAACTATCATATTTGTGTCAAAAATAGTTATCAACAGCTGCAGTGGAGTTCTTGCCTCTTCTGTTTTAAGCCTTGTGCCTCCCAGTACCAAAAATAAGGCAAAATGCTGCTTTTACTTGACTACAACAAGAAAAGTCTCCTTCCTCCATGCAACTTTCACAACAATTCCTTTGTTATCTCTGCAGCAGATCTTGCTCTTGCTCTGGCTTTCTCTGAGCAACACAGGTCACTATCAACACTCATTCACAACCAACAATGCATCAAGTCTGGCAGAGCACATCCCAAGTGCTTCATTCAAGGCAGACACCCCATGGGGGGTCATGGGGACTTTGCCCCCTTAGAGTTCAACATGGGATTTGTTCATAAAGTAAAGTTTGTGACAAGAAAATTGGGAATAAACTATGGTATGTGTATAACTGAGAACAATTTACCTACTTAAATAATTTTATGTTACTGATAATTTTACATTAATGCCTTTGGCTTACACCCTTATTTAAAAAGCCATTTTTATTTCAATGTTTTTATTCAGAAGACCTTGCATGCTGTTTTGAGCAGATAGCACTGACACTTCTGCACTTTGTTCAGTGAAGAAAGAAAAAGGTCGATATCGTGTGTTGAATCAGGGCAGTACATGCTCAAGCAATAGAGCAGTTAGCTCTCAACTTCTGCCAGAGAAACACCGTCTTGCCACGATGCAGAAAGTGCACATTCTTTATCAGTTCTTGTGCGTTTCATACATTTTGTGAAGAATCTGAAAAGGTGCTTTATTGCACTCGTAAACACGCAAACCACAACAAGACAAAGCGTCTCGACGTTTTACTTAAGGGGTAGTAAAAAACACCCCCCGTTTCCCAGCCTGCGCCAGCAGCGCACAGCGTACTCCCAGCCTTCAACCAGTGCCAGGCTCTAAGGCGAACCCGCGCTCCCTCTCTCTGTCAGCAGAAAAGTCAGCCGCTAATCTGTGCTCATCTCTGGAGCGATGTTCCTCCTCTGTGGGGCCCTCGACTGACTCAGGCGTCGCTCCCAGCCCTACGCCTGTACCTACAGCAGGTCCCCAGACCACGGGCAAACCGGCGGCTCCCAAAGTGGAGGGAAAAAAAAAAAAAAAAAAAAAAAAAAAAAAAAAAAAAAAAAAAAGTAAATCCTCACTCAAAGTAAGCCATGGAGAACTGACGATAAACAAGGCAAGGGGACTGCACGCCTCAGCCAGGCCAGCTCCAGCATTGGCACCCAGCGGCTGCTGGTTACTAAACTCGAAAGCGTGTTTAAGAAACTCTGCGCTTCCCTGGCTTAAGCGGCAAAACCTGCAAGCGTGCAACTTTGAGAGCAGCCTGGCAGTTTTGCGGCCAAAGGGTTGGGGCAACACATTTCCGACAGCATACGGTGACTATTTAATGATGGAAGGAGATTCTATGTGTATGTTCTGCACTCTACCAGAGGGTACCACAGCCAAAAAACATACACCAGTAGCGGCTCTCCCTGTCACAGCAGAGGTGTGTGGGCATGGGATGTGCTCAGTCTGTTGGAGGGAGGTGTGCGACATTTCTTCCTTGCTGAAACACCACAGGACGAGTAGCCATAAAATAGGAAGTGCCAAGTAAGTTACACTATCAGTGTAGCTATCAGTGTTTCTTACTTGCTCGCCTGAATTTGGGAGCTGCTTGATTTTGTTTTGGTTTGTTTGGCTTTTCGTTCTCTTCTACTCATTCTGAAAAGGCACTTAAGGAGACTAAAAATACCACTGGAAAAAAAGCAGCGTTTTGAAATGACAAGATACCTTATTTAAAAGCTGCCAGCAATCAATCACTTCACTCCTATTATAGCTTCTCATGACAGATGTCTTCAGAAAATTATCCTCTAAATTTTTTAGTCAAACACATCAATAGAAACTAACAAACCACTTTCAGAAGCCCTAAAAGCTTTCAGCTAAAGAAGTTACAGATTGAACTGCATCTCCGTAGTAGGATGTTGCTTACCTCTAAAAAACATAGAAATTTACAACAAGTCAATGTAACAAACATTCATACCAGTGCAATTAAAAAACACATAAATGCAGGACTTAAGTTGACACTTCTTTTTAAAAAAAAAAAAAAAGGCATATAATACAAATACTAGAAAGCGAAGCTAAGAGTTTGACGGGCCCTAACTGGAACTAAGTCCCGAACACACCAGAGTGCGCCTCACGCATTTATTGCCATCATTTAATCCCTCACAGGGCGGAGGAGGCTCTGCCTGTACGCAGACGGCACAGGCTCCTTGTGACAATGCTCTCACGCAACAGGGTCACGAAACTCGGCGCCGCCTCGCCGCGCACGGGGACGCGGGTGGGTGACACTTTCTCGGCGGAGGCCTCGGAGAGAGAGGATTCATCGGCAGCAGCGCTAAGCCTTTATCACCCGCGGGGATGCAAAGCCGGGGGGTACCACGGGCCTGGCACTGCCAGCGGGGCCGCACAGCCCCAAGCGCAGCCTCGCCCGGCTCGCCCCGCGGCTGCTCGGGGGGCACCCGGACCTGCGAGCGGGTGACCCGGGCTCTGGAGCGGCAGGAGATCAGGAGATTCCCACCGCGGGGCTCCGGGCAGCGCCGGCTGCGGCTCCGGCCGGCGCGGGGCTCAGCACAAATGCCGGCCGCCAACAGGTTGTTCCCGCCGCTCCGCTCAGACGGCAAGGACTGCGCTGCGGGACAGAGGGATTCAGAGAGCTCCGTCCCACCACGGAACACAAGAAATACGCTCCCGCAACTCAAGTTTAGCAAAGCCATCAGGTCAAATACTGCGGCTTACTCATTAAACACATGGTATTTCTGCAACCCTTGTTCTGCCTCCGCTCTTTCCCCATCCCTGTTTGCCTCCGTCCCCGCTCCGCCGCCCGACTGCAAAGCCCTGCAGCGCCGGGGCGGACGGCGGCACGGACCGCCCCCGCGGCACCCCCAGCACACGGGTGCGAACCCCCGGGCCCCGCTGGCCGCCCGCGGGGAGCAGGAGGCGGACGCGCTCCTGCCAGCTTTGCCCGGGGACGGCGCCGTGACACCGCGTGAACTTTTGCTTTCGGCGGGGCAGGGCTGGGGGAGGCGGAGAGGTGGGGGGCGGCCCCGGTCCCTCCAGCGACCCAGCGGCGGGACGGCTAGAACGCTATTCCCCCTTAGGAGTTCTCCCTTTGGAAAGGTGAAAAAAAAAGTAGAAATGTGAGGTTAGACTGAAAGCGCGGAGCCGGAGCACTGCAGGCTGCGCAGCGGGCGTCATGATGCCGGGGAGGGCGGCGTGCCCAGCCGCCTGCAGCGCCGCGGCTCCTGCCCGGGGGCGGCGGAGCCTCCCGGGATCCCCTCCGACGGGGCGTCCCCCACCACCCGCCTCTTACCTTCCAGCCGGCCGAGCTGTTGCTGTCACCCTTATCCTTGAAGTAGGGGACGCTCTTGACCATCCACTCGTAGATCTGTGAGAGGGTGAGCCGCTTCTCGGGGGAGCTCTCGATGGCCTTGGTGATGAGGTCTGCGTAGGACAGGTTGCCCCACGCGTTGCGCCGCGACGAGCTGCTTTTGCGGGGCTGCCCGGCCACGGGGCCCGGTGACAGACCGGCCACGGGCGGCGGTACCGGCGGCACCGGCGGCGGTCCCGGCGGGTGGAGGCGGCAGCCGGCCTCGGGCGCCGGGAAGTCCCCGCAGCGGCAGGCGGCAGCCTCCGGGGGGCCGGCGGCGGGAGGCAGCGGCGCGAAGTCCTCGCTCTCCTCTAGCAGGCTGAGGTTGCTGATGAAGTCGGCGCTCAGCGCTCCGGAGGCAGCGGCTCCGGCTCCGGTCGCGGCTCCGGCCGTCCCATCGGGCTGCCCGCCGCACGACGGCGCCGGGCTGGAAGTGGCCGAGCTGGGGGGGTTGAACTCCGGCCGCGGCAGAGGCCAGGTGCAGGAGCGGGGCCGCGGCAGCGGCTCGAAGTCGGGGTCGATGTCCACCAGCTGCGGTGCTTCGGCCATGGCGGGGTCGGGGCGGGAGCGCGGAGGGAGCGGGGCGGCTTGGGCTCAGCGCCGCCGCCCCATGCAGGCTCCGGGCGCGGATCGGCGCGGCCCCGACGGCGCGACCGCCAGCTCTCCCGGCTCCGCCGCCCTAGACCACCGGCCTGACCTCCTGGCCCCGCCGCCCTAAAGCCTGCCCCTGCCCGGATCCCGGCTCCCTGCCCACCGCAGCAACTGCAACAGCAGCGACCCGGCCGCCCGGCGCGCACCGACTGAAGCGACCGCCCCGCGCGGGCCCGCCTCCAGCCTCCCTCCTCCTCCTCCTCCTCCTCCCCCTCCTCCTCCTCCTCCCGGCGGGGAGGGACGGCCCGCGCCGCGCCAATGGCAGCGCCGGGCCGCCGCCCGCCTCCCGCCGCGGGGCCGGTTTGGCAGGAGGGTGCCGGTGCCCCCGTGCTGCTTCTGGGTGGTTTTTTGTTTCCCGGCGGCGCAGCGGGGAGGGAAGCGGCGAGCCGCGGGGGGATGGCCGCGGAAAATGCCCCCGCGAGTGTTTGTCCTCGGAGAAATGCCGCCCGCATCGACGGCCCCGGTGCGTGTCGCGGCCGGGGATGAGCGGGGACTTAGGAGCATCCCTCGGCTGCAGCGGGGCGGCCGTGGGAGTGCGCGGGAGCGGGGGGCGTCTCCCCGTTCCCACCGGCATCCCGGCGGCGCTGGCTCCGTGCGGAGCGCTGCTGCCGCCCGGCTGCCCGCCCCGCGGGGGCCCTGGCAGTCCCGCATACCGGACCGGGGGTGCGACAGCTGCCCTGCCTCGCTCCCCCCACTCCCTCCCTCCTTCCCTGGCCGGCTTCTCGCCAAAAAGTGTCTGCACCTCCCGAAGTGATAAATCTCCCCTTCGGCTGAGCATGTTTTCATACCGTGAGCTGGTGTTTTATTCCGTGAGCAGGCACGGAGCACGGGACAATTTCATCCTAAGTCAACTATTGAACATACTTTGTATTTTTCCCGGCAAACCCCAGGGCTACTCAATTCATTAAGGTTCATTCTTCCCTTTCAATGAGGCGGCAGACACAGGACACATCGCCTCTGCTTCCCCTGCGCATAAACTTACAAAGATATAAATGTATATGTTCGATTTAACACAGAAGTGTTACTTTGTTTAAACTTAAAAAGAAGACATTTGCTCAGGACAGGGAAATAATCCCGAGAATGAGACACGACTCAACACTTTGTTCAAACTGGCAAACCCTACATTTTAGAAAATCTGTTTTGTTTTCAGTAGGAGGAGTGCTTTTGAAAAACATACTTCAGACATGGCTTCGTAAGTCACAAAATTCACAACCAGCCATGGCATTTGACGTTCCCTGTCAAAGAACCAGCGGAACTGGGTAACTGTCAAAGCTGAGCCAGGAAACCTGTTATCCTTCCCTCCTCTCTGCATCAAGTAGAAAGTGTTAATGTTATTTAAATGCAGTTTATTGTTCCTATAAAAATATTTTCTGAAAATGAGTAACAATAATGAAGGGGAGGGAATACAAGACTGGATTTAGGCCACAGCATGTAATTTAGTGTCAGATCATGCATCTAGATACTCATGCTGTCTATTATGAAAACATTTTTTAAGTACGTGGTGACACCTAACTATATAGTTTGTGCAAAATATGCATAAGTGCATAGTAACTGATCACATTTTAAAGCACTGTTTTTGTCATGTTTATTTTACCAAATGCCAAAGGTGATTATATCTTATTATAGGTTGGCTGCTCATCAGATTTCAGAGTTGCTTTGCCTTTAAGTCATTTCTGTGTTTTGTAAATTCTTTAAAGGATTCAACCCACAAATTTATATTGTTCAGCCCACAGATTTTAGAAAACACTTTTTTTTCAGCAGTTTTTTTTTCAGTTTAAGGGGGGGGAAAAAAAAAAGAAAAGAAAAGAAAGCAAAGTAGTCCCAGTTCAACCTAATAACTTGCATGCCACGTTTCAGTTTGGAAACAGCTTTATGTGGCAGTGTTACACAACTCGGCTGCAGTAGTTGCCCTGCAATAAGGGAGAGCACCCTGCCTTGGAGAAGCAGAGGTTATATAATGGTGAGAAGCAGCCAGAGACGTGCAGAGAATGGATGTGTTTAAATGGGAGCCAAAACAAAAGAAGTGCTTGAGAACACAGAAACATTTTCTTTTTCTTCCCTTGGGGTCTGAAAAAAAAAAATGGGGGTTCTAAGAGCCAGGCTGGCACCCATCCTGCTAAAGGAAGTGGATTTATTACCCAGGCTTTCTTCTAAGGAGTTTTTTTTTAAATCTTGCAGTCCTTGCTCTTCTATTTTGTCCAAAGTAGAGATAGATGTTAGTTCCTGAACTCTATTGGTATATGCAGATGTTGAAAAAAAAAAAACAACTTTCCTTTGTCAGATGACAGCTGTGAAAACTGGGAAGAAATCTACTTTTGGGGGATTTCAGGCAGCCCCAGTGCATTTGTAGTTCAATGCAGGTCATTCTGCAAGACAGAGATTGTATTCCCCTTTCTTGGCCCTACATGACATCGCTGTCACTCCCCTCATCTCCTTGGCAGGGCTCTGCCACCTTTGTGCCCCATGTCACTGATGTTCTTGCAGCTCAAAAGTTAGCAGTGAATGCAGAGAGGGCAGAATGCAGTTTCCAATGAGATGTGAGGGATATGGAGGTGAAGAAGATAAAACCAGAACCTTCCAAATGCTGCATTTGCTCAGCAAGTGGGGCCCCGTGACTCACAGTGCAACAGGCAGAGATGAGCTGCAGAGATTTTGGCTATTGCATGCCAACAGCTGGGACCAGGTCTGCTGAGGGTTGGAGGAAGGATGAAGGCCAGTGAGACAATGCTGTGCACTTTCCTGGCATGAGTAATCCTGGTAGTTTGCTCTGACTTTGGCAGAACCACCCAGGTGAGTGAGTTGTTCTGTAGGGCTCCAGTCCACTCATAAGTGATCAGCCACTTTTCTTTTTAAAATTTCTTCTCTCCGTCAAGAATTTGGGGCTTGCATCAACAGATTTTAGGCTCAAAGCAACACATGCAGTGCACAGCAAAAGTGTCTAACCCTCTCTGCACTGCTCTCCTAGTGCACTCCAACACTGCTGACCACCCTTAGGCAATGCCATCTGAACAAACCCACCCATTCAGTTGCTATGGGGAGCTCCCTGCTCCTAAAACAGCTCAGCACAGTGATGGCTCAGTACAAGAAATTTTACTGCATCTACAAGTGACAGCATTAGGTTTATCTCATCTCCCACAACACTGAAATGCTGATGAATGCACCGCAATTCATTATCTACTCCCACCCTCCTCCTCCTACACTCCACCTTTTCATTTCTCTACTCCTACTCCTGCTCCCATTTTCTACTCCTCTACAATATCTCCTATCAACCTTAGCATCGACTTGTAATTTTTTTTCAAATTTAAGACCTGAAGATTGCCTTTTATCATCACTGAAATAAAGAGGAGCTTTCTATTCATATTCTGTGTTTGAAGCAGCCAAAATAAAGGATCTGTGCTGTCTTTTTACTACTGTCTGTATAATTCATGTTCTGAGGTTTTGATCAAATTCAGCAGGAGATTACATGAAGTCGAAAGCACTCGTACTCTATGTACAGTTCTTTTTTTTTACACATATGTGCATAGTGAGAGAGTACAAATGTTATAACAGCATAAAAAGCAACAATGAAATATTGAGTTGTGTCTGGTGTCATCAGACCTGTGAGAAATCATATTTTCTGAGGAAGTATGAGGAAGTTCAGCAACCCAGTTCCCTCCCCTGAACCTCAGAGGGGACATGATTTGCAGTGCATGTTTCTGAGCAGCCGAAGTTACCAGAGGGCTGGCATGGCACATCCCCTCCTAGCTCAGGGTAGCTGAGGGCTGCCCCACACAGAGGGTTTGGACATGTCCTGGCTGAACCAGGCATTTACAGTGCCCTGACAAGGGAGTTCAAAGGGTCTGGTACTCTTGCAACACATCTGAGGCTTCTTACAGAGCCACTGGAGAAAGGCAGTCCCTCCTGCATGGCCTTTCAGAGTGGGAGCTTCACTTCTGTGAGTTACTTCCTGGGGCTGCACATCTTTCCCCACCAACCGTACAAACCACAGATGGAATTTAAAGATCTGCTGATTCCTCACCACAACTTGGTAAGCCCACTCCCTTTCCACCTGCCCTTAGCCTCCAGCCTCAGACAACAGCACTGAGTAGGCAGGTCAGGGTCTGTCTGGCTTAGGGAGAGGTGGGTATCACATTTAGGGTCACTCCACAATCAGTGGAGAGAAATATGTTCTTTCCGTGGGTCATCCACCACCCCAGATGGTGGAGCTGATCAGACATTGAGGTGCCAGGCTCTTACTCCAGGTGGTTCACAGTCACTTTCAGCCAGCTAACTTCAGACCAGCAAATCCCACTTGTCCCACTTTGTCCTACAGTACATGGAAAATACACAATCTCTGACCCCTCTGCCATTGCATCAACAGCGAGAGAAAAAGGCTGTGCACACAAGGGATTACAGGCTAACAGGGTGCTGCAGAGATGGCAAAACAAAGGCAAAATGGCTTGTTCTGCTTTGCAGGGGGGAATGCTGCCTACTGTGAATTCATATGAAGTGCAGATGACCTCACAGAGGATGTATAGGCAGGGCCTTTGGTCCAGGCCCTTAAAATAAAAAATTAAAAAAAACATATCACCACAGGGTTGTCAGGCTACTTGCTGGTGAGGGGTTTGAAGTTATCTTGATTTAGGTCCATCTCCTTCTACACACAGGGGAAAATCCTGAATGCTGTCATAGAGACAGCAAGGCCCTTCTGGATTTGCATCCATATGGCTGGAACTGGGGCCATGTGCTGACTGGACTGGTTGCCCACTTCACTGCACATATTTCAGAGTTGAGAACTGACAGATCTTCTCACAGTGTGGTACAACTCCAGTCTCCAGAAAGCCTTCTGGCAACCCACCCATTCTTTTCAGAGGATATGGGGAACTGTGGCTGGTGATGGCAGAGCTGCCCAAACAGCCAAACGCCTCTCCCTTCATCTCCCCACGGACTGCTGCAGGGAGCTGGGGTGCTGTGGCGGGGGTTCATACCGCTGTGCCGCATCCTCCTGCTCCTTCTCTTCCTCACCCTCCTTCTTCTCCCCCTCCTCTTCCTCTTCTTCACTACCAGCAACTGACAGTGAGTCTTCAAAACAGACAGCGAGTCTTCAAAACAGACAGCAGCAGCCCGCGGCCGACTCCTTCCTCCTCCCTCAGTTTCTCTGTAGCAGCTTTGGTGGCAGAGAGTGGCCAGAGGGTTTGCCAGGCACTGCTGCCAGGAGGAAGGGTGAAGGACTTGTCAAGTGGGACAAAGGTAGGGTTGTGCTTCCCAGGCTAGGAGATGGAGCTGCTTGGTGTTGGGCAGCCAAAATCTTAGGCTGCTGATTTTGGACCATCATGGCTTAAAAGAAGTGCTGCAATAAATATTTCGTTACATAAATTTAAAAAATAATTTAGTATTAAAAATATTTTTCCTTAAAATAGATAGCAAAAATATTTACTATGTGTTTTTGAACTGTTTCCTTTGATGTTGTTCATACCTCATTTTTTCTCAGTATCTGCAAAAATGTAAACAATAAAGATTTAAGGGCAAGGTTTCATGGAACCATTTCTAAGTGGCAATTTTATAAGGAATCAGAATTTAATTTTAAATTCTCTCATGTCAGCTGTTATGCCAGAAGTACTTGCATGTTTTTCCAATCAAAGAAAAGAAATAATAAGACAACTTTACTGGTTAGTGCAATTGATGCAGCTCAAATTCCTACTAAGCATGATTCTTAATATTTGGACAAAAGTATATTCACTGAATGAGCTGAAATGGGGCGGAAGTTACTGGGAACCAGAGTCTGCTGTCACAGTTTGTAAACAGAAGCTAAACAGAAGAAAGTATTTCATGCAAGCTTTTCTCTCAACTCACAATACAGGCTCAAGACCTCCCATTTAAACATATATCCTCTGGCACCCACACACACACACACCCCTAAGTGAAAGATTGAAGTGCAGCATGACCAAGGAATGATCCTTACCAGGATCGATACAATAAATACCAAAGGCAGTGTCTGCATAGAGGTATCTGTTCCTAATGTGTCATGTGCAATCACTGGCTGTGATGTAAAAACAGAAGGCAAGAGTTTATCAGGTTTCAGATTCAGCTGAATCACCCGGCCCACCCCTATGCAAAGGCCAATGTGCCTGGAAGTAAATTCAGTTCAAGTGCTCTGTGTGTTTTCCAGGGTGTTGAGTTTCTGTTTTGTTGTAAATATGATCTATTACAATATTCTCTAACATTCTACTGTCAATGTTTCACCATTTCCAGGGGCACTTCTCATTCCTTGTTTTCCTCCATGTATTGCTGAAGGAAAGACCAACTGGCTCCGCATGATAGCTTTTGTATATTAAATAATTTCATTGTGTTTGAGCAACAAACTAAAAACAGGACGCTTGACAGTTACGATATAATTCAGTGGTTTCAGCCCGTAGGAAGGAAAATTCATGGCATGGTACAATGCAATGCTTGACAACTATTTCATCTTCTTTTCCTTTGTTTCCCTGGAAAACTGATAGCTACCTGTTATCAGCAAGAAAAATAATTCACATGCAGAATCAGCATGAAGGCATAAAGTCTTACTTTTAAAAGCAAATATTTTTTTTCCATTGCTGAATTCATGCTTGAAAAGCATATTTACTTATGGATATAACTGTATTTGCATACAAAGAGATGATTATGTATATGCTACACAAATACATATGCATGATAACATTATATGCATTTTATGCTAGATTTATATAGATACAAACTTGCCTAGACAATAATAGTAAGACAATATTTTGGTACATATACCTATGTTCCTACCCTAGCTAGCACAGAAGGCAATGCTTGGGCAGGACACTCAGTGGGTAAGGTCTGTAGCGAGCAAATCCAGTCCCTAGGGTACATTCCCACAGCCCATGCACAACAACCCCAGGCAGTTTCACTCTTCCACCTCTCTGTAAAATGGGTATAAGAAATGTCTACCCATTGCAAGCCTGATGATTAACACTGTGAGGGCTTTGAGATCTAGTGCTGCAAACGCAGACCTTGCTTGTGCCTGGCCTGTGAGGGAGGAGAATATACTGATGAAACCGAAGCCAGCATGGTCTCAGCAGCAGGTTCTGGGAGAGGCAGAGGCACACCATGCACTGGCCTGCAAACAGATAAGAAGAGCAACCAATAGTTTCAATTTTACAAGTACGTCTGCCAAGCCCCAAAGAGTGAACGTCAACCACGACCAGGGAAGTTCCTGCCACAAGATCAAAAATGGGAAGGGACATGCTGGACAGCAGTTTGGTGGCTTCTCTTTTTATCCCTGAAGGAGACAGGGATCTCCAATGAGATTTAGGAGGGGGATTGAGACAGAGAAAGGCGTGGGTGCAAAGGAGACAACGGTGGGGTTATTCAGATCCATCCACCCACACATTACAGAAATGTGCTCCAACTGCACAGAACTCTGCAGTGGTTCCCTGAGAGCCACCCACTTTCACTCTTCACTCCCATTGTGGCTATGAACCTTGCTGGCTCATGAAGCATCTTTGCAACAAAAAGTCCATCCAAAACCTAAAAAAAATAATAAAAAAAAAAGACATAAGCAAACAGAAAATTAGTTTAAGACAGAAACTGAACTCTCTAATATCACTTTTCTGGGGTGGGGATCTCTTCCTTGAGGCATACACAGGGGATATGCTTTTCTCTCTAATGGGTAGAGAGAAAACAGCAGCTGGAGAATGGGAAATATAATGAAGGGAAAGAGGGAGAACAGAGGAAAAAGGGAAGAAGGAAACGGTGGGGAAAGATAAGAAAATCACAAAAATAAGTCACAATGAGGGAAAAACTGTCAAAAAAGAAAAGGAAAAAAAGATAAAGGAGGAAAATGAGCGTGGAACGAGGAGAGAAATGTCCTCTGTATGAAGAAAGAGGATGTACATCAGAGCACCACAAATTGAAACTTTTGCAAAACAAAAAACCCACAAAAATACTTAAAAGACACTGAAGGGTTGTCATTCCAGAGTTCCAATGGACAGCAGGCAACCTCTCCAGGGGTCATGGGCAAGTCTGCATGGGTGTCCCCCTGAGGGATCACCCAGGCCACATCCATGTTCCCACCACAGTGTGCATTGTGATTTAGTGGGCAAATGGAACCAGAGCTTCTGCCCTTGGTGCCGTCAGAATTAATTTTGCTTTTCCAAGTCTACACTGCAGTGAAGTTCACATGGCCGAGTGTGTGCTGGGAAGATGGTCCTGTCTTACTTTCTGCCATGCAAGAGCTAGTCATCATTCCCTTCCCATTTAATCCTGGGGCATGGCTGCCATCATCCTGCAGCACTCACAAATCTGGAATAAGCACCCCCAGGCTACAATTCCCCGTGGTGTTCCAGCAAAGCCAGGAAGTGCTGCAAGAAGAGGCAAGATGTGGAGCTGGCAAAGGAGTCCTTGCCCAGAGATGCTCATTAACCAAGGGGGCTCAGGGACTGAGAGCTCTTGATGAAGTGCTGTATCAGACAGCCAACTGCTCCCTCCTTGACCCACCTGAATAAATGCCAAGGGACCCTCAACAATTCTTGCAAGCCATCTACTCAGAAGGACCCAGCAGAGGTGGACTCTGAATGTGAATACACATTTGAAGAAGTACTCAAGAGTCAAAATAAAATAGACAATAAACTGAATTTTAAGGAATTCTTAAATATATATGGGTTTGTTAAAAACTCAAGTCTTTCATAGTTCTGTTGTACAACTGAATTCTTACATTACAGGAAATTGAGTGCAGAAAAGCAGGACTCCTTTTTACTTCCCAGCCCTGTCAGATGTGTTTTTCCTTTCAGCTGGTATCTTCCTATATTTTTCTTTTCAGTGAAATCTTTTCCATTTGTTCTATTTGTACACCTCATCTACTCTCTGTTAAATGTCTGTGGTGAAGTTACTTTGCAAACAAGCAAGGACACTTTTCTCACAAGTCTCAAAAAGTCTCAAATACCCTCTCTACACATCAAACTTCCTGCAAAAACAGACTTCTATAATGAAAAGCAAGAAATGCAATTCTAGATGCTGAAAGTGTTTGGGCTTTAACAGAGCCAAGCAGAGCTGCCTTCTCCGTTGTTCCTGAGCAAGCCTTTCCAGCCACTCGTGATGTCAGGAGGCGCCATTCAGACAAATAATTGCAACCCACATCTCTGTGGATTTTCCTCAGCCTTCATAAATAGACACTTTCTTTGTTGCTCCATCATGTGAATCTAATGAGTGGGGCTTTTTTGACATTGGAATTAAATCAGGAGTGCAAGCACAGGCACCAGTCTGACTGTGTCTAGACCCTTCCTCCCCAGGCCCCTGTTGGCAGAGAGGCACTCAGGGTGTGAAGCAGATGTCTGGCCTCCTTCAGAGAAACACCCAAAATCCTGCCCAGCAGCGTGTAACCATTCAAAGTCAGTTCCCCAAACCAGCAGGACTCCAAGCCTTAGCCTGCTGAAAAGCACAAAGGACTTACCCTCTCCAGAGCCCCAAAGCTGTGGAGAAGGAAGCTGCAGAGGCAGAAGCCCAAGGCTGAGAGATGACTTGGGTTGTCACCAACAGTCTCCAGGTTTTTCATCCTGGAGACTGACCGATGGACACTACCTGTGTTTTACACCTCTTCTATTATGGTACATCATCCAGACTCCTCTAGGACACCAACTTCAACCAGTGTTGAACAACTGGCTGCTTGAAGAGCTGGAGAAAGAGTGAAGAAGGTGGTTTTCTCTCATCTCATGGAAGTCCCTGTGAAGGGTGGCAAGGACAAGGGGAAGACAAGAAAGAGAAAGGACAATGGCAAAGAAGCCCAAAACAATGTCATCAAGATCCTAAAAAGCTACCAAAATCAGGTAGCTGAGTGGGGAGATTGTAAAACTCACCACTGAGTACACTGAATTTCTCTGCAGCAAACTGGTTATCAAGGGTTGTAGTCTGAAGACAGTGATGACGGAATATTTCTGACTCACTAGAACAGCTCTCCATTTTACTTGCTATTCTGACAGGTCTTCAGGAACGTGTCTTCGTCTCCCACAGTTTTGCAGTATTACAGATTTGCATTATAACTTTTCATTTCAATTCTTGTTTCTCCAGGAACAAGACAGTATTCTGTGGCCCAACACAGCCCAGAAGAAAGCCTCTGCAGAAGGAGTCACACAAATCATTTTCATCCCCTCTTTGTCTTCAGCTTGATCCAGCTGCAGGTGAGAAAGGAGACTCAGTGGTTGCTTGTGGTGTGAAATCAGCAGCCAGAATAGCCCAGTGGCCAGATGGCCACTCTCTTCCTCAGCAGGGTTATGGCCTAGCTGACACAGATTGCTGCATGTGCAAAAATGTCTGAGCCAGACAACGAGATCTGCAGCTGAGCATGGAAGTGGGTAAATGCCATGGAGGTAAATGCAAGGTCAAGAAAATGGCTAGAGACAGAGTGCAAAGTGCTAAGCAGATCAGTGACAGGCATCCAGAAGGGATTTTTCACAAGCATGCTGGCACGCTGTGCTGCACAGCTTGCTCTGCTCCATAGGTTTCAAGCAAAAGCAGACTGTGACAAATATTTTGAGAGTGCTTAGCGGGAATCAAAGCTGCGAGATGTTGAATCTGCACTGGCAGAGCCAAGCAAAAAGTGGCGAGTGAACTTTTTCCTACACAGATTGCACCATGGAATAAGTTCCCTGATTTGCAGAGACTTTTTACACTTCTTGTCATAGGCAGCCCTGCTGTGAGAAAGTTTCTGTAAACCTCTTCTGCAACACCACGGCAGCATATCTTGTTTGAATCAACTGGGGTGGAAAATAGGTCAAAAATTTTGAATATGGTTTCATATTATCAACCCACAAGAGCTGTTGAATGCTCACGTTGGGCATCGTCTTGCAGCAGACGAGGAGAGCAGCCTGGCAGCTGCTACGCTCAGCACGGTAGCGGTGCCGTGTTGTTCCCTTGTGGATGATTCACAAGGGCTTGGTGAGGGAAGCAGGCAATTCGTGGCAGGAATTTCTTCTAATGCCGTGTGTTTAGCTAGAAACCAAAAGAGCAACCCAGGCCATTGGAAACAATTCAGATGTATGATTTTCCTTTTGAGAAGACAACAGCTTTTGCTAGCCGTATCACTGCGGGCGCAGCAAGAACGTGGGAGAAAAGCCCTTTTCCTCAGTATAGTTCACGTGGCTTGCACAAAACCTTTCCTCAGCTAAGTTGGGGGGGAAATGGAGTTAATTAACTTTTTATGGCATTAAAATGGGCCTCTGCTGCCTTCTAACAATACCTCCAGGCAAAGGGGAAAGTATCTGCAATCTTCCTAGTCATAAGGTGGAAGAGCATCTTTCAAGTCCTTTTTCTGCTGTCCAAGGCTTCTGGGGAGATGGGCGTTTAAGAAACTGTGTGTGGCTTTGTTTAGCAGTGGGTAAGACTCACCTGCCATGACTCAAGCATGTAAAACTTACGGTTTTAGTCCTTGCCAATCACCTTTAATTCCATTTGTAGCTGAGGAAGAAAAACAGGCAGAGAAAAATCACTTATCCAAAGCCCAGCCTGAGAGACATGAGAGCAGAGTAGTCCTCTGTTTTGATTTCACAGAATCATGGAGTGGTCTGGGTTGATTGGGACATTTGATGTCATCTAGTTCCACCCCCCTTGCTGTGGGCAGGGACACCTTCCCCTAGAGTAGGCTGCCCTAAACCCCATCCAACCTAGTCTTGAATTCTTCCAGGGATGAGGCATTCACAGCTTCTCTGGACAGCCTGTTTCAGTGCCTCACCACCTTCACAGTAAAGAATTTCTTCCTAATATCCAATCCAAATCTACCCCCTTTCATTTTAAAGCCATTACCTCTTCTCCTACCACTCCATACCCTTGTTCAGTGTCCCTTTCCAGCTCTCCTGTAGCCCCCTTCAGATACTGGAAGGTGTTCTAAAGTCTCCCAGGAGCCTTCTCTTCTTCAGGTTGAACAGCCACAAATCTCTCAGCCTGTCTCCTAAGGAGAGGTGCTCCTGCTCTAATCACCTTCATGGCCCTCCTCTGGACTCATTCCAACAGGTCCACATCCTACTTGTGCCAAGGACCCCAGAGCTGGATGCAGACCTCCAGAAAGGGTCTCCTGAGAGTAAAGTAGAGGGGCAGAATCACCTTCCTTGACCTACAATAAAAGACTAAAAGTAGTATTTTATTAATACCATCGTTACTATTATTACACAGTACTTATAAAACACACAAATTTACATTTAGCTGTGAGTTTACAGGATCTTTAAGGTCCCTTCCAATCCAAACCATACTATGATTCTATGATTTAAGACCATCTTTCTGCTTCACTTTGATAAAAGCTACATAAATTAGTAATCTATTAGTAATCTGTTAGTATTCAATCTCTGCTACTAAATTTACTTTAAAATGGCATTCCAGTGTTGAAGTCCTACTAGCAACTTAAAAATTAGTATGTTGACCTGAAAATGGGCTGGGAAAGGGAGAGAAGATTGACAGTGCCTTTGAATCCTGCATGGATTATAGTCAGAATTACCAATGTCCTTTAGAACACCAGAATGTTCTTGTTTGGAAGAGGTGAAGATGGAGTCAGCTGGTCCTGGCACTACAAGGGGTAGGTTTCCTCCCTCTCAGATTGCTCCCTTCACCTGCTAACCCATTATTTTAACAAAGACTTGTTTTCATCAGCCACTCTTCTGCAGGGCTCACCTTACCTACCAGCAGAGAATGCTGATTTCGTATCAGAAGTGGAGAAAAGGCAAAGAGCAATGATGAGGTAGAGCATAAAAAATACCTTATAAAAGGGGTAGAGAGGGAACCTTGTGGCAGGAACCAGGAATTCCAGTGTGTTGAAGCACCTTGGGAATGTGAGAGGACTTCTTTTCTTTTTGTGAAGGTAGGAAGAACTACTTTAAGGTAATGTGTGCAGAAAGGGAATACTGAGAGTCCAGGGAGGTGCCAGCAAGAAGAACCAAGGATGAACTTAGAGAAAACAGCATGGAAATCTGTCAAAGGCATGGAAAGTTGCACACACTATTGGTGTCTGACTCTCCAAAGATCTGTTCCACTTAAAAGAAATAAAACCTTTTCTCAAGAGTATTTAGACCAGGGCTTCTTGTACTTACTGAGAAACAGAGCATGTACAACCTGCACAGTAAGAAAGAGAAATATTACAGAGAAGCAAGCTATGAGAGGAGAGCTGTCTCCTGCCCCAGGAGACAGCAATTTCCAGTGCCACAAACATCACCTTGACTAGGAACGAGGCTCTTCACCATTAGAAGTGAGACACTGATTTAGAAAGCAGTGCTGCACTGAGAGGCAGCATGAAAGGTCTTGAAGAACAGACCTACATTTGCTGAACACAGCATCTCGTGGTCAGCTGAGATTTGGAGGATCATTCCAGCAGCAAGTTATTTGGTTGAAAAGCTTGAAAAACCTTGAACATGCAAACCATGGGAATGGTCACAGGAACAGAGGTGCAGTGCTAGGGTCACACGCCAGGTTTCTCCCAGGGAAGGGATATGCTGGCACAAGGGTTCGTGAAGGTCAAAACAAACCTGAAGGCTCTCAGGCAGCCATCCAGGTAGCCTGGAATGAAAGCCAGGGATGAGTATCCTCTGCAACTCAGCAAGTGCCAGCTGAGGGTAAAAATGGGGGAATACTTACAAAAACAATGAAAAAAAATTTAACAGGAGAGGATACCCCATGAGCTGTAACTCTGGCACATGCAGAACCTTGTACAGATCTGTAGGGGTGGACTGTAGGCTCCAGAAACATTAAGCACATTAAGTGCTTGTGGAGGCAGTCCCCAATGCTTTCAGGGAATATTAAATCCAAGCAGAGCTACTAGGGAGACATCCCGAGGACCAATAGGAGGAAGATGAACAACCTGCATGGCCAGCTGACCCTCTCTTGCCCTGTTAAAATCTTCTGGCTTGAATCAGCTGCAGCTCATATTGACCTATCCACCCAAGCATCCTGATACCACGAGAAACCACCATAAAATACAGGACAGAAATCCAGGGGGGTTTTTCTCCCCTCACTACCTTCTTCCTTCTCAAATTTTTTCTTAGCTATTGTTCTACAGAAGGCACAATGACCAGTGCAGATCATCATTGCCTCCTTCACCAGCACCACCAGAAAGGAGTGGTTTCAGGTGACTTTTGGCCAGAGCCAGAGGGGTGGTCTTGTAGTGCCTGGAGCCACTGGCTGTGAGAAGGAGCAGGGTGAGCCCACCCAGAGCGCTGGCCCACATCAGAGCAATCCTCCCACACAGGGACTCAGGATGAAACTGAAGCCACTCTTCATTAAAGCACACCTCCCTAATTCCTGTCACGAAGGAGCAGTTGCATCATGAAGTGCCACATTGCTTTGCAGCAGCACCCTTTGGGGAGATACAGTGCACCGGATCTGGGTCACCTCCTGTAGCCTGTGAGGTACATCCCTGCTGTGCTGTGATACAGGAACATCCTAAAGCAACTGTTGGCACCTCTTCGGGGTCTCTTTCAGCAGCTGCAAACCCCACCCAAGCTGATGGTGCTCCCAGTTCTGCAGACACAGCGTGGATGCCCTTTATTGCAGCACAGGAGATGGAGGAGATGACTGCAAAAGGGCATTTAGCAGCAGAGCAACCCGGGGAAGCAGCTCCTGTGGTGCACAGCTTTCCTTACAATGGGTAGCACCCCCACCATCACCTCTGCTGCATGGGGAGAGCCACACAAAGCTGTCGTGCTGCTGCCAGGGTGTTCACAGGTGAGATAATCTCCCCTCCTAACAGGAAAGAGGCACATAAAGTGGGTGTAGGTGGGGGAGGATTCCAGAACACAACAAACAGGTATTCACCACTCAGCAATTACACCCCTGCTCTCCCAGGTGCCTGCGCCCATGTCTGTGGGCACATCTGCCTCCCACCCAGAGCGGGCAGGAGACATTCACATCTGTCCCCAGGGGGCATGGACAGGTGGGTGATGGGTCATCTGGGACTTCATGTTCTCTCTTTTGGTTGGTTGTGACGAAGGCAAAACATAGAGACATTATAAAAGGCTTCTCTTGTGCAGGCCAGTGCAGTGGGCATGGAAGTTGTCCTGCTCTGGCTTTGAAGTGCCCAACTTCTCCCCACCAACTACACCAGCCTTTCTGGGCTACCAAGGAGACAGATTAAAGATTACATTTTAGGGACCTTCCTCAGATGCTGTCAGCATCATTTGTCAGCAGCATACTCGGGAAATCCATCACCCTCTGCTCCCAGAGAGTGCTGGTGGCAGTGGGCTTCTGGCACAGCGTATCTTGTCACCCCCTCTGCAGACTCAGGAGAGCCATCTCCACCCTCTAGCTGGGAAACATCCTCTGGGGTGTAATTCCTTGTTTTTTCCCAACAAAGAGAGCACATGACCTCTGGAAATTATGAGTTTGGGTACCATGGAGTTATGGCTCTTATAACCAGCATGAAGCAAACATTGAGTTGAGGAATAAGTAAAATATTGTGGAACAGAAAAAGGAATTATCCTTCGTGAGTATTTTCAGAGGAGGTTATTGAAACACTGAACAAACATAGTCCTAGAGACTTCTTAAGCTTCAAAGTATTTCTGTAATGTATGTAAAAACACATTAAGCTGAAGCTCCCTGTTCATATTTGGGGTGGGAAAGTGTAGCTCCTTAACATGTGTAGCAACCATAGCCCAGCAGTTAAGCACAGGAAGTGAAGAAGAATACCACAGACATTTTTCTTGTGAAAAGTTAACTAGTCTGTATTTTACCTGAGTAAGGGTGTGGCTAATATATAAGGGCTAAAATCTTTTTAGGGTGTAACAATCTACAGTAGTCCTTCTTTCTCTGGGATAAAGGTTTTCAGTCCTCCCGTGAAAATATCACCCAGGATGGAAAAGGCATTTATCAGGACATTGGTTCAAGGGAAAACCTTGCAATGTGCTGGGTGAGGGGGGGGATGAGAGGCACATAGTTGGGCTGGCACTGGGAACTGCAGTGCTATTTGCATGTGCAATTTCACATCCATTAACACAACTTCGGGAGAGATTCCAGAGCTTTAATCACTCCGATTGATTGTGATTAGTAATGATTTGCTGCGGTGATTTGCAGTGTATTTCCTTATAATCCAGTTTAAGTATGAATCTGCCTTGCCACTTTCTGGGTAATTCAGATAGCCTGCAAGAATTGTTCCTGTGGGAGTAAAAGCCTGGATATTGTAACACCAATTTCCATCATAAGATGCTTTTTAAATAAATCAAAACAATTGTTTTCACTCAGGTCTTTGCACTGAACTGGCAAATATATCTTGCCCAGCTGCTGCAAACTCTGAACCCATTTTTTAGAGAGCCTACTGTGACAATAAAATTGATACATAAGCTTTAAAGGAATGAGTGTCGACCAGCTTGTCATACCACAACATTCATAACACCTTCAGGGAGCAGAAGAAACAGTTAAAAGGAAAGTTAGCTGACTCATTTCGTGAGTAGCTGGTGTTACTCGTAGCAGCTTGGAAGTTAACAGATAAAAATGTTATCACAGCCAGCAGCAATATAGCCCTAACGACAACAGACAGACTGATGTATGAAATAAGTCCAATTAACTGTCTTAAACATGGGTGCATCTTGGATTTGGCATTAATATTCCAGTAGTATGCTGGAGACCAATTGACTGCTGTAGTATGCTTTAGAAGAAAAATCTTGCATTTCTGCATCTTCTGCTGGAGAATAATTTTATTTAAAGACATATAGAGACTTTAAAGTGCTGTTCCTTTCAGGTAAATAGGCCAAATTTTTTATTCAATCACACCAGTATAACTTCAGTTTACAGTAACTCCACTGACTTCATCAGCACAATTAAGCACTGCAACAATTTACTCAGTCATGCTGTGGACTCATCATGACTGGAAACCATTAAATCACAAATTTTTGTCTCGTTTACTTGTTTTTTTACTCTGAAGCAAGGTCTAGTTGAAATTAATAAACCACCCAGCTTGCACTGTACATAGATTATAGGGATATGTTGCCTCCCTTTGAGTTCATGATGCATGAATCACAGGTCTTGTTCACCTGGGAGATTCAGGAGCTCCAGGGTGACATGGGATGGCACGGATAGCTTTACTTCTCTGCAAGCATCTTGGTGCAACACAGCAATCTCTGTGTTGAACCATTTTGATGGGGAGTGACACACATTCATCCCAAAGACAAACCCTTGTCGGGGACCTTTGAACTGACCTAGCCCTGGATGTCCTGGATTCAAATCTTTATCTCCATTCCTGTGAAAAGCCAGACCGTGCACCCTGACAGTCACAGCTCATTTGTAATGACCAAAAACTCAGCATGCGAGTGTCTTCCTGTAAGTGTCTCAGCAATTAATCACTTGCGTCACCTGGATTATCAGAAACCACGAGTTATTTGTTGATTTGTTGATTTTGGCTTCTGTGTAGTAAAATCCTGTGTCTGTGGAGGTGAGCAGGTCTAGCAAATGGTTCAGAAAAGGGTACTGTCTTTCCATAGCCCAATTAAAAATCAGGGACTGCTGCTAAAAAGGCTGTCTGAGGGGAGCCACAGAAACTACTCAGATTAGTGGCTGCTCTATCTGACCTAATTATAAGAGTCAAAGCGAGGAGAGGTGTGTTAACAGCTACATTTAATTTTTTATTGCATTTATTTGACAGCCACCACAGTCATTTACTCCTGGGCAGGATCATGCTGCCAGCGAAGAGGAGTGTGTTCATCCCACAACACAGTTATACCAGACCACAGCAAAGTGAGGAGATAACACTCCAAATAGGGCAGGTTTTGAGACCACAGCCCAAGGTGAACACTTGTGGAAGGCCCCAAGCCCCTCAACTTCTTCTTTTTAAGTATAGAGAGAGCAAAAGAAGTAGGGGACACTTGCCACAGGATTATAATTTCTTCCCATTTTATGCCTGATTCTGTATCCTTTTACAGCAGTAACAACTTCTCCCAGCTTGCCTGCACGATGGTGACAACCTCAGGCCACAGACAGGACATGGGCGTGTTTTCTTTCAGTGCCCCTGACCATTGCCACACACTGCAGAGGCAAGCCATGGCCATAACACTGGAGCTGCTACCACAAGTGACCCTTTCCAGTACAGCATGTCCTGTTTGGTGCCCAGACCCATCCTGTCTGGAAGGAAAGGCTGATTTTCCTTCTCCAAAAGACTCTCACCCCACACCAGGCATCACACAAAACCAGGCAGGGGCTGCATTCTCTCTGCCAGGTTCTCCTCCGCCCAGTTGCCTGCCCCCCTCTGCCCACCACCCTGGCACATACCCCTAGTGCTTTTTGCCAAGAAATTGTTTTAATGTTTGGGGTTTTGTTTGCCAAGCATTAACACAGGCTCGCCTCCATATTTCTGTGCTGCTCCACCCTTTCTTGTCTTTTTAAATCCATGCTCAACTCTCAATTGTGTGAGGTGTGTAGAAGCGCTCACCGAAGTGAGAATAGCAAAATCATGACAAAAATTAAACAAACAAAAATAAACTCACAATAATTTAGCTCTTTTTTGCCAGTCTAAAACCATCTTCTTTCCTGAGCAATGACTGGAGTGACCTTCTCTGTCTGGAAGAACTGGGACAAGTAAAAAAAGTAATAATTAAATGTTATAAATAACATCCAGCAACACCCCTGACACAACCACAGGTGGGACAGATTTTTCTCTGGGTCGCCTTCCCAGTTTGCCCTGTACTGTTACTGTATGAGTCAGGAAAAGCTTTCTCTACAAGCAGGGGTGCCCACCCAGTGTGTCCATTTCAGGTTTCAGCAGACTCCAGTGTGGTCACTGAAGGAGATCTCCATGCCCCAAGCCTCTCCTTTCTCCCTTTCCTCCTTCTCCTTTCAGCTACACAGCAGTGGAAAGTAAAGACAGCTTCTCTTTCCCATCGTGTACAGGAGAGGAGGGATAAGATTTTCCTTCCCCATTTCCACCTGGTAAGATGGGGGAGAAGATCTGATTTACTAGTCTCAGTGCTTTTTTTCATGGCTGGGTGAGAGGGAAAACTGCAGCACTCACCCCTCAGCTCTGGATGATGGCCAGAGATGATGCTGATGGGTCTCAAGGCACTGGGCATCCTGGAGAAGACCAGGGATGTGCCCATTAGCCTCCTGACCAGGTAATAGCTCCAACTTCAGCCTCCTTGGCCTTTCCCAAGTCTGCTCCTGTTGCCAACACAGTGCTTTGGCAACTGAAGGAGATTGGGGATAGCTCCAGGAGGGATAAAGGATCCCCCCCCCCCCGCTCAGCAGTATGGTGGAAATACTTCAGTGGTGGGTGATTAAACAGGTGAAACCTATCTGCTTCCTACTTTGCATTCTGATTAAACACTCACTTGGAGGATGTTCTGCAGAAAAAGAGACAAAGACAAGTTATTGCCAATATCCATGGAGAATTGGGAATGACCCTTGCATGGCCTCATTCAAACTCCAAATAATACTACTGCCAAGACAGAAACCTAAGTTTTGCTTAAAATTTTGGGAAATGTGGGGCACAGGGAGCTGCAGGAACTTCACCCCTGAGCCTGTGGGAGTGCAGCTGGGTGCACCATGGCTCAGGGATGAGGGGATGTGGGCCAAGCATCAGCCAGCCAAGACCACCTCCCCTCAAAAGTGCAGGGCCTGCTCCCTCCCCTCTTATCCAGCGCTTCTCCCTGATGAACGTGACCCACCGTACAACACAGCACAGGCCAAAGCTTTGGAAAGCCAGCCATTCCCAGCTCCTCGGTTCACAGAGGAAAAATGTCAGAGCTGGGTGTTTGAGTTACAGTTTTGGTCAGCCCTATTATCATCACGTTGCAGAAAAACTGCCTGGGGTGTCGGTTAGGTTCACACCAAACCCACAGATTTCACGGTACACACGTACCCAGGGATTCAGAGCAGCCTGGGAGAAGGCAAATCCCCTCCATCATCTCTTCTTGTCAGATGCTTGGCCATAAAGTCTCCTCCAGCAGGGATCTGCCTGCAGGGGGGCCCCAGCCTGGCTTTCCAAACAAGGGTACTGGCCTTGTCTTCCATGGGATTTGGTGCTGGAATCTGTAGCATTAACAGCACAGCTCCTGTGGCTGACAGCACACAGGGTCAGGCCTCCGTGGCTCCTGTGAGGGAGGGATAACCAGCAGCACTGTGCTCTGGGCAAGCAGAAGAGGCAGAGCAGGAGCCTGGAGGAACTTGTTTCACCAAATTAAAAAAAAAAAAAAAAAAAAAAATATTAGGCCGGGAAAGGAGCTTTAACTTTTCACATTTGCAGACACTCATCAGAATAGGATCCTTTCTCTGTGGAGGGGGAGAATAGAAGCTGGGAAACAACAATGGCTTTTAAAGCAGCTGCAGAAGGCACTTAGCAAGGAGCAGGAGATGTTCCAGGTCTGGAAGAGAGGGAAACAGACAGCTGGCCACTGCATGGCACTGAGCAGTCTCTCTTCTCCCTGCTGTATCCTGGCAGGACCCATGGCAGCACCACCAGCCATGGGGGTGCCTTGAGTGGCTTTAGGCAGCCTCCATCCCCCTCTGCCACTCTGAGTGCCATGGCTTGCAGTGACAGAGGAACCAGTTTGACTGCAGTCCTGAATTCAGACAAGCAACCTTTCACGTGCCTGGCAGCCGCTCCTGATTTTGAAGCAATCGGAAACTCGGATTTACACCCTCATGACACCAGCACAATCCATGTCTGGATATTGCTGCTCACTATCACTGCCAATCTGTTAGAGCACTGCCACACTGGGGCCTGGATATCTTGTGACTGTCCTAAAGCAACCTTTCTCAAAAAAATAGCAATATTAAGTTGTTTTCAGAAGAGAGAGGGGAAAAAAGCAACTTCTAATAATTCCATTAGAACAATGTTTCCCTGGGTATTGAGCTCTATGATCATAGGGCCTTTTGAGTGGATCACACTGACAGCACCACTGGAGAAATGTTCACTTTCAACTTAAAATTAGGCTAAATTTGAAAAATGCCTTATATTTTGTTTTCCACATTTTCCTTTTATTTTCTCACTTTTCTCTTATAACTTTACATCCAGCTTTATAAAATAATTTTGCACCTGCTGCTACCATATGTCATATATATATATATATATATATATATGATGGAATAAGCCCTGGTCTAAGAGACTGGGAAGTTTTTAGGAGCAGCTGTTGGTGTGTGCCTCCAGTTCCATTCTTCCCACTGGAAAGCACTAAGCAAATATCTCCTGACCAGATAGGCTTAGGGTGAGTTCAGAGTAAAGACTTGTCAGATTTAAAATGGCACTTTGCTTGAGCAATCCCATTGATTACCGGGGGTAATCACCAACCTGAGGAACAAGATCACAGCTTTGCCCTCAAATCTCCAGTGGCTGTTTTGTTCACACCTTTTCCCTTATCCAATGTGGCTGCTGTGGTGCTGAGCAACAGGATCCATTCTATTTTAAAAATTATCTCAGAAGATAAGATTATCCCACCTTTGAAAACCGCCCAGCTTTGCAGAGCATCCTGGGCAGCCCAGGAACCCATCTCAACCAGGAGTAAGCAGCGAGCAGAGTCCAGCCCTTCAACAGGCAAAATTCCTTAGACATCAAGAAACTAAGAATAATTCTCCAGTGAGGCCAAGTGTCAAATGGAGCCTCACAGGTGCTGTAGCACAGAGGGCAAGCAATCACGAGTGCCTCCTCGGGAATCCCCTGACCCCAGAAAGTCATCTCAACTTCCCCAGGACGAGCTGAGAGGACACACCAAGGAAAGAGGGAGTTTGCATCCCCATCCCTACCTGATCTGCACATCGCAAATGCTAGAAGCGGCTGGCATCCCCGCACATTTAGGTGGGCGAATGCTTGCCCGCAGGGAAGAAGAGACGCTGCTTTCCCCACCACCTGGCTACGAGGCGTTCTGGGAACGGGGCTGAGCCGCACTGCTCTCCCTCCCTGCCTCCCCACTTCCCCAGTGAAATCTGAAACGCGGCTATTTCTGCCACCGCTGACAAACACCGTCACCTTTCGCTCCCCCCCCGGCGGTGACAGGGCGCAGCCCTGCCCGGGACCGCAATGAATCATCGCCCGGCGGCTCCCGAGCCCTCCGGGCAGCCCCGCGCTGTGCGGCGGGGACCGCAGCCCCAGCTGCAAGGAGAGGCGGGGGGGGCTGCATTGCATTTGGCTTTGACTGGGAAAATGGGAGTAAAAGACCAGGCACTGCAAAGAAGAGAGGAGAGCTGGCTCCCTAACGCCCCAGCGCCTGGGACCGCTATGCAGAAGAGTTAAAAGGTCAAGGGGAGCTCCCTTCGGCTGGATGCTATGTCCCAGTTTCTTTGTAGGATCACAGATCACGGGACATTGCAAGTCCACTTTTCGTTTGGAAAGAAACCAAGTAAGCTTTGGATATCATGCAGCCAGCAGTTGCACTTCTTCAGTACATGGCTTGATCCAACCACCCTCACATCATTCCTGCCACCCAGGATGGCACTTCTAGTTTTTCTTCAGGCTTCCAGCTCTTCTTTGAGTAAAATATAGAGCAGTTTATTGCACGGTTACATCTGCAACTTGTCCCCAAGGGAATAAGGGCACCCTGCTACGAGCAAAGCCTTGCCAGTTTTGGCCAAGGGCTCTGCTGCCATCTCAGGGTGACACTCACCCTCCTCCCTCGACGCCAGCGCTCGCCACTTCCATCTTCCACAGGCACCACATTCTAGAGCACAATCAAACCTATTGTTCAGCTTTAGAACAGTTTTTGCTTTAATCTACTGGAGGGAACAGCACGAGGATTTTTATATCTAATCAAATAAATCTACACTGACATCTTGTGGAGATCCTGAGACCAAAATGCCACAGCTGCTGGGCAGGGTGGGATTTACACCTTCGCCATGTCCTGCTGGACACTAGCACAGAGGCAGCTGGACTTTCCAAAGCAGCTGCAGCTGTGCCTGCAGTGAAAAACAGATCCTGCAGCCTCAGAAGTCATTGTTCTCTGCCCACAAACATAATTTTAAGTGATCCTCACAAGCCCAACTAAACCAAGACTATTTACTCTTAAATCCTCACTGGAAGCAACACTGTGGCCATTCTTATGTAACTGCTGCTTCAGGCTTCTCAAAGCACAAGCTTCTGATGAGGACTTATTTTCATGCTGAAATTTAATTATCTCTGTAAGTGCTGCAAAAAATGGACCTAAGTAGCACTCAAGGACTCCTTTGATGCTTCTCTTCATCTAAAAATACATGGGTTAAGAAAAAACTGCCTGCAGTTTGGGAACCTGTGCAAGATTTTCCTCCATATTCATCCCAATCATTTTAGCCCCTCTTGCCAAGTCCAAAGGGTTAAATTAAGCCACTGCCTTCTTTCTTCCAGTGCTCAGGAAAGTGTTCCAGGAGTACAAGCCTCCTGTTAGGCACAGCCCACAGTAATGCTGCAATGAAATTGCTTGGCAGGGGTTAACACCAAGAGCTGGAATCCCAGCACAGATAATCTCACAATCCAACCATACAATTGTTCCTCCAGTTTTTCTTACTACCATCTAGGGAGCAAATGCTCCATCTCCTCCAAGATGGCCAGAGACCCTCTGGAACTGCTGGGGTAGCACCAGACAGGTGGAAAATGGAGACTACTTGGACTGAACAGAAAGTGGGGGAAAAGACTTCTTAACAGTGTAGCATCCAGGCTGGGGAAGCCATGACCATCATTCACAGTGCTAACAACAGCCACTGCTGCCTCCAGCAGTGAAATTCTTAAGCCTTTGCCTGCAATTCCCAGTAACTCAGCCATCCCCACTTGAACAAAAATCCCTCCTTCTGCTACACACCCACTGTAGTTGCCTCAGAGGAAGAACTGTCCCCCAAAAATTGCACATGGACAATGTTCCCCACAATTATGGCTCCAGGTCATTTTGCTCCATCTTCTCACTCTTCTCAGGGCAGCATCAACCCCAGTCCCCCATCAAGGCCAGATAAAATTTCCTTTCCAGGGAGGCACAGCCTTAGCAGCACATTACAAGACCTCAGCTTCATGCACAAAGATGGAAACGGAAAAGTGCAGAATGTAACAAATGCCATTTTACTTGGGACAGATGCTAATGCTGAGCACATTAAGTTACCACATAGCACCACCTAACCAGTTACAAGAGGGGGGAAAAGCAGCCATCCAAAAAGCCCAAATGACTCCAGAGTGAGAATCACTAGCTGCAGCACTGGCTCCACTCTGAACAAAAGCTTTTATCCTTTGGGATTCAAAAGAAATGGGGAAATTTTCATGCTTGAAAGTGACTAATCTGCAAGCAATGCTTGAAAAGGTAGCAAAGCCTACTACCAAGCAGTTACACCCCCAAAATCCCCACACATAGAAGTCCTGCCATTTAGACTCTCATAGTTTGCCTTGAGCAGTCCCAGAAGCATCCAAATATATGTGCAGCTAGGTCTGATTATTCAAATCCTGTTGCCTAGTATTAACTCTCAAAACTATATTTAAGCACCTAAGAAGGAATTAATGCAGCTTTCCAAAGATCCTAAGCATCAAGAGCTCTTGTTAAGAGCTTACCCAAGTACTGACCTCCTAATGAATCTGTTTAAATGGCAACATTCACCTCAGTCCCAGTGCAGTGAAATTCAGTACGTTCATGCACTCCTGAACCTCTTCCAGCAAAAGCCAAGCTTGTGAGCGTCCTGTCTTTCATATCAAAACACAGACTACAGGCAAATACACAAGAGGAGCTATTTCTAAAATCCTGCACTGACTTCAAAGTCACTCTACCTTGTTTTAGAAGCTTGAAAACAGCAGGACGCAGGCTGTGCGCTACAGTTTGGTAGGAATTTGGGAACAGTATTTTTCAAGCAAAACATATCTGGGCATTGAACCAAAAATTAAAACTATCATAGTACCAAATGGAGATATTTTGATATAATTCTCACTCTCTCCATTCCAAAGCCAGGAAGCCTCTAAAAATTCCTGCAGAACTTGAATCTTGCTGTTCTTACAGTCAGAAAGTCAAAAAGTTGCTTTTCCTTTCCACAGCCTGAGCCTTTCCCTTTGCCAGAAGGGTAAACACATCCTGGAGATGAGCAGAACACAGCAACAATATTCCAACTCATAGAGAAAGGCAACTCTTTATTTTTCATTCTCTTTCGTGTAACTCCCATTTTTAAAATCAATTTGCATACAAAGCCGGTGTTTTACCATCAATCTGTAACAAATTCTATATTCATCCTCCTTCCTGCTTGAGTTACAAGGAAATGTGAGAAACACAGGAGTGTATTTATAGGGCCAGTAGTTAGCGTGGTTGGGGAGAACAAGGAAGAACAAAATATGCAGTGCTAGAAACGCTCTGTAAATTTAAGCAGCAAGGTCATTCAGAATCCTGAATTACGACTCAGTAGTTCTGGATGAAAATTTAGCAAAAGATAATGGAAGTAAAATACATTGCAATAGTTCAATAGATACGAAGGTCCATGCACATTTAATTGGAATAAAGGATTATCTAGAAAATATGAAGCTGCTTCAGCAGAATCAAAAGACTAGACAGAAAATGACAGTGGCACCACGTAATCTGTAGGCAACAACTCTCCTTGTCAGGAATGTCAAGATCTCTTTCCTGCCCTGCAGATGCAGGAGATAAGGTCTGACCTCCAAGCCAAGTCATCAAAAAACTGCTTGCTCCAGTGAAACAGCACTTTGTGGATCACCGGACATTCAGATCCTTTTTAAAACAATACTGATGGGAAGTTAAAAGCTTCAGAATGGATGTATGGATGGCATGAGAGACTTTAGAATCATCAAATCGTTTGGGTTGGAGGAGACTTGAGAGATTATCTAGTTCCAATCCCTCTCCATGGGCAGGGACATCTTCCACCTGACCAGGCTGCTCCAAACCCCATCCAATCTGGTCTTGAACACTTCCAGGGATGGGACATCCACAGCTTCTCTGGGAAATCTGTGCCAGTGTCTCACCACTCTCAAGGCAAAAAATTGCTCCCTAACATCTAATGCCAACCATCCCTCTTACAGTTTAAAGCCATTGATGGCAGCCCCAACAGCAAACCCTAAGGAACATCACTCCCGTGTTATTTTCTGTAACTTACCTTTGTAATGCTGTGCACACATCTCAGGAATACAACAGCCTTTCAACATGAGCATATGAACCAAAAAGCATACTATTCAAATCACTTTGTCATCACCAAAAACTTCAAAATGAACCAATAAATGTAGTTAGTGAAAGTGGGGAGAAAGGATTAATAATATCCAAACACCAGTGCGGATCATGAATTAGCAAAATGAAAGCATTGGAAGTTTTCCAGAATGGGAAAGAAAATCCAACCTGTCAAGATACAGTCCAACTGTGAAGGGTTGGAGAAGTGGAGTTAGACCTAGGATTTTGTATTTTGAAAGACTAGTTTCAAATTTAAAAGACAACAGTTCTGATAAGCTAAGTTACAAATGCACATTCCACAAAAACCATACTTCTCAGTTCCCTCTTTTGCTGTCAAAAGTATATATATACACACACACAGACACATATGTAAGAAAATATGACCTTTCAGTTTATTGATTAAAATACAACTTTCAGGCCACACGATCATTATGCACTGACAGTATTTCCATCCATAAGAAATCACACCCCTTGACATAACGATTCTTCATTTCCAGGGTAAGCACCTTCCCAAATCTCAAATCTCTTGAAGAAGTTCCTTCTTTTCCTCAAAATACTTCTGAAACCACTCAATATGTTCAACCTTCTGCTTAACACTGAGGTATGGGTTTTTTGAAAGCCCACAAATGACTAGTTCCATGAAGTGGCGGATAGGTCCTTCCTTGGGAAAGCCTTCGAGGTGTTTCTCCAGAAAAATATGTTCATGAAATTCAGCATCATCATCCATCCCTAATAGAAAGACAAAGCAAAAAAGACACAGTGGTTATCATAATACAATAGCAAATTTAACAAAGTAAAAAATAATATAGATTGAAAATAATCTTAAATTAGTAAAATTAATGGTTCTGCTTGCATTTCTAAGAATATGTAACATTTAAATCAACTTTCAGGCTTGAAATCTTGATAAAAGCCTGATGCTGGGGTGGAAGTAGGAGGAATAATTATAAATCAATCTTCTAAAATCCGGTTTGTTCAATACTTGAAAATTTTGATTCATCATTAGTACCACCTTTTAGATTGCAGGCACACTCTTCATTAATCTTTAAAGAGAACACTGCCTAAATTCTGCAGAGGATTAAAGAATACAAACTAACCTTGAACAAATAAGGAAACCTCATAAAGTATCAAATACTGAACAGCTAACAAACACGTGTCCATTCCAAGTCAAGCTTTTAACATCCTATTGCTATCAAATGGGCACAGAAATTTGGTTTGCTGACATCTTTTTAATCTGTGAGTGTATGATGATGTAGAAGTGTTGTGTATCTCACCAGCTGCTTTTAAGTCATAGCCATCACCAGAGATGATGCATTCAAAAGCCTCCACAGAACATGGGACAAGGATTATTGGAGACAAGGTAAACTTTTGTTTTCTTAGACCTGTGGATTTTTTTGTTGTTGTTCATACTATGATGGTAGAGATAAAGACTCAGAACAAGGCTGCTTTTGCTGTTCCTAATTTTAAGGGAAAAAAATAAAAAGCAGTCTGGGATTTGTAACAAAATATTATTTTCTTCAGTTAGATATACATGAAAACTTTTATTTTATCTCAATTTGCTAGTACCCTTAAATAAAAATCTGTTAATAGAGAAAACTACTGCACTTCAAGATGACAAAAATGAGAAGCCTATACCATACACATGAGTACGGTGTATATGTTTTTCTAAGCTAACTAGTTATGTTTTTCTATATTATTTGATAAAATTAAATCAGGACTATTAAAATTGAGGTAATTAAGCCACATAAGTTCTAAGCTTCACTCTTTGGTAGAGCTTCTACATTTTCAGAAGAAATTACGCACATCTCTGGGATGCGGAAGTCACTTAAATTGTTTTTTATTAAGTTTGCATTACTCTTTTCCTGCTTTAAACCTGAGGTACTACAATAGCTGAAGGAGCTGAGAAATACTTATATTTTTCCTAGAAATGTCTGAGTGCATCAATACCACAGCTGCACACATTTATCTCCTTTGTTCTTGAAAAAAGAAAGCAAGTTTCCTTCTTCAGACCTCTCTCAGTGTTCCTTTATGTTGAAAGTTAAAATAAAATTAAAAAAAACAGGTAATGTCAGTTCCAGAAAGTGTGTTTCTGCTGTGCTTGGAAAACTATGTCCAGGGACAGAAGCAGTGATAATCCTTTCACTATGCCACCCATGCTGGCTTTCCTCCACCAAGGGGAGGTAGAATCTCACTGTATCTGGATGATACTGGTTCATTTTTCAAAATAACAACCTTTCCAGATTTCCATCCTTTTGCTGATCTCAAAAATCCAAGAGAACTAAACCAAACAAACTCACTACTGAAAAAATCCAAATAATGCTGACAGTAAAATTTGGCCTTCTGGATGCTCTTTTTCTGGGGACAGATACATGGTATCAGGAGAGATACAATGTATCTAATAAATAATTTCACCAATTTTCATCTTTAACCCAAAATAAGCAATTTAGAGTCTCACAAAAATGCAGGACAGAAAGAAATATTATATTACATATTCTGCTCTCCTGTTTGTCAGAGTGTACGTGGTTTGGGGATGAGGTGCTATGTCCAAATACTTCAGTTAGACCATATATTTCAGTCCTCAAAAAAGTAAAGTGTGCATCACAGAAAAGGAGACTACAACAGTCCAAAGCATCAGAGGCTGAAGCCTCTGGCGGGAACAGATTAGATGAGATAATGACTCTCCTCACCCCTAGCAAGCCCTGACTCCTGCTGCAAGCCTGTCCCTCAGCCTCTCTTGCAAGGTCCTCAGAAACATAATTTGAAAGAACATGCATGCCTGGTGGAAGTCTAAAGTAGAGAATTTTCTTTTTCAACATCATAACTTCAAAGACACCTACTCTCAATATCCTATTTCCAAACCCCCACATGCTACAAAACAGAAAGTCTGGGGAATTTCGCTAGCTAAAACACCAGTCCTTCCAAGACATGACCAACCTTGTCTTAAAGATGTCAATCCAAACACAGGTGTTCATCTCTTATAGAGAGATTTTTCTGAGTTTTGCTGACATATAAAGATGACTGAGCATTCAGATGTAGTGAGAAAATGTTCCTGTCCATGGCAGAGGGTTTGGACTAAATAATCTTTAAAGGTTCCTTTCAACACAAAGTATTCTACCCTTTCAGGATTTTTAGAATTACATCAATCACGCTCCCCAGTAGGTCCCTAGAACAAACCCAGAGTTAGTAAAGAAACCCCGACGCAATGGTTGTGTAACTGCCAACTCTCTTGGGAAGATGATCCAATATTTCTCTGCTAGGAACAGCAGCAACTAGAACAGGACATGGTGAACTTTTGCCTGCAGAAGCCATCAGAAGCAACTGAGGAATGAATTTTCTGAGACCTTCCTATCCTATCACTTGTGCAGTAACAACCTCTGGCCCACCAAAAGCATTTGCTCTTTGTAAAGAGGTGCTAAGGCAAACTCACACCTATAATCTGCTCTGTCCTTTTTAGCTTTTTGAGTGATTATGGCATAAATGCACAGAAATAATAAATGAGGCACAAATAAGCACCTTTCCCAACTTTTTGCCATGGCAATCATGGTGCAGCATTAAAGCTACTTAGAAACAGGGGAGGCAAGCAGAAAGAAGGAGGAGTGAGAAGAATGTTATGCAAACTATACTAATGGTTTGCTAAACTGGTAAAAATTAATCAGAGGCTGCAGAGATGGAGAGGAAAAAAAAAGGTAATATTCTAACAGCGACTTCAACTGCATTGGACAAGGGAAAGGGCATGCAGGTAAGAGCAAACAACAGGGCAGTAAGGTATGGAGGGAGAAGACTGCTGCTGACCACTGTAGCAAGCCAGTATGTCTAGCCACATCTTCAGATGTTCACACCAAAATCATTTCAAAAACCATGACCTTGCCCTGGTGCCACAAAGCACAGCACAGTGCCTTGGTGAAGCACTCTAACGAGAACACCAGAAATGCTCTGGAGCCAAGAAAAAGTTACAAGAGGCTGTCTTTTGTATTTGGTTTAAAACTTTAAAGGCTTTCATAATGCTGGAAGTTGAGTATACATGCCTCCTCAGCAGAAAATGTAATTGCACTTACATTTTTAAAGCCACGATTTTGGCATAGAAGAATAATCACACAGTTCTGGATATACAAGCTGAAGTAATCTCCTCCTCATTGAGGGAAGTGGCTGTTACAAAACTGCAAAATTAACAGCAGAAAGGGGCATCTTTCTTCTTCTGCAGAGAAACTGAAATTACACCATGCTGATATACTCAGAGCAAGGTTCCCGAGCCTTTAACTGTGCTTTGACACACCTGAGGTGATTAACAACCTGTGGCTGGCAGTCTGATAGGACACAACTTACTGACTTGGTATTTCAGCCTGAGAGGTAACAGGTTTTGGAAGGCTCCACTGGTATTTTCCACATGACTAGTCTTTGTGGACAAATCAGTAAAGATTGCTGTTTTAACTATATGTAAAGACTCTTTGTCCATTGGCCGCCCCATCCCAGACAGCGCGGTCCCAGCCGCACGGCTGCAACAGGGAAACCATTGCCCGCCAAAGACACTTTGTCAACTGACGGCCCCAGACACTACGGTTCCAGCCACATTACAACAACACAAAAACCATGGGCCACAGTGGTTTTAAGCTTGCAAAAACATGACTAGAGTATACTTGGATTTCTACATGATGGAACAGATCAGTTCTGGGAGCAGTGATTAAATTCTGTGAAGAAACTGCCAAATAGGATGAGAATAAACATTAAGAAACAATGAAGCACATTATTCAATTTGCAACTCGGTATAGGACAGATTTTCAAAGACTCCCAGCCTCAGATACCAACCTGTTTTGCTCTCAGTGACTGAAACATTACAAAGCAGTTCTGTTTGATGTCTTTAAAGTCTTTAAAAAAAACCCCAAAACCCACAGCCAAGCTGTCCCGAAAGTTATGAAGTCCCCTTTCCTACACTGCACACTTAGTGTAGCTGTTCTTCACTTCCTTAACATTCACTCTCTCTGCTGGCATAACTTCACACAGAGCTTTTTTTTTTGTTTTTATGGTAATAAAAGAAAATACTGTGCAAAAAGATGCCTAATTAACATAGATGCCCAGGGTGAGTGAATATTGTGACTCTTTATTCTTATGAAACAGACAGAACAAAGGGAGCAAACAACTGTTTAACACTTGGCTTGCCCAGATATAGAACTGGCAGATAGCTGTTTGGGATTTGGCAAGACACTTGGTCCAAGAGCCACACCAAAGAACAGAATCAGCATTATAAAACACACGCGGCAGTTTTAAGATTCCCTAACTTCTGCTACGAGCTTAATTTAAATAAGTTGAAGAGTAAAAAGTATTATGCAAAAGACTCGAACAGCCTTTTGATGTTAAACACATTGGGGGTGAGGGTGGGAGTCATCCCCTTTTGGCAGCAGCCAATCCTCAGATCAGCCAAACCACCTGTAAGAAAGACTTCACCTGAAGAGTGCCAGAATGAGTTCATCTGAAGCATCTCTGATCTGGGACAGTCAGGAAGTTATGTTTGTTTACTATCAAAAGCATGACTCACAGCTGAAACACTATGTTAAAACAGTCAAAGGTCAAACATGCTCTAATTTTCAGAAAAGCTAAACGGAGACAGATAAAAGCTCACAGTGCACATACCAACTTCATTGTCAATTGGGAACTCCCACAGTATTCCTTCTTTAGTCCACTGGATCATCTCCTCAAAACCATTTCGGGGAGGCTGCGCAGTTACTGCTGCAACCTCCTTTGCGAACTCCAGATCCCAAATTGTTGGTGAAGATACTAAAAAAGAAATTTTGTAAAGAGCTGTCAGCAACCAAAGACTTCTCACTAGATAAGACAAAGTCCTCTAACATCAATCCTTACAGAGAGTAATACTTTCACCTGTGCAAATTTTTCTACCTTAGACACCAGCATCACCTTTCTCAAATGAGAATCCTCTGTTGACATGAAAGTTCTTTGAAGTTCTCAAATGTCTGATGAAAATCTATTCTGAACTCCTAGGAAATATTTATTTTTATGTCTTTCACATAAAGCAATAATTTAATTTTTCCACAATGGTTCTTCAGTTTTATCTTTCAAAAAATATGGATACAACAAATTCTGAACTTGACTGGTGCACTGTGCTAAAGGAACCTTACTTCTACAGGAGCTTTCAGGTTCTTCACAACTATATTCTCCTTCAGGGAAACAACTAAAATCCACAAGGCATGGCAATTCCTTCCCCAGTGCTCCCAAGTGTCCCAGGTTTTGTCTCTCAGACTGAGAAACCATGATTTCTTGTTCTTTTCACAAAGCTAAACAGTTCCTTCAGGGATGTATCTTTCCTGATTTTTTTTCTTTTAATCAAAGTGCACTGGTATTGCAGCAGTTACTCTTCTCAAGGAGTTCCTGTCTCTCCACCCAGGAGAACTGGTCACAAGCCCAGACTGAACCGCTTCGCTGAACTGAAGGGAACAAGCTGTTACCACGGACAGGGAGGGACCTCTGGGAGTGCCCTGGGCTGCTGTCGAGTGAGCTGGCCTAAGCTGCATTCCCCTTTGTTTTCCTGCTTCCCCCTGTTATCAATTCATCCTAAGCTCCTTGGAACACTGATCTTCATCTGAATTCAAGTATTACAGTTCACTTGGAGTATATCATAGCCAATAACCCATTATTTTACTACTCTTGAGTGTAAATACTTGAGGTCAAGATATAATTTCATCTTTGGCTCAGTGGCTTACAACTTAACTGAAATTAAAAAAAAAATCTTCTCCCCCTCCTTTAAGAGAAATCACAATGAAAGGACAAACAGTATTTTTACATACAGAAAAGTGTTTTCGGGGTTTTGTTGTGTTAAATCAGAATATAATTATTCAAATAATTCCTTAAGAGGGAAATTTCCAGAACTATATTACCAGGCTGACTACATTGATTTGAGGGCTGGAGGCAGGAAGAAAATACAGCTACAAGACAACATGAGAAACCATACAAGAATGAAATTATTGTCCATGTCATAAAGAAACTAATAAATCCTCTAATAGAGGAAAGCAAACCTCATTTTTCAAGCTTGCAGTAGAGGTGATAAAGATTATAACTTCACCTCATGAAAGAGAAAATAATACTGACATTTAACATTAATTGTTATGAAGAGCATTTTCAGGATGACAATTTCCAGTTAACATTCAAGTTTTTGAAGTCAATACTCAATACCTAAAACAAAACTTGCTTTTTTGTTATGTATAAACAAATTTTAACCCATTATCTCCTTTAATATGAACCAAGACAGTGAAAACAAATGAATCAAGGTATCAAGTATCACACTGGTGCTTCCCGAGATTAACATTCAAAAAAATGTTTGTCATCAGGCTTAGTCAGTAAGCCAAGAAATCAGCTACCCGGTCTAGAATAAACTGAAGATTTCCTCAAAGCTACCTGGAATCAAACAAGGAAACACCACACAAAAAGCTGAAAGAAGCTCATGCCTCAACATCTAATTACAAGTACAATAAAGTCCACTTGCTCTCTTAAACAATTTGTACACATTCCAATTTTGTGTTCAAAAACAAAAGTGCATCTCAGCTTTCACGTGGGGTGACTACTATGAGCCATTGTGTCTGCATTCTGCTCATGTGAAAAAGAAATTTTATATTCTCACCATTTTACCTGAAAAAATTTGACTCAACTCAAAATCAATTTTCTTGAACAGCACTTTTGTTAGGACAGCTAAAAACAAACACTACATCATTCATCATGGTTTTTACATGTAAAATGGACCAATTTTACAGATATTGGCAGTCTTAAAAAACAGAAAACTGAATCCCATTCTAATAAACAACTTTCATAGAGGTGGTTGTATTCAGAAAGTTCACAGCTGCTTGAAAATATGCAAATGGCACTATTTGACATTTCACTAAAAAAAATTAGTATCTCCCTGCAGTTCCAAGTGTTAAAAAAAAATAAAAATCTACTCAGCTGGAATCTGGCAAAAACTTACAGTTCTACTCTTGAAACAGAAACAAATACTCATCATTTGATAAGATTTTAGAGAAAAAATACTATTTCTTCTGCTGCTGCTAGCGTTACATAAAGTTCCAAGTCACTACACTGGAATAAATTCTGTATTTTAAAAGGACCTCAGAATAGCTGAGGGAAAACAAAACAGCGTGTTAAAGATCATTGTTAACAATACAGCGTCACTGTTCACGAAGAAAAGCGAGAGCTCTTTACATGACTTGACCATATTCACACACTCTTGGCCAAACCCAGCCTGTACTAAAGCCAAGTCTTCCTGAGTGAAAGCTATCCCTGTTAGGCAGCACTAAGACTGTTCCTGCACAGTTGTGCCATTCAGTGAATATGAAGGTGAGTCACACCTGTTCTGACTTTAGCTTTGCTATCTTTTATCTCACGTGAGTTTTGGCATGTTTGGCATATTTAGTGGATAAGCAATTGGTTGGGTGGTCACATCCAGATGGCCCAGGTCTCATGGGCCATTGCAGGGCTCTATCCAGACCATGCGTTCAGTGGTCAAGAGAGCTCAGTGTCTGGATGGAGATCGGTGACAAAGCGGTGCTGCTCAGGAAGCCATACTGAGACCTGTACTGTCCAGTGTCTTCATCAACACCACAGACAGTGGGGTTGAGTGCACCCTCAGCACGTTTGCAGGTGACGCCAAGCCGAGCGCTGCAGCTGACACACGTGAAGGGCAGGATGCCATCCAGAGAGACCTGGACAAACTCAAGAAGTGGCCTCACAGGAACCTATGAGGTTCAACAAGGCCAAGTGCAAGGTGCTGCACCTGGCTTGGGGCAACCACCAGTATGCACACAGGGTGGGGTATGAATGGACAGAGAGCTGTCCTGCCTAGAAAGATTTAGGGATACTGGTGGATAAAATCTGGACTCATGTCAGCAATGTGCATTCAAAGCCCAAAAAGCCAACTAGAATCATAAAACAAAGTGTGGCTAGCAGGTTGAGAGAGGAGATTTTTCCCCTCTGCTCTCATGAGACCCCACCTGGAATGCTGCAACCAGCTCTGGGGTTCTCAGCACAGGAGGGACATGGACCGCTTGGAGCAGGTCCATGAAGATGATTAGAGGGATGGAACACCCCTCCTAAGAGGAAAGTCTGAGAGAGCTTCAGTTGCTCCTTGTGGAGAACAGAAGGCTCTGGGCTGACTTTATTCAATCTTTTCAATACTTAAGGGGAGTTTATTAAAAAAAAATTAAAAATGAAGACAGAATTTTTTGTAGGGCACATTGCAACAGGACAAGGAGTAGTGGTTTTAAACCAGAAGAGGGCAGATTCAGGCTAGACAAAAGGAATAATTTTTTTCAAATGAGGCTACATACTAGAACAGGTTGTCCAGAGGGGTGGTAGATGCCTCATCTCTAGAAACATTCAAGGTCAGGCTGGGTGGGGCTCCAAGCAACCTGATCTAGTGGAAGAGGTACCTGCTCACTGCAGGGGGGGTGGAACCAGACAACATCAAAAAATCCCTTCCAACCCAAACTTTATGATCCTAAACATATACGAAGAACTTTACAAAAGGTGAAGCAAGGTGTCATTTGTCAGCTGCCAATGGGATCTTTCCAGCTCCACCTGCAACACTAAACAGAAGAAGGCCCCAGAACAATACAGTGTGTAGTCTTGGATTCCTGCTACCCTGCTTATGTTTAGCCACCTGCAGAGCATGCTGGTTTAGTTGGGATCACAGCCTCCTATTTCCTTGCAACTTGACCAAATAAGCTCTGGCCAACACAACCATCCTCCAGGCTGGCTTTATACTCACAGAAATAAGACTGACCTTTGTGCAAAAAGCAAGATAAACCCTTCAAGTTCACTACATTTCATTACACTGCATGGAAGTTTCACTTGGTAAAAATCAGTGCTACATCAAAGTATTCATTTCTTTTATCAGGCTGAAAGCAGAAAGTGAGAAGTTCATGTCTCCTCACAAAAACAAATCTCTTGATATTCTAAAAATGCAGAACTTAGCCTCACTGCATTTTTCATTACTGAATTTCCACTAACCTGTTTCCAGTGCGTGCTCTTGTTCTGTAGAAGCCTTAGTGAATATATTAAGCCTCTTTCCTACTTTGAGACTTCTGTAAACAAAAAAAGAAAACTGATATTTAGTATTTCACAACACCTTACAACATTGCCAGAAAACAAATTAAAAAGCACAAAATATTTTCTTGAACTAACAGACCTCTGGAGACAAAACAAAAAAAAAAAAAAAGATAGCAACTCTCACCGAATCTTCAGGCTTTTAATCAAGAGAGTGTTTATGGCTTTACTATTTGTCTTTAACAGTTTCTATAAACATTTCCATGTGAAAGAATGAGCATAAATCAAGCATTCTATTTGCAGTCAATTTTAACTGGAATAGTTAGGAATCTGAACAAAGGTAAACAGTGTCAAACCACAGTACTTAAGTGATTTTACAAAGCTGTGACTATCTGAAGACTTGGGTTTTTTCCCTGTAAAAAAAATATTGCACAATTCAGGAACAGAAAAGGCAACAAGTAAATCAAATAATTCCTGCTTTATGACATAAATAGCCCTTTTGGAAGATTACACAGCCACCTTCTCTGCTATTGGCAAACAGTCAGAGTATATCCATACGATATATTTTCAATATCATAACCCTGATGCCTGCTCTTAAGAACACAAAAATATTTCCCTTTGACCACCTATTTTCAATCACATTTATCATTACCATAAGCTTATACTAAAAAAAAAAAATATATATATATCTTTAGAATCAATTATGGTTTTAATCATATTATCTTTCAGGTTTCCAATGAAATTCTAACAGTTCCTTCATTTTGTTATGACATATCCACTGTTACCCTGGCAAGATTTACCCTTTCTGACCTTAAAATCCTACCCTTCTGGATTTACTGGAGATTTCTAATGGCCTCAACTACTTCCACAAACCTGCACTTGTCATATTACTTTTTGGTGATGAAACTACCCTGGATCTATTTCAGCACAGAACAATCTAGTTAGAGTGCCTTAAAAGAATTTTGATTCAGTATTATATTTTCCTATCTGTGTGTAACTCCCAGTGACATTGGCCAAAGATACATGCATGTCTTGGAAGAATGTTTATTTTAAAACTAAAAGTTTAAATACTATAAAGCAACATCACTCATTTCATTGCAATGCACTAACTCAAACTTAGGTATTCTTCCTAACCCATTCTTTCCCTGCTATCAGTTGATAAGCACATCCATTAGATTTTCAGGTATGCAGGAGGGAACTTAGGCCTTAAACTGGAGAGTTTACTCACTACAGGGATTTTAAAACTATTTTAAGGTGCTGTTTCTGAAGTTATATACCAAGCACAGTTTCACCACACACACAGAACACTGTACACCTACTCACCCATGAATTCATGCTTTTCTTTTCCTTTGTTACCCAAATTCTGTCTTCACCATGATCTATCTAAGCATAAATTATTCCCTCAGTTTTCAGGCCCTAACCCCCAAAAATGGGGATTTATTTGCAAAGTAAATTAATTACAAGAGAAGTTAATTTTACTAAAAATTGCTAGGGAAATAATACATTGAGAAGGAATGCAACGATGAGCTGCCATGGGAAAATCCAAAGACCACAGGCAAGAAAAGCACAGCTTACAGGAGTAAACCAAAAAATGTAACAGCTCTCCTTAATTCACTAAAAATAGAGTGGCCACATAATGCAGCAGCAAAATAAAGTTAAGGAGTACCCTGAAATCACATGTAAATTATAAAGTCAATTTCAATAGACAATTATCACAGATAAGAAATCAATTACAGAATGAGGTGGTAATAAATACATACATACATACATATATATAAATAGACCAACTTTAATATCTCTTTAAAATCCCAAGAGAATGGATGAACCTTTTCCAATCATAAAACATTATCAACTTTTTTAGAGGAGAAAAGCAAGCTTTCAAAAGCCCCATTTCCCAAGAAGTTAAGAAAGTGACATAAAATTGTATTATGCGTAGGTGAAAATAATTTAATCTAGTTAAAACAAGCACAATTACATTTCAGCACCAAGTATGTTAAATTATCCAAAATGTAATGTTAAAGAAGTACACATTATTTGATTAGCTGGTTGCCATTAACTACCTTGTTCCCAGAATTTATTTTAATGCTAACAGTACTTTTCTTGAAAAATACTTACGTAAGTTCTTTAAGCTTTGAAGTACTGAAACATTAATGTGGACAAGTAAATTTAAAGTATTATCCATTAGTAACTGCATGCTCCTTCTATGGGAAGTGAACACAACAAAAATACCTTCTGGAGTCCATAGACAGAGCTGATGACCTTTCACGCCTTATTCTTTGACCATCCTCATCCAACTGCAAGGAAATGCGACCAAATATCCTCGCACCCCTCTGGGCTGGGGACTGCCTTTTAACTGTCATTTCTGAAATAACATTGCTGAAATGAAAAACACGAAATGTAAAAACTCAACAGATTGACGAAGCAAGGAGATTTGTCATATGTATTAACCAGAAACTCTATTCTTGATTGGTATCATAAGCTTCTATGAGACAGAATTATACATTCCTCACAAAATACACCCATCTTTAATCCGTCAAACATTCAAGGCTGTTGTTTTAAACCATTTGTTACATTCTATGTATTGAAAGTGCTACTTTAGCCTATTAAATCAACAATGAATGCTTTCTTTTAAATTATTTACTTTTCATATATCTGTACACCAATATTCACAGAGTGTACTAGGCATGTTTTGCCTAAGCAAATGGGGAATTTCTCTGTATACAACAAATAGGTTGAAATAGGGAGGTAAAAAGTCACCATTTTTTGGACAGGAACCAACACTGCCCAGGGACAAAGCTGCAGACCAGAAGGAAGCTTGCCTTCACACATCAGCTGACATGGGCCAATCATGCCACCCTAATAAGTAGGTCACCTTTCCTGATCCACTGCAATCTGTGGCATTGCATAAGCATGTTACAGCATTAACAGACCACATCTTCCTTCGTAATTCTAGAGTGAAAATCATACGACAACAGCAACTACTCTGATCTCCTCCAGCACCTTACACAGCTTGGTCTGATCACAAAGTGCAAATCACAGCCCCTTTCTGCCCCTGCCCCTGAGCTCCCTTCACTGGCAACTCTGCTGGCTGGGAAAGGCCAAGCTGGTAGCTCCTCTTCACAGCCTCCTCTCCACACAACCACTTCCAGGCACACGCAGTCATCCCAAATTGCAGCACTCAAGTTTTAAGACATAAATATGGTCTCAAAAAAAAAAAAAAATAGGCCAAGTCAAAAATACTGAGTTATCCATTTTATGAAAATTTGAATGAAATTCAAACTATGCTTTTGGCAGCTTAAGTGAAAGGAGATTTTACTGACAAGAAAGAAATACTTCTGGAAAATTGTAAAAGCTAATTGCCACAGAAACACAGCATGATTTCTCTTCAGTTTTAGATGTGGTTTCAAATGGCAGAACAAGAATAGCACATCTCTTCCAGTACCTACTCTGAAATAAAGGCATCTGAAAACAAGTTTGAAATAATTTCATTTTACTTTTAAATGAAAATCAATCTCAGATTAGTTGCATATCTCACATTAGAAATTACTCTGTGAAGTGGCTACTGGCATTAGTGAGCTGGTGCTGGGCCAGAGGCTTGACACACTTATGAGGGTCAAAGAGACATAATTCCTAAGGTCAGCCACACACAGCCCAGCCCAACAGGTTGACTCAGCTGTGACCTAGAAGGCTGGTATGCTCCTGTGCTTCAGGAGTCAGGATTGCTCAGAGAAGCTTTGTTCCCTGACTTACTTGCAGTTTTGCCCTGTAGATGTGGAAAGACTACACTACTGAGTTATCAGTACACACACTCAATGGTATCATGTTCCTCACTGGGAAATCCTAATGTCACCCCACCACTGGTATATGAACATTTCTGGCAGCAACATTCATCACTCTATCACGAAAAGTGCACCTGTACTAACAAAAGCAGAACTACAAGGATTTTTTAAATGCCTTTTGAAGCAAAAAGTATTGGTTTAAAATGTCACACTCTAACCCCAGTGTACCCAGACTGGTTATATGTTATATATTACCTCATGCTCCCACACAACATTAAAAACTGAAATTCCTACATACACCTGCCTTCCAAAGATGGGAAGTGGTAGGACGTTTGTAACAACCACAGACTCTCTCTCTCTCTCCCTCTCTTTCCTGATCTTCAGCCAATAATTACAATACTTAAAACAGAGACCCAAGGAGCTTTGGATACATTTTAGCCAAAGCTCTGAATTACTTCTCTTGTTCACCCAAAACAGGAGCTGAAATTGTAGGGCTGCATATTTTATTTTGGTGCAATTGGTGCTGTTGTGATTTCCATTGAGTGAAACTTTATCCCACACTGAGGAAAATAAATTCCTGTATCATTAACATTTTCTCCTCCTAGTGAGCGCCCTGTCCCTGTGCTCTCTACAAAGCAATGAGATGACTGAGTACAACAGTGACCTCTGGAGGTCTTGCTACAATCCTGGTTAAAAATAATTGTACAAAATATCTGAACATACAAATCTATTATAAATCACAATAGCAGTATCCAGTTTTTTGCAGTTCAGCACTATGTGGCCCTACTGCTTGTGAAAGTCTCTTGTTTTTAAATATTGTAAATAACTGAGGATATTATATATAATATATATTGCCTTTTTATATGTGTGAGTACATTGAATGCAAAACCTTTACAGAAAAAATAGGGAAAGTTGAATTGCAGGTATTCTCTTACTGCCAAATAAAACTCAACACAAAATAATCATGTATGAACAAAAGTGAATGCTTTCTAAGATATCAAAATCATCTTCATGCATTGTGTGAATTGAGGCATCATGGAGCATAAATCACACAAAATCAAGTCTGAGGGCTGCTGGGCTTTGTAAAATCAACACTTTTAAACTTCTAGTCAAAAACCTGAAAGTACTGTATTTATCTCAAAGAACTAAGAGGTCAGTACTAGCTCTAAAAGGTTACTATGACCAAGTTTTTTGTCATGAAAATCAGCACAAATTGATGATCTTTCTCAAAAACTCACCCACTGATAGAGTTCATGTTACCTTTCTTTCTGAAAGAAGAAAGCTAAAAGTTTTCAGCAAATGGCAGCAGGAAGAGGACTGTATTTGCTGGGAGAAACAAGCTAGGTCACAAAGCTGCCTCAGGGAATAGAACTTGCCAACTCAGAGCACAGCAAGCCAGCCATGACATTCCAAAAGGGCTGGTTCTGGTTGAGGAAAATGCTTTTTTCTAACGACAGTTCTTCATCCACAAGCCTGTCATAAAATATTGTAACATCACAACCCACCAACCAAATATAGAGGCACTATATAGCCACAGCTTTTAAATTTCTGAAGAATTTAAACTCTCTTTCAAGAGAAAAAAAAAACATTTTTGCTTTGACTTTTTTAGTCACCGTCTTTCTTCCACTGCAGCAAGAGCTGGGCCAGTGCCTCAGGGAAAGTGCCATAGGTGATGAGAGAGAGTCTGTGATGCCAGTAGGCAGAGAAACGACCCCTAGACAAGAGCATGTGCACCCTAAGGGAAGGAGACTGGCACATTCCAGGTTGGGCACTGCATGTGTTAGCTCACTCAGTATCTCTGTGGTCCTCCAACATCTTGGGTACTCAAGTAGGTTTGAATTACATTTAAGTTGGTTACCCACAGCCTATGCCACAATTAAGACATTTGCATACTCTGCCCTTCTAAAGAACCCAGTGACAGAGAGGGAACAAGCTCCCTGGTAATTAACAATTTGATAAACATATGCTCTATATAAACAGTTCTTATAGCTGAAGAACAGATATTTTGCTTAACGAAGTTATTCAATGAGCATTGCACACCCCAGTCTATGCAATCATCTAACTCAACCTGCTTGCAAGCATCTGTCTCTTTCTTCCTTAATTTCCACTCAGGCAGACATCAGCCACAAACACCATCAGCTCTGTTTGCTTGAACACTGACAATCATTCCAGCAGATCCTTTCCTGATACCTACAAGTAGAAATACATGTAACCTACAAATGATAATAGATGGGAGAAGCTTAGATCCTCAGTTGGGGCAAATTCATTTTCACAGAACAAAACTAAGATAAGCAATTTGCATTTCGCACTGCAAACAGACATAAAGAAAGGTTTCACACTCAATATTTTGGAAAAAATTCAGTTTTCTGTTTGGTTCAGCATTTCACCCAGATTTTATGCCTTATTTGCTGAGTAGTTATTTGACTACTAGCTGGAAAAAAAAAGTAGAAAAAAATTTGTCTTTAACCATTATCCAAAAGAGCCGTATGCACAACTGTTTGAGTTTCCAAACAAATGTTTCTCATCTGTTTGAAAGCCACACTGGAAACACAGTTAAGCCAAGAGATGAGTTTCATGCGTTGACTGGAAAGTTTTGAAAGGAAGGGTGGGGCTATAAACAGAGCTGCTCTAGTTCAGTTCTGCAGAGCTGTCATGAAAATTCACCAGTCCAGACAGAACGTCTGAAACATCTACAAATCCATCCATTGTGTGAGAATTTTGGAAGCTTGTGGCAAAAAAATTTCAAAAAAACCTCACAAGAAGAGCTGTTATTTTGCTAGCCTGTCCAAGAAAGCAATGATCCTGGGCATGAAAGCAATTCTGTTTCTGCAAAACCACTTTAGAAAGATGATAGCAAAATTTAGAAAGTTTGTTATAACCAGATCGATAATGTTACTAATATTCATTAATCCTAAGGATAAACTGTCCAAAGGTATCTGTTAGAGCCACCTTTCCAACACAGAAGTCAGTCACCTTCAGGATGACATCACAAAATCAGAATTTCTACAGTAATTGAGAAAAGCAATCAATATACAGACCGTATGTTAATAGTTCCACCCTTTTTCTGTTTATCTGTGGTTTCTTCATGTCTTCTTAGTTGTGCAAGGAGCTCTGATACTGTCTGTTTCTTGTTGCATGGAAGGGAAGATGCAACTGCAGAAGCAGCCTTCACCAGCTCTGGATTTAAAGGCTTGCCTCTGTAAACAGCGACACAACAGATAGAGAAACAAAACAAAACAAAAAAGGCTTTAATATATTCAAATTGTCACTTCTGTACTGCCATTTTTTATTTTAATAACTCAGAAACTAGTCAGATATTTTCCCAAACAGGGGTGGCCAGTGGGACAGGCAGGTTTGCCCTGTGTTGCCCTAATTATCTCTGACAAGCTGTTGTTCCCCAGCCTGAGGAAACAGCAATCCTGTGCCACTGCACAGCCCCTTGGACACAAAGCTTGAAGACCACTGGCAGCACAGACCCACGGGGCAATAAATATGATGTAACGCATTGTGGACAGGAGCAGCTCCAAAGATTTGACAATCATGATGCCATTCTTCATTTTTTTCTTTTTCCTCAGTTTTGCTGTATTTCATCTGAACAGTATTTCCCCTCTCCCATTAAAATAACTTTCCACAAGCAGATGACAATGCTACCTTTCCACAATCTCACTGTAGAAAAAGGCACCATATGGTTGACAGCATACAGTACCTTTTGCCCAGATTCTCCCCTGTGATTTACTCTGGCCTACAACTGTGCATCACACTCCCTTACAAGATTCTTCTCCACTGCTGGAAATGGTTTAATTTGTCCCAAATAATGAAAAAGAAAGCTGAAATATGGATAAAACAGGCTAAGACTTGGTTATACTTTACCGTTGGGTGTCTTCTGTAATTCCTTGAGGCACAGAACCTTCAATGTCCAGGCTTTCCCGCTTCTTCGTGGCTTGCTTCTTGCTCTCACTGGCTTTTAGTTGTTGGAGTTTCTTCTTGTAGCTCACTTCCACCTTCATATTACCAATAATGTCTAAGAGCTGCTGCTTTGGTGTTTCTGCTCCATCCTCCTTCCTCTTCGCTGCCCCTTCATGCGTGCTGTCTTTGGAAGCAGCAGATTTATCTTTGTCTTTAGAAAGCACACTGCTTGTGCTGAAGAGTTCCTGTTTGCTAGATGATACACAAAGTTAGGAAACAGAAGTTAAAAATAGGGTCCAAGGCTGAATTTTGTAAACCTACCAAAAATCCCAAAACAACAGTTACAATTGTGAAGGCCCAACAGAGTGCAGCCTGAGTGCGTTAAGCACATGTCAAATGTGTACCTTTTGACTTTTGAGAAGGGCTGGGACACCATTTCAAACTCTTGATTACTTATGGTTTCATTACAAATACAAAGTAAACAACTTTACATACCATTTATTTGTGGAGGAAAATAATACAAGAGCTTAGAACTTCTAAGTATTTCTGCATTAGGTAGCAGAGTTTGAATTTACTGGAACCTGGTACTTGAATTCATTGATACTACAGAAAACTCACCGAAATTCTTAATATGAGTCAATAAAGAGACCACTCCCAGACATCTGAAAAAAGACTGTACACACACACACTTCACATTTTCACACTTGTGGCACTACTGCAGATCACACTTCCCTACTCTGCAACATGGATTCTGCTGCAAGGTAACCCAGTAACAAACAGGAAAGTTATTTAGGTTATATCTCCTCTTCTTAGTTTAGCACATCACTGCAAAGTAGCTGAAACTGACACAGTGCAGCTGAGGATGCGGAGCCAGGGACAGCAAGGAGCTGCTCAGGAGATTCTGCAACACAGACATAGCTGCATTCTCTAGGAAAACTATCATACAATTCAAAGAGCCTCTTTCCTATAACATTCTAAAATGCAGTGTTTAAACCTTTACATCCACACCTACTTACTTTATTTAAAAATCACCTTCAAGTCACATAAATTAAAAAAAAAAATTGATTCAAAATAAAAAACTTCAGATCTTAAAACACTCCCACAAATCTGAAGGAATTGTGGCATATCTCTCCTCCTCACACACATCTCTCTTTGGCTAAAAAAGGAAAGTCTGACAGTTTCAGCAGGCACTGCATCACACTTTGGTCACTCTGGACTTGATAAATTGTCAGCATCAAACCCTTAATTTCAATGCTGAGAAGTAACAGGAAAATTTAGGCAAAGTTTCAGAACCTCATTACATTAGGAGCCCTGCTATTTTACACAGCAGCATGTTCTCCACAGGAAACACTCATTTTTTCATTAATTCAGGTTGAATGTTCCTTAAAACTATGTAACATTCAGAAATCACAGCATCAAAGAATGTTAAAGGGTTGGAAGGGACCTTAAAAATGACCTAGCCCTAACATTCCCTGCCACAGGCAAGGTCACCTCCCACTAGACTGGGTCACTCAAGGCCTTGAACACTGCCAAGGCTGGGGCATCCACAGCCTCCCTGGTCAGCTCACAACCCTCAAGCAAAAGCATTTCTTTGTAATACTGAACCTAAATCCCCCTCTTTCCATTTGTACCCATTACTCCTGATGTCATATTCCCATATTCCTGACAGAGTCTCCCTCCAGCTTCCCTGCAGGCCCCAACTGAAAGGTTGCTCTGAGATCTCCATGCAAGCTTCCCTTCTCCAGGCTGAACAGCTCCAACCTTCTCAGCCTGATCTTTGCCTAGAGCATCCGAAAAGCACAGTAAGGCTGAAAGCCTCAGGAACTTAAAGCCAGCAGCGCTTTGCAGTTTGCATCCCTGTACTTCACCTACCATCCAGTTTGCTTTCTGCAGGGGAGCTTGGCCTCGGAAAGCAAACACAGCTACCAAAGAACCTGAGCTGCTTTGTACATGAGGCCATCACCGCATCGGTGCTTGTTCAAAAATACTGAGGAGTTTCAAATCTAAAAAAAAAAATAAATGAACGCACAACTAAGCAGTCATTAAAAGCAGTTTAAATCTTTTCGTGAAGACGAAAAGGAACTCCCAAACACTGCTCTTAGCCCGTAGTTGGGCAGGTACAACAACGCCCAACAAGCAGCGCCGCTCTGCTGACATAGAGTGCACAATTACGGTCCGGTCACCCACGCGCATCATTCACACCGCTCCAGATGGGAAGGACGGCAAGGACATCACTACGAGAAACAAACGCCACTCCCCTCTACCCGACTCCATTCCCCGCTACCTTCTGCCCACCGTGTCACCGCCACCCAGCCCCGGTAGGACGGGTGAGCCCCGTCCCTCTGAAGGCCGCGCCCTGCGGCACGGCACGGCACGGCACGGCGCGGCCTCACGGCAATGCCCGGCCGGCGCCGCCCGCCAGGTGAGGGTGCGGGGGAGGCCGGTACCTGCGGGCCCTGCCGTGGGTCCTGCCCTGGGCCCCGCCGTGCGGCCGCGCCGCCATCCCAAGCAGCCGGGCCGCGAGGCCGAAGCCGCCGCCGCCCCGCACGCGTCCCCACATGGCGGCACCGCCACCGCCGCCTGCGGCCCGCGCTCCCCGGTGCCGCCGGCCGGCAACACGAGCCGCGCACGGGCGTTCCGCGCAGCAGCGTTCCTCCCGGCTCCGCCCCGCAGAGCTCCTCCTCGGAAAAGCCGTCCCGGACAGGACGCGGCCTGGCAGCTTTGCCGCCCGGCGCCAGGAGTTCAGGTGTTAGGACAACACTGCCAGCAGGTCGAGGAAGTGATCCTGCTCTGCTCAGCCCTGCTGAGGCCACATCTGGAATGTTATGTCCACCTCTGGGCTCCTCTGTGCAAGAGAGACATTAGGTTGAGGCTCGCATCTTTCTGAAACATACTTCAAAAACGTCCCCAAGCCTTCATTTCACTACTGCAACCTACCCTGGAAAGGCCAGCACTGTTCCATCTCTTGCAGTTGACTGTAGCACACAAACAATTGTCACCTGCATAAGACCTTACCTGCAGAAGCCATCTCACTTTTCCTCCATGTGGTAATGTCCTGCTTGACCCACCTCTCAGAACAACACCCACTGCAAGGTGCTGGGAGAGTTTTGATGTTTTTGCAGCTCTGGCTGCTATTCTGGGACAATACTTGCCAAGAGATGACATCCATCCTCCTGGACAATGAGGACACCCATAAGAATTAGGAAATGCCTTACAGGGAACAAGTGGTTTGCCTGTGGTTGGCTGGAGATGGTGCAGGGCCCAAGAGACAGCCTTGGACTGCAAGGGATGGACAGAAAAACACCCTGGAAGGGAACCCTTCCCTCTCCTACATCAGACAAGTTTCCATGGCATCCCCCAGAGGTCAGCCAGCCCTCCACTACCAAAATACTTTGTTGAAGAGGAGTTGTGCCACTCTGTCATACAGTGGACCGAAGCAAATCACGCATACCCCGAACCAGACCCCTTGAGTGCCAGAAAGCACTTCCACATTCCTACAAAGCTCTTACAAGTTAAGGTCTCTGCACACACGTCCCATTTCTGTCATGCCTGAATCCTTTGAGGGGAAGCTTGAGGTTAAGCTCCAAACAAATTGATACCTCATTTAGGAGAGTCTCTCGGGACTTATGGCAGTCCCTCCATGGTCTCCCTACACACACCAAGCGTTGTTACTTCAGGGCATGCAATTCCTAAATAAATTCTCATTTAAAAAAACAAAACCAGAAAACCCAAACAAAACCAACAACAACAACAAAAATGTGCTCACCAACAGCACGGTGCATGGACAGAAAGTACCGTATGGCTGAGCAGCCACGGGTGCAGGCAGAAGAAAAAGCCACGTGGTGGCGATGTGCTCGTGGAAGTACTGCACTCCAGGACTATAAAAGCTCCCAGGCAACATTTCAAGTGCTGTAGCCGTCTCCATCTTTTCTACGGGGACCAGATAAGACCAGATCAAGACTGGTGGTCTGCCCGAGGAATGCTCAAGGCCTGATGTTTCAGCTGGCAAACGGTTATGGCAGGCAGCATGTGGTTTAATGGGAGCTTAATCGCAAGCTTCCCTGCGTTAGGAGTTTAGATGGCATTCACCAGCTGGATCTTCCAACAGTGCTGCAGTCCTGCTAAACAAGAACTCAGCATACAGGTCAAAATTTTTTGCAATGAAACAGCAATCTCTAAGTATTGCCAGTTATTTGGGATGCACAATTAGCTCAAAATCACTTATTACAACAGACTCAGCAAATTTTTTACAGTAATGAAGTTACAGTTCAATTTCTAAAACCATTTATAACCTAGGCTGTTCTTCCTTAGCAATTGCCACACCTGGAGTAATGCATCCAGCTCTGGGGTCATGAGTACAGGAAGGACATAGACCTGTTGGAGCAAGTCCAGAGAAGGAACACCAAGTTGATTAAAGGGCTGGAGTATCTCCCCTACAAGGAAAGCCTGAGAGAACTGGGATTCTTCAGCCTGGAAAAGAGGTGACCAAAATGCAGCCTTCCAGTACCTGAAGGGACCCAACAAGAGAGCTGGAGAGCGGCTTCAAATTGAGAGTAGGTTTAGATTAGTTGTTAGAAAGAAATTCTTTACTGTGAGGGTGGTGAGGCACTCAGACAGCTTGCCCAGAAAAGCTGTGGATGCTCCATCCCTGGCAGTGTCCAAGAGCAGGTTGGATGAAACTGAGCAACTCATTCTAGTGAAGGGTGTCCCTGCCCATGGCAGGGGGTTCAGAACTAGATGGTCTTTAAGTTCTCTTCCAACCAATATGTTACATAAACTTATAAAAAAATAAAATCTGAAGCTTGTAATTGATTAATAGGGATTGGAAAAAAAGATACATTTAAGTTTATAATTTTCTTTATGCTGTTTTTTTTTTCTTGGTTTGAACTGTGAAAGTAAGAGCCATCAGTTTTATTTTGTGGAAAACACCATGGATGTAATATGAAATACGTAGGTCTGCATGTCTCAACCCACGCAAACACATGTGCATCTCAACAGGGATTACAGGGCGTACAGTGCTTCCCAGAAACACTGCCTGGTCTGTAAGAGTAGCTCAAATATGACTGATCACTGATGCATATTATGGCTGCTGTTCATTTACCTTTCCACAGACTGTACAGCGTCCTGCTGCTTTCAACCAGACATTGTTCCTGGTGAGCATTATTGAAAGCATTTCAGGGTCAATATATGCCACCTCAAAGTCCCAAAAAGCCAGGATCACGAAACTGACAGTTTAGGACAGTGTCTCCCTCTCTATACATAAACTGTTGATATTTCAGGGTACAGAATTCCTAAACAAATCCTTTTAAAAAAAAAAAAACAAACATCAAAATCACCCAACTAGAAGAAAAATAATCAAACAAACATACATCTAAAAAAAAAAACCAAGAAAATTTTAAAAATTAAAAAGTGATTTTAATTAATAAATTCGGTTGCATCCCGCTCAGTAAACTGAAACACAACCCAGCCCTAGCTTAAGCAGAGCCCAGCCCCGCCGCCCCCCCCCCGCCGCCTGCCCTGCCCGCGCCTTGCCCGGGGCCGCAGCGGGGCCGCGCCGCCTCCATCGCCGCCGCCTATTTCGGGGCAGAGGCGGCGGGGCCGCTCGGGCGGGTGGCGGCTCCGGTGAGTGGGGACTCCGGGCGGGGGCAGCGGGCTCGCCCTCTCCGCCGGCGATCCGGGGGTGGTGGCGGCCGGCCCGGAGGGTTCCCGCGGCTCGGGAGCGCGCACAGGCCCGGGATGCGCGGCGGGCGCGGTCTCGGCGATGCGCGGTCCCTCGGGAAGCTGCGGCTGCGTGTGCGGCCGCCCGGGAGAGCCGGGCCGGGGTCGGGCGGGCTCTGCCCCCGCGGCCTCCGCCGAGGGCAGGCCGGGGCTTCCTGCTCCAAACGGGCGGGTGCTGGCGGAACGGGAATCCGGAGCCTCCCTCCCTAAGGAAGGCTGGAGCTGGCGGTGTGGCCCGGGAGCGGTCCGTGCGCTCCCGCCGGCAGCACGTGTGACACAGCCCGCGGTGAGCCCCGCCGCTGCCCCGCCACTGCTGCCCCGCCGCCGGGGTGCTGGCCTGCTGTGACCTTGGGAAGCGGAGCTACGGCCTGCCCACGCGGGCTATTGCAAGGATCTGCACTGCCTCCTGGGTGCATCTCAGTCTTTGGAGAGTGCATGGGCTGAGAGAAACATCTGGGGCTGAAATAACATCTGCTTGCAGAGGACTCTGCAGGACCTGTTACACTAACCAGTGTTTCTGTATTTCCAGGTTTGAGGTTGGATTTGCTTTGGAAGTTTCAGAGCAGTTGCTGCCTCCTTCTACCTACATGCAACTTTTAATATAGTAGTACTATTACAAGCAGGAAAATAAAGGTATGTACTCATGCAATACTAATTTAGTTTTGACTAAGACTTAAATTTTCCGGAAGTGGGACAGTGCTAATATGGATCAGTCAACTAAACTTCTTTGTCTCTTAAAAGGTCCATATTGCTACAGACTTATACTTTTTTCCTTCTGCTGCCGACTTTTCAGTGGGTAATCTGGCATGTGCTCCCTCTGGGGACTGGCACAAGTCGATAAGCACTCAGTGTAATGAAAGCAGTGTACATTTTACTGAACACGGGTAATTGTTGCTCTCTAGTAATTCCTTTCATTCAATGTCTGTCTCCATGATTTATTTTCTTCTCCCCTAAATGAGGAGCAACACTCAGAGAGCAGTGTGAATACTAGGGAGATAAATAAGATAACAAAGCATAATTAACAAGGCCTTGGAGCCTCCGTTTTGAAGTAACACCTAGTGTGCTGTGCTGTCAGAAATAGAACAGTTCAAATCTGAAGCCATAATTGTGAAACTGTGTTAGTGCTATTTATTGCAAGAGCAATGCTTTCATTTAAACTCTTTTAGATTTATGTAGCAGATTGGATGGGTAAAGTCACTGAGTGATAGTATTTGGCCTAGTGATGGGGTTTTTTTTTTAATGTTCAAGAATAATAAATCTGTTAAGAGATAGGTTTTCTTTAAGCCTTGGTTGTATTCAAGTGTCTTATGTTTCTTGTACAAAGGATGTGGTGTATATACAATGTGTCTTTTTATGATTCTTTCAACATAACCTACTGGGAATTATGTTTCCCATTCATATTATGCCAAAATATATTTTGGGAGGTAACAGGCTTCAAAAGAAGCATTACAGTAGGTAGAGGAGTGAAAATTGTTATGTTTACTGATGTACTGTGCTTGAAGACAGGCTTAAAAGCCAGTGAGGCACTAATTCACATGTGTATTTGTGCAGGTTTTAAGACTCATGCAGCTTTTTGACAGCACTGCCAGAGAAGTGTCTCACACAGTTCTGAAACAGTGGGAGATCTTTGGCTGAGTTATTTTACCCCAGATAAATAAGCTTATTTTAATTGCTTGCCCAGTGAAAGTATCTTGCTACAAACTTGAGAACTGTATTAATTTGAATGTTTTATTTCAAAGTATCACATTTGTATTTCTGCCTTCCTGAGAGACGAGGTGCAATTCTTGTTTATAATATTCTGGTGGGGGGGAGGGATGGCTTGTACTAGGAACATGACAGCCAGACACAATTCAAGATGTTCATGTTCGTTCCCTTTCTACTCCACTTCTGAAAGCCCAATGTACCTGTATCATCATGGGTAGAGTTTTCTTATCTGCTCTTCACCATGAGGAGAGCAGATTCTGTTTTGCTTTATAGGTGAGGAGCTGAGACAAGCATGAAATATTCCAGCCTTAGACACCTGAGGGAAGACTATGCCTCTATAATCAATATAAAAGTAACCCTCAGCAGTGTTCCCTGGATGCACTCTTTTGCTTTCATTTGAGATCCAGGGAGGTAAGAAGCTGGAAAGCCCAAGTAAGCTGAAGTTAGGCAGTGATACTCCAGGAGACCTGTCCAGTGCATCAAAATCAGTCAAAATACAAATATGTTAAGTCTCATTCCTGAGCACAACCGTTTTCTGTCTCTAAATGGAAGAGTAGCTCTGAAGGCATTCCTGTAATGCTGTTGCCTGTGAAGTTATTGTAAATTGTGTATGTTTCATCTTTCTTTTCCCTCAGGACAGAAGTATCTCCATATCTACCAGGGAACGTGAGACTTTGCTCTGAAATAACTGATAAACAAGTGTGAAGCATGAGGATCAACTCTGCTGTTCAGGCTGCTATTGACCTCACAGCAGGTGCTGCAGGTAATGCTTAATTGCACAAAACCTCCGAGGGACAGTTTTAATGCCATTGACAAATATAAAAGCAGTTTCCAGTTGCTATAAAAATCCTCACCTTCAGTATTTTAAGGGTATGAGGAGAAGCAGTGACCTTAGCCAGTATTTTAACTGTATCACTGTTGCTGCTCCCTGGCAAAACTCCTGACACACAGTGAACATAACACCTCACTTGAGCTAATAGTTTTCTATAAGGAGGTTTAGGTTGTGCTTACACAAGTTTAAGAGTCAGTCAGAGTATTTAAGTATCAGTCAGAGTAGAGTTTTGCAAGGAAGTCAGTGTGTGAGTGACTGAGGTGCTGCTTTTGTCACAGGAACCGTCCCTAACTGCAAGGGACAAGAGGCTATCTGAAGAGTTTCTAGCTCAGACAACATCCTGGTCTGAGGATGTTGTCTAATCTCTAAAGCCTTTGAAGCTCAGTAGTAGAACTGATGAGGAATTTGTGTAACTGACTTCCACTTCAGTCTAGTCTGTGCTGTAAAATTTTGCTGGACCAGTTGTGTGAAAATGGTTGCACTGTCTCACTGATATTGCCATATTCGTAATGTCTGTGGCTCAGGGACACAATTTTGAACTCTGCCAGAGAAGAGGGGTCTTTTTGACACTTCTAATCTAACAGTGGTTATATGGAAAAGGTGGAAGATTTGTCCAATTTACTTTTGTAACTAGTTTAGACAATTTTAGTGGTCTTTTTTCTTTCCCACACAATAAATATTACAGCCAGTCCTTTTATGAGAGTGTTAATGCTGTAAATATGACAGTATTAATGGTGTTAAGTGCATTCAATGGTAGTTATTTGAGATCATTCGTCAGAGTGGAGCTTAATAGTGCAATGAGAAAGCAAGGGGTAACAGCACAAGTCTGGTGTGGCAATCTCCGTGCTCCTTAGAAAATGTAATTAAGTAAGCAAACAGCTTGTTCCTCCAGAAAACACATAACCTGGTTTTACCTTCCTCTCCAGATACAGTCTTGACTAACTGATAAGTAATGGCATATTGAGGCAAGCAAATTCTGGACAAGAATAAATAAGTCACTTGGCTGTCTGTGGTAATAGTCCTTTGCCTAGATTCTAAGCAATGTCTAATCCCTTTGATTCAGTAGGATTCTTCCCCACCACTGCTGTGTTGTTATTATTAGGACCACACTTGTCTGAATGTTCAAAAAGATTTAACCTTTTGGGTTTCTGGTTTGTTTTAATTTTGTAGGTGGGTTGGGTTTTTTATGACTCTTTACTGCTGGCTGGAATAATTATTTTTTTTTCTTAATATTTCAGATAATGACTAGGACTCTTGGTCATTATCTGGAGGCTTACATAGCTCATTGCTGCAGTTTACTAGGCTTTTTGAGCCAACTCCAATAACAGCCTTTTTGGAACAGCCATTCTGGCAACTCCCAGTTTTTCACCAAGACTGTTCCTGGTTTCCCTGGACATCTTCCAACAGCAATTATTTTATTACAGGAACCTAGCATTTGTCCTGTAGATTAATATCTACCTGACTTCCCTGCAAATAACATTGTCTAAGCCTTCCCAGCTCTGCTTTTCATTTGAAGCTTACATGTGTGTTACTGGTCTGAGCCAGCTACTTTTCCCCTTGGTTATCCTTCCAGAGCAGGAAATTCTTTGTGCTGCCTTGCATGATTTGCTCTGAAGCTTTTAATGATCCATCTGGTTGGCAATGAGGTTTTATGGCAGCTAGATCCCGAGTTTCCCTCAAAGGTATCTCTTCACAGAGAGGCAAGAACAATGTTATACAAATGTGTTTGCAAAGAGTAAAATGGATTGCAAATAACACTAGTTAAACAAACGCTTACTCTTCTGCCCACTTAAAATAACTAATCTTAATTGGATGCACAAATTTGTTTCCACTTCAGTTGCTTTGCTATCTCCATTTACAGATAATTTAAGGTATGGGCATGTCAATTGTGCTTCAGTTAAAGATCAGGTTCTGTTTTAGTACAGTTCTTCTCTCTTGCTAAAAAACAAAACCATGAACTCTATATATGGTACACCTATCATGTGCTTCCTGTCAGGTATCTGCTTCTAATAGATTGCTATTGCTGTACACTGTTCCTTGTTGAAAAAGTAACATCAGGTCTTCCTGCAGACTACAGAATTGAGTTAGATCTTGCAGACGAATACCGTGCCTTGAGCAAAATGGTTATTGATGACATCGATGGAAATATCACACAAGTTTTCAGGGTATTGACCTTGCAGTTCAGTTTGGAAAAGATAACATGTTGAGAAACTTTGCCCTTTTGCCCTTTTTCAGCTTATACTTAACACTTTCTTTCAGTCTCTGGAAAGAAATGTGCTTAAGAGCCATCTGGAGTTTTGAAGTAAAGGGTTTGAGTCTTTGGTTATCAATTTATTATTTATGATCAGCTTAGCACTCAGCAGTGTTCTTTTTGTATCGGAGGAATCACTTGATTAGTAATCTTCCAGGTCTAGGATTTTTTTGCTATTATTGGAATGTAAAATCAGAGATGCCTTCTGAACCACTGCATTAATGGGCAAAGGAAAATGTTATTTAACTCATTGACACAATTGACTTGATTGCAGAACAATACCTCTAATTCAGTACAAGTTTATAAAAGTGAGCTGATTCATTTAGATGCTTGCTTTTCATGAGATAAAGAAATATTTAATGAGAATCATGCTGTTACTGCTCCTTTGCCTGAGTTTTTTTTTTCTTAAGGTAACTAAATTCACCAGTGACAATTGATGCCATTGTGCTAAAATCAGTGCAGTTGTCTTTCCCTACAGGGAATTAATTAATCTTTGCTTTCTGTGTGATATTCCTAATGCTGGTGCTCCAGCATGGGTGTTTCAGTTACAATAACCTCCAGCCACTCTGTTAACTTCCTCTGCTTGCCTAGGTGGGACAGCCTGTGTGGTGACTGGCCAGCCCTTTGACACTGCAAAGGTGAAGATGCAGACGTTCCCCAACATGTACAAAGGACTTGTTGACTGTTTTGTCAAAACCTATAAGCAAGTGGGATTTCGAGGCTTCTACCAGGGAACCACACCAGCACTTGTAGCCAACATTGCAGAGAACTCCGTTCTGTTCATGTGCTATGGATTTTGCCAACAAATTGTGAGAAGAATTGTTGGAGTAGACAGGAAAACAAAGCTCAGGTTAGTAATAAATATCTGGTGTGTATTTTAAAATAAATACATAACATTTCATGCAATTGCTATTTGCCAATACTGTATTGTCAGGGTGCAGATGAGGTCCCAGGCTCTCCTCTGATGGTTTACAGAGCAGTAAATTTTGGAATACAGGCCTTAGTGTGACAATATCGTGTCCAATATAACAGAGCTATCTACTAAGCAGTTACTGCAGCTGGCTGGTTTAGATGATCACAGCTTAAGTGAAGTATTCAAAACCTGGAGCATTTTTACCAATAGGATTGAGCATTTCAACATCTGAAAGTTAGTATTCTCTTAATATCTAGGTTGTTCTGACTTTGCAGAGGAGGTAGTGGCTCTTCCTACAAGGAAGCATACTAAGGGGGAAGGGCACTTTTCTAATATTTTGCTTTTAAAATATATTTAATTAAGGTTCAAAGGTTTGCTCACCCTACAAGTCTCTTACCTTTTCTGACCCATTAAAATGTAGGAGGTAGGCCTACCAGCAATATGTTTCACTTCTTCACCATCTTTTGTGATCATCCTGGGAGCTAGACCACAGATGTGCATAGGTCTTAGGATCATCTCACACGACTGAAGCACCGTGGTCATGCTGGATGTAGGAAAGGTAGTGCAGGAAACTTTGAAACAATACTATTGGTATACTACTCTGTCTTTGGAGCTGGATATGGAATGGGAATGTGAGTATGTAGCAATAGCAAGCAGCTTTGGCATCTAACAGTTCTTTCCTTGGTCAGGTAATAGTGCTTTTCAGATCCAAGATGGCTCTTTAATGCCTTGTTGATTCAACAAATAGTGTGACTGCAGAGCTGTTCTAGGAGAAAACATTAAAGAATTTAAGTTTACTTGAAAGATGTGTTGATGTTGTTTCCTTATTCTCTTCATCTGGATCATTGTGGGGGCACCTTATGAGGTACATGTAGGAGAGAATTGTATTGACATGGTCTTCAGCAGGGCCCTGAGAACATGTGGTCTGTCAGGACATCCCCACCTATCGTTACTGTACTGTTACACCTTCAAAAAAGGATGAACTATAAAATATTTTTCAGTTAAAGGAATACATGTCACTGATGCATAAGTGACAAAGAAAAGAAATGAAGAGAGAAATGCTAAATTTTCTTTATCTTTCAACATATGCTTAGTTCAATTAACAGATTTCATTTCGTGCTGAAGACTAAAGAGACACAACAAAATGGAAAGAGAAGAGCTAAATTTCATTTGCTGCTCTGCAGGCAGTTACTGATTTCCTCCACTTTGAAAGTTCTCATTACCACCATATCTGAATGTCAGGAGCTTTGCTTCATGTAACAACTTGAGTTTGTGATGCTTCAAGGTGAAAAGTTATAGCTTTAATCTCTGATACTATAGATGTATCAAAGAAGGTACAAGGCTTTCTGGGCACAAGGCAAGCACCTCCCTCGCATGGAAAGAATTTCTATGCAGCTGTGAGATCAGTGTCAGCTGTGCTGACTCCACAGGTTCTGAAAGAGAAGCTCCACTACTATGCTATTATGTAGCTGCTGTCCAAAACACCAGTGTCCATAGGAGCCTGTTTAAAATGCATCATAAAGAAGTGTTGCCCTGGAGTACCAGCCTTTTGAGTCCTGGCAGTTTAGCAACCTGGAATCTGTGGTATGTGTAAAATCACTACAAAATAAGCCCCGTTTTGGAACATTGAGTCACTGCAGATGACAGTGTTGTCTTGTTTGGTGGTGTGGTTTATGTTTGTGCTGTCTCTGATTCACACAGTTGCATTCATAGCAGCACATCCATCCAAAGATTACAGTGATCCATTGTGCCTGCTTTCAGTTTCCCAGCATCTTTGACTGAAAGCCTTTATTAAGACTGGTAAGGTGAATTTGAAAATACTGACATCTATCTATATGAGGTGATTATTGCTCCTATTCTCTTTGAGGAAGTAATTAGTAACCAAAAATTGCCCAGTAAAACAAGTCTGTAAAAATCTAAATAAATGCTATCGAATCTTCCCTTCATGGCTTTTATTCTGCAAATATATATGTATAGCAGAAAGGGAAGAGGTTGCAATATATCTCTTTGGTGTCAAAAGGGTATCTTTCAGTTGTATAAGAAAATGGGATGAGCTAGGTCTGTCTTCCCTCTGGTTCAAGTAACTGCCTTTGCCCTTGAGAATCTTTCCCCCCAAGACTGTCAGTTTTTCGTGATGCAATTTAGGGTGCAGGTCCAAGAAGCTGATTGCTGGTGTGGTGGCTCCACTGCACTAAAGGTCAGTGCCCAAATACCTTCTGCAGTTTCTTTCTTTCAGTGATCTACAGAATGCTGCTGCAGGCTCCTTTGCCTCTGCCTTTGCCACCCTTGTCCTCTGTCCCACAGAGCTGGTGAAGTGCCGGCTACAGGCCATGCATGAAATGCAGTTGTCAGGAAAGATAATCCAGGGACACAAGTAAGTATAGACCCTGCTCAATATCTCTGAAGCCCTTTCTTGTGTATTATTTCTTCACATCCTGTATTGGCTCTGTGTCACATTTATAATGCATTGCTAACTAGAGAAGAGTTGTGGCTGGGAGGGTCACAGCCTGCCGACCTTCTGTGTGATAGTAAAGATGGATGCCAGTGAAGGGCTCCCAGAAGGATCTTGCTCTAAGTCTTATATGAATTCAATTGTTTGCACAATAGGTCTCACTACTGCTGCAGTTGCCTATTGTTCTGTAACCTCTCATTATCTGGCTCATAAGTATCACTAACTGGATCAACCTCTCTCAGTACAGTTTGGTCAGTAGTGAAGGGTGTTATCCAAAAGGATGGTCCCCTTGGATTTTATCGTGGCCTGTCAAGCACATTGCTGCGGGAAGTCCCAGGCTATTTCTTTTTCTTTGGAGGCTATGAACTGAGTCGGACATTCTTTGCCTCTGGGAGATCAAAAGATGAATTAGGTATGGTGCCTTTTTTACAGGTGGGTTTTAGCATGCTGTCATGGGGGACATAAGGGGGGACATATCTTCCTTAAAGATATACTAATGATGTTGTAAAATATGTGCAACGTGAAGGAAATGAGGCATACTAAATATGGAGGGATACATCTTATGTATACATTGTAATAAATTATTGAAGGGACCACTTTCAATGAAACAGGACTTATAATAAACAGAAAATTAATACAGTGAGCTAACACTACAAAACTGCTGAAATATCTGACCCCATAGTGTAACACAACTCTGAACTATTTCATTTCATCTGTTATTCAGAGTGATTTTGAAGTATTTAGCTGCATTCTCTTGAACAGTGTGTTCAAGTATATGCTGAACTGTATGCTGACCATTAGATGTAGTTACAAGGATAGTAAGAGAACACTGAGATTGGAAATTAGAAATGAAAAAACACATGGCAGTGCCAGAATAAAGACTGCCTGTCTCCTGTTAAAAGACTGAACTAGTAATATTTTGTCTTGCTTGGAGTCAGGATTTAAGCTTTATGCATTTTGGACTTGTAACAAAACATTTACAAATATCTGATCTGAAATACAAAATTAGGGTGCATCATGAAAGAAATTACTGATCACAAAATTACTGTACCAAATAAATCTCTGTATATGTGATTAGTAACACTATATGATATCGCTCTAAACAGTTTCAAAATTAACCTTGGAAAATGATTACAAGTGTCTAAAAAGTGAATTCTGACTTAGTTTTTTAGCATGGCAAATAATCTAAGAGGCACTCTTTATAATTTTTGAGTTTCTAGTCAAGACTTGCAATTTACCAGTGGCTTGAAATTAACTTAAAGGTTAGTGAGAGAACAGCAACTCTTGTCATAAGCAGATTCCTCTGTTCTCTTTGAATCCTATAGATGAAATAATGTTATATTTGTGTTGGTGAATACTGTGGTGTATAAAAACATATTTCTTAACTTTTAGGTCCCATTCCTTTGTTACTAAGCGGAGGTTTTGGAGGCAGCTGTCTGTGGATTGCTGTGTATCCTGTGGATTGTGTCAAATCTAGAATTCAGGTTCTTTCAATGGCTGGAAAACAGGCAGGCTTTATGGGAACATTTGTAACTGTTGTGAGAACTGAAGGTAAGTATTCAAGCAGATCAACTGAATCTATAGGGCTGCAGACTGAAATCTATACCCTCCAATACCCAAAATCACTTAAGAAACCTAGTCCAGTGACAATGTGTTAGAGACAGACAATAACTGTTTCTAGCAAACACATATCTACTTCATGTAGTGTGGAAAGCTTGGAATCTAGAAACTAAAACCTACTTCATCTTCCCTGCCTCTTGGTTCAGGAGATGATTCACTTAAACCTAACAGAAGCTTACTATGCATTAAAAGCAGATAAAGAAATGAGCTTTATTACCTGTAACCAAACCTATACATGAAAACTGAAGGAACTAGGTAAGTTTCATGCAAAAGTTTTCTTCACCTCTGGAAGTTAATATATGGCTGAGGATTGATTTATCAAACAGCCCTATCCAGCCTGGCAACTTGAGGCATCTACCACAGCATCTCCTCTCTGGAAAAGGCCTGTGTCAGGTGCTTTGAAAGAGGGTCTAAGAATATACATGGCAGCAGATATGAATCCTGGCCCCATTGCTAGGTAAGATACTCATCAGACCTGGAGTCTGACTTGGGGCACAGCTCTAACATGCTGCCCCCTTGCCAGCTGTGGTACAGTCACTGTCAAGTTATCTCAGCTGACCTTGTCATACCTGAAATAAGCATCTAGCATTAGTCCTTACATGGCTAAATTCCTGTTAAAACATTAAATACTCCCATATCAATATCCAGTACCACTGCAGTCAGTAGCTAGATCAGTGAGTTCAGCTCTCTGTGTTCATACTTCTCTAAGCAGAAGCATTGCTTCAGTATCCTTCACAGGTAAGAGCACAGTGGTTGATACAGACAGTCACTTTAATAAATTGCTAACTGGCTTTGGTTTCATTTCCAGGTGTGCTTGCCTTGTATTCTGGACTAACACCAACTATGATCCGTGCATTCGTGGCCAATGGGGCACTGTTCCTTGCCTATGAGTACAGCCGGAAACTTATGATGAAACAAATAGATTCTTACTGATACCATCTAGCAGATGAAGAACAAGAGATTGTTTAGAGGTCATTTAAATAAATGATGAAAAACACATAGATCACATGATGGTCTGAGCAGAACCAAATCAGTGACCTAATTTTAGGAACTCAACTCCAGTTTAAGATTTGTAATCTTTTAAAAATCAGGTGATTTTTATGGAGGTGTGTACATGTTGCTTGTATTGCACAAGCAAAACTGTCTCCCTCTTACAGATTCTGCACTAAGTACACTGCATATCATAAATGTCTTTTCTGACCTCTAATGGTGCTAAAAATACTTACATTGACCTGTGGGGTTTCATGTAACATGCAAGAATAGGTTGTGATTTGTATACAGCAAAGCACTGGTTTTAAAACTGTGTTGAAGTTTTGACCCTTTGCAGCTGTTGCCAATGTCTGACTCAGAATGTCAGTTCTTGTCCAATCTTGCTGAGTATAAATGACTTGGACATACCCTTCAGCTAGGGACACCTTTCCTACTCCAGCTACACCCCTACCCTGCTCCCTGCTGCTCTGTGACTTGCTAAGGTCATGGCAGAGAGTGTCTGACTTAAATACTGTCTTAGTGATTGGGTTTATTAACATAGGAAATATTCACCTTTACCTTATATGAGACTTAGAACCTGAGATATGCCTACAGTTTTGATAAAAGCAGCACAGTAACAACATTAAGGAGATTATGTTGCACTGTATTGTTTTCTAAATCCTGTCAAGGAGTGCTGAAGTATGCTAAGTTCCACTTACCATAAGGAACACTGCTGGAAATAGCTTCTGTCTCTGAGCACAGAATTGCAACTTTATTCAGGCTCCTGTTGAGGTCACCTTGGCATGAATGAGGCCACATGCTAGAAGGACAGGAAGCTGAAGAGGAACAGAAAGCCAGACCTGAGTGGTTAACTAACACCATGGTCTCTGACATAGCAGTCTTACTGGGGCTAGAGTTTTGCCACTTGCTGTGCCTCTTCAGCTGAGTGGAAAAAGCTCATATGACTTGTATCGCCTTCAGGTCTGGAAGGCATGGCCTGCTTGGTGATGTTACTTGATTAAATATGCAGTTAGTCAGTATTACCCAAAATGATGCAGTGACACCTCTTTCCAGATGCCACTTTTGTTCTTCAAGTATAATGCTTTGTACAAGCATGCTCTGCTTTGATAAAGCAGCTACTGCCTTATCCTGGAATAAATATAACAGGTCTTAGAACAGCACAAACTTGTCCTGGAGTTGTACAGAGATGCTACCTGAGTGCTCTAAGTGCAGCCCCCCAGTATGGGGGTAGTAGGGGGCACAGACAGAACCCTTTAACTCTCCGAGATCATCACAGCTACATGGAGAGTAGCAGCTTGTCACAGCAACCCCATTTGTCAGTGACAGACAACAGTCAGAGCTGGAACAACGTAGTTTTGCATGTTACAGCTTCCCTTTCAGATCCCAGAAATAGGAACAAGCTTTAGACATAGATGAAATCACCTCAATACCAGCTGTCTCTTGCAGTGGAGCCAGGGTGCACTTAAACTGGCTCATTCCTTGCATTGTTGCAGCCTCTTTGATGGAAGGTTGTTCCCCTTTCATACACCATGAGAAAAGGCAGTTAAAGCAGGACATGGCTGAAGACAGTGTCTATTGCACCAATACGCGTTGACTGACTGGTACACTAGAGGCAGCACTACTCTGCATTGCCAGTACTTTAAAAGGAATGTATACCAAATGTTTAAACGATTCAGGTAGGAGGATGAGGCTTTAAGAGTTGTTAGATTTCCCTTCTTTTCAAAGTTGTCTAGCTAAGAGAAATAGTATATTTGTACATGTTTCTAGTAGTTATGAAAAGGTGAGAACAGACTCCACCCCAGTGGAATACTTCAATCTATTTCTTAGATTTGTCTTTGCTTTCATTTTTTAAAGCTCATGGTTGCAGTTTTTCATACAAAAATTGAAGCTTCAAGAGAAGCAGGGTATTTAAAACAACCTACAGCAAAAAGCTGGTGGTATTTTTGAGAGTTTACCTTCTGAAGTTGATGTAAGCAGTAACTTTTCCATTCAGAGCTGCTTAAGCTGTACATGTCTATCAGTTGTTCAGCTAAAAACTTCATTATGTTGGTACAGGAACTCACAGAAATAAAGTTTCATTTTGATTAACTGAGTACCTGATAGTTGCTTACGTCATTTAACAAGCTCCTCTAGCTGAGAAACAAAAAGGTTTAATTCAGCATCACCACCTCTCTGGAATGAAAGAGATTTATAAAGAAAATTTAAAGAAAGAAATTTATACAATCAATGAATGTATAAAGCCCTCAGAACTGAGGGGAAGGGGATGGCTAGAGTAAGGTGCTGTGGAACAACTGCTGATTTTACATGTATGAAAATGAAACCCGTAGTTCAGCACTTGGCCTGGTGCTTTGTAGTATCAATGTCAGTTCTAGTATTAGGGTTCACCTTGAATTCCAAGTTTCTAGATTACCACGGTGCAGGCTATAAGGCATAGGTTACCTAAATTCCACATATACAAGGGATAAATGTCCACTACTCTGTGAAGGTCAGTGGAACAGGGAGGCAGGGCCTATTGTTACCCTCTTCTGAGCAGTGGTGCCTGGCTCTCCCAAGAGAAACATAGTATATCCCTTGTAAAGCTATTTTGTTCCTCATTCCTGCTTACACATGAATTTTTACTTAACTGCATGTGCCTCAGCTAGAAAAATCCAACTTGCTGTTACAGCCTCTGCTGCTGCTATCTGAGGAAACTGGCTTACTCCTTAAGCAGGATGATGGGTCACCTTGGTGCCCTGCCAACTATATGAAAGTTCATCCTAGGACAGTGATACCCAACTGCCTGAGCTAAGCCAAAATGAACTTGGGCATCAGCCACTTGTAGCTGCAATAAAAGGGCATCCTTTTTTAGCCCTTGCCCCATTCACAGGGACACTGAGGCAAATACACAGCAATAGCAGAAGTTGAGCCTACACAGAGTGTACTTCATAATACATAACTACCTTCAAGTAAGCACAGGGAAGGTATATGACCTCTCTGCTTATTTCATTAACTGGAAAGCTATGTCACTTCCACTTTCTGGTTCCCAGCAACAAAAAGATTAATGAAGCAGCAGAACCAAGAAGCTAACACCTCAACACATTTCACACAAATGAAGGCACAGTCTCCACAGAAGAGCTGCACTGCCGAGAACAGGTGGAAGTAGAATAAGCATCGTGGAAGTTTGTGTATTACAGGAGCCAGAGCATTTGCACTATTTGCTCAAATGAGCAGGTGCACAGATCAAACCCCTTATATGCAGGTATTGAGGCAGCTACACTGATCCCAGGCAGCTGGAATGCTCAGGAGAGTCAGACTTAAGCCTTAGGGCAAGTGGCCAGTGCATCCCTTTGTGGGGAGGTACAGCAGTAGAAAAGCAGCTGTGCAGCCTCCAACCTCTCCAGGCAGCTCCCAGGCCAGAAGTTGCTCAAAGCCCTACATCACTCAATACTGATGATGATCAGTTCAATACCAAGGCTTCTGCTCAAGAAGCAACAATCCAACAGAGGAAGATTAATATTTCTCCCTCAAAATTCTCATATTCTACTGATCTGTGGAAAACCCCAATGCTGACAGAGTCATGTCAGGCTTTTCCAGTCTCATGTAGATTTCTGGTCTTCATCCATCATCATGTTAATGCTCATGCTTAAAGACAGGTAATTGTCTTAGATTACTCAAAATTTACTTAGATTATTCAAACAGGAATTAGCTGTAAGCAGAGATAGCTAAGTGCCAAGAATCCAACAGCCCATGATGTGACAGTCAACTGACATTAAGTAACCCTTCAGAGTATTTTTGCCCTGCACAACAGAACTTCATGTGACTTTATTTGAGATGTTATATCTACACAGAAATACATTAAGTACATCCAAATGACACCGCTTCACTTTATACTGAAACAGCAAGACATTCTCCAGCAAAGAGATTAATTTCACATGTTTCCCTTCTTTCAGATTTCCCTTATGGATCAATAAAGTTCACTTCCACACCAAATGTCTCACTATAGATTTTCCATGTTTTAGACTTGTGAGGGTTATCCAGCTCATTCCTGGGAAGGTAGAGTCTGAAAGACAAAATTCAGTAGCATATCTTACAGCCTAAGACATGCTTTTCCTTTTAGCCAGCTGAAAGACTTTCTGGCTCAGCCCTAGAATATTAAATACAGCCCCAGACCTCGAATTTAAACAGACATCAGCCATGCCTGCACAGTGTTTTGCATTTTATGCAGTCTCAGAAACAAAGTCAACCTGACAGGTTTGTGAGTTGGCTTCTCACCACCTTCCCAGAGCCCCACAGCACAAGACAGAGAAATTAACATTGCATTCAGTTTAAAGCCTCCTAATATGATGCAAGTGCCAGAATTTAACAACCAACCTTCCTAAACGCAAGGATTTGATTCAGTACTCAGCTTCATCAGACAGATTCTCCAATTTTAATGTTTACCAAATTCATGTCTAGTTATCCCTTAAAAGCACTTGCACATCAGCCATGTCTGAATTAGAGATACAGAGAAGTACAAAAGCACTGCTTTAACAGCTGTTTCACTTCTGATCACACCTAGTCAACTTCAGGTCTACCAGAAGGTCTGGGCAGAAAGGGAGAAAAGGTACCCTAGTGGGGCATCCTCCATAGTTCTGGAGGAAACAAAGCACTTTAGCAAAACCCTCAAGATGGCAATGTTGCAGGGCCATCAGAGAGCTGGCATACATTTCTCCTGGCACTGACTTGGTCTAATTGGTCTGCATCGAGACTACAAGGTGCATTGCTGGCTGAGGATATTAACTATTATAAACAGAATCATGGCTACCTGTCCTTAGGCTCTAACAGGATCAGTTAAGTAAAAACTGGTTTCTTTGTATTCCAGTCATGGAGAACACAGTAATTATATCTTGTATGCCAAGTTCACTGCTCCTCTACCTAAATCTGTCAAGTAAGGCAGACCAAAGATAAGGCTCTCTTGTCTCGACACTTCTACATCCCTCCCAAAGCAAGGTGGACAAACCCACCCTTCACCGGCTGGAGCTTCTCCAAGGGTTCCAGTCTCAGCAAGCAAAATCACAGTAATTTCTAACCTTATAGAATGCATGAGAAGCCATAAGAGGGACTTTCTTTGTGATCCCAAGCATAAGTACTTCCAACTGTGGTCTTAATGTCTGCCTGCTAAGCTACTGAGTTCCTGCTTCTCAGGCAGCCATACTACAAAGGATGGCAGATTTGAATAGCTAGCATTACATTTTTTAATTCACATTCACTAACAACGGTTAGAGAGCACCAAGGAAATCATCCAGTGGTTTAAGTTAAGATAAAAAGCTCCCATATGTTTAAAATATTTGTCATGGCACAAGCAACTGTCTGCTCACAAGTTACAGTTGAGGGCCAAAGACCAGAACCCACATGAAAGTTAGCTGACTGATCAGGCCTGCCTTATCTCAGCTTTCAGTACTATGTTTATGATCTTTCAGCTCCATGCAGACACCAGAAGTTAGGATCTGAAGGCATTCACTATGATCACTTACCTGTTATTTTCAATAAAGGAAGTGTTGAACCAGAAAAAGAATGGGCAGTCATCATAGCCTTTTGGGAGAGCCTAAGCACAAACATATTTTTTAAGGAATGTGTTATACAATAGAAATTTTGTTTGTAGAGCAACAATACCCACTTTTCTTCACTAATTTGGTTTACAAAACTACAGCACCAGAATCAGTACACTTGAAGAGTCCCATGTCATACACAGATCACTATTTTCTCTGCAATTATTTCAGTACCAAGTGACTCAATACAATGAGGTGAGACCCCCATGGTTAGAAGCAGTAGGTACCCAGCTAAGATGCCTTAGTTGTACTGCTGTTTGAACAGCCAGGTGCTTCCCCTGCTTGCCTAGGCTGATGTTACACCACTCACTGCACAGTGAGACACATCAGGAGTCACTGGGAGGAACAGATTCTGCCCCATGCTGCCCAGCCAGGCAGGATCCACTGCAGTTTGCACTGCAGCTTCTCCCCATACCCAACTGAAGGTCTTCACACTGGTATACTTACAGAATTGCATTCAAATCTGATTTTCACATCACCACTTAAAACAGGGCAGTCTTCCAAGCCAATCACAACAGAGTCACTTTCAGAATCAAAGAAGAGCTAGATAACAGTATAAAGAATTTTTTTTATGAAAGTTTCTGCAGAAAGACAAGGGACCAATTAATGACAAGACCTAACTCCTCATTCATGGTACACAAATAGAACAGCAGTGCTAGAATAGCAAACAACAGTTTAAACTGCTTGGGACAGAGTGAACTATTTGCATTTAAATGACTCCCAGGGAAATTTTTCACTATTTTACCACTGCATTTCCTAGGATTTGGCAAAGTTTAGTTTTTTTATCCTCTTGGAATTCACATTATACATTTATTTAGACTACATAAAAATTGAATATTGGACATAAAACTAAGACACTTTTAACCTCCTGTGACTCAACTCGTGTGTCTTCATAGTACTCACCCTACAGTTTTTTTGATTGGCACATACACATTGTAGTACAACTTGTTTCCTTGTTATTATCTGCACCTTCATATCAGTTCCATTGCCTTTCCCAACTCCTAAGAACAAAATGCTTCATTATACCAGAGGCATAGACATTAGCTAGAAACATCAGTAGTCACAAAAACCAAGTGCAATCCCATTCAAAAGTGCTTTCCTTCCAGAATTCCTTGTTCAAGACCCTAGAAAACTCAAATGCTAAAGGTAAGCCAAGATTCAGTGGCTGAAAATTGCATTTTGAAGTTCTCTTCAATAGGGGAACAGGTTAATGTAAACTCTAGTTTCCATCTACAGAACAATAACAGCAGTTTGAACTCCTCTGGAACAAGGATGAACTTCCAGCTTTTGATCAAGACTGCCAGTACACACATGTACTGTAGCAGACATGTATCTAAAGCTCAGAAACATTAGTGGATCTGGTCCCATATGGGGAGTTAGTCTCACTTGAAAAGTAATTCCCCTTCCAAAAAAGAGCAGGTTGTATGTGAACCATCATGTGAAAGTGACATAACACAGTGCAACTGACTACAAAATACTCCTCATTGTGTTCTGGGTCATTTAAATTATCAAATCCCAGTAAGCCTACATTCCTATCACTGGCTTAGCAAGAGAGACAGTTATCAGCTGCCTGTAATAGGAAACTATTACCAGTACAGGAATGCCCAAATACAAGAGTTCTTACCATGCATAGTGTGGATTTTGAGGTTTTTTATTTTGAGTTGTCTCTCTGGTGGGAGTTTCAAGCTATACTTGTTTTTCAGGATCTCATAATACCCAACATACCTACTCTGTAATGAAAAAAACCCAGAAACATTATGCAGTTACTTTACCCAACACAGATTAATTCTAGGCAGAAGTAGGATTTAAATACATCTTTTACTCCAAGCTTTTAGCTCTTCAAAGTCTAAAACTAAGAAAAAAGACAATTGTTCTCCTTCCCTTTCCCAGGTGAAACAATCTTCTAGACAAATTCAACACCCAGGTTTCTAATCAACATTTAAATTTAATGTTTTAAAAGGAATTCTGTACTTTTTAGTTCAGCAAGAAGTGAGCTTTTATACTGTAGCCTTAAGAGGCTGAATGTTTAAACATACAAGATACTTTCATTTTACTGAAGGACAGCTATACTTCTATTTTATACCAGCAATTAAAAGTACCCATCATCAGATTCACTTCCCAACTCTGCATCATGCAGAACAGTAAGTAAAGATGTGCAAAACTGTGGTCTGAGGCAAAATCTTGTGTAGTATTTCCCAGTGAACGCAGTCTGCAGAAGATGCCTTTCTCCACCCAAGCCAAATCAGCACCATAGCCCCATCCTAGGCTAGGCTGCAGGCTTCTGTGCATCCTTGTTAAACAGTCCAATTGCCTTACAGTGTCATGCTCCTGTCAGCATTCTGTGGAATTTGCATCTGTGCAGCTCCTCTAGACCTGACCAGACACATCTGTACAGGTCACCCTGCTTGAACAGTAGCTTTCCTGATCTCAAAAATTCTGTTGTTATCCTAGATACTATAGTTCAGATTTGATGCTATTATGCAAGGAAAGATGCAGGGCAACCCTGTCAGCTGTTCATCTTCCAGCTCTCACAGAAAGAGTACAGAAAGTTCAGAAGTTAAGCAAATAATAGGAACCTACATCTCTGAAACAAGGCAGGGGAGGTGGGGTAGCATAAGAACTCACAAGGTTAATATTGGTTTGACTACTGCTCCTGAACCTGCTTGAACTTACCTGTGAGGGAGTTTCAACTCCTTGAAACTTAGTACTTGTGCTTCTATCAGTTCTTCTCTCCCCAAAGTAGTCCAAACTTTCCTACACAGGATGATAATTTCAAGGGTTAAGCTATCCATCCCACCACCAACCCCCTTCTTGAGAAGCGGATAGTAAGCAAGAATTACACTACTCAAGTCCAGGAAAGGAATTCAAATAGAAATATGCAATAGTTGTTTTGGTACCTTCTAAAAAAGACTTTTAACTACAAGAAGAAAGTTTTAATTAGGAAGTTGGAATTAAATCTGTCATTCAAGAAAGAGTGAAGGAGAGCAATATGACTTTTAAGCTATTACTTTAGAACCATCTATATTTCTCAAGTGAACACCAGTTCATATCTTCACAAAGCAAACTCAGGAAAACAGTGATTAAATGGACATACAGTCTGCACAGACTACCTTGAGTGTCCTGGGCCTTCTGCATCCCCAGTTTCCAGCTGATATATCAGACCTGAGATACTAAAGCAGCATCAGCACCTGTCCTGGTTGGGACTTGATCTTTCTCCCTTTCCCTAGAAGGGCTTCCTTTTGTAATGCTGGCTGTCAAGACAAGACAATTCTTGATGCCTCACACAACTTGGAGGGAGACTGGGCAAAAATTGCTTGAAACCACTTAAAACTACTGATACTATCTTTAGGAGACTTTGCTCAGAAGTCACCTCCAGCTTAAGTTGTTGCTCAAGACCCTAGACACACTATTCCTCCAAAAAGAATCCTTCAAGCCGGTAACTCATTAAACTCTATTTTCTCACTTCTTTCAGATCACAAATAATTTCCATCAGAATTTGCACTGTAGCAAGACTTGCATGAACTTTGGTTTTAAAACCAGACTTTTCAGAGAATCTTTTTTCTAGTATAGAATTTTTGCAGAATATTAGTGCATTTCACCAATTCAGTAAATCCTAAAAAGATTTTGAATACTAAAAAAAAAAAAATAAACTGCAGTTTTTACCTTTGCGCTCTCAAACTGGTCACTGTCTATGAGCCAGGTACAGACCATTGTTCCAGTCCTGCCTGTATTAGACATGCAATACAAGTTGAATTACGGTAATTCAAAGGCTTTTGGGATTATTTTTGTGAAGGCTAAGTAATCTCCTGTTATCTCATGTATTTCAAGAGTTTTAAGTGACAGTCAAGTATTTCTGAGAAGAATGAGTTAAACACAAGATACTACAGCTTGTCAACTTGTTCCTTGTCCCCACATTCTCATTACTAGAAATACTTCGGCAGCTGGTCAGTATCAGCATACTCCATTCAGCAAGAAATAGAGTCATGCACTCTACTAAATGAGGCTATAAACTGAAACTTCCCAATGTATAAGTGTAAAGAGCTGTTTCTTTGCCCTGTTTTCCCCACGACCTTACTACGAAGCCATCAAGTCTGTTAGCATGAAGATGCCTATACAGTTTCAGTTTTTAATTTAAAATCTCAGAGGTCAAGTCACCCTCCCTACACTTGTTCTTCAAGCTGGTTTTGACCTGCAGGTAGTTTCAACATTCAGTTTTGCAAAATCCTTTAATACAGAGCTCCACCTGGGGGCAACTATTTAATGTTAAGTAACCACCTACTTTAAGCCAACTATTTGCAGTAGTAACAGCAGGTGGCCAAAGATGTGTCAGGTATTTACAGGGAAATTTGTCTTACTTGCAGTTATTTATGCATTTCAACAGCTCCCACACCACTGTTGGTTCAGATAGCACCTGTAGTTTAGCTCATATGTTTGATAGTTCTCACTCTTCTTGTTTCCACAAGACTTCATTGTACTCTGTGTCACCTGATATCATGAGTATCCTCTCAGTCAGTTTGAAGGGGACACCAAGTTGGGTAGTAGTGGTGATCAGCTGGAGGGCAGGACAGCTCTGCAGAGGGATCTGGACAGGCTGGATTGAAAGGCCAAGGCTAAGTGTATGAGGTTCAATAAAGTAAAAGGCTGAGACTTGCATGTGGGTCACAACAACCCCACAGAATGCTACAGGCTCAGGGAAAAATTGGCAGAAAAGCAGTCCATTGGAATAAGACTTGACGGTGCTGGTGGACAGCAGCTGAATGTGAGTCAGTGTGCCCAGGTGGTCAGGAAGGCCAATGGCATCCTGGCCTGTATCAGCAATATTCTGGCCAGCAAAACCAAAGCAGCGATTGTCACTCCCTGCTTGTCACTGGAGAGGCTGCACCTTCAATTAAGTTTTGGGCCCCTTACTACAAGAAAGACATTGAGATGCTAGAGTGTGTCCAGAGAAGGGAACAGAGATGGGGAAGGGTCTGGAGCACAAGTCTCCAAGAAGCAGATGAGAGATCTGAGATTGTTTAGCCTAAAGAAAAGGAGGCTCAGAGGAGACCTTTTTGCTGTAAAGGTTGGTCTCGTTCATCAAGTAACAAGCAATAAGAAGAGAGAAAACAGCCTCAGGTTGCCCCAGGGAAGATTTAGATTGGATATTAAGAAAAACTTCTCCAACAGCACTGGAAGAGGTTGCCCTGGAAAGTGGCTGAATCACCATTCCTGGAAGTATTCCTGGAGATGTGCAGATGTGGCACTGAGAGACATAGTTTAGTGGTGGATCTCCAGTGTACTGGATTAAAGGTTGGAGTTGATATTAAAGGTCTTTTTCCAACCTAAACAATGGATAGGTTGCACTATGTTACAATGCATAATACTCAAAATGGGTGACTGGCTACCAGAAGACAAAGCAGCAGTCTAACACTTTAAATAGTAGCAGTTTCAGTAGCCACCCTATCCCCAGCCTTTCCTGGGGGACTGCTGTCCCACATGCAAGAACACCAGAAAGTTATGGGAGAACATTTTAAGAGACATAATGACAGCTTAGACTAAGATCCAATTTAGACCACCTAAAAATGGGGGTTTTTAATACTAAACACAGAGTACTATGCTCCTGCTAGTCATCACAGGGTCTGCAGTGTTTGTCAAGTGACATTGTAAACACATCTCATAGTATGGTTTAAGGTCACACTTTATTCAAAGAAGCTACAACAAAGAAGTGTGATTTGTAGAATGCACAGATTACACATGAGAAATCTTACCTTTGCCTCCTTTACAGTGAATTGCTACAATGTTCTTCTCATCTTGACTCATCCATTCACGGACACTGGCAGTGAATTTCAGCATGTCCCTAAATACAATGGAAGTTAGTGGAACAAGTCAAATGCCTACATAGAACTATTGTAATGTATGTATTTCTTGACAAGACTCACTGTAGTGCTGGGACATTGTGGTCATCAATGAAGATCCTTTCCACCCTGTAGTGAAAGTACTTGGGGTCATAGCCTTTCTCACCTATAGGAAAAGATCTGTAGTTATGCCAGGAAGGGAGAAGGATTGTTGCAAAGTGGTTTGTAACACATAATGGCTGGTCTGAGCATGTACCAGTGTCTAAACTACAGCAGTGTTAATAGACAGATTAAAATGAAAAAAACGAAGGTAATTTGGCTAAAACTAGGCATGCTTATCTTCTGGTTTCATACTTTTCCCTTATACACTAAAATTTATCTCAAATATAGTCAGCAGCTAAACATACTTACTGCAGAGATTGTAGACTTTATAGTGGTCTGGATGTTTGGTGTCCAAAAATCTTGCAACTTCCTAAGCAATAATGAGTTCAGAGTAGTTAGTGCTCTACTTGTTATTTCCACTGCCATCTCAACTCTCCACATGGGATCAACAACTGCATTCATGAACAGCCCTTGGAAAGCAGGCCTTTCTAACTAGACAGCTCAGGTTCTCATCTGGAATAAAAGTACTATTGCAGCTATCTTCCTGGCCCTACATATATATATTTCCACAATATCAGGAAGCAGAGCTCTGACATTATGTATACAGACATTTAAAGCCACTTTATTTAGGTGAATAGATCTTATCACCATTACTAGCCTGTGACAGAACTGCCTTCATTCTTCAAAACATTCCCAAAGGACAGGAGCATCAAAGCACTGGTGTGTCCCCACTGTGAGTTACAAACCACTTGGTTTAGCTGAGACACTACAACATAAGCAGTGCAGCACAGTGGAGATCATCAGTCAGTCATTCCAACCAGCAAAGCCAGCAGAACAAGGACTGACATGATCTAGGCCACACGTAAATTAGTGGGAACCTATAAAAGAAACAGGTCTCAGAAACAGTGAATTTGGTAGGCAAGATTTTTACCTTTATGGGGTTCCTGTAGAAAGACTGCTTCCCAGAAGATGGAAATGACATTGCAATAATTCGATCTGTTGAGAAGAAAGCAATCACAAATAACAGCAGAAAACCCCCCTGCACATAAGAACTACATGACTAGAAACATCCTTATGAAATGTCTTATTTTTTACCCTAATTATAAGAACAATCTGCCCATTTCTGGTCAGCACTCCCCTACATTTAGCATAGCTAGAGCAAGATAGATAATGCTTCCCCAAAGCATCAGCCACCATCAAGTGTCAGTCTCCACAGAATCTGAAGCAAATATAAGTAAATAGTTTCCCAACAGTGGTTCCCTAGGCCTCAGATAAATTTCCATCATTACATACAGCATGTACAGCTCTCCCAGAAGGCTAGTTCTAGAGAACACTATCAGTCAGGAATCCATATTTCACAATCCCACAGAAAAGGAGTAGGCCTGGTTTGACTTCATACTTAAATTTCATGCAACTAAAACATTGTCTGTATTTCATGACAAGCTCTTATTAACTGAAAAACAAGTCTTCACAGGACACAACATGCTGCAAAGTGACATTTGTTTCCACAAACCAGTAATATAAGTGAGATCCAGATCAAAGCCATCTTTCATATAACGTCTTTTGTTTTCAGAGACCTGGCCCGAAAAAAAAAAAAAGTAAGAGTTAATCTTCCACAAGAATGCCAACAATCACCAAGTGCTCCCTGTTACTAAGAAAAGTCAACCATCTAGACTCTCCAGTTAAGCTTGAGTATCAGAGCCTCATTTTATTACAGCATTATCCAAAAGCAAATTCCTTGTATTAACTTCTAGGAAGCAGCTCTGTATAGAATTCTTACCCTTAAATATCAAAATTTATGCTAGTGAAAAGAACACTGCAGATTCTATGAATACTGTAGCATGAATCTGTCATTGTTATTTGAGTGTTTGGAGACTGAGGGAAAAAAGAATAAAGTTAAGGGTACTATAACCAAGACTGATTATTCCTAAACAATAGGACATACTTGAAGTACCACTTGAATGCTCTGATGAAAATAAGAGGCATTGACAGTGGAGAGGGCTCCAAAAGATAGATTGCTTTGTACCCAAAATAAAGCATCAGACACATTAAAACTCCTACCTTCCCCCATGTGAGGGAAAACAGACTATGTACCACACAAGGTAGAAATTATCAGTTGAGACATATAGGGTGTTGCAATCACTTTGATATGCTGACTTTCCAGGTCAAGTTGCTGTTTAATTGAGCAACTTGAAAATGACAAGGCTTTTCTGAAGGTGGAGACAAAGCTCCAGAACCCTGTCAGGGACATTGAACAGATGTGCTACTTGGGCAACACTATCAATTACAGACCACCAGGTCAGTCTTGTTATTTACCACTGATGCTGCCTGAAGAAAGAGTTGGAAACAGTAGTAGCTCAGACACCTTAAGAGGCCAACTTACCATTCTCCTGGTCACCATTTCCAGTTGCTTCTTTTGTGAAGCGAGACGAAATATTCTTATCAAGATGACAATTCTCAGAATTCGGAGGAAAATAACCATTCTAGCCGACAGGTTCACCATGAAAGAAAATGGACACAAATAAACTTACAGGCAAAGAGTAAAGCTGTTTAAAAGCTGTTTCAGGGAAAACTTAAAGCTCTGTTTCATATGTTGAACTAGGACATCTTAGGCTGATTTTGGAACAAATACAATATCATGGGTTTATTGTTAAAGGTTTTTTGCGAGTATGTGTTCTCAACAGCTAACAGACCTAGGAAATCCCCCTACTTGCTCAAGCAGACTTCCACAGGCACCTCTGGCTAGAAAGCAACAAATTCCATTAACATTACCTATGTTATTATCACCAAGTTTTTGTTCCTTGAAGCTTATTCTCAGCTATACATTTAAGTGTACATAGCCACACTAAAGTGCATGCAGACACCTGAAAAATAACTAAAAAGAAGCTAGACAGCCTAAGTATGTCATGACATGATTAAGAAATCTGAGAACAGATCAGTATATATCCTGTGTTTAATCATTCAGCAACCTGAGCACCTGGTTCAGTTTGAGGAACTTTGAACTATTGTTGAACTTTGAAGCAGGAAAGAAGCTTAGGTGAGTGGTTCTATCAAAACAACTGAACAGGAGCAGCTGCTTTCCCACACTCCTAGGGACAAGGGCAAACTAATATTCAATTCACTCCTTAAGGAGGTAAGTGAGCATACATTTTAAGCAGCGCATACATGTAGGTTTTGATATATTTGTGTAAAAATGCTGGTGAATACCAACAGTAAGGGAGACAAAACTCCAGCTGAACATAGTCTGCTCCCTACTGACATGGAGCTTGAAGTCAGCAAAGTAAGGTTGTCCTGGATACCTGGAGGAAAGTTACAGTTTTTTCCTGAGCATCTTCCAAACTCACTATCACCCTCCTGCTTTCAAAACAGAATTTCCTTGGAGGTAGCAGCAAATGAGATGAACCAAAACTGGGCTGAAAACTCCATAACCCCTCTCCCCACAACTCTGAGAAGCAACTCCTCAAGATAAAAGCTGTTTGTATTCTGTCCTTAATGAAGTCAGCCTGTTAAGCATTAGCCCCCAGACTGACATCCAGCTCTCATTCCTGAAGTCCTTTTATAGGTCAGACTTCAAGGAAACAGTTAACTCATACCTACACACACCCAGCTAAACCAGATTAGAAAAAGAAACCACACTCCTCCATCAGGGTCAGTTACCTCTGGTCTGTCACTGACATTTCAGTTGTCATGTATAAGCTCTCATCCACATATAAGCTTCTCAAATTCTAATTATTCTGAGATGTATCAGATTTAGATACATGTCAGAATAATCAGAATTTAAGATTGCTGTTTGCTTCTTGAGGAAGGACTCAGAAAAGAAAATTGGTAAACCCCAAAAAGGTTACTGGGAATTAATTGGATTTTGTGGACACTACTGCTGTGTTAGATGGGAAGACCACCATCTCAAGATATGGGATTTGGTCAAATCTGAGGTATCTGTCAGGTAGCAATATTTTGGTCAGAATACAATCTTACAGCCTTCAACAAGAGGAGCCTTACATAGGGACTCAAAAAATTGAATGGGTAAGATGGTAGGCCCCAGCTGAGTGTCTTGAGAGCAGCAGTGTGAAGCTCTCTTTGTGTGAGCCAAAAACCTATTCTAAATTCCCATCAACTTCAAAAAGTCAGCATACAAAGAACTTGCACCCACACATCTACAGCCAGGTGGATCAGTGTAGGCTCAGGCCTACTACTAGGATAGCCTAGTAGAGATAAGAGTGCAGATTACCCTGTCACACTGCTCTTTTCCCCTCCCTTTATCTGGGTGCTCCTATGAGATGAAAGCTGCTTCAGAAAAATGTGGCCATAGAAATGGGAAGTAATAATTAAAAACTCCAGTGAATGTTTTAAGACAACCTAGGAGGAAGGTAGGTTGCAAAAGCTATTCCTTTGACAGTTTTACTTCTTGACACCCAAGTTTAGCAAGCACTTCAAGAGAAAACTTACAGATATTTGTCCAACTCTGGATTCTTCAATAACTAAGCTTTGTTTTATTCTGGAATAATGTTGCCCTCTTATGCCTATTAGTCAGCTGAATTTGGGGCAGGGGGTGACTTTCAATTTTTTTAATTTAATTTTTTTTTTTAAAGAGATCAACTTTTCCCTCGGTCATGCAAGAAAGTTTCTCTAAGTCAAACCTAGTGCAGACAAACTCATCTTAAAGGTTGTAGTTCTGTCTCCATCAGGAATGGATTCATCCCAGGTTATTAGCTGATCAAGATACAGAAATCAGAACGAAATAGAACTTGAAGCAGCTTAGGCACATAAACAGCATGTTTCCTCTCCCCAGACCATGGCTGAAAAATCAAGGCCTTTGGGAAAGCAAAGTGAAAGAAACAAGACAGTCTGGCAACTCTTTATATTGCAGGATCCTTTAGACAGTGATCGTCCCTTTGTTGTCTGTTCCACGTGCTATGATAATAGCTTCTTTCTGACCTTCTTCAGACCCTCCTCTCTATTAGGGCTACTGCACACCTTTCCCCAAAAGTGCTTGAGTCAGAGCATTTGATGGCCTCACTTTTAGTTAGCCCGACTAGTATGTTCACACCCCCTCTGCCTTTGATGCAGGGACAACCTACACCATAACCACAGACCAAAGCTGTGTGTCTATCCTTCACTGATCTGTACCATGACACACCATCACAGTCCCATTTGTCATCTCATGTGCACACATCTGGCTCAGAGGTTATTGATTTGCTTATTAATTAGAGTTTGCAGGCAAGTTAGATTGTTTTTGTTTTGTCAATTTTATGTGGTTGACTATTGAGGTAGAAGGAATGAGACCATTAATGGCTTTAAAAATTAAGCAACGCAAGATTTCGAACGTCAATACTATTAGAAAAAGAACAACAAAAAATGACAAGATTGTCTTAACTATGGAAGTTTACTATTTTGTGAGTTTTTAGTTTTTGGACAGTTTAAAAACATATCACAGCCAATAAAACAGCGTTAAAGAAAAAAGTAATAAAACAATAGACCACACTACAAACCAAAATAAAAAAAAAAACAAAACAGACCATTTTCAGTGCAATATAAAACCATAATTATACACTACAACAAGAGGTGCCCAAGAAAATCCTTAGATTGTCAAGGAGAGAGCTCACACTCACCAGCTGCCATACCACTCTTACCTTGGTATCTCCCCTGCTGCACCAAGGTCTAAGAAGAAGTACGTCAAATTAATTAACAGGGTGCCCACCACTATACACGCATCCAAAATATTCAGTTTGGACCGGAAGTAGTTCCTGAAGCTGAAACCAAGGAGAATTTTAGACAGATGCTAATATAGGTAGCAAAGACTGAAATACATGATCAAGAAGAGAGCCCTCTATACACACCTACTGCTGGAGACAAGCTCTCCTGCAGCTATTCTTAACACTAAGGACTAAAGTCTGACTAAGGAAGCAGTCTTATCCCTGATTCACATACAAGTTATGGCAGAGCTGATGTAGCTTCCAAGTGCTCACTTATACTGAAAAAACTTACAGGTTGTTCTATAGAAGGGTAAACATCAACACACACAGCTAAGAAAAGACTCTGGCTATTATCTATGACCAGAAAATTAGCTTACAGGACACCATATTCATAGTTCAAGCTTGAAGATTTGCTTCCTTTCTAGCTTGAGAACTTCCCACATGGATTTAATTTTTTGCACGTGTCTTACCCTTCAACAAACACTCTCAGGAGAACATCGATAAGAAAGAAGAGTGCTATTGCCAGGGAAACACCTTCAGGAATCTCTGTACTCTTCTTTCTCTCACTGATAGCCAAATCCAGAATCACAACTATAATGTCCACAATGATAAGTACAACTCCAAATACTCTGCAAAGAGAAAAATACAAGTAAGTTTGAGAGACAGGAATGAACAATTAACTCACCAGCACAAACCCTGATTCCTAAGCAGTTCCAGCAAGAGTGTGTTCTCTTACACAGACTGAAGCCTGCTTAATTAGAAGCTGAAGGTTTCCAATAGTATTTTTAAGTGAAATGCACAGAGACCATCATCTATGTGGAACCACACATTTGCCTCAGACACAGCTGTAGTTATTAATTTATGATTTCACAGCTACGTAGAAGCTGAATGCTTTAAGGCATACAAGTATTATTGCTGCTTTCACCTTACTCAGCTTCCCTCCCTCTCATGACTGAATACAGTCCCTTAAAAATAACTGTCTTTAATGGCTTGCCTTGTTCCAGCACCTAGACTATACACAACTGACCAGCTGTTTGTTCAAAGGCTGCCAGCCAAGAATAAGCCATTAAAGAAGTTTTATCCAAGACAATGACACTTACAGTTCTGACTTTCAGTTCTTCTTGGAGAATGTAGTCATATCTGTTTAAGTCTTATTTTTCAATTCTAGTACTTTTCTCAAGTTATCTTTCCTGGGGGTGACAAGGGATTCAGTACCTTCAGACAAAGCAAGCTGGAGTTACTGACTTTTAAGGAACTCTCCAAGTTCTTACACCAGAAATGAGGACTATTTTTACCCTTCCCACATCATTACAAGCCCGAGTTTTTACCTGAATCCAAATGACATCACAAATGGGGCGATTTTTCTCCTAGTTGCACTGCAAGAAAAGAGAACCGACATCAAGACAAGTGACATTTTGCTACAGATATCAGCCACAAGGGCATTGTTATATTCTTTTGTTCACATTCCTTCAGTTTTAGTGTTCTGCATAGTAGTGATTTCACCAAGAGATGAGATTATCCAGTTTCATTCATGTATGCGGGTTAAGAGAGGCACTTGAAAACAGTGTTTTGATCACTTTTTAGAAAATGTATTAATCAGCTTCCAGAGCCTAGAAATACAGCCATATGTACTTATCCATAACATTATTCTATGTCACAATTCCAGTGACGTTTGAACTCTGGCTTAGTAAGCTATAAGAATTGGATTTATATAACAGCTATCGGTCAAGAGGAAGACAAACATCTCTTAATATATTTCGTTCCATGTATTAACTTACTGTATCACACCATTTTTCTTCCCAGGCCTGAAAAGAGCTGCACTTGTTAACAGCTCCTGTGCCTTCGGAATAGAGGAATATAAATCCCACTTCTACTTCAAAAAGGAAACAACAGTTCAGCTTGCAGATTGAAAATACAATTTTTTTTTAAGAAAAAGTGTTTCTGAAGCCATGTTTTTCTAGTTGTGAGAATTATCCTCAATCTTGGCATGGTCACAGCTCTTGTTTCCAATTACAGTAGATTTTCTTGCCTCTTTGGTATGCTTTAAGCCCTTTGGTTTAGAACAAAGTTTTTATATAACTCTTTCTGCCTGGAAGCCTCTTTAGATTACACCAAGAGCTAAGGTAGAAGTTCTCGGTGTAGAACCTGCAAACCTCAAGTCCTGACAGTTTGAAAAACAGACTGAGAGTCTGTTAAGTAATCACAAGATTATTTAACTACTGTAAGCATCAAGTATTTTCTTCAACATTTAGAAGAAAACACCTTTTTTCAAGCATACTACTGACAGCAGGACTTACCATTAGTCCTAACATATTGGAAAGAAGCACTGATAGATTTATTTCGCACTGTTACAAGAGTTTTTTTGTCAGCTCAGTAATGCACATTGCACCCCAGTGATCCTGTCCAAAATACTTGTTTCCTCTAGGACAACTTAAGCATCGCATTTCACTTGGTGCACTTCAATAACTCATCTTAAGACAAGGATAGATACCTTTGAAGTGCTGAGGCAGCATCTTGCTTGGGTTACTGAATTAACCCACACTTTTCATTATTAGGTTCTTACTCTAAACTAAGGTACAAGGTCTAACCAGCAAACATTCGCATTCCCAAGATGGAAGGATATACGTGAGTTGTAGTACTCACTTTTCCTATAGAAGTCAAGGATGCAATGCCATGTCTTGTCCTGAAGGCAGCCTAACATATAGAAGGTTTTCCTGGCATTTATGAATGCCAAATATCAAAGGAAACATTGCAATAGTGACACTAATGGTTTGCTGGTCTATGTCTGTCCAGTCAATCCTACAACTATAGTGGGGACACCAAGACTTCAGCTTCCACAGTCTATGGACAAGTGCCTCTAACTAGGTACACTACAGACCAAAATATATATACACACCACCTCCAATTTGGCTGGCCAACATATTAAATCAGTTGAAGGAAACACAGCACATATGATCACATAATTAACTTAGAGCTTTTGTGAAATACTTTTGTAAATTCTGACTTCTGAAATCTAGAAAAACACATTGTCACATAGAATAGCTGAAATAAAAGGCTTAGGCTTACTGTTCTTGAGCTACAGGACTTGCCACTGACTTAACTAAGTTTGCTGTAAGAGTAAAATGATGTAAACATTGTCAGGAAATAACTGCTTCAAGAATAGAGTTAACAATCCAGCAAGTTCAGACAATTTAGTCTTGATGAGTGCCACAATGCTTGTTGTTATGCTCAGATACTCATTCACCTCATTTTCTCACTGGTACTTGCTCTTCTGTGCTCTCACAAATTCATTCATTTGGGAAAATTTAATCAATGTGGTTTGGACTACCCATTCTCCATAATATGATGGACTTGTGTTCTTGGGTTGGGCTTTTATCTCTAGAGGGATAAAAAGGCTTCCTCAGCTTGTCTTCACTATGTACTAAAAGAAATGTCAGTATCAAGCACTTATCTCTACTTCAACAAGCCACCTGCCTTCTTATTTTGGCTCATCAGATTTCACTTGTGGGGGAAAGCAAAGAAATTTAGTATATCATTAGCTTACTTGGAACAGCTGTCTGGTCCATTACCTTCATCACAACCATTATCAATCTTGACTGTGGCCTCTTCAGCTGTTGGAGAGCTGGCAAAGAAATAATACAAGTGACACACTGATAGAGATGTCAACTCTGTATATTGCTATGCTTTGTTGCTCAAAAAAAATAAAAAAAATAACTGTCAAGTGAGTAGCAGCCTGAGCCAGAGCACAGGCCCAGTACTAGGGGAAGAAAGACGTCCCCCATGTTGGCACAGCCGAACCCCTCAGCTTGTGCTGATCTATTTCCTATTAGCAGCCCATTTCTCAAAGGGCTTTTTACCCCAAAAAGAGACAGATGTGTTCAGCAGTAGTACAAAAGGCTTTGAAGCAGGGCATCCATGAGTCTGCTAAGGACTCAACAGTCCAGGCTCTTGAAGTGCCAGAAATAAGCATATGCTAAATGGCTTCAGAGAGTCCAAGTGACACTAATGCTGTTACAGTGACCTTCTTGTACACAGAATTAATGTTTTCACCAGGAAAAGCCATTGCATAGAAATGTTTTTGTGCAGAGCAGGATACCAGACCGGAAACTGGATGACCAGAGCAGCAGCTGAGCTAGTGCTAGAACAGCAGTTTTTTTTGGGTAGCAGCTGCTTGCCTTAACTTCCTTAAAAGGGTCTCGTGAGATGAAGTTTTTGGGTTTTTTTTTTTTTTTTTTGAAGGCCACATGACAACTAATTTCAAAGAAAAAGTGTAGCATCAAAATCCAGAAGTCCTCATTTCAGTTGTCTCCACAGAAATACTGGGATGCATAATAGCACAGCCACACTGTTTGCTGAGACTCTGCCTCCAGTTTCATTGCTCCATGGGCAGGAACAGCTACATACAGATATTCAGTATTGATGTTCCCATGCTGTTCTGAGGATTCAAATATTCCTTATCCTCTGCAACAGGCCCATACACCAGTACTGCTTCTGCAGTTTGGGCTAACCACCTCTTAAGCAAGGAGTTTAATGATACTTCTCCTACAGTTTCAGCAACCAGTACTGATACTTCAGCACCTGCACTCAGTATCAGGCTCTGTAGAAGAATTATTCTGATGCAGCAATCTTAACATTCGAGCCTTATTTCCCAGCTCCAGTGCTCTCCATGAAACCAATGTCCTCATTTTGTTCCCAGGGCTGAAACAAAGCTCTAGTGATGGATAAGCATTCAGGTTTGCTTCCTGGCTATTCTTACAAAATATTCACTTGGGTGTTTACACTTACTGAACAGCAGAAATGCTTCACTTATTAAAACCTGCTACTGCAGTTTTGCTACAGGTCACTTGCTTATACTTGCAGGCACATAAAGTGTACCAAATGCCACCTTCTTATCCTCTACTGTCATTAAAATATGCCAAAAGAAGAATGAGAAACAGAAGTGTATTCAGTTAGGAAGACAATCTTTAATACAAATAGAAAACAGAAGTCAAGTCCAAGCACATTGTTTCCACAGTGCTCCCACACAAAAATTCAGTTCTAGATAATGCCTTCCTCAGAGGGAGTTTGTTTTGCTGACCTTTCTACATCTGCTTGCTGTCCAAGGCAGAAAAAGCTCTCAGTCACAAGCTACTACAATTAGGCTTTGACTAGGGGGGTGGAAGAAAATAAAAAAAAAAATAGGACATATTAGAAGAAATTGTTCCCTTCACGCACACACTCCATACAGAGCAGAAGATTTTCTGACTGCTCATAGCTAAAAGCAACTTCAGACTTGAGGATTTTAAAGCAAGCAGAGAAAGAGCGTCTTGCTCTACAAGAGTCCTTGACACTCTCTTGTAAGTCTTTTGACAGTCTGGATGCTAAAAGAGAGCACACTTTAATGCCATGGGCTTATTATACCAGGGATGGAGACCTTGTACTCATTAATCACTTACTAATGACTTACAAGAAATTAATAAAAACAGCATATTTCTGACAAAGATACCTCTCCTCTCAGACAGCAGCACGGGTGGGAGAGGGGAGATAAAAGGACTGTATGCTATATAAACTTCAGACGCTCCACCCTTATTCCCTTTGTTATATTTGAAGCATTAAGAACTTAAAGACAGGACCACACAGCACTCGATCCCAAACCTCCTCACTGACATAGTTCATTTCACTCACCCAGATGATTCTCTCGGATGGGTCGCTTGCTCATACCTCACAGCTGTCATATTGCCTGCTGTTTCCCTGCTGGCCTGAAGAGAAGCACACCGAGTTAAAGTGAGACAGTACAAGAAACAGCGAACAGCAGCACATCATAGTAGCCTCACCCTCACGGTCCCAGCAGCCAGGCTTCTGCTTCATTTTCAACCACTGCCCCCCGCTATGGTTGACATAGCTCAAGCTTTTAACTATAACATGGGTGAGAGTCGAGGCACTCAGCACTCTGTCGACGTGATTTTGACCACACCAAACGTGCCACAGCGATAACAGCATCTCTACCTCACGACGAAGGGTTTCACCCTGCTTCAAGGTCTGAAACACAGCAGAGCCCCAGCCGGCACCTCCGGGAGAGCTGCGGGCGCGGACCGAACCGCAGGGAGCGGGTCCGGGAGCTGCCTCCCGGCGCTCATCAGCTTCCCGGACGGGAGGCCCGCACTTGCTCCCGCTGCATCCCGCTGGCTCAGACCCCCCCGGAGCCCTCCCCACACCTCACCTCGGCGCGGCCGCCGGGCTCAAAGTCGAGCCTGGACACCGCCCCCGGCGCCCCGCAGACTCAGCGGAAAGTTGGGTTAAACTTCCTGAGAGCTGGATCCCGGCCCCTCCTTCCCGCCTCCGGCCCGCACCGCCAGCCCCTCTCACCCGCCGAGCCGAGGCCGAGGCGCGGAGCACGAAAGCGCCTCAGCGCCCCCGGGCCGCGGATAAATGTCCCGGCGGCGCCGCACGGCTGCACCTGGACCGGCCGGGCCGGGCCTGCCCTGCCGTGGGAACGGCCCCGCACAGACCGCGGGGTTACCTCTCCCCCCGGGCATGTTCGGGGGCGACGCCAGGGTGGGTCGGAGCGTGGATCTGCTGCAGGCTGGGAAGGCTCTGGAGAGGGATCTGGACAGGTTGGAACCATGGGCCGACACCCAGCAGCATGAGGTTCAACAAGGCCAAATTCCAGGTCCTGCACTTGGGTCACAACCCCCCCAGGCAGAGCTACAAGCTGGGGGCAGAGTGTCTGGAAAGATGCCCGGCAGAAAATAACCCGGGGGCGCTGGTCCACAGCAGCTGTACACGAGCCAGCGTGTGTCCAGGTGGCCAAGAAGGCCAATGGCATCCTGGCCTGTATGAGAAACAGTATGGCCAGCAGGGCCAGGGCAGTGAGTTCAGCGCTAGTGAGACCACACCTGCCGTAATGCATCCAGTTCTGTGCCCCTTAGCTGAGGAAGGATACGGAGATGCTGGAGTGTGTCCAGAGAAGACAACAGAGGTGGTGATGGGTCTGGAGCACAAGTCCTACAAGGTGCAGTTGAGTGCACCTGGGATCATTTAGCCTGAAGAGGGGCTCAGGGGAGACCTTATCACTCTCTGCAGCTGCCCAAAAGGAGGGTGGAGCCAGATGGGGGGGGGGGGGGGGGGGGTCAGTCTCTTCTCCCAAATAAATAGTGACAGGACAAGAAGACACAGTCTAAAGCTGGGAAGTTTAGGTTGGACATTAGGAACAATTTAATTGCAGAAGGAGTCATTAGACATTGGAACAGACTGCCCAGGGAGCTGATGGATTCACCAACCCTGGAGGTATCCAAGGAAAGACTAGACATGGCACTTTAGTGTCCTTGTTTAATTGACATGGGGAAGCTCAGACATAGCTTGGGCTTGATGACTGCAGAAGTCTTTTCCAACCTAATTGATTCTGTAGTTCTGTGTGGGGCCACCAGACCCCAGCCAGCCCCACCATCTGCTTCTGAGTCCCAGCCTCTCAGTTTCTGTAAACTTTTCTGCTGCTGTGGTTTGATGCCTCTCAATGCCTTTCTCGTGGCATGACAGCTTTGAGAGGCTGCACTCGAGGCAGGGGCAGTGCAGGCCAGACAGCGGCTGCAGGCCAGCCAGTCCCCCACAGCCTTTGGCAGCTCTTGCCTTCATCCAGGGCAGAGCATCTCGGTGAGCACCTGGATTTTCACACGGCATTGAGCACTTAGGTTTTCGCAGAATCGGAGACTCCAGAATGTGATGTGTTACCCTGTGCTCTGCAGAGGCTTCAGCTTACCTCGTTACCAACAACCAAGTGACCTGGGCAGTCCCCGGCCATCCCAATGTACAACAGTGCTGCTGTAGCTGCTGAGGCCAGGGTTGCGCTGAAGAGGCTTTCTGCAGGACGGCCGACACCAGAGGGAGCCCAAAGCGAGCTTTTAGCGGCTGCTCCCAGGACTGCTGGGGCTTGGAGGGGGAGATGCGGTAACTGATGGCAGAAGCCTGTCCAGATGCTCCCTGCCCAGAAGAAATAAAATCCTTAAGGTGGATGCTGAGAATAGGGGACATTTCTGAGCACTGGAATAAAGAGAAAGTTTTCCCTTCAAATACGTGTATGTATAAATACATAAATATCTAGTAGAGACAGTGGTAGCAAGTAACAGAAACATAGAATCATAGAATATGTGGAGTTAGAAGGATCCACAAGGATCGTCAAAGTCCAACTCCTGTCCCACTCCTGACGTTTCAAGAATCCTGAGAGTGTTTTCCACACATTTCTTGAACTCTGTCAGGCTTGGTGCTGTGACCACTTCCCTGGGGAGCTGTTCCAGTGCACAACCACCCTTTGGGTGAAGAACTATTTTCCCAATATCCAGCCTAGACCTTCTCAGATGCCTTCAGATCACTCCCTCAGATCCTGTCACTGGGCATCACAGAGAAGATGCCCAGTGACAGGGATCAGTGCTTGCCCCTTCCCTTCCCCTCATGAGGAGCCTCTAGGCAGCATTGTGGTCTCCCCTCAGTCTCCTCCAGGCTGAACAGACCACGGGCCCTCAGCCTTTCTTCATGGAGCTTCCCCTCAAGGCTCTGCACCATCCTCATTGCCTTCCTTTGGACATTCTCTAACAGCTCAGTGTCTTGTTTCTATTGTGGCACCCAGAAGTGCCCCCAGCACTGGAGGTGAGGCTGCCCCAGCTCAAAGCAGAGCAGGACAATCCCATCCCTTGCCCAACTGGTGATGCTGTGCCTGGTGCACCCCAGGACAGGTTTGGCCCTCCTGGCTGCCAGGGGACAATGATTCATGTCCAACTTGTCATCCAGCAGGACCCAACCCCTGTGTAGACTCTGACAACTTGTCTTTGTTAAACTTCATGAGGTTGGTGCAAAGCATGTTTAGTATATTCAGATAATTCTGTATTTGAGAAGCAGCTCAACAAGGATGGAAACCAAGTCTGATGATGAGAAAAAAAATTCAATTAATTTTATTTTAGTTATTAAAAAAATACCTGTGCAATGTAGGGAAAAAACAAAGTAAACTTGTAATTGAGAGGACAGCATTTAGTTAGAAAGAAAAACTATTAAGTCAAGGCAGGAAAGATGTAACAAAGTTTCAAAAAATGTAACTAGTAGGTGCACAGTAGTTTGTAGAAAGAGCTATTATACAAGCGTTTATCTTTGAGAGAAAAGTCTTCTGTTTCCAGGGAATTGATCACATATTATTGGTTAGCAAGCTTATTAATAATTATACTATTGGCTATCCAGACTCGTGCTATTCTAACCCAATGGTTAAGCTATTATAAAAGGTATGTAAACTTTTAATAAACTGGTTATGCCACGACTGGGGACTGTGTTTCTTTCGTGCACTTGCAATGCAGGTTACTTAGAGCAGGCTTGATCCCATGAATTGGGTGGAGATCCTGTGAATTACTCTCAGTAGGAGTTTACACCTGTGGAGCATCTTCAAGGTGGAAGTGGGGGGAGGCCCACATCAGAGAATAGTGTAGACAAAAATCCAGTTCCCCCTGTCCTGGGCTCTGGAAGCACCAATGTGTGGGAGCAGTCTAGGTATTGAAGTGGAATTCTCACAGAACAACCTGTAAAAACCAGCCAAAGGAGGAGCTGGAGGTTGGCGGCTTCCAGTTTGGCATCCAGGCTGAGTTCCAGGACCTGGAACTAAGGTGCTAAAGGTTGCAGGTGCACTTTAAAAGGAAGAACAGCTCTTCCCTATTTTCATTGCCAGTGATACTGATTGTTGTTGACTACTTCTTTCAATGTTGCTAATCTTACAGCATTGGTGATGCTGTAGAATATTTGCCAGCTCTCATGCATCATCATGAGTTTCCTGGTGGTTAATCTATTTTCTTAAGACCCTAACTTCTGGACTCGAATGACTAAAATAAAATACTGCCATTTTACTAATAAAATTAAATTCCTATCTCTCAGCTGGTAGAGAAAAGCATGGTAACAAGATCCAAAGTTCATAAAGCCAAAAGTAAAAAAAGGAAGCACTGAAAGTGTTCTGCTTTTTAAATTCAAGACTTGTAAATACTTTTCATTATATTTTGGTGGTTCAGTCATAATACTGATATTTAATAACCCGTGAGAAACCAGTTCTGATCCTCTGGCAATATTTCATCAGTATAAAATAGCTGAATTGTCAAAAAAATGTAAAAAAGATTTAAATATTTAATAAATAATCCAGTTACATACTGGCTAAAGAGGGGGATTAAGTATGCATTTCTCAGAGGGGTGATGACATACTTTGCATTCCAAAAATAACAGAGAAGGTGGTAAACAGAACTCTTGACAGATTTTAAAATTGGTAGGTATTGCTCTTCTGTATCTGATTCTTTTAAGACAGACAAGAAAAATAATTACATTTTTATTAAGTCTTAAGATAGCAGAAATATGAAGATAAGTGGGTAAAAAATGAATTCTCTGCCAATATAAAAAACAGGTAGATCAGATGACCTGATGGTGATAGTTTGTCAGCTTGGCTCTGCTCCCTGAGAAATGAGAGCAGATTAGACAGAAAACACTATTTAATATTTAATAAAATATTAAAGAAGCTTAATAGTAGAAGCAATATTAATAATAATATTAATAATAATTGTAAATCAACATGTGAATAAGGAATATAATTGTGTCAAATATATTTCTAAAACAAGATCGCAAGTTTTACTGCTAAAATAAAAGTATTTTGTTGCTTCTGTAAGCAACTTATTGGCTAGAAACTGATTTAAAAGGTTCAGTAAATACATTTCACAGTGATATAAGTGCAGCACACTAGTCTTAAAATAACTAAAAGAGAAACCATCCTTAAGCAATTAATTTCCTGTGATTCTGCAGAGTTTGGGTGTTGTCTTACACTGTTTAATGTTGTGTTATTTTATTTTAAACCATGGCCTGGATAAAACCCTGAGTGACAAAGTTTACAGCTCACACAGAGGTTATAACCATGGTCAGATAGAGTAAGAGCAACCACCTGGCACTGAGTAAATTGTGACTGACATCCACTGTCAATCTCAGAGCACAGGACCTCAGGATGACGTTTGGTACCCTTGGTACCTGAAGGACTGTGCAACATATGTTAAAAACCTTCTAGGTCTGTGGATATAGGTGATGCAAATGAGACTAGTAGTACTGTAGACTTAATCAGCATATGCAGCCTGATGATGAGGATGCCTTGGCAAGAGCAAGCAGAGCTCTGACTGCAAGAAGATTTAATCAAGTCTGGGTGATGGGAAATAAGATTTTACTAAATCAAAATGTAAAGTTTGTCTGTGTGATGGTTAACTAGATGACTGTAGTAAAATATTACATGCCTTCCTGTAAATGGTATATAAGCACACTTAGTGCTCAGAAAAAATTGGATTCTAATCATTCAGTATCCCTGTCTCTCTCATCATCAATAGAGGTCTGCTTACAGTCCCTCTAACTCCCAGCAAGGCTCCTGCCACCTGCATGGCCTGTGTGTGTACATGTCGAAAAGTTGGCAGGCATTTCTGGACTAACTTCTCAGGTGTTGTGAATCACAGTGATCCTGACTGCAAAGGGAAACACCATGCAGGTCAGACTTGGACCATCAGTGACAGGAAGTCAGGTAACACTGACAAGTCCTGGAGCAACAGCAGGAATTAGCCAGTGACAGATGACTGTGGCAGGTAGCCCTGTGACAAAAGGAGTGAGAGCCTTGGAGCTGCAAACAGGGAAGATTTTGGAAATATTGCCTGAGTTCTTTTTATGGCTCTTGATGTCAGTGACTTAATCACAGTCAGACAGGGCTGGATCTGGAAAAAGACAAAGTGCCACAGAAGGGGTGTAAGCAGACTTACACCATCAACATTTAGGTTTAGGAAGGCATTTGTTCAGCAATTTCCTAACATTTGAGGCAGTTAACTTGTTTTGGCACCTCTGTTGGGCTGCAAGGATCCCTCCAGAACCTGCAGTTCTGCTCCTGTTCTGACCATGTATCTCTGCTGCTTGTCCCTTCCTAGGGCAGATCAGGCTCCCAAATCTAGGTGGAGTATTGCAGCTCCTGGAGCCCCCTCAACATGCCCAGTGAGACCACCTCCACCACACCCTGTCATACACCACCCACAGTCCTTCTCACCTCTGTGTACTTGTTCTACATTAAACTGCCCTGAATGAAATATTTCCAGGAGCAGAACTTGTTCCTGCCCTTCATCTCCATGCCAGCCAAGTGTCCTACTCACAAGTGTGATGTGCTTGTGCCGTGTTCCTCAGCCCTGCCTAAGAAAAGCTTCAAGCAGCCCCTCGCTCCTTGACCCTGCTGGGTTTCCTGCACACACACCTGCAGCCAAAGCACGTAATGGAGGTTTGGATTCCCAGCCAGGAGCAAGCACACAGCTTCTGTGTTTGGACCTAGCCTTTAGCAGGGAAAAAGGCATTTGGAAGCAGAGGGCTCTTCCCCTTCTCAGAGTAAGGCACCATGAAATTAAAAGGCTGCAGGATGGGACTTTGAAGATTCTGACTCAAGGCAAAAAAAAAAATAATGCGAGCAATTAAATAGTGGAAGAACATGTTAAGGTTTGTGGCTGGTTCTTCTGCACTAAATATTTTACAGTAAAATGTCTTTTTCTCAAAGGGACGTTTCAGTTCAAATGAGAGTGAATTAGGTCAGGGAAGTTCTCTGACCTGAAGTAGGTGGAAGACGGTGGAATCCACATGCTCCCTCTGGTCTTGTGATTAATTCCCTTTGGTACAGTTATTCCTGACGTGGGATTGCTGGGACCTGTGCTTGCCCTCAGGAACTTACAAACTAATTACCTTTGTTGTGTCAACCCATTAGATACTCATAGGCTGCATGCAGACTCATTAGTTAAACTGAATTATGTATTTGCTCTTTGAACGTTATCAAAATATTCAGATCTAGTATGTTTATGGTCTGCCACCATTGCTGCTTCTTTGTACACAGATTTCTGTGGTTGCTCCTTGCTTACCAACCTCAGACTTTTCATGCGCAAATGCCGGTTTCAGTTATTTCGTAGGTTGAAACCATGGTGGCTGATGTCATCCTTTTAAATTTATCTTAGTTTTGATGAAACCCTTTATTGTTAGATTAAAAAACAATAAATATTTGTTTCAGATCTCAATATATTAACTTTGTTTTTAAAAAACCTGGTGGCCCAGATTCCTGCTGAGATATATACTAGATCAAACCTCAAGCCTGCAGGTCCCTGGTAGGTACCTGCAGTGCCTGCAAAGGAGCCTGGTTGGTAGTCTCTCCCAGTGAGCAGAGTGTTCATGGAAGGATGTGGTAGGAAATTTATAGAAATAATGCAAATGCATACAGTGCCTGGATTCACTGCAAGTAATCTCTTTGTCTTTGAGCTGGGTCCAGACTACCCTGTATTTTCCTGGTAGGCAGTCAGACCCTTGCTGTAAAGTCCTCAGGTCTCTCTACTCCTTTGGAGCCTGAAGCAGCCTGCCTCATTTTTTGCTTTTCCCCCTTAAGAACAAACAACAAGGAACTGGTCTTGGAAGAGTTTTGAGATGCCACTACTGTCTTCCAGCTGCAGTGATGTTCCTTTGGGCTCTGAAGGTGTCATGTTCCTATCTTCATACCAAGACATTTTTTCCCATAACTGTAGGAATATCAAGAGCTATCCCAGAGCCATATCCTTCAGTCACAATTACCGACCAGTTTGCATGTGGTAGTATTGCATTTAATGTGTGAATAATAATTTTTTGTGACTGCTATTCAACACCTACATACTTCTGCTGGAAGGGAGGTTGAGGACAGCAGGGTAGGAAGGTTTGTATTAATGAGACTGTTATTTTTTGCTGACAAGTATCTTAAGAAAAGGAAATCTGATCTTCCAAGTCACTAAACAGGAATTTGCATTCCAGAATATTTGTGAAGCATATGTATTCCAGGAAAAACCCAACCCAGAATTTATTGTCACACTGCCTAGGGATTTCAACATCTGTGAGGAAACACTGGTGAACACACGGTGTCCACATTCTTTACAATGACTTGATTATTTTAGCTCCAAGCCAGTGGAGCAGTACCTGAAGACATTCTCCTGCCAGAGCCACATCATGTGAACTCAACCTCACGGCAACCCCTCTATTGTGTTTCACATATTCCTAAAGCTTTCTCTTGAAGCCTGGGAAAATAAGTTAATCATGAAACAGGTATGCAAGAGCCATGTTCCAGCTGAGTGAGATTTTCACATGCAGATGTTGCTGAGACGAACATTGGTGGAGGCCTAGAGGCAGCGTGAGAGTGCTCCAGATGTCTTGGCTCTGAGAGATGTTTTGGCAGCCACTGAACGAGGGTTGGAAATGTGAGTCCTGTTCCTGCAAAGCTGCGGTGATAAAGCACACATGTGTGTTTCACACACTGCAGTTTCACTGCTGTCTTCTGCCCTGGGACCAGCAGAACTTAATGCTATGAGGCCTGATGCTCCCTAATCACATGGCCCTGCAGACAGCTGCAGGCACAGACTGTGTCAGCCACACCACGACTCCAACACTGACACCACAGCCTCGGATCAGGAAGTGCTCACACCACCTCGGATCACACCACCTGGGATCAGGAAGTGCTCACAAGGCCAAGGAGATTTTTGGCCACCTAGACAAGAGCATAAAATTGTTGCACAGCATCTTGAGCATTGACTGGATGGGCCCAGCTGAGAAAGAATTGCTGCTGCCAGTGAAAGCCCCAGGGGATGATGTGCAGCCTCCCTGCGCTCCAATTCATGGCACTGGAGCACCCTGCTGCCAGCTGCAGCTCCCCGCTAAAGAGGCAGAAAAAAAGGGCCAAGTACCCACTAGGGAGAAGAGGAAACATTTCACTCACCTAATTTCATAGCTGTCAAAACCAGTGTTAAACTTGAGCTAGAAAACAAGTGAGAAGAAAAGCACTGCTTACATAATCCTTTGGCAGTGAAATTATTCTGGGTTCTTGCGGGAGAAGAGGAATGCAGTTTTTAAGGAGTAAACAGCATTGCTGTAGTTGGTAGTAGCTGGATAGTCCTGTTTTCCTGAAGAGTAGGACAGGCATTCACCATGAGTTTATGTGCCTTGTCTTTTGTGCCCATGGTGTCTCCCCTGAACAAAGCTCTGTAAAATGGAACACTCCTGCTGTTTCATTTAAAATGATCTGTAATTCCTTGGCCATAATGCAAAGGGAGGCACCCATCTGTTTGGTTTTGTGGTTTTTTTTTCTCTTTTCCACAAATGTCCTTGTTTGTGTTAACTAGCAAATCTAATCATCCAGCTCACAGGAGAGTTACACAACCCTCTTGAGATTTCAGTCTAATAGCAAATCTTGCTTAATACCCCCACATTCACTTCTTGCTTCAGATTTGAAGCTTCTTTGGCATTACAGCTGTGCTCTTATAAAACAGATTAAACAGCAAAAGGAATGCAAAATGGAAAAGCTGGGTTACTTCCACCTTGCAGAACTTACTGAAATGATCCTGGCTGTGTTAAACATGAGCAGAAACTCCCACTAATGCTCCCAGGGAGCATTAGTCTGAGTGATTCACATAAACACTCAAAGTCAGTCTTGGTTGAGCTTCCAAGTCAAGGTAGGTAATAGTACACAAGCAGCAGAGCCCCTCTCCCCTTTCCTTTAGAGAGTGCTCTTGATAGAAACCTCCTGTTGTTTACTCTCACTGGGAAGCAGCAAGATGAATACTGGGTAAAAACAGAAAACTTGGGGTTTGGGTAACTTTCACACAAGGAATTGCAAGTACTTTTTCTGTGAAACTGCCTAGTGCTGTGAAACATTCTGTCTCTGTGCCCTTGATGTGGGTCATCTGGAGAGGAAAATCTCATCAACCTCTTGAAATGCAGCCAGGTTTACGATCACTTTCTTTTACAGTTGACTTTTAAGGGAAATAATCTTTCCAGGAGGAGGTCTGAAGAAAGGCAAGTTTCAGGTATGTGCATTTCATGTGTCTTGGTAAAGGTGTGGATGGAGGGGCTTTCTTTCTCTCTGCTCTGCACTGTCTGGTTTCTAGGAGCTGTCACTCATCCCACCCTTCCTGATATCTTTTTGCCATAACCTGTGAGCACCGTGTGGGGGTCTGACTCTGACCTCAATACCAATGCTGCAGCCACTGGCCCCACTGTGGGGTGATGTGAACAGCACCACTGGTCCTGGGCTTGCAGGGTTCCCCTGCTGCAATATTGAACTCTTCTCTCTTTGAGCCGAAAAATTGTCACAGACTGGAGCACCTACCTGCGCATCATCTTTTATGGGTGACTTCTGTGGAGTTCTTCTTCCCTTGGCTTGCTGTGAGCCCTGCCTGCCCATCTTGGCAGAGGGCTCCTCTGTTGCAGTGGCTTTGGTGGTTTGGAAGCAGCTCTACCATCAGCTACTGCGGGGATGCTGATAGAGCCATGACTGAAACAGCACATCACGCAGGGCACAGAGCTGGGAAGCCAAGGTTTTGCAGCACTTCCAGATGTGAAGCAGGGAAGTTTGGTTTAGCTTGTTTTTCATAATTTTTCTTTCTGAATTTTTTTTTTAAGCACCATGCAAGCACACTGAACAATTTGTACTGTTCACATTCAGCTGAATGTTCCCAGTGGCAGTCACTTATCATATTTTCTAGCTAAGGCTCTCCAGTCAAAACCACATCTGTGTGTTGGGGCGGATTGCCAGTAGACATCTTTTCCCCTGAAATCAAAGAGAAAACTATCTCATGTCCACTCTGTCACATGTGTGACTTGGCCTCCAAGGTAATCCCATCCTCACAGACCATTCCAAGGACTGAGGAGGGGCAATGGCTACAGTCACTTAATCAGGAGGCAAATTCCTCTCAATTCCACTTTGAGAAGTTTGAACTGGATAAACCTGTGGGATTTTGATGAAAAGTCCTCAAGGAGACATGATTCCTAAGCAACTTCTTATCTGTGTGGATACCTGGGAGGAGATACAGAGGCTGCTGGAAAGTCACACAGAGTATTTGTTTCTGTGGGAAATCAGGAGCAGACCTAAGCCTTTTTCCCTGTCAGCATACTGCTGACATACTGCATACTGAAGCATACTGTTTCAGCTTCTCCTTAATGTACATCTTACCCTGGTTTTGTCCTGCCTCTAGTTTCAAGCAACCTCCTTAACAAATTTTGCAGCATCTCCTGGGGAATTAAATGTAAGTGTGAGGGGAAATTAAGTTGTGAGAGGAACTAAAAACTAAAAAAGTTTCCATTACAGCCTGTCAATGCCTCTTTTCAGGTGACAAGAAATGAGTGTGATGATGCACTGGTTGCTGCTGCTCCTTCTCCTGGTCAGCTTTGGCTCACCAGCACCCAGGTTTTCGGTGTGTATCTTTTAGCTATGTCTGTACACTCCCTCAGTGGTTCATCATTCCCAGTCATACAGAGATGGATACACTCCCCCACAAGAGGGATGGAGACCTGCAAGAGCAGAGCAAAAAGGCATCTGCCTGCAGCTAAGGAATGTCATCCTGATAATACAGGATTTTCATAGCATTAAGGGCTGTCTGGGAGACTGAACTGAGTTACTAAGAATTCAAAACAAGAACAAAAACAACAACAAAAATATTTTTTTAAAATGCATTTTTATAGGTAAAATATGAGCTCTTTCAGTTTTACACAAAGCTAATTCTGGAACCTTGCTGGTTTCACCCATTTGCAGTGCAAGAGCCAAGTTTTCCCTCTCTTACCAACGTGAGCACTTTCATAGTTTGCAAACCTTCCTCTTGAACTCATCAAGTGGGGGTCAAGACAAATTATTTTTGTCCAAAGGAAATTTTTGTGCATCTGATCATATTCTGGCATGCTCTGATCTATGCCAAGGTCATTGCAGAAACCTCTTTTCCACTGGATTCAATTCAACAGCTCATGCTGTGCAGGATTTGGACATCTTAGGAAGAGATCACCATGAAATCACGTTGAACCACATGGGCAGTGTGACATATTAGGGTAAAGAGGGGACAGATACTCCTTTCTCTGTGTCTCTCCTTAGCAAGAACTGAAGTGTGTGGGGGGTTGTTTTATTTTCTCCACAGGATAAAGATATCTGCCTCCTAGACAACAATAAATTAAGACAAAGGTTAAAACATCTTCAAGACTTGCTTTACATATATGAATTGCAGCTGAAGGACATACTGGAGAACACTTACCACAGAACGAAAAGTGAACTGTTCTCAGGCAACAGGAGTGTGCAGCATGAGACTCTTTTACCCACAACCAGTGGAAATTTGATAGTGTATGACCAAGGTACAGTTTGCAGTAGTGTGCCACAATGATTATTTTTCCCTGCAGTGTCCCATGTGTCATATTTTATTTCTGCTCAAAGTTTTAAATTTTTTTTAAAGTGGATTGTGATATAAAATATAGATACACAGGAAGGAGAAGAGCTGATTGTTTGCCCTGAAGAGCTGACTATAAGATATCCTTTGGGGCTAGAGTCACTTATCCCAGCTGTAGGCAGCTATCACCCAGATACAAAAATGACAACTTCAGCTGGGCTTCTTACCTGCAGAGAGGAACAATCACCTCTCATATTTTCCATTGGATTTACTTTAGATGTCTGCTTTAGGAAGAGACGGGTCCTGTTCTTGAAGAGTGCATATTCCCTGAGTGGCTTAGGGGAGCCCAGAGTGCCTGGCTCAGCTGCAGGCACTGAGACCTGTTTGGATGAGCCAGGCCTCCCTGTTCCTCAGCTCTCCCATTACTTCTGTGGCACAGGAACAGGCATGCATACTTTGTTCCTTGGTGTTACTTTGAGAAGATGGTCATAAATGACATTATTTCCTGTGGCACAGATTTTAGCCTTTGGGCATTACATTGAAAGTGTGAAGCACTGAGATCCTGAAAGGCTGTCTCCTGATACAGCCCTGGCAGAGCTGGACACAGGAGCTTAGCCTATTATTTTAGAAATATTGTTCTCTGATCTTATCAGAAGTACAGCAGAGGTTACCTTACCTTCCACATGGAAATTAGCTTCTCTGCAAATGATCTTGCTAACAGATAAAGTTTCAGTCCCAGGCTTTCATGATATATCCCCAGGCTAAGGTGCAGCTGTCCTGCATCTCACCAAGGATTTGGGCATTTATTCCCTCAGAGGCCATGGCTGTAAAGGCTGTCAAGCCTTAAAGCTCTTTGTCAGTCTGGCAGTTTGCAAACTGGTGTGGCTACTACATTGCTGCACCATGTCCTTTGACTTTACAGGGCTTGCAGAGCTATACACAGGCTGGCCAAGTGTCCTTGTCCCATAGAGCCTCTCAGTGACATCTTCTCTTGGTGGCACACAGCCCTCGGCTTTGCCCCCAGCCCGTTTAACAAACCAATGCCATTCTGCCCAGACTGCTCTGCAGTGTATAACCAGAAGAGCACCACAAGTGGCTACTACCGCATCAGGCCCAGAGCAGACCGAGAGCCTTTCCTGGCATTCTGTGACATGTCTGGTGGCGGGGGCTGGACTGTCATTCAGCGGCGGAGTAACGGCAAGGAGAATTTCGACAGGTGGGTGCACTGTTCTTGCATCAAGAGGGCTTGCAGTCAGGCTACCTGTTCCTACCCCTGTCCTGTTGCTAGGCAAAAGCCCACCCTTGAGAAGCAGGATATGCAAGATTGTATATTAGTAATGATAATTTAGGATTAGGACAATCTGGTGGTACCTATTGGCAGCAGGGGACCATTTTCAAAATGGATCTATAACGTCTTTTCCACGGGTTCTCTGCATTTGAATGTATATTTTATCATTATTGAAGAATGCCAAAGGCTCCAAATTGGCAGGTATCTGCTACCAGTGCACAGACTGAGACCTGTTGAACAGATCTGTTCTCATATCAGGAATTACGTTCAGCATGTTGTAACATTATCATATTCAGATATTTCTAAAATATGCCAAACCAGATTGTCCTTTTCCTATGCAAAACTCCAGAGAGGTGACTTTCATACTAAAATTCACAGAGGGAGAGATGCTCTGGTAGCACAGTTAAGAGGAAATGTCCCCATGAAGGTTAATGCACTTATCACAGCATGCACAATTTCAGGATGTATCTAATGCCTCCTAAAGTCTGTGCAGTGCATTGCAAAGCTGCCTCAACTGACTCTAAGCCAGCTTTCCCAGAGAGTGGTAGCTATCTATCCATGGTAGTTCAGGTGAAATAAAAACATCCTGAACAGGAGCATTTACTAGTATATAGGTTGGGCAGGATGAATATTCATAACAACGTGAGAGAGGGAATAAACGCAGGGTTGCTAAAACTGGAAATGATGACACACAAGGAAGTATATGAGAATATCAAAGGCAATACAAAGATAGTGTGAATTATGACTTGCTGAAGAACAATATCAGATGTTTTGCTGAAGACCGACGTGACAGCGGCTTTCCCTTTCCATTTAACTGGAAATGTCAGTCTAAGAGCACCGCATCTGGCAGTTTGAAGGTTTGATCCCCATGTATGCGTGTGCACAGGTTTAGCAGGGGAATAAGTAAGCTGTGAGTTGTATTTAATTCTAAGAGAGAGTGACAAGTCTCAGCTCAGCTTGTGATGAGTTTGGTACTTTTAGGAAACAATATCTAAAGATACAGGTGGAGTTTTACTTGTTACCATACTCAAATGTCACAAACTGTCTAATCCCCTCTCATGATGAAATTGATATTTATATCTCTCTGCAGGAAATGGGATGATTACAAACTGGGATTTGGGAAATTCCAGGGCAAGAATGATGAATACTGGCTGGGCAACGATCACATCCATGACCTGCTTGCTAGAGGTCCAAGTATTTTTTCTCCATAGATATCTTTCTAATTTGCATGAGATAGTTCATCTAACATTACACAACTTTATATTTAGGAGAAAATTCATTAAAGATTGACTTGATGGACTGGCATGGGGAAAGTCGTCATGCAATCTATGAAAATTTCCAGCTTACAAATGAACAGGTAAAAAATGGACAGAGCAGTGATTTGTTTGCTTTGGTCTGTGAGTATGGGGCAGCTGCATATGCAGAATCAGACCAGTATCAGGGTTGTCTCTACAGCTCTGCAAAACTTAGCTGCTCTGGTTTCCTGGGCTTTGTAGTTTGTCTGACTAACAGCCCTGGAGTCAGGGACATAATCCTGGGACTTTTTCCTTACAACTGAGTGCCCAGATCAGTGGGCAACAGGATCATGTGTTTGTGCCCTCTTGCTAACTCTGCTGCTGAACAGGGGTTCAGGGATTCCCACATGTTATTTGCCTCTGGACTCATGATCAAGAGTCTTCTGTGAGTGAGAAAACCCTTAGGGTTTGAACCTCTGCAACTAAATGGAACCCCATTCTCCTGCTTCCTAAGAGAGTCTTTCTGACTGTCACAAAGAAGGCAAGTGCCAGAGCAAATCCTTTTCACCTTGTTCTAAAATAAAACAAGGAATTCTAATCAGAGCTTTGAAAGAGCAGTTTTAAGCTCCTATCTTGAAGAGAGTTACCTGTAGCACTACACCTACTGCTGCAGACACCAAAAGCCCAGAGACAGACACATCCTGTATTTTCATGTTGTGCTTTCTAGCTGTAGACAGTGTTGAGCTCCATACAGGTGCTGTTCTTTGCAGACTTGCCTTCCTGAGCACCACATGTAAGTAGCTCAAATAACTAAGGATACTGCATGGACCAGTCCTAGTTCCAACTCCATCACTGCTCCAGAAATCTGCACATTACACTCAGTTAGCAATTAGAGGGTTCTTATGAAAGTTTGAACAGCTTCATTTTAATATCTGTCATTTTTCATAAAGAAATGAGGACAATGATGACAGGAGAAAGCCCACAGCACAAAAGTGATAAAGTGATTAAGTGGATTAATCAAATATCTCTTAGACCTGTTAGCTGTGCATAATGGAACTATTATTCTAAGTATTCCTACCAGGGCTAGACCACAGAAATCAGATGGCTTTTAGTCCTTGGAAGAGCAAAATGCCTAAGCATTTATTCTAGCTGAATAACTGATCTGTTTATGAAGACAATTACTTGACACATGGCAGTTTCCTGTTAGGTTGTTCTTGGTCAGATAGAAAGAGTTTTCCATCTTGGTGTAAAGTGTATTAAATGCTTATTGAATGACAATAAACTTGAAGCCCTTTGTAGCAGCAGCAGTTATTACCACTCCCTTCTGGAAGTTTAAATCCTGCATTGATCTATGCTAGGATCATTAAAGCATGGAGACAAAACTCACCCTTGACTTCAACAGTCATGCCTTTGAAAGTGGATGAAATGTCTAGAGCCAATTTGACCTCAAAAATGGGAGGAAAGGCAGAAAGAATGGATATAAAATAAATGTTTCACATATTCTTACAGGACAATTACAGGTTGTGGTTTGGCACCTATTCTGGTAATGCTGGTGACGCTCTGTCTGGTGGGAGCAATTTTGAAGATCAGTGGTCAGCCTCTCACAGAGGGATGCAGTTCACCACATCCGATAAGGATCATGATCGATTCCTGGCGGGCAACTGTGCATCAGAGAACAAGGGTGGCTGGTGGTTTAACAGGTATGGAAAACAGCTGATTCCTCTTGGGTGTGAAGGGTGTGGGTGGCTGTACAGCTCATAGGACTTGCCTGCCTTACAGCAGCTGGAGGTTGCTGTGTGCACTTGTCACATTGTACAGCCAAACCTGAGACCACACCTACAGATCCTCAAAGGAAAACAATTTACTACTTTTATTATAGAAAAGCAGGTAAGTTGAATTCACTTGAAGAAAATGGGTCAGAGCACATGCACAAGGGACAATGACCTGGGAGGAAAAGAGCCCAGTTAAAATTCCTGAAAGTGCTTTGTGTTATACTCCAGTGAAGAAAACAACTGTAGCCATGGTAAGGTGAAGTGTGCACAAAGGACATTTCCCTAGAGTGGAGCATGTCTAAGGGCAGAGCTAACCCATAATAGTTATGCTAGTATATTTACTGTTTGGGCATATGCCACACATCAATGGATAGGGACTCATGTTTAACAAACCTGGAAACAGGGATATAACACTCTTGGATTTTCTCTGCTTTAGTGCAGGATGAGCCTTTTCGACCAGATTCGCATCAGATTAAAATCAATGGAGCTACAAAAACGTGCATCAATAGCAAGATTTAGCTTGATAAAAAGACATCTGAATTTTTAGGTGTCAATATGGAGCTGCCAACATTTGAGCTAGAGCATATCAAATGGCACTACACCCCTTTGTTCAGGCCATGTAGATCTAATGTCCGTAGTTAATACACCTGAAGGAGCCAGCAGGCTGAATTCTCTGACCAGTGTACATGTCTGCTTTAGGATGACCCACATATTCCTCTGTGTTTCTCTAAATGCATTAACCATTTAGTCCATCCTGCCCTGGTATATCTAAATATATGTTGTGTGCAAATGGTATTTCACTGCAATGATGCAATATCTTCTTGTGCTAAACATAATTCCCTTTTTGTCTTTCCTACACTGTTTCAAGGTGCCATGCTGTAAACCTCAATGGGCGATACTACAAAGGAGGGCGGTACAATGGACCCCATGATGATGGCTTGGTTTGGTCTACATGGCACGGGATGTGGTACTCACTGAAATATTCAGCCATGAAAATCAGGGCTCCATTCTTTATCGACAGTGAGAGTGGAGATGGTGAGAACAGTCAGGGCAGCTGAAACCTGCTGCTTTGGAGAGAGAAAAAGAATGGTGTAAGTTGATAACCAGTGCTCTGCTGCTGCCAATCGCCAAACCTGCACTTGATAGCTGGAGTTGCACCTGCTTCTGCTACCTGAAGCTAACAGCACGAGTTGTTTGAGCACAGCCAGACAACAATTTAATAAAAAACATATGGATCTCAGTCACAGGATAACCAGATATTTCTTTTTCAGCAGTTTTCAGGACTTTGTTGGAGAGTGTTTATTGAAAGTTCTCTGGACTTCGAAGGATCAAACATATCCTTTAATCAATCTATACTTTTAAAAATCTAATCCTTTCTCATACTAATTTTCACCATCAGTGTTTCAGTTATGAGAACATCAGGATAGAAAGAAAAAGGGAATGGGGAATTGGACTTAATCCGATGTGCCTTTGTTAGTGCTTTGTTCTGCATCAGGAGAATGTGTTAAAGAAACTTTCCCTATGGTTCTAATAGCCACACTTCAGTTGCAGAGTGCTCCATGAGTGTGTGAAACCAAACCTGTGGATGGACATGCTCCAACTGCTAATGTGCATCCAGACTAATGCTGCTTCAAAGTAAACACCCACAATATGGACAGTGTGGGTTCCATCAGCTTCCTGCTGTAGATCCACTCCTAGAATATACCACAAGACATTAAAGCACAGACAATCCTGCCAAACAGATTTAAGCCCCAGATTAAAACTAGACACATTTTACTAAAATTAAGGTGAGCACAGATATTCCTAGGAGTTCCTAAAATGCTGTCGCAATTAATTTGTATATTCTCCTGTAATTTACCAGATGATTTTGCATTAGTGATGGGAATCAGAAAGTGGTTGAACCACAAGGCACACTGCTTTCATTGTCTCACTGGGGTGAAATGAAAGAGCAACACAAATGACTGAAAAAGGGAATACTGAAAATTTATTTTCTACAGCTGTTAATAACAACAGTTAAAGAGTGGTATCAGCTTCATGCAAATCATTTAACTACCATGCTGTAGAATAAACCTGTTTCCTTTTCTTCTGATTTATAACAATTTTTAACTGGTATTTCTTTTCCATTTACTTGCTTTTATATCCATACATATTGTAATTCATATGCATATCGATAAAGAGTGAAATAAAACCATCTGAGTAGGACTTAATAATTTTTCTCTGGTATTCAACAATAGGATTGGGAACAGAAATATGGATCAAAATGTTGGAAAGCTCATAATATGAGAAATTTATTCTTTCAGTGTTGGCTCTGGTGCTTTTTCACCTGTTGTCCTGGGTAATTGAAAGGGCTGCAAGGTAAGTTTAATTTTCATGGCTCAAGCTTTCCTGGAGAGAACACAGAGGCATGAGGTGAAGGTTCAGTTTAAAACTTGGTTTGGTTCCTCTGCTTCCTAAACATCCCAGTGACTGCAAACACAAACATCCCGGTGTAATGGGCAGCACTTCAGAGAGCTGTGCTCCTAAAGCCTGTTACCTTGGCCAGGCTGCCCCCCTGCCCTCTTCTCAAGCATACTCATGTGGAACGAAATTTGCACCTGCATGTCTGAAATGAGATCGCCCTTGTGAAGAAAGGGCGGTAGAAAGGCAACACTTACTCTTTCCCTTCTGATCACTAGTTCTGTATTTTGATATGGTAAAATCTTAGTTGTAAGGTTGTAACTGCATGTTGGGACATAAGGAATGGCTTTGCACTCATTATAAGTCTTTGGCGGCTCATGCAGTGCTGAAGGCAGAAAGGATAATTTTTGTTTAAGTGGAAGACACAGAGAAATGTGAGTGAAATAAGTTCATGCCTTCTGGCAGGTGATGCTCAATCCCATTCTTTAGTAGAGAGCTAAGGAAGTAGGGTAAAGACTGTGAAAACTACAGAATTTAAGGGACAGCATTTGTGGTCTGGCAGTTCATTAAGCAGCTGGTAATCCATCTGATGATGAAATATCAAGCTGGAGATGAAGTCAGCAGGGCTTAATCAGACAACCACTACCCAGTCCAGTTTCCCAGCGAGTGAGCAATGAGCGATGTACAGTCCAGACTATGGAGCCTGTTTCCCTGTGTGTCAGTATGGAGGGGCAGGCATAACAGCTGGACTGCCTTCAGCCAGCATCAATGTTACAGCACCTTTTCCTGTCTCCGAGAGAGAAAGGGGAGGTCAAGGTATGCCAGGCTGGGAGGGAAGGGGTCTGCCCTGCTGTCTTTGATGTAAAATGTACCTGAGAACATCTAATGCATAGTAAAGCACAACACCGGGAAAACTTTGCAGAACGCAGCATCTGATTCAGAGCAATGTTCCCCCTTCTCTGCCCTCCTGTGGCAAAGGAAACCCCCTCTGAGATGCAAGGGTCATAGGGCTTTGTGCAGGAGACTGCAAATCCCACAGCAAACCCCAGGAAGCATTTCAGAACCTTTAATCTTAATAAACAGGGTAGCATGCCACTAGCTGAGTACTTACTGGATCTGAGGGCTACTGCCAAGCTCAAATCACTCCTGCTGAAGGTTGGGGGAATGCTTGCTGAATGTTGGTGCACTGCACATTTGATCTCCCAGGGTCTCTCTCCCATGCTGAGAGATTCAACAAAGCTTAAACAGATAATGCTGCCCTGCAGCTCCAATGATGATGGATCACTGCTTCAGGGAGAAGGTACTTCACACCACAGACCTCATCTTAGTCCAGGCAGGATAAGTAACCTGAGCAGCAGTTGTTTCAGAGGTCTGATTTCCAGCTCATTTAAGTCAGTTTAAAGACTCATTACATTTGATTGCCTTTGGATAACTCTTCAAGCATCAACATGTTCTGAAATGCTTTGAACAGCTTTTCAAGCTGACAGTTTGTGGGAACACACGGGCTGGTACCAACACCACACTGGGCCAAGGGCTGAACATCGGCATCTTGGCACAGCTCCCGGGAAGGAGGGAGCTCACATCACCCTGTGAGACGGATCCCTTGCTCCAGCAGCAGCTGCAGAATGTTACCCATCAAAAAGGCCATTCAAACAGCCAGATTTGGCTCTGGCAGCCAAATGCTGAGGCTTGCTGCCCCTGTGCTGTCACAGCAGGTAACACTGTGTGCCTGTCAAACCACCAGTGCCAGCTTTGGACACTGCAGTGGGGTGCCATTGGAAACCGGCTGCTAACACAGCAATGCTGCTCTTCCTTTAAAATTGCTGCTGGTTTGTGGGGGAACGGGGAGGAGGAAGAAGCATGGGATTGGGAAATCTCTCTCTCTGTTCAGAAAACCAGTTTTGAGAAAGATAGCAGCCTAATTCCTGAGAAAGGAGCACATCCTAATTTTGCCTTCACACCCACAAGGCAGGTTAAAGGGCATGTAGGGTTGGGGTCCTTAGGGAAGAGCTGATTTAAGACTAATAGTCCACTGCCTAAACCTTTCTTATCTTACACCAACCTCCATGGGCAGCATCTCTTCTTTTCTTGTTTTTGCCTGCTAGCATTCCCCTGGTCTTTGTAAAGTCCCCAGACAGACAGTTATCATAACAAATGGCAAGAAAAGTCTTAGTCATTCACAAAGCCATGAGCTCTCCTTCTGCTGTTAATTTGGGTTCCAACACAACTCTGAACACTTACAGCAGAATCTAATGGGAAATTTGTGATGTCTGGTTGTAAAACACAACAAAAAAGCCCACCATGGCTTTTGTAGTTCACTGCTACTGCTCTCTACAATTCCCTGAAAGGAGGTTGTAACAAGGTGGGGGTTGGTTGGCCCCTTCTCCCAGGTAACAAGCGACAGGACTAGAGGAAATGGCTTCAAGTTGTGCCAGGGGAGACTAGGATTTGATATGAGGGAAAATTTCTTCACTGGAAAAGTGGTTGGGCGCTGGAACAGGCATCCCAGGGAGGAAGTGGAATCACTGTCCTTGGAAATGTTCATAAGGTGTGGGGATATGGCAATTAAGGGATGTTTTAGTGGTGAACACAGTAGTGTTATGCTAATGGTTGGACTTAATGATTTTAGAGGTATTCCCCAAAGTAAAGGATTCTATAAGATTCTCTGTGAATCATTAGACATTGTCAAATCATTTTATTTTTTGTTCCCAGAACAGGTATTAATCAAATAATCTTGTTGTTTGCTGGTTTTGTTCATAATTTATTTTGAGCTTGCCATAGTAGTATTGTTGTCAATATATTTACATTTAAAAATTTTAATCAAGGAAAGGATGACTATGGAAAGGATACATAATTCAACAGTTCTCTCGCTGTTTTTTAAAGGTAACATGCTGTGGTAACATTTCTGTGAGGACTACAATCTGATCATCTGTTTTCTCTGCCCTCTCTGGAGCATGCCTTTTGTACTAATTTCCTGTAAATGTTTTACATTGTTTTCTTGATATAAATATTGACAGTAAGAAAATATCAAAGTATTGAATGATTAAAATGCCTGCTCAATTTTAAATTCACTCAGGAATTCAGCATTAATTGTTTGCACTCTCATACAACCAGCTAAAAAGCCCCTACCATATGAGTTATTTGAGCAACAATGACAAATCAACACAGTTCACTGATGACTATCAGAAAAATGATGAAAACTGCTCACAGCTTGAGCTTTGTGCTTTCAAGATGGGAAATGATTCACAAATCAGAACAGATGGTTGAGGGTGCTGGACAGTGGATGCTTCAGTATCTAACAGTCTACCAGTACACACTCCACAAGGTGGGAAATGTCAGTGGCACTCATCAAGTATGATGCACAAAACATGAGTGCTTTACACAATAAAATCTATTGGCTACTCCTGTGCCACACCTTACCTAACACGTTCTTTCCCAGGGTACTTTGTGTGCCTTGTACACACATACATACAAAAAATAATTATATGAAAGCACTTTTCAGTAATTAGAAAGGAATATGTTCCCACAAGCCAGACCTGGGGCATTATCCCCTCCTGTGTATGGAGGTAATGTGATTGCTGCTCTTTCTTCCACCAGAAGCCAACTGATCCTGCAGATCCTCTCCCACGCATGCCACTCCTGCAGGGCCGCAATGAGTCACTCAGATCACCAGCTTCTCAATGCTCAGAGTACTTGTTTCATCTTCTTCATTTGAGCCAAAATACCCAGGGAGGTCAATCATCTGCTGCTCTGCCTCCGTTAAGCCAAAAGTAGAATTGTCATAAAAGGCAAACTCAGGGTCCAAGGGGAAGCTCTGACACTTGTCCCTTCTATACTGGGCAGGGCTGACACTTTGGCCTCTCTGGGAAATATCTTTGCCATTTGAGCCTGTTTCTTTCTGCCACACACCTTTGGGGTTAGGTGAAGGGCCCCTCTTACTTCGGCTGGGCTCAGGCTTCTCAGCTGCCCTCTCCTGACCAGCAGGCTGGTGGTCTGTGACCAGGTCCAGCTTCCTCACCGGGGGACCCGCCCTGTGGTGCAGCTTTGCACCATGGCCCTGTGGTTCACACCCCACCACAGTGCTGTGGGGCTGATCCAGCTTTTCACAAGCTGGATTAGTGTTTCGTGATTTTGGCCGTGTCCTGTCCTCCAGACCGTGGTCCCATGTCCTGGTCCTGGAGTTATAGAGGGGAGTCTGTCGGGGTGTGAGAGTGGACATGCTTCTCTCTCTGAAAGGCCTGGCCTTCTTAGTTTCATGGAAACTGGCTGTTCTTCTGAACTGCGAGTTTCTGTGACAGCCCCTCTCAGGCAAGTCCACTCTGTTATCCTGGTGCTTGAAATGACCTCTTCTTACCAAGGTTTGGGTAGGGCTCATTGCAGTATTGGCCTGTGAGAATGGAAGATCCAGCCTAGGGTGACAGCCTTCTCCCAGGAACTTGGGCTGACTGGCTGGCTGGTCCAGAAATGGAGACTTGATCCGAAATTTGTTTCCGTCTGCCTCCTCTTGGTTTTCCCCACTCAGGGGAAGCATTGTGGTGGCACCAAGAACCGTGTCCGTGAGAGGATTCTGAGAGACATGGTACACCTTAGTGGTTTCCGTCAGGCCTTTCTTCTTCATCTCTTTCAGCTGTTGTTGGGCCAGGCGATAGCTGAAAATCGGAGGGATTATTTTTTGGGCATTTGGCTGAAAGTTTTCACTCCCAGAGGCATCATCTTCTTGGGCAAATTGGAGGCTTCGCCTGTAGGTTAGAGGAATGTTAACAGGGGCATTCCCTCCTTCAGCAAAGCTGTCCCGTTGCTTGTTGCCTTGGCAGATGTTCTCCTCATCAGAGTTTTTCCGGAAGCCAGGGGAATGGACAGAGTTTCGTCGGACAGCAGTGCTGCATTTCTGAGCTCTGCACAGCTTCCTCCAGAGGGTGATAAGAACAGTGGCAAAGATAATGAACAAGCACAGCGAGATACCTGTGATGGTAACTATATTATTTGCTTTCTGGTCCTCTCCTGGCTGAACAGAAGGTGGGGTGGGAGGCTGGACAGCTGTAAGAAAGAGCACACACATCGGTCAGAGTTGCACTGGCAGCAGCATTTTGGTATTTGAGGATGGATACTTTACTACCAAGGAAAACAAGCCATGAACACAGTATAGGAAGTTGTTTGCCAATAAAATCTGCCCATTGGAGGTGACTTACTACTTCGTGACTTCAAACTGGCACAGACATATCCTTACTTTAAACAAAGGCTCCCACAGACCTTTCACATGCAATCATTGGTTTTCCCTGCTCTGCCATTTCCATAAAGTATTTCTAAATCCCTGTAAAATGGAGGAACTCTGCCTTTCTTTATGAAGTACATTTAGATTCCCTGCTGAAAAGTGACATAAAGGGGGCAAAATTAATTCAACCCAGGACAGTACTTCAGGTATCACTTTAAAACTATTTTAGGAGAGCTCAAGTGGGTGTGAGAATTGAAATGAGCTTGAAGAGAGAGGCAGCATCAGGAGAGGCAATGTAACTTTTCTAAGTAGTCCTCTGAAGATGCTTCTACCACTGTCTGCTGCCACAGTCCCAGAGGACAAAACCTTCCCATGCCACAGCAAGCTTTCAAAGTGCCCTTGCTCTTTCTCCAGCATTCTATTCTTGATACTCTTCTGTTGTGAAATGGAATGATACTTCAAACAGGGAAGAATACCCTGCAAACTGTTCTCCACTGACAGGATAATTAGCCACTGGGACAGGCTTCCTAGGGAAGTCATCATGGCCAGAATTCACAGACTGCCTGGAAAATGCTCTCAGTCATATGGTTTAGCTTTAGTAGTCCTGCTGGAGCAGGGAGTTGGACTCAATGATCCTTATGGGCCACTTCCAATTTGCAATATTCTGTGATTATAACCTGTTATATGACAATCTCAAAGCTGTCCACAGCCTTGTTTAAACCTCTCACTTGCCCATTCCACCCCACTACAGATGGCTGAGCCAATGACAAATTGGTAATTTTTCTTTTGAATGAGATCTCAAGCACTCCAAGTGCAATCTTAAGCAGAATACAGCATGGTTGAAAGTGAATTAATTGGTCCAGTAGCTAATTTTAGTATCTGTTAGCACTGCCCAAATTATTCTGGTCAGACATCAGCTGCATAAAGCCATGAAGATTGTGTTGGAGGACAAGGCTGATTAGTAGCAGTTGACAAGAGCTGGCCATGAAGTTGTGAGCTCAAACAAAACCACTGAACAACCCTGCCCTAGCCTCCAGTTTTTTCCAGAAGCCAAAGCTTTCCATTAGACTGATAGTCAGCTGTAAGACTTGGCAGATGCTCCTGCCTTCACCACAGTGACTGTCCAGGAATAGGAAACGTGACTGCAGAATAACAAGAACTGGACACCATGTACTTCCCATAATTCGGAAGAACACACACTCAACAGCAAGCTGGTAGTGTAGCTGTTAGGTGGGCAGGATGCACAAATGCACTGATGAACACAGGCCACAAGGTCTTGGGCTGCTACAGAACAGATGTTCAGGGTGCTGGGCTGGGAAGGAGATCCACTTCCCTATTTCAGCGCTGCCTAACAATCTCAATTCCTCTAAAAATCCTGCCATTGGATAAACTTTGGTCTTTGTGTCACTCTGAGAGCTTGAAACCAGCTTAAAGCAAGGCCACTGCCTCTTGAATCTTATAGGAGGATCTCTAAAACTTGCATTCAGTCCAACACCCCTGTGCCAGAGCCTGGAGCACTGCTGTTATGGACACCTGAACAGGGAGTGAGCAACCCGACCTCAGGGAAGCAGGCAGAGCCACTGTTCAGCACCACTGCAGCAGAGCAATTCATACATTTCTCATCCTTCTCTCAGTCACGTTTGCTTACGGATATTTTCCATATACTCCATTCTCTACTTGCAATGCATGCTGTGCTGCATTGTTTGGGGTACACAGCAAATAGCAAGGAACTGCAAGCTTCCAAACAGGACTGGGTCCCTATGGTTTGCTTCTCCCTGCACATCAATGGCCCCTGTACCACGTGCTGGCCTTGTTCATTCAGCCATTTGCTCCATCTGCTGGAGTAGTGACTGCAGAGTTATGCTGGAAACAGAGCCTATCTTCTTCTGAAAGCTGCAGACAGCCAGAGTGGGAAAAGTAACACTCCCAGCTTGAGATCAGGCAGTGGATGAACACTGTTAAATTGCAGTGGATGAACAACACTGTTAACTCACAGTGTCAAATCACTTCTTGAGCAAGCTGAGATTCAGTGGGATGAAATCATGTATGTGATTCTGTAAAGGAAGCTGCCCATGTGGGGGCAGGAGGATTAGAAACCATGTGCAAGACAGAAGTGAGGCATCTCCTCCAGATGATCCCACAGCAATGGGTGCAGATGCAGGCCTCCTTTGCAACTGTGCTCTCTATGTATTAACCCTCCTTATTAACCCAGAGACTTCACTGGAATCCAGGGATTGTTCAGACCTGCTGAGTCCAACCAGACTGCCACAGGTGTGTGCACAGTGTATGCACAGGATGGCTGGAAACCATCATACATCTTTTACAGCTGCACACCTGCACAGGAGGTGTGAAGAAGCTCTCTGAGAAGCACCAGATGCCTGTCAACTACATGCATGCAAAGCAAGGTCCACACACAAATCTTGTTTCCAGCACATGCTCTGCAAGCTCCAGCGAGCTCCCTGCACCAGGACTGCTCTCTGAGCTCCAGAAGTGGGGAGTGAAACTGGATAGCAAGGAGCCAAACCAAATTATATACTTACAGACATATCTCTCCAGCAGATAGACAGGGATAGCACAGCTCAGCAACAGCTTTGGAAAAACACTAACAATCCCCCACTGTGTTTTGGTGGTGGCATTACTGCCCACAGTAGCCTCAGAGAGTCTGGCATAGAGAAGACAACTAGAGCAGGGCTGGTTTAAGCTGGGGCCCAAAGCATCTGAGTTGCTCCTCTCTGCTTTTACTCACAGCTTTACTAAATAAGCAACATGGCCAGCATTTTCAAGTCTTTGAAAACATTAGAGCTATTAAAACATTCCCAGTGCTTCATGAACACTGACAATATGCAATACCTGGCTTGATGGAATATAATTTTTAGTATTTTCCATTCACCCAAACTTTTACAACCCAAAATTTCCTGTTGTGATCCTCAACATATTTCAGTCCTGCCTTCATCCTCAGACACCTTGAAGTTGGTTCAAGCAAACACTTCCATAAAAAACATTGTTCTCCCCTTTTCTTGCTCTAGCTGCATATTCTCTCCACCTGCTGTCCTTTTCTTTTCAGTGGCACAAGCACTGCAGTGGCCATGTGCTGAACAGCTCCCCATGTCCCCAAACCGTCCATTTTTTAGCTGCCTCCATTCCAGTTCTACACACTGCACTTTTGCAAGCAGAAAGAAGTGCCTGCAAGCAGCTGAAGTAAGGAATAAGGCATTTGTCACTTTGTAATGGTTTAATGTATCTGTTAAATTATAGTCTGAGATCATAGGAGCCTGCACAGTTCCTGGGGATCTTTCCTTCCTCATCCCTTCCTCCTATGGCACTTGTGTGACACAAAGGCACTGGAGCTTGTAGATGATCTTTCTGGTGTCTGTGGTCCCTTGTTATCAGCACACTCCTTTTCAGCACAGAGTTTGCAAGAAGCAGAAGTTTTTCACAGACTGAGCACCAGCACCCTGCTAAAAGAGGACACTTCTCACACCCCTCAGTGGTGGCTGTCAGCACCCATTTATGGTGTTGGCACAGCCTCATCCAGCCTCGTGCGGCCGTGAGCCATGTGGTTGTTGTAATCTATCATGTTATAGAAGGCTCAGGTCTCTTGTATCTGCACCCACTTGCCACCCGCCAGCAGTGGCCAGTTGTTACCAATAGGTAAGGGTTTATAAAGGCTGTATTACAGCCAGCCTGCCCTGTCACAGGCCAGCAGCAGTGGCAGGCTGGAGCAGGGGGAAACCTGGCACTGCCACCTCAAAATACTCACAGAATGGCAACCTCACACCACAGCTCCCAAATGGAACCAGCACCCTTTTTAAACTGACTTTAACATTTTAATAGGTTTCCACTGGAGTCTTTGGCTTTCACTACTGAACATGTTCTGATAGCCCCAAGATCTCTCTTTCAGGACTTCTCCACTCCCTGACCATCCTGGAGATTTTAAACTGCTTCTGTTGCATTCATGCCATTCAGAAATATTATGCCTTGGAGTCCTATCTCCAGTGTCCCAACAAATACACAGAGGCTCCTGCCCTACTCCATCAACCACAGGAGTGTGACAGCCCCCCAAAATTAGTATGACTGAAAGAGAGTCAGTTTGCTTTTGCCAGGGCGGTCACACGATCGGAAAAAGAGGACAGCAGAGCTACATACACACACACTCCTCCAGCGAGCACAGGGAAGTCTCCCTCGGTGATCCAGCACAGCCTGGTTTTGCCGGCGAGGAGGTGAGGCACTCTCGGAAGCGCTCCCGGATGCCGTCCCCACAGGTGACACTGCACGGGCTCCAGGGCTGCCACCGGCTCCACGTTTCTACAAATACACAAGATCACAGCAATGAGGAACATGCCTGCCTCCTTACTTTTAAAGACACAGCCATTTGTCTTCTTTTTGAGAAAAACAGCAATAAATAAGCAAACAATGCAAACAGCAAGACCAAAAAAAAGCAAGCAGCATCCAGCCACGAGCCAAAGCTTCCACCTGTTTTCATTTTATCACCCCAGTGTCAGCCTGCAACACAGTGGTCAGTCAACCGGCAGGCAGGTTCCACCTGGAACAACAGCAAAAGGAAATGAATCTACAGATCTGTGAAGTGCACTGGTAATTCATGTATTCATCCAATTCCTGCCTGACAAACAGTGCATTTACAGCAGGATAACTTGATTGACTGAAGTACAGTTATTGATGATTTATATGACTGCGACAGGATGATAAGCCTATAAGGCCTAATGAAATGGCAACATTGGTTTACTCTTTATTTTCTTCTCAGCACACAAGCATGTTATTGAATCATTCATCTGACAACTTACAGGTATCTATTGTTTTATTGCTTATGGTTAGGCAATTAAGTTAATGAAATTTTGCATGCTATTTATTTAAGTGGAGGCAGACTCAGGTACTAACACTATAATTTTTTAAAGTGTAATAAAATCCTTCTTTTTCTTAGACAGCATCCTCATCCAGTGATCTCCACATTTGAGCTTTACAGCAGTGAGAACCCAGAGAGAAAGATGGGACCATTCCTGCCCCTATCTGACAGCTGTGACACTGAGGCAGGGCCACAACTTTAAATTCCGAAGTAATGCATGAGTTCAGGTGCAATCTTAAAAATAAAAGCCCTAGGGATGCTCCTATAAGTCAGTTGATTTTGACAGAAAGAACAATAGACTAGTTAACTCCATTACACTGCTCACAGGTAAAGTAGAAAAAAAGCTAAATAAACTCCTAAAAAATTTATTAATTTAATAATAAATTAATATTATTAAACTTTGCTCCTTTAGATAATTTATGGTGTTGCTACTGTCAACACAAGCCATGATTTTTAATTTTATTATTGCTGCTAGCATGCCCCGAGCCCTTAACCAAGTTATGATGTCAAAACCCTAGAGAATGTTGCATCACTGAAAACGGCTTTATGATTTCATGTTTTATTGATTGCTATATTGTTCCTAGTGCGTTATTACTTTTAAATGTCTCTAACAATAATAAACACAGCTGTGTTTCAATAAACATGAAATTGTAACTGCTTTGGGCCCCGTCCTACAAAGTTTTGTGAGCATGTCAGCATTAATGTGAGCAGACTAAGAGGACCAGTGGGGCTGCCCTTCTGGTGCAGATCCTCACCTGCAATGCAGGATGGGGCCACAGACTTTGAGCTTACACTCGTTCTGCCAGCCACGGCGGCAGAGTGTGTGTGGACACACACTCACACACATTTGTGTGCCTGCATGCCCCAGGACATCTGCCTGGCCTAACACAGAGGAGAGATGGGCATGGCAAGACACCCTGGTGCTGCTGCAGTTCTAAGCCCACACAACACCAAGTGACCAGCCCGGGTGTTTGTCACTGACTCAGATCTCAGGCTGTATTTCACTTTGTGCTTTTTGTGCACCTCTCCGCTTTGACCCGTTTGCCTCTGGAGCTGGTGATGAGCCCAAAGGCAGGCTGAGCCTTCAGACTCCTCCTTCAGTTTGCAGCCATGTCAGGTCCCAGTGAAGTGCAAAACAGAGCAAATGTATGGTGTCAAGGGAAAAGAGAACCAGAGGATGCCAAGAAGCAGATAACTGAGGAAGTTTGCTGGGATAAGGAGTCCCACAAAGGTACAGAACATGGACAGCTTGCAAAACCACATCAATTAGCAAGCAAACTATTACTGAGGGCAGGAAGAAAAAATGTTCATAATCAACAGTCAGTCAAGGGCTCATTGATGCCTTCTCAAAAAGACTTCATGGTATCATAGAATCATATATATCATAGAATGTCATGACAGTTTTCTTCGTATCAGGATATTGAAGGACTCCAGCAGTGTCCCTCACCACTGGCTGAAGGGCTAGTTGAAGGACCCACTTCCTTTGTAGACCTAGAGACTCGTTGTGTGAGCAGCTTGGTGAGTTCCTGTCATAATTTCCAGTGCATGAGCTAACTTGTTTCCCTCTCTCCACATTTCCTGTTCATTTAAACTTCTGTTAATTAAAGTCAGATGCAGAGCCAGACTCAGAAAGGTTCTGGTTGCTTCCAGTGCTAACACTGGTGATAGCGGAGGGTGCTCAAAAGTCTCCACATTGATGCCTGTGGGTTTCAACATACAAGAACATTTAGGACAAGTAATTTTCCAACACTGACGTCAAACCCAAGATGTGCCCATTGCTCCAGGACACTTTTCACTGACTTGGACTTTGACTAAAGGTATAGAGTTCCTTAGCAAAAGCACTTGGCATGCATAGCTTTGGGGCTAAGAAATGTGCCTCAAACAGCAGGAGATCAAGAAATGTTCCACCTCCCATGAAAGATGGGAGATTTAAACTCCTGCATCTTGCTCTGCAATCCCCTGCAATTGCCAGAATGTAAAAGAAAATGAAGCATAGTTTATTCTCCCCCAAGGAAATGAAATTATTAACCTCCATTTAAGACAAACAGATTGAAAGTGCCAGGGGAAAAAACAGAAGGTATGTACTGCAAACTAGCTCTAATAAGCATGAGGTTTCTTCACACACAATTGAGGAATCAATTATCAACGTGAAAACATCTAACTGATGAGTTATTTTGAAATAGCTGACAGTTGGCAGATCTGCCAACATGAAAGATAAATGCAATTAACTGTGTTAATTATTGCTTTGCATAAATTTCTCTCCTCAGATTTCCATGTTCACAAGTTTTTGTGCATGAAGTGCTGTCCATCAGCACAGTCAGCAAGGGACACTCAGTATCATCCTTCCAGCGTGACACACCAGACAGTCCTGAACACTTCAAGCAGGCATTGGTATGGGACAAAAATCACTGATTACTGACAGGTTCATGTAAATAGCTATGCTAGACTAGGAGACTGCAGGATATTTTTGGAAACTGAAATCAGTTTTTAGGTCCTGAGAATGTATTCACACATATTGTATTGGTGTTTAGACAAGACCTTGGAAAACAACCTCTCACCCTTCCATGGAAATGAAGCCTAGGTGCACTGAAATGGTGGCATGTTTTAACAACAGGTCACTAATTTTGACAGTCAAAGGACAAGGATCCCTTTAAAGAAAGAAATCCTAGACTCTGGGAAAATTAGAGTCTTTTCCCCACAAACAGGCATTGTTAAGAAATGGGGAGGCACAGCCTAAAAATCATTTTTTCCAGAAGCTGAGTCTGTAAAACCTGATTTATTCCTAATGTGTGGAGATGAAGCATTTACTGACACAGGAAAAGTGGATGGGGTACAAATCAGCCCTGGCATACCCAGATCCCCTGCATATGCCTGTTTCTAAATGAACACCCAACCCAGGTACACATTCAAGCAATAGAACTAATTAGTTCCCAGACTTTCCTACCAACAAGCAGATCTGATTCACACAGTCTTGTTCGGGAAGCAAAAATTTGACAGAAATTGTACGTCCCTGCTTGACCTCTAGATACTCCATTTACTCCTCTCCTCCCTTACTGACCACTTTTCTTTTTAAAAGGTCTTCCCACACCTTCCTCTATCCCTTTTCAGGCAACAGCTGCATTTCTTATGCCCTGCCAACATCCCAGATAATTTTTTTGACAGCTAGCAAAAGTCAGATGAACAAAATTCATTCGTGCTGCAGGCAGCTGCAAGAAATTTCACTTTAAATCACACTGAAGTTGAAATTGGTCTCTGGAATGTAACTAAGAACTGAAAATAAAGTTAATTAACACCAGAAATATGAAAAAAAAGGTGCCTTTTTCTATGCTTTAGCATCACTGATTAATATTATCAGTCTTGTCCTGAATGTTTCAAACAGGATACAGGCTACAACATGGGGCAACCTTCTAAGGAGAGCAGAAGTCTCACTGCTGAGGACACTTAAATCCCAGATGAGCAAAACACAGGATTAAGCATGAAAAAGAATGAGCCTGCAATGCATCTACTGCTGGATAAGATGATCTAACAGAGTTTCCTACCTCAGACATCCCAATAATCCAGTCAAACACTGGGGAAAAAATGAGCTGCATATTCCTGTGTCAAACAGTGAAGAGTCCACCAAGATTAATGAAGTGACACATCTCAATATTAATTTTTCCACAGATTCTCTAGTTAGGGTCTACAAAAAACTGCGTAAGTGCTGTCTCACAATTAACAGATGTATTCCCCACCTTTAACAGACACATTCACAGTCTCGGATAGCCTAAGTTTTTTGTGACAATTTTTCTGAAGCTGATGGTCTGGGCTCAAGGAGCTGCTTACCTGGCCCGCTCAGGGCCACTAGGTACATTCTACTTCTTACTGCAAACACAAGACAGATTCCTGTTCCAAAAGGTTGTAATCAACTTGGCCTGAATGAGGAGTAAAGAGCAGGATTGACAAAGCATCAGGAATATAACTCATGTCTGATTTATGGAAAATAGATGTGGCGAAATCATATTTTATCTCATCATCTGTGGTTTGGATGAAGATAATTTTAATGATTTAGGAACTCTGATCTTTCACAAAACAATATCTCTGCTTCATAACAATAGAGCATATGCTAAATGAAGTAAGAACTGGCTGAGTGACAGATTGGATATGCAACTGTCAACAGAAAAACATCACTGAGTGAGAATGCATTTGGAGAGATTCCAAAGGGATCAGTATAAGGCTCAGTGCTTCCCTAGTTGACATGAAAATAAATATAAACCATTACTGAGAAAATATGTCACTCCTGTAATGAAATACCCAGATAGTGCAGTGGTATGGAGCAACATAAGGTACTTGTTAAGTTAGAACAATTAAAGGAAAATAGGTCCTAAATCAACAAAGTGAAAAATGTAGGAAGAAAGAATGAAAATTGCACCTGCAGGACAGTAGATGCCATACTGAAACAGCTTAGGAGGAGTTTACAGGGCAAAAGTTATGGAAAATTGCATAATGCAATCAGTGGAATGAAAGCAGAGGTAGGGGTAGGGATAGGGAGGGTGCTAATGATCAAGCAGCATCGGTGAGAAGGATGTCTGAACACAGCACACAAAGCTGGTACCCTGGCTGTCAAATAAACATGAGTGTTTAAACTAACACATAGAGAGCACACAAAGCTGAACACAGCACACAAAGCTGGTACCCTGGTTGTCAAATAAACATAAGTGTTTAAATTACAGAAGAGAGCCAACTAGTATCAGTAAATTAATCAAATCCTGAAGAAATTGCTTTCCATTTAAAGACTTTTCAGTTTGTTAAAAAGAACACTGAGGAAATCTGGTAGAAGTGAGATGACCTGGATGTGCAAATGTCTTTGTGAGGCAAAGACAGTACATAGGAAACAGATGTCAGAAAGCAACAGAGTAAAATTCAGTCACCAGAGGATTAAGCTAGATTAACTTTAGTTATGAAACACACAAAGTTTCCCTTTTCAAAAGAAAAAATAAATCAGAGCATAGTGTTGAGAGAAATTACCAGAAAAGTCTGTTTTGTTGTGTCTTCAGCAGAAGACTGGGTTACTCTGTAGAGGGTGAGACGCAATGAGATGCAAAGACTAGCTGTGGGGCTCAACACCAGGGTAACAGAATGAAAAATGATGGCCCACACTGCACAGGAGCCCAGACTAGAGGCTTACCACCTCTCCTTGCCTTAAACTTCAAGAAGTCTAAAGCAGAGATTAGGACACTTGAGGAGAGGCATCTGTTCTGCAGCAGTCGCATGTTTTACATAAACAGCTGTCGAGGTCTGCCATAAGCAAGGTGAGGGGGCTCAGGGCAGCTCCTTCCAAAGGAGCCAGAAGGCTGATGGCCATCACAGGCAGCGCAGGTTCGCTCTGTCTGTCGTGGCTTCAGGCTGATGTGCCCCTCCCAGAACACCCTGCTCCTTTTCAAACGCTGCCTGCAGGCTTTGAAGTCTCACAGATACAGGCACAAAGTCAGATGTGTTGCAGTCTAATTAATTTCAGGTTGACATTTTATTTACAACTACATGGTGTGGCTTCGCTTTCATCGCTTTGTAGATGCGATATTCTTAACTTGGCAGCTATTGACCTAACTCTGCTCTTCAAGAGGCATAGCCTGATTCTTTTGAATGTGGTTGTAAAGATGGGGCTACTGAGGAGCCCAGGGAAACAGAGCAGACTGCAGGGAACCATTGCTTAATGCAGATCTCATCAATTAAAACAGTTAAATATTGGGCACAGAATCATAGAGATATAATATGCTATGATTTATCTGTCAAGGTAATTATCTAGATCATATCAGTGTAACATACCACCCAGGTATAGATGAAAAACTACAATTCTCTCTTCCTTTTTCCTTGAGATTTACCTCCATTCTTTTTTAGATAGACTTTCTTGTGCCAAAGGAAGAGAGGGAGTGCCAACAGAGAATGCAGATGGGAAGTTAAGATGAAGAGACCTACGCACTGGGTTTGGCATGTGTTGAAAATAGAGGTCTTTTTTACTACAGAAAGTTAATTAAATAGCTAACAGTTTTAGAATTTCTGAAATAGCACAAAGTAAGACCATATGATGCTAGGAACCTCATTAAGGTAGGCTGTGTCTGGGACTGTGTGCTCTGGAGCATGTCCTACACTCCTGGTTTCCTCATGATCCCTCTCAGATATCTGTCCATTAAGTGCAAGGGCCGTTTTTTGGCTAGAGTTCCTGCACTTTCTTTTCAGGGGAACCAAAGTGGGAAGGTGAGGAAAATTATGTACATCTTAAACCGTTCAATCCAAACTCTTTGAAGTGTGCAGTCGGAAAAGACTAATTCATTACTTATAGACACAAGTCTACTTCAAATGAGAACACTGACCTTCCAGGTGTAGGCAATGCAACCTAACCAAATCCCAATTCCCTCATGCACATAGGGCCCATCTCTCTCTGTGGCTGCCTTCCACAAATGAGTGATGAGAAGGATATTTGGCTCATCTGCTTCCTCTGCCATGCAACTGTTTGCAGACTGTCAAACCATGGACTGCCACTTCTAAAGCTATAGCTGCATAACATATACATGGTTTTGGCTTCTGCCAACCACCACTCTCTCAGACCATGCTTGACCATGGCCTAAAGTTCCCAGTTGGCAGATTGTACTATTCTAATCTTTCCTATAAGGAAAAGTTTGGCTATATGAGTTTGACCCATGATCTGCCAGACAGTCTCATGGGCCAGAAAAAGCACCCTGGTCTGTTCTAAGCAGCAGACAAATCTCTCAAAATGCTGCTTAGAAAACCTGCCAGATGTTCAAGTGACACAGCTGCACCTTTCACTGTAGCCAAATCCTGACTTACCACCCCAGAGTTTGTGCATCTTACAGGTATAGGGCTCTAAACTTCTACACCAAATGGGTAGAGAAAGACATCCGTGTGAGGCTTCACCCCCTGTATGTTCAACACCTGTAAATCAGCTTTGCAAGATGCCTCTCAACTAAAAAGCTACGCAACTACTTAATGTTGGGTCCTTGTCTTTTAGACACTTTAATGCAGGTAAGACTAATCCTACCTTTAGAGTCTCCACTGGGCCAGTTCTACTGCAGTAGCTTCTTACCTCACTGAAAGGGACACGTTTCATTTTCAGCCTGACTAGACAGCTATATCATTCAGAATGCCCTAAGTAGTTTTAGTTGGTACCTAGCGTTAACTTAGTGCAGCCTTAAGCTACCACAGTGGCACTTGTTACCAAATGTCATTGTGTATTCCTGTACATAACAGTCTATCATGTTCCCACCTGCATATGACTTTACAACTATTTTGTCTGGTGCAGGAGACCCAAAATCATTACCCACACTGGCTGGGAAGAATGTTGATTTTGGCTAAAAAGGAAAAAACATCAGTACAAACCCATATTCCTTTGGATCAGCACACACTCCTTAACTCTTGCTGGAAAGTAGCTTCGGTTTGAGAAACTGAGGAGGTCAAAGCAGTATTTATTCTTCCCCACATCAAACAAAGTGCAGTTAAATTCTGTCCTGTTGTCCCCTGGGTGAAGGATGTTTTCATACAGCCAAGCTGTTCTTTGACTCGGATGCTTGAGAGCCTCTTTATAAGCAACAATTTTTCCACTGATAGAAGTGCATGGTGGAGAGATTACAAAGACCTGAACCAAAGTTTTGCATGTAGGTTCTGCTGCCACAACCAGTCTGTATCCAAATTTGTGAAGCAGATCTACAGGTCCTATGGAGGCAATGATGGAATGTGTTTCTAACGATTTCAGTAATACAGTGATGTATATTTCTTGACCAATGGGTGGGCAGTCAAACTCTACCCACTGGGACCTAGACAGGGGGATTCCTTTGCTAGTTCTAATGCCTAGAGTCTCATCAGAGCTTACTCTTCTGAATTCATAAAGGGTGCTGGTGAATATCACATCCAGTGAAATCAAAGTCTTGTTCATGGCACATAACTGCTCATTTGTAAAAAGTCCAACCTGAAGGGAGGTCCCAAGCACCTCTGAACTCCTGTTCAAATCAATGTGAAATACAGGCCATTCCACATGGAGGGTGGACATGCTGCTTCTGCTCCATTGGGCAGCACTACTGTTGTCACTGGGAGAGACCATTCTGAACAAGAAATCACCAGCACTCTTGAAATGGAAACACTCAAACACCACTGTCCCCTGGGACTGATTTGCTGGAAGCAGTTTTCTTGCAATTATCTCACTGGTGCTGGCATCCAGTAAAAGGATGGATACAGGCTCTGCTGTCACATTACCACCACTGTAGTACTGATATTCCACTGACACTGTGTCATTGCTGAAGGCTACATGATCCGGGTGCTCCAACAGGAGATACTCCACTTCGCCGAGAACTGAAAGGAAAAGTTCCACAACAGTATTAAGAAACAGACAAGTGATCGTTCCTGTGGAAGAAAATAAATTCTTTAAAAATATTAGAAGTGGTTCTCTTTTCAAGTGAACCAGATGACAAAAAGAGAAAAGGTCCTAGCTGTAGCAGTTAGAGCTCAACAGTTCTGTTCTCTGCAGGGATGTGATTTGGAGCAGCTCAAAGTCCACTGCAGTAACATGTTCAGGAAGGTAAAAGCAAGTATGTTAAAGTGAACCACAAACCACCCAAAAGATTAACAGAAAATTTGATTTATCAGAACAGATTCTTAAACTTTCCAACTTTCACTTACAGATTCTTTTACTCCACAGAGCCAGCTGTTTTTCAGCTTCAGCAGTAATTTAGCAAAAAAAAGGACAGCGGTTTCTTATACAGACAGATGAAAAATATCCCCCAAGTTAAACAGAATAGGAAGTCTGCATGATGCTTTTTGAAGCCTTTTCTCTTGCTCTGTCTTATGAATCTTTCATTTTGCTCATTTGCATCGCAGACATTTGAGTGAAAGAGTTGAAAATAACAGTGATGGTGACTGCAGCACTTTTCTTGTCTCAGATGTGGTGCAACATGTCTAAATGACATCATTTCATTATAAATGGTGCAGTCTTTTCAAATTCACTTCTTGCATGACCATGTTTGTGCAAGTTGCCAAATTATCCTGAGACATGCTGTAACTAGTGATGATATCTAAAGCAATAAATTGGGAAGATCACATTTCCGTTCTTAGCTCAGCTACTTTCTCTGTGTTGCTTGCACCTTAAGTATTTCAGACACAGAAAGGTTATCTGAAAAATGGGAACTGCATACATCTATTCTAGATACGGAATGTGCTGTAAGACATCTTTATTTAATTAATTGTCTGGGGAAAGGCTTCTGAGTCTTGGATGGAAGGTGCCTCAGAAGTGTAAAACTTCAGTTAAAGCAATCCTTTCATAAGTAGTATCAACTAACAATACTTTGACTTGTTAAATCTGTTACACATGTCTTAAGATTACCTCAAAGAAAGCTTTGCTGGAAAAACACTGCAACTGCCAAGGCAAGCACTCAGCAGTCAGGAGTAGCTGGACTCATCTCACATAATATTAGACGCCTACTACTCTAAGCTTCAATTTGAGTTAGTCACCTTGGATTCACTTTCTTCTCAGCAGGAAAAATTTTTAGGAAGAAATTCATCTGACTGCATACAGACATTTACATCTGGGCAGGGTGCAGTGTGCACTAGAAAAAAAAGGAGCCTACTGCTTGCCACCAGCTATAACATGTCCTTAAAATAACCAGCTCCAACCATACTCATAAAGTCAGAGTAAAGGTGGCATACACAGCCTTACACATATAAATCATACATATACACTTACATGTACATGCTATAACTCAAGTCTTTAATTTGCATTTCCACGAGACGCTGCTTCATTTGGCAGATGGACAGTGCTCATTATCAGCAGGTTCTTTTGTTCTCATTGTTCTGTTGGTGGTCCTGTGTATTATTGACTGCACACCATCCAAAATCCTTCCTGATAACACAGAATTATTCATTTCCCCTGTGGACTCTTCTATTGTGCTCTTATTGTAGTGTATTAGTGCATTAGAAATATTAATGACTTTATCCTTCTAATAGCCCTTAAATATGAGAGGAGGTCACTACTCTTGTTTAGTGTGTTAAGAAACAAGGCACAGGCATGAAGGTAAAAACTGTCAAGTATCAACTAATTGTGGTGCCCTGTAAAAGCCAGGACCTGATTTTAAGTACAATGGTCCTTCAGACATTCAAAGCAGGATCCTGTTCATCACAGCTGTAGTGAGCACATGGCACCGCAGCCAATCTTATCTCAACCTGGACACCCAGAGAGCAAGAGACAGACCCTAAACACCTGTGAAAAATGTCTCTCTGAACTTCCCAGCAACACATTCTCCTTGTTCTTCACGTTTTGGCTCTGTCACGTGTGCCTGCCCCTATTTTACAATCCTGTTTCTACCACCGTCTACTTTTAGTCTCTCTTGAGTACTAGCCTAACTCTATTATTGTTACCATACTTCTTCAAACTGCTGCCCTCAACTCTTTACCTTATAGCTCTTTTATCTTCTGCTATTCCTTGGGCATGTGATTAACTCTGGCACATTCCCACCTTCCTTGCTCAGTGCTAGAATTCCATCAGAGAGCACAGGACAATCAACTCTTGTGTTCAGTAATACTAGGGAGCTCTTGCCCTGGGCTGGAGCATGCACAGGGTTGTATGGGGCTGACAAGAAGAGCCAGTGGGAGCTGGGGCACACTTAACCCTTCAGAGAACCTCATCACTAAGTCATCTGCAAGGATTTAGATCTGGACCAGATCTAGGTAACTCTTTATAAGGACAGGAGAAAGCATGTCCCAGGCCACCGTGAGCTCTCTAACAAAGGTGAAGTTCCCACAGCTGTGTTAGAGTTTCCCAGTGAAATGGCTGTGAGTTGCTGGGGCTTTGTTTCTTTGATAGTGGGCAAAATGATGCATTTCTCTACATGGGAATCAGCTAAGTTCAATGTAGCTGAAACATTAAAGGAGCTCAGACTATGGCAAAATCCCAGCATGAAAAATTTCAATTTTAAGCTTTAAACATAAAACAAAAACATTCAAGTGATAGTAATGAAAAGTACTGATGTTTGTACCTAGTGCTTTATTGTCCTTACTCTCTTTTACAACTGTATTGACCTTTTTGCAGAGTTTTTTATTTGGAATGGCTGAGACGAAGAGTAACACCATTCTGTATGTTGGGAGGAAGGACAGGAGAGAGGGCAGAAGACTGCTGTGGAGCAGTCCATCAAGTGCAGGTCACTTAGGAAGGGAGGGAAGTGAGCTGTTACAGCACTGCAGGGCTCTGACTGGTGCACTCCAGTTCATAGCATCCTTTCCCCCAGTTTGGTAAACAAGAACTTTGCACTTCTGGACAGCCCTCGCTGCAGTTTTTCACAATGCTCCGAAAGACACCAGTCAGAAGGAGCCAGCTTCCACTGCAAGCTCCTTCAGTTGCCCTCCCGCCTACTATGTGCCCATGACTCTGCCATGTGCCAAAGCTTGGTCCCAGTCGTTTGGACAGCCAGTCAGGAGCATCTCTCAATGCATTTGTATAATTGTCATTGTCATTACAATGGCCTCTCATTGAAAGAAGTCCAGCTGTGGTACCAGCAAACTGCCAGAGGAGTCTTTGTAAGAATTCACACTTTAAAAGATCAAAAGAAAAATCCTTGTTTTCACTGAAGAGCAAGAAGAATTACTTGAGGGTGCTATTCAGATAGTTATTTATTTTTAAGTGGGTTGTGCTGTTGTCTTGTCAGCCATCGGTAATGCAGAGATAAGTAGAATAAAAACATCAGTAAAACTGATAAGAAATGAGAATGCAGTTTAGTTGGATGCTAGGGCTTTTTATAGCACTTCAGTAATTTTCCAGAGCATATTGGATCACTTAAAAATAGTGAGAGAACTATGTAAGTGAAATAGTTATCTAAAAATCTACGTACATAGTAATATTCAAAGATACACATATGCAGAACTGTTTGGAAGCAATTTCTGAATTATGGGCTGCCCTTTAACTGGAAATAAGGTGAAAGTTGATGCACCTAAAGTTTGCAGCAGAGATTTAGCTCATTAACTGCACCTCGTAATTACTTGCTGTGCCATGCTCTATAAAGTTCATGAATAATAGCTTTTACCTCTGAGTCAACCAGTTGTGAATGTCTACAGGACTGGCTCACCAAGAACCAGTGGATATTGTAAAAATTCATCTCACATCTTGCCTCCAGTGAATTTAATGCTTACCTTCACTGTGTTATCCACTCAGTGCAGTGTTTCTACCTGGGCTGCTTAGCTGTCTTATTAAAACAAGAAATGGTACTAAAAGCCATAGACAAGAGTCTTTACTTCTACTAGAACCAAATTCATCTAAAAGATGGCAATACTAGGTTCTCTAGAATCTTTTAGGGATCCCTTGTTCTGCAGCAGAGATGGAGGACGCATGGAGGAATGAGCATATTTACTATTCAGTCATTACTTATAATCAGATTTTTCTCACTTAAGCAAGGACAGCAAACTGCATACATTTTTGTCCATTTCTCTCTTTTGTAAGACATCTTCAGCTGTTTGATGCAAGAACTACCTGCTACGGCTCATTCCATAAGTGGGGATTAATCACTTCTTTTTCTATGTGTTCCACGTTGTACTTATTTCTGCAGTGCACACCTTAATCCTTCACTGTGGTTTGACAATGTACTGCAGCTGTCAGAACAACACTGGCCTTTAAACTAGGAATGAAATTTTCTAAAGCATATGAACTGCTTAGGAATTAAGAGTGCAATTTTCAAAATTTCTAGTTCACTCTGCAATAAGAAAGTAATTTGCAAACATACTTCCTACTTAGTACATTTTTGGAAAGGATAAGACACCATACATATGATGCTCCTCATCTTGTAGACATCTTGCAGGTTTCTGACTTGAACTTAGGATGTCTAACTTCCCTCTTTGACAGCTGATGTTGAGAAGCAGGTGCTTTTTCATTATACACATCTCAGCTGCAGATGGGTAAGAGCTGCTTTCAGTATGTATGGATCTGTGCATGGATTACTCAAACAAGACTGATTGTCTCTGACTACCTGCCAAATATAAGGTGACTAAGATTGAATGTGTATGAACATCATCCTTTGGCTTCCTATACAATCAGAGGAAAGAACATCTCTTATTTCTCTTGGTTCTACTCAAAAGTTCTCTGGATGGAAGCTTAGATCCTTCAGATGGGGGCTCACTCAGCCATAGGAGGTTGGCTATTCTTAGATGCTTACATATGAGCCAACCACCCAGGTTCCTTTCCTAGTAATGGAGAGAAACAGGTAGCTCTGTGCACACTTCCACCTATCCTACTATGGATACCTAAACCAGGCCTATCTTCCATGATGTTCATTAAATACTATGAAATGTAAGTCTTACAAGAGAGCAGAATTCCAGATACTGCTTCTAGCGCAGCCAGTCCCTTGATGCTCATGGACATTTGTTAATTTATCTCATTTATTCCTCTGAGCAAATTTGCATCAGAAAAGGGTCCTGACACTGATGTAAAGGGGCAGCTCATGCAAGTTGCATTTTCCACATAACTATTGCATAAGATCTAGACTAAATTCTGTGCCTATCTGTAGCATTTATATACGCATACTGAAGCATATCTGGCTTCTGTAGCATTTATTTTCCACAGATTACCCGGAAACATCACCATTCAAAACCACCTGGTGAATGCACATCACAGATTTCCCCTGACAGCTCTAATACTCACCATAGTCACAGAGAACTACTAACAACAGATTTGAAAAATCTTTCAACATCTGTTTCATTCTGACCACTGAGATCCTGGGTCCTTTTACTCCTCATGTCCTTTTTCAGCTCCAAAGTGCCAGCACGTTTTCCAAGAACACCTAAAAGTTAAAAAATTACAGCTGTGTCAACTTTGCTTCCTAAAATACAAGACAAAAGACATACCATTAGTAAGTAAAAAAAAATTAATAAACTATTAATTAACATTTCTCTCGTTTACCTAACAATTACTAACACTGTATCGATGCATCTGAATAAGCACAGCTACAACTCACTGTACAATAATTTTCCATCCTGAAATGCAGCTCCTGAGCCAGAACAACAAAGGCAGATAGGAACAATTTTTATCTTTGCACTGCAGGAACTGCTGCAGAGGATATATTATGACTAAGGTTCACAACAGCAAAATAATGAGTATTTTATACAAAACGTAACTCTGAGCTCAGCACATACCGATATTGGAGATTTATTGCTGGTACACAATTCATATCATTTGTCAGCTGCTTTCAAACGGGAAAGCAGCTCAACAACAAACTAATTTTGTGGTCATCGAACTCCTCTGTAATTCAGGTCTAGTAATACACTTGGCACTCTAACCAGATTTATAAAAGATCTATAACTGCTTTTTATGTCATTTTGACTGATCAGATGGAGAAGGTGCTAACTTCCACTTTTTTCTCCATAATTTTTTAAGTTTACATTCACTACAGCCTTTGCTAAGCCAACAGAAATAGACTTCTTTTGGGAAGTTTCCCAGTTTTATGTGCATGTGGTTTAAGCTAGCCTTTATGAGTCTTGTAACAATTAGATAAAACAGGTTGGAAGCACAGTGATAGCAGCAAAACCAAACAGCTTCCCTCAGAAACATAGGTAGGAGGGAATCTGAAAAGAAATTCTACTTAGAGGCCATTTCAAAATAGAAGAATTTCTCTCCTGTGTTTCACAGGAGCACCTGTAGATCAGTGTCACTATGCTTACCGTCACACAAACATGCAAGAAAAGTCTTGATCCATTAAGTTTACAACCTAATTTTATGAGAGAAATCTGGCACTGGAGCAGGCAGAAGTTGGGAATGAGCAAAACTGTGGAGGATAATGGTAAAACATGGGAACCAAGCATGGCAAAGATCATGCACATCTTTAGGAATCACAAATAAGATATTTCAACAATTACACCGCTCGGCTTGTTGAACTAAGAGGCAGCAGACATGTTACTTGAAAGCTCTTTGAACTGCTCTCTGTGCCAAGTGGCTGGAGAGAATAATTTCTAAGAAGGGACTAGCAGCACAGCCTTGCTCAGTAAAAGCCCATTACAATAATAGCTGCACATATCTGAAAGGAATAATCATCATCTGGCCCAGGAACTTGACAGGGCTCCAGAAAGCATTAGATAGGGACAGTGATACCGCCACCACCCTCAATTTCACTTTATACGCTGTAAATTACAGGAAGACAAACCTTGTGCCTCAGGAGAGGGGCGGCTGCTGACGGAGGGCGGCGGGGAGCCAGCCTGCCTCCAGGGACAGCCGCTCCCGAACTCCTCCGGCTGCCGGCAGCAGGCGCAGCATCACAGCAGGAACAGCATTCTTTGCCTGTATCGTTATTGATCACTAATCAGTTAATCGAAACAAGGAATCAAAGTAGTCCGAAGAAGAAAACAAGCAGGTTTTGTTTTTAAAAAATTAATTGTGATAGATGTCTTGGCCTCTATCATTAACTGCTCAAAGAAAACGGAAGGTATGTGGCATTGCTGTAAACTGCCTTGGAATCAAGTAGGGGAAAATTGATCAGTGTGCCACTACTGTGATTGTGCTGGATGACTTTAATGGGTCCTTTCCATTCCTAGCTTTCCTAGCTGCAGATTCTTCAAATGGCTTTAACAAATACTTCTTTCAGAAAGTCACACATTGATGGATGAAATTCAAATAATCCTAATCTCAGCCTAATGAGCGACACCGCACAGAGGAAATGAAGCTATGGAAGGGAGAATAAATGCTCAGGAAAAAAAGAAAAAAGCCTGTGTAGGAGAGCACTCTTGGGGTAGCTGTCTTGTATCTTAATTTGCACATCTGCCCAACCGAGGAAAAAGCAGCATGGTTCATGAGACAGGGTGCCAGCGGGAGGCACAGGGACCAGACCTGACTTCTGTTCCTATTCCTGCCACTGCCAGACATAATGTCAGCAAATTGCAGCATTAATCTGCTCCCCTCCTTTCCTCCCCATCTTTCACACTCCGTATTTATAGCAAAGACTTTTCAGGACAGAGAGTCTTTCTAACCAAGCCCGTGGATGGAGCCCAGCGCCAGAGAGCCCTTGGGTGTTTCAGGAACACCAATCATTCGTCGCACCAAAACCTCCTTCCCTCTCACCCTTCCCTCTGCATTATCTTGGCTCGCTTGGGAAAAGATTCCAGCATGCAGTGCAAGTAACACCCAGGCTAGAACTGGAGTATTTGAAACTGTACCAAAACTAACTTCCAATTAGTGAGATCAGGTACCTCTGGAAGCCTAGCCCGGGGCTACTTCACCCTCTGCACGCCTCTGCAGCAACTGAATTGCAGCAGGAGCCCTCCCACCTCACACTCATCCAGCTACTTCAGGCTACCGGCTGCTGTACAGCCCTACCTTTGAACAAAACTCCAATTAAAGTGCTCCACGAAGCCTCCCTGAGCTTTTGCACCTTTGCTAGCTGAATTCCAACAGCACCTCTAAAAGGACTGCCAGCCCATTTTCGGTGTACTAGTGGCACTGTACTCCTCTCTTTCTGCACAGGTTTGTTCCTTTCCCCTCCTTCACTCTTCCTTCCTTTTGCCTCATCTCAGTTTTGGACAGGCCTTACAATGACCTCTAAGTACAGCTCAGAATTTTCCCCTCTCCTCTCTGTCTTCTCTAAGCCAATTTCTTTCTAGATTTCTTCTCATTTTTAGGTCTTCTTTCAGATTCTCCACGTATTTGCCCCCTGCTCAAATATTTTTCCTCTTTCTGCACTCATATAAAATTTTGCTTTTTGAAGCAGACAGTACATTTAAATGGTTTCTACTCTATTCAGATCGTCTACCTCAAGTTCATTAACTTAATGAGATGAAAAATGATGGAACGGAGAAAGCTATCAAACTTCAAATAATTGGCTTTTTTAATTTATTGCTCTCGTGGACAAGCATGAACTGAGGCTCTATTGTGTGAAATGCAGCAGAAGCACAGCGACATAAAAAGATGCTTTCTTCTTCCAAGAGACAGTGTAATGGGCGGATTGGAAGTGGAAGACTTCCTCTCCAAAGGGAATTTAAAATGACAGATGAGGAGGGCATAAGCCATAAAGTGCTTTGGAAGCAAAGACCAAGAGGCTTGTGTGCAAGGCAAATGACACGGGAAAACTTTGAGTCCCTGCTCTGCAGCAGATTTCCTGTGCTATCTTGGTCACATCTCTTAGCTTTCCTGTGGCATAGCACTCCATTGGAGACTGTATCTCACTATATGCTATGGGGGCTACAAGAATAAATCCTCATCTGTGAGGTTTGCAGGCACCACAGTGTCACGAACCATGAAAGAGCTGGATGTGAAATTTGAAATTGTACTTATTTGCAAAAAAATTGCAAGTAAGTGACAGAATAGGCTACAATACTGCCTATTAGAATCACATATATTGACCTGTTCGAAAAATGTCCCTATTTCCCTACATCATTAAACCACAAAGTATATTTGGATCATTTTGGTTTTACATAAAAACCTAAAATAAACCAAACTAACCAAACCGACAAAAAACTACAAGCCAACTGGATTCATGACTCCTAGTATTTTGCAGCAGTATCCAAGGCTGCAGCACAGACATGACATTTCAAACACCAGCCGCCTCTTCTGACAGCTGTCACCTGCTGATTTAGCAGTTAACACCTTCACCAACTGCAAGAGCACAGCATTCAGTGCCTACTCCCCCTTCATTAGGCAGATGAGAGGCAAATAACCCTTGTAGTTAAGAAAGGGCCATCAGGAATTAATCAGATACTCCATGACCAAGCATGAGTTTAATGAAAACACAAATCCATGGCACTCAAAACTTCTGTGCTCTGGAGTCTCACTCATGCAAAGGAAGCTCCACTGATGGATCCCATATTTCACCTACTCATAAGCACCCTCAGTCCTCTTCCTCTTTGCAAATCCCCACCAAGAGCTGAGCCCTCCCCTATCCTAGCTCCCACCTTCCTTCAGTAACTTCAGGCCTGTTCTTGCTCATCTCTCCTCTGAGCACAGCCCTGCTCTCTCCATGTACTGCCAACTCCACAGCTGCAGGTGAAGGTGGACCCAGCCACGGCATAGAACCCCCCCGACGTAGGGCACACGGTGGGAGAAGGGCTTGGGGAAGGACTGAGTGTGTGGGGGGGCCATATGGTGTCAAGCTGAGGAGTGATCCTCTTGGAACCTGCCTCTGCCCGAGGCGCTGCCCCAGGCAGCAGGACCTATCCCAGGCACTCTGATACACCAGCAACCAGCCAGGGTCTGGATACGTATTGGAATTATGGAGAGAAAAAAAAATCCTTTATACTTGTTCACTAGCAAACATTTTTCAATTGTATTTGCAATCCAAAATCTGCACAGTTCTGGCTATGTATGAGAGGCTGACGGCAAAATAGGCTACAGATAGAAAAGCCTGAAAGTCCCTAAATCCTCCCTACATTTCACAAGCAGCACTAACAGCAAAAAGAAATGTGTATCTGCAACATTTCCTCAGATTTAAGGATTTCTTCATATTTTATCTGTATGTTGGAAAAGAGATTAATTATTTTCAACCATCATACGCTTATTGCAATGGGATTAGGCAGCTATTGAAGTGTTACCACCTGCTGGGAATTTCAAAACCTCCCATATAATCTCTCCACTTTGACAGTAAAGAATGAACATCTCAACTGTGCATCACATTTTATCAAAATCTAATCACTGCTGACCAGCCAGAGTGGTCAGGGCCAAAAATGTGCCACTTCTCGGAAGATCTTTAGCCAGGAAAGAGTCTATGTGGTATCTGCCACAGCAGGGGGTTGGAGCTGACATCCTCAAAGGCATCTTTCATTCTTATTTACACATCCAACAACTTTACATTGCTATCAGATAATGACTTTATTAAAATTATGCATCTAAATTCACTAGGCTGAAACTGACAGCACCAGATCCTCCATGTGCAAGAAAAAAACAGTAATTAGCTGGTAAAGTCCATCTTCATTAATATTTAGCGTCAGATCTCACAAAATCCTTGGATTTCTCAGCTCCTTTTGATATTAACAGCAATTCAAGGGCAGACTGGCCAACAACATCTGTCCTTTGAAACCGAAGGGTTTACAATAGACAGAGTATAACAACATCTTACAATGACAGGGATACATACTTACTTTGGAAAATGTACAGTGAAAATAACTTTATAAAGCATAAGGAAATTTGGGAAGGTTCCCCTTCAACAATAAATAAACAATGCAAAGAAGTAAATACATTCGATGAGATCTTAGGGCATAAGGGATGGAATGCAGTCATCCATTCTTTCCTTCCCCCTTCAGAGTTTCTTGAATATATACATATACATACATACATGTATATATATATATATATATATATATATACTGTGCACTGCTCCTGGAATTCCCCTTTTGGTGGAGATTATAAGGAAGATCATCGTATGGAGATCATATATGGCACAGCTGATACAATCAGAAGTTTTTTAGAGAAGCAGGTCTGAAATACCATGAAGTACCGGTATTGAAAAGAGAACTGGGAAGCTTTCTCCTACGCTTTACCCTGGGTTTGCCGTGTACTCACGCTGTTTCGACCGGTCTAGCGACTGACATGAAGTAGCAATCACCAAACATAGTAAAAAACACTAAAATTATTCCTACCTATTGCGGGCTCGGGTGAGGAACGCGGGCAGTCGTTCCCCGTGCCGATGCTCCAGGCACTTCGAGAGCGCTGGAGCACCGGGGCTCCGGGCGGGACGCCCGCTGCCTCCGGGGCAGAGGCGACCACAGGGAATACCTGGGCAAGGGCAAACCCGGGACCTGCCGGCACACAGGTGCTTTAAAACACCTCCAGGACCGCGCGTCACGGCGATCGCGGCGCGATCCCGCGGCACCGCTCGCTCCGACCGACGGCTCTCCCCGCCCGTGCCGGTCGGCTCCGAGCCCGGGACAGCCCAGGCTCCTCACCGCCCCACCCCTCGGCACCCAGCGATCCGCCCGCGCCCCGGGACCCCCCGGCTCGGCTCCCCCTCCGCCCGCCCCGCGCTCACCTTCGCGGAGCGGCCGGCGGGTCGCGGATGGCGCGCGGTCCTTCCCGTGGAGGAGACGGCGCCGGCGCTGCCCGGGGCGGCGGGCGGGCGCTCGCTGCCCGGAGAGGCGGTGGCGGCAGGAGGGTTAAATGGCGGCTGCGGGCGGCTGTCAGCGGGCGCGGGGCGGCGGCGGGCGCCGAGCGAGGGCAGCCCGCGCCCCTGGCGGCGAGGCGATCCCGGCCCAGCCCGGCCCTGCCCCGCCGCGGCCGCGCCGCCCTCACACGCCCGCCCGCCGGGCTGCGGCGGCCCTGCGGGAGAGGAGAGCCGTGAGGGGCGCGCCCGACCCGTGTGTGCCCCCGGGCTGGGCCGGCCGTGAGGGCCCTGGGGCAGCCCCGCAGTTCCCCTCACGGTGCGTGCGGCTTGTATGGCAGCCGTACGAGGAGAGGCTGAGGGCACTCGGTCTGCTCAGCCTGGAGGAGAGGAGACTGACGGGAGACCTCATCGCAGTCTACAGATTACTCACGATGGGATGCAGAGAGGCAGGCACTGTTCTCTTCTCTGTGGTGATCAGTGACAGGACCTGTGGGAGTGGCCTGAAGTTGTCTCAGGGGAGGTTTAGGCTGGGTATCAGGACGAGGTTCTTCACTCAGAGGGTGGCTGGACACAGGGAAGTGGTCACAGCACCGAGCCTGACAAGAGTTCAGGAAGCATTTGGACAATGCTTTCAGGCACATGGTGTGACTCTTGGGGATGGTTCTATGCAGGGCCAGGAATTGGACTCAATGATCCTTGTGGGTCTCTTCCAACTCAGCATGCTCCGTGAAAATCCCTCCTCTCCCGCTGGGCGTTGGTAAGGGCAACCTGCCCAGGCACGGGATGGCACGTCGGAGCCGGGCTGGTTGATGGCTTATGGAGAGAGCGGCGGGCAGGCAGGAGGCCGCTCTCCAGAGTCAGCGAGTCTGCTTGCAGCAGTGGAGACGGAGCATCGAACAGCAAAGAGCAGCACCACATTCTTAATGTGCCTGTCTGCAGCTGGGGGTCACATGGATGTGGGTATTTGCCATGTCCAGTGTTCATGGATAATGTTCAGGGACTGTTGTTACACGATCAAACTGTCCTCGGGCAGAGACTTCTTTAAGAAAAACCCTTTCAATCCATTTTTATGCAACAGACTGATTTATCTTAAACTGTTGTTAAATTTATTTGCATGACATGAAGTCTGTGATTTAAATACAGACTGATGGTAACCTACATGCCCACAAAGGTAGGAAAGGATTTCAAGGAGTGTTTACATCAGACGGTGTTACATGTAACGAATTTCCCTGCCTTCCATAATTCGTTTATGGTAAGTGTGGGCATGACATAAAGGCTCAAGAGGAATTGTCAGCTTTTGGTGTTCAGAAATAAAAATGGACTAAAAGTTCCCTCCTGGTTAACTTGTATCCTTTATATGACTGAGAAAACACAATTTCCACGCAACATGGGTATTTCTGCCCCAAGTGAGTGTTGAGAACAAGCAACTGCTTAGGGTTGTTGGCCACTGCTGTGACTGGACTCTGATCAACCTGATGCTAACAGCCTTTTCATATGCTAGCTGGGGTCTGCGGTGGTTAATGCTTCATGGGCACACTGCCGTCTGTACAACTGACAAAGCCCCTGGGAGAGCAAGACAAACCCTTGCTGAGGAACTCAGACTACTCTGGACAGCAAAAAGGGAACATTTGTGTGTCAGAAAGATTTTTCTGGGCTGTTTTTAAACATTTTATTTTGAACAATCCAAATTCTAAACATTCTCTGTGTTCGTTTTAATAGAAGAGTGTAAAATTGGGGGTTTTTAACTTGCCTTTTATTGTAGGTAAGATTTTGATGTTTTGGAGAATATAGACACATGTATTCGGTCTAATAAGTAGATAAGAAAGATGCTACATTTTTTTCACCAGACACTTGCAGCTACATGACCTGTTACATGACTTGTGCTGAGACTGGCCAATACTTCCTTTGAATTATGAGGAGCTTCCCATGTCCTTGTCTGGTCCTGATCTATGTGACTCTGGCAGCAAGAGTTCATCTTCAGGCAGTGCCACTGTAGAGGTGCTAAAGTGCAGAGGTGCACAGTCTTGCCAGGAGCATCTTTCCCATTGATCATGAAAGGTACTAGCAGGCACAAATGAATGCACTGTGGCACTGGGTCTGGTTTGAATGAAACAGGCAATAAATCACACATGGTTATAAAGAAAACAATACTGTAAGTAGGCTCCAGATGATGGAGAAGCTCAGAGAAGGAAAAGAGTGAGGTGGATGAAATGTCTGCTCTGAAATGTCTGCTCAAGTCCAAAACTGAAACTCCAGTCTTGCTTGCTGCATGTATTTAACATCTGAAAAATTTTACATGGGTGAAATCTATTGCCAGGCATTTTTTCCACTATAAGCACAATCTTTTGAAGATTTAATCACTAGGGGGAAAAAAAAAATCTCTTTCCTCTCTTGTAATGCAGAGGAGAAAGTAGAGAAATCCATGCAGCAGGAAAGAGTCTGGAACACATGGCAACATGTTTTACTTGTATCACAGTATTTTGCATTATTATAGTGCCTTTGATCCAATGGCCTTGCAGTATTTTATGAGTTACGAGTGATCTTTGATCTTTTGTTTCCCTGTGCTGATGAAAAAGGCTTTGCCTTATTTTTTTTTCTACCAGAGTAAATGGATTTGCTGACATTATGCTCAAGCTCTAAAGTCAGAAACAGAGCCAAGACAGCAGCTCAGGTCACTGCACTTCCCCTCAGTGCCTTCTTTCAGACCTGTCTGAAAGGGGACAGAGTCCAGAAAGCAGTGATTAGAATCACAAGCTGCCCCTATGATTGTATGGTAGAAATTGTAAGGGCCCCAGATAACAGGAGGATGCACACAGGGTAAATAGACAGGCTACTTTATTAAACCCTTTGAAGCACAGTGGATTATGTTTGCACATAATACACCTGCTGTGATGCCAAGGTCTAAGATCTGTCTTTGTTAACATGCCATCTAAATTTCGTCAGAAACATATTTTTCATTAAAGTACTTCAACTGAGCTGGTCTCTGAGGCATCTGGCTAGCGGTGGATAAAATCATTGCCATTAAAGTTGGCCTCCCTGGAGAGTGGAAAACTAATAACAGAAGGGGTGGGAAAACAAGGGAGCAGACGAGTACCCATTTAGCCCACAACCAAAACGTTGAGATCTAAATTAAACTGGACACTGAAGGACACAAAGAGAAAGTAACCTTTAATTGCTGATCTCTAGCACCAGCTGCCGGTGTGATAAGCAAGTGGGGTGTGCAGATGGATCCCACCTGCACACAGATCCCAAGTAGCTGCTGGGGTAAGGCAGCCTGTGTGGCTGAAACTTTAAAGACAGCCATGGCAGGAAGGTCAGACAGGAAAAAGCTTCAGGGCCTGTAAAAATGGGATTATGTGTTTTCCAGCTGCTGACAGTCATGCAGAAATCACTTGCATGTGTGGTGATGGGTGCTGCTAGAAGATGTGGGCAGCTGCCTCTGCTTAGCCAGGCCAGAGCAGCCACCTTGACTTCAGCCAGGAGCTGAAACTGGTCTGCTTGATTTTACCCAAACCAGATTAAGGGTACTTACATGATGGGCACAATCACCAGATTGGCTGTGTTGGTGGTTTTCAGTGGGCATAAGGTGTTGTGTTGGCTTCTGGCTCTGTCCCCACTGCCGGCACAGTTGGCTGGGAAGAAAACGTCTTTTTCTTATGTTGGCATAAAAACAAGATCTTGTAGTAGCACATATTGTCCAGAGACCACCAAGTGTGAAAGCAGAATGGCTGGCTACTAAATTCCCTCTCTGCTCTGTGTAGTGGGGAGATATGTGACATTGTATGCGATTTCTATCTGTGCAAAATATGCTAAAAAGCCTTCTCTTGCTGATACTAAATTGACCTCAAGCTTCCTTGGGGGAGCAGTAATAAAAAGCAGGTAAGCCAGAGAAATCTGTTTGCCCTCATCCACACTGGCAAACGAGATTTAATTGTGAAACCTGCAAAGCAGGGCTGGCTGGGATACAAGAGAGTCATCTGTTACAGAGAATCAAGGTAAGGGCCAAAATGGTAATATAAATATTTGGTGGTTTAAGGGGAAAATTCAAAAAGCTGAAAAAAGTGAGAAACTGAAACATGTCCTTTTGGAAATGATACCTCTGTATTGTTCAAGAAACTTCCCAAAAAAAAAAAAAAAAGGCTGAGACCAAAGGCTTAAATTACTTTAAATTTAATAAAAATTTAAATTTAATATAATTAAAACAGATATTATTATCTAAATAAAATAATAATTTAAATTTTTAAATTAATAAAAATAAGTAGGAGAAAAGTGCCAAAATTGTCAGAAATCAGAAACATAAGGCTGGTAAAGAATATCAAAGAAGATGAGGTCTGCAGTCAGCAATGCTGACTGACAAAGATTAATCTAGTTTTAATATAAATTTGAAACAAAAGAATGGTTACTATTCTACTGCTATTGAAAAATTTGACTAATCAAGTAGAGTGCAAAAGAAACACTGATGTTCAATAAGTATTTCTGTTCCATTTTGGGGTGAAAAACAGATGATAAAGCCATGTTCCAGATTGGTAACAAAATACTTCCTGTACCAGTGCAAACCTGAGAATGTAAAATAAAAGCAGCTCCAGTTGAAGAACTTAGAATCAGCAGCTCTGTTTCATCCAACAGTTTTTAATATTATTTTCCCAATCAGCTGGTCTGGAGAGCCTGTGAAGATTTCAGACCACTGGATGAATTATCATGAGTGGTTTTTCATTGATTTGGTTATTTTGTAAAGAGAAAACAACCCTGACTCTAGAAACATGGATGGAAAAGCTGATAATAAAAGGGAGAGTAGCATCACCAATACCACTTGACCAACTTGACAGAAGTTGATGGAAAATGTATTTTAGATAAATTTACAAGTTTGGTGAGTAAAGGAAGTAATGCTATAATGTAATAATACTTAACATTACCACAGAATATTTGGATTGGTAAAACCTTTTATTTCCATGAAGAATGCTTGTGTAGAATTAGCACATTATGCGTTAAAAGAATTAGGTGTTGACCAATCAATTTCAAAATATCCTTTTAATGTGTAATTTTCATGGAGGACATATTAACCTAAAGATTTAAACACAGGTTAGGCTTTAGCATTTAAAAAAAAATTCAGAGACCTAAAAGAAGATATAGCACCATCACTGCTCAAATTTTCAGATAACACACAGATTGGGAGAACGTTCAGTGATAGTGACTTGTCTCCAGAATTTACCAATGTCTGAGTAAGCTGGGCTTTAGCCAACAATACCTGTTTTAATATAGCTCCCATAAAATGACACATCTAGGAACAAAGACTGTAGAACTTTGTGGGATGCACAGCTCCCTCCTGGGGAGTCATTACTTTACAAAGATCTGGAGATGAGACTGAGTTGTTAGCTAATCTTGAGCTCCCACTGTCACATCCGTGAATCTGTGCTGCTACCCACAGGTTTGAAGCAGAGAACGATGTCACCTTGCTTTGACAAGTCTGAGCTCTGTGCATGTGGAGTGAACTGAGCACAAGCACAAGTTCAAGCACGTGTTTGATAGTGCAGGAATGCCCTCTGTGGGCATGGCTGGGGGTATAAAAACTAGGGCAACAAATTGCCTCTGCAATTAACACCTCTACCATAGCTTTCCTCGGCCAAGTGGTGGTGTTCACAGTTTATGGGGGCTATTAGGTAACTATGGAAAGCCTTTGGAAGAGCAGAAAAAGGAACAAAAAAGTGTGAGAAAAGACCTCAAATGATCAACTTTTAAGAAGCTGTTATATTCCAGGAGACTGGGTATAACAGGAACTCATGCTTCATAAAGCACTTACTGAATATTAGGTTTAGTGGCTAGGAAACAAAGCTAAACACATTCTGATTGTGTACACCAAAATAATTTTTCCAACAGGTAATAGTAACTAGAATAATCTGCCAACAGCTGCAGTGGGATTTCCCAGAAAATGCAATCTCTTGTTGTTCCAAAGGAGGAGTTCTACCTCAAACACAAATTAAATAAGGGAAGTCCTACAGTTTCTGCTACCCAAGAGGTTCAAGTGAAATGATCATAAGTCACTTCTGGCCTTGTAACTTATAAATAGGTTAGAGTCCTGATGGAAAAAACAAAGAATTATCCGAATCTTGGACTTTCCCAAAACACTGTGGATAAAACAGTAAGAATGCACAAAGATCAGAAACTCACTCTGCAACAGTTGTGCCTAGTTTGATCTTTCCACTGAAAAGACCAAAACACTTCTATTTTCACTCCGTGTTTTAAGGTCTTCCTTCTCCCTGCTAGAGCTCAGCCACACCTAATACATCCATTTCCAGAGCTGCTAACTGGTCAACATTTGATAATCACAACAAAGTCTGGGTTTGAAGTCAGTGGGAGTTTTGTCCTTCTCATCTATCTAATGGATGGAACAATCCAGATCTTTGCAATTTATGGGCACACCTCAAATTCTCTGTTCAGTGCTAAGTGAAACTCAAGGGAATTAAGCCACACACAAAAAACTGCTGAGCCTGACTGAAACAACAGACCTTTCCCATATACTGTGTCCAATACTGTTATATTTAGGCAACATTTAGAAAGAATTCTACCTACATGATGTGAGTCACTAAGCAGCCACAGTAAAAATGCCAAACCAGCAACAGACACAAATGTATTCTGTGCAACTGTGCTGGCCTTTTTGTTCCTTGTAAAAAGAGAGTGCTTCACACAGAATACATCCTCCTGCAATTTTTTTTTCTTCGCTTGTTTAAAGAACATAACAACTCCTATCTTTTAGTTTCTGGGAGTGTTCTGCATGTATGAAACAAGTGACATGGGAGCACTGACTGATCTTTGGCTTGAAAAATACAGTGAAACAGCATTTAGATTAGATCAGTCCCCATCTTTACAACTTCCTGAGATAATACTGATGATAATACAAATACATAAAATACTTGGAATTGTATTCCAATGCAAAAAGTCTAGTCTGAGCCTTGTGGTCAGAGCAGGACTAGATTCACATCGACTATTCCATCAGTACCAGCCCCTTTTACCTTGAGCTTGCTTCTATCTCTGCTGTGAGCATGGCAGAGCAGGGTTGAATGTGCTCTTTCATCAATAGAAAACAAAGTCATAGCATTCAGAGTCTAGTGGGAAAGCAGGAGACCCCGGGTCCTACCTGGTCTTTGGTGTAGAGAGGGATATGAAGCAGAGCAGTTTCTGTCAGGCCTGCCTCTCCATGAGCATGTGCTAACTAGCAGGCTGTGGGGATTTCTGAAGCTTGATGTCTCAGTCACTCCTGGAATTTTTGTTTTGATGTGTGTTTTGATTGTTTTTTTCTTTTTGGTTTGTTTTTAACAATACCTTAATTCTAAACCACAAACAAGAATTAACTCTCAAGCCTGCTGGACAGGACAACTACCTGGGAGGTACCTGGGAGGTGTCTGGGAGGATAGATACTTGGACTTCTGCTCCAATAAAAGTATTTAAATACATCTTTAAAAACAGACAAATGTTGCCAAGAGACATGTCTAGAATATTCTCTCCACATGAATATTTGTAGCTCATTCTTTGGAGAACAAAATGATAGGTAAGTCTTCCCAGCAGGTGACTTGGAACTGCAGGGTCTTCTATTTCACATGAATGCCTGAAGGGCTGAAAGTTAGGATGGGAATGGAAAGTTAGGAAATGGGAATACTATAATAGGAGAAGGAACATAATTGTCAGATTTGTCAATCGAACTCAACAGAAAATACATTGGTGAGGGAGTTCCACCCAGAGAAAACAATGACTTCTTATCATATCCACAGATAATTTTGAACTGACTTTTCAGTATGTATTTTCAAAGAACTGTCCAGTTGCAAGTGAGTGCCTCGCAGGCTTCAGGAAGCAGGAACCTCTACTGTTGGCAACAGGCTGTTACTGTCTTCCACTATGGTACTCGTGAATTCAGGGACAATGCGTGCACTAATTTCAGAAGTAGTCAGGCTCTTTGGGGAAACCATAAAAGTCCTGTTAGAAGAACTGAGCATCAAAGAGTTCAGCTAATCAATACATACCCACTAATGATTAGGAGATGCATTTCTGAGGACAAATGCATATCCACATATACTTTTCAGAAGAAAAAAAAAATCGTACTTCAGATTAGATCCATATTTCCATAGGCTGAATATAATTTTCCCAAAAACAAAGGCAAAGGAGAAACGGAAAAGATGTACAGATTCCTGAGGAGTGTTTTCCTGTCCAAAGTATAAAAAGGCTAACGTCTTCAAATGAAAAACTTAATCATCATTTAAGACTGCTCCATAAAGACAAGCATTATTTTTGTAAGCAGCCCTGGCAAAATGTGGTAATGGTCATATATTGTGATACAAATATCCCAGGAATTATCAAAACAGGATAGGTTCATATATGCACCTTCTGTATTAAACTAGTATGATCTCATGAAAGCAGTGCTTCTGTAGACACCTATAGTTAGACTGTTCTGGCTGGGATGGGCCACAGGCTATTCAGCAACAGAAGCAAGGCTTTCTAATTACATTTAATTCTGCCCTTTAAATCAAAACTATATTGTACCCTTTTAAGTACAAAGTGAGGCAGCAAAAATATGTGCTTTAAAAACCTGCCCCATGGAACCACAAGATTTTAAAACATTTAGAAGGGAAAAAAAAATCAGCAGAAAAATCTATTTAAGAAAATGTTTTAATTTTTCTTACTTTCTAGTAGCCATTTTCTCATGTATTTGTTTAAATTCTAAACCAGCAATACAATTTACCCTACAGACTTCTTGCCTGGAGGAAAAACAATGTCAAGGAAAAATCTTGGAAAATAAAAACTTGAGAAGGTACCATTATTCTAAATAGGCTGTATTATTATTGCTTAATTAAGATAATGAAACACTCAGGGTTGGAGGAACAGAGGGTGGCAGCTGACACCTGGCATTTCCTCTCAGGTTTTGTTCTTCCTGCACAGGACATGCCCCCTTGTGGGGAGAGATTCAGGCTCACAAAGCACTGGCCTTCCGTGACAGGTTTTTATCGGGCAAAAGAGACAGTTGTCACAAACAGCTTTTTGCTTCCAAATTTCTCACTTTTCAGTCTCTCCTTAGATGTGTGGTGCTCGGTGTACTTCACATGAATCTCTCCTGTGGATTGTGAGGAGGATGAAGGAAAGCAGCAAGCTGTAAGGCTCCTGAAGAGATGAAACCAGGTGACTAACAAGGTAGTAATAATGTGGAACTGATTCCTTTAGCTGTGTCAAAGACCTAAGTTTTAGCACCCTTGTGGAGCAGAGGAAAGCACTGCATGAAAAGTTTGCTTGTGACAAGAGTAAGAGGACACAACTCCCTGGATATAAAGGGTATTCTACAAGCCACAGGCATAATCTCTGTAGGAATCTCACACAGACCTATTGGCTATTAACTAATGTCTTAACTCATGCTATGGTAACATTGAAATAGCTCTGATCATATCTTTAGGCTCATATTAAAATTTTTGTCTTTTGTGTAAAGTTGATCTGGCCATCACAACCACAGTGCAGTTACCTGTATGCTGCCCTTGCCACACCTTGAATTAACTTTATTTATTAAAAACAGTCACTTCAAAATGCCAAAAATTCAGGTTATGTGGATCATAAACATCCACTTAACAGTTATTACCATGATAGATCTTCAAGTATTGTAGCAACTCCACTGGAGTTATGAAAACTGAGGCTATTATATTGCATTCAGTGTGAACACAGGGTGAGGAATACCAAACAATGATACCTTGTGATTATTAAGCACAGGGTGATAGTCTTCTTCCTTCCTTCAATATAGAAAGCATGTTAATTTTCACATATGAGGGGTAAGCAAATGAACTGTTTCCCCAAAACAGGTAATAGGCTGATGAAACAAACAAATTATCTTTTGTTAAAAGTACAAGATAAAACGCAAGCACATTAAAGCAGAGAGTCTTGTAAAGTGACAGGAGGCTGCTCCACTCTGCTACAGAGAGGACAGAGAAAGGGCACCCGAAGTGCAACATAAATGCACAGGAAGGAAGATGGCAAGGAAAGAGAAGGGAGGAAGTCTGTGCTAACAATGCTTCTATCCGAGACATCTGCGTGAGATGTGACAAACACAGTAATTTCTAGATTTGCATGACATACAATAATCTCTCTTGCAGCAGTTCTATCTCAAATTCCAGAACCCCAAGATCCTCCCCTTGTTCATTAATTCTGGGAGAAGGGGTTATTCTACACTAGTTTGTTCCATATACCTCAGTACACACCGAAGTCCCGTTTCTTATCACTGTGGATACATCTGTCTGCTCTCTTGCTCCAGACACAAACAAACTGGAATTGGAGTATGCAGTAACCTGGCTTCTGGGCGCTGACCCTCACAGCGCTCTACGGCGATATTCTCTCCACTTTCACTGGTGTGGAATCTTCTCTTGAAATGAGAAACTACACAGCACATCAAATAAAACTTGAAAAATGAGTGAGTTGTCTTGAGACAATAGACATGCTTCTGACTTTGTGATTTCTATTTCCTTTCAGTTCCATGTAAGAGGATTCAGCACTTGAAATACCTGAGAACTGTAAAAGCATTGCCATATTCATGTCTGTTGCAGTTGACTAATGAAATAAAAAATTCAAAGTCAGTTCTTGGAAGGATTCTGCCCTCTGCTCTCTTGTTCAACTATTACATAACAAATTGTATACAAAATGGTATTAGCTTTGTGTCAGAAATAAATTTGGGTAGAATCTCAAGCCTTCCACTGAATCATCTCTGCAAAGATGGCCCATCTTTTCAGCAAGCAGCAGCCTAGAGAAAGCAAAAGAAGATGTCCTGTATTACTCGAGGACAACATGATAACTAAAGTATTAAACACAACAATTATTACTTACCTTTCTTTGGCTAGGAGAACAGACATCCCCACCAGCTTAGCAAACTCATCAGCTGTGAGAGAACCCTTTTCAGATACCTATCAAAAACCAAATACATAAATAAACAAACTATGACATTAAAAGAACAACAAAGTTCTCTACTGAATCTGGTCTAGCCTTGAGAAGTGATAAAATGATAGCAAATCCCTTAAGAAGGAAATCTGTTTGCTTTCTTTGAAAGTACAACTAATTATGAGTATTTCCCCTTAAAAACATCTCTTCTGTGTCCTGGGAAAATTGCCAAGTATGAAAAAGGAAGAGAAAAGAGTTAAATCTGTAAAAAAAATCATATGGTACCCTTTCCTTTGGATTTTTTTAAGATGCCTTGGAACCAAATGAACTGAAAAATTAGAACAGCTCAGAGAGCAGAATACAGTCTCCATCAGTATTTGCACAGCAGAACAATTCTAAGTGATTCTGCAAACACTGAAGCCTAAATGAGGAAATGAAATACTTGTTTAGGGCATCTCATCAATGTAGAAATGTAAGTCATCTCAGGTGGAAGAGAAGATTTTGAGTTTTATGGCACTTAAAATACACCCACTGCCTATAGGAAAATCCCCAAACCTTAGTACTTCACATGGCATTATGGCATACTAGAGGAGTAACTAAAAGCCACATCTCATTTAGCTGACACAAAAGACTGGCTCACTCTTGGGTTTCAAAACATTGGCCCTTTTGTCTCAGCCATGCTACTTCATAAAATGAAACCTTCTAACACACATTGGACATGTGGATGTTTAAAATACTAAAATACTATATATGAAGTCTAGACTCATTACTGCATTGAATTAAAGTGTTTTATTCCCTAAAAATTAATAATTATTCCATTACTCCATTGCTTTAGATTCAAGCAAAGTTGTAAATCCGGATGCAGTTGCCATTTCCTGCTTCCCACACAACTGGGTGGGGAGGGGTCTATTCTGCATCATTCTCAGCAGTAGTCCTTTTACAGAAACTCAGATTAAATTAGTCCTAACATGAGATTTTCGGAAGCTAAGAGATCAAATCTGAGTAATGGATGTCAGCTATACAATCAGTGATTAATTATCTTTCCTTCCCAAACCACTACCCTCATCAAGGGTGACTTCAGATTCCTTTGATGTCCGTGTCATTTCCTGTCTTCACCAGCCATTCAAAATCACATCTCTCTCCTGCCTGAAACTCTATGGCTTCCTTTCACTTCTCAGAACTTAATGTATAATGTGCAGTAACACAAAAGTATGGGGTGCTTTTGGCCACAAGTCTGATCTCATCTTCCCTTTCCCACACAAGCTAGTCTTCCCTCAGTTGAAGCCTCTCCCTTCCATTCTTCTATGGAGCCAAAGTCTCATATTACGAAAATAACAGAAAAAAGGCACCTTGGTAATAAATCTGCTAGTTTTTGCACTAGACCCTCTTTGTTTTTCCTTTCTTTTCAATGACATAAGCACTCTTACTAAAGACAAAAAATTAATTAGAAACCAAAAATAATCAGAAAAAAGCCCTAAAATGGTCTTGGTATTTTCCTATAAATTTAAGAAAATAAACTGAAAATATTAACATATACGGAAAGACTGAAACATTTTACTGTTGTTGATTTAGAATGGAATCTTTTAAATGCCTGTAAATATTTCTCTTATCTCAAAAAATCTTTCTGATGAGCAAAAGCTGTATGGTGACAATCATCTGAAGAGCACTGAGCAGTCTACCTTGTGTCAAATGACAAGGTGTCTGTGATAGCTCTACTTTTTCTTGACTGCCCCCTCTCTGGCATTTAACATTGGATCAGCCTTTTCTCAAATGTATGAAAATCAAAAAATTACATTCCACTCAGAAAGACATGTAACAATTAACAGAATAACAGGACTGTAAAGTGTCCAGAGGCAGCAAGACCACAAAGGTTTATGACACTCAGCAATTCATACTGTCTTTTTCCCTGATGAAAGCTGGCTGAACTCTATACATACGACTCTCCTACTAAGTGCTCTTCACAGCAGCAAACTCAGTACACAGACAATGTACTGTTCTGTGAAATAAACCTAAACCAAATGACTACCTATATCAACATTTAAGAGCTGTTTCAACTGCCTTCAAGCACATCATGTGCAGTGTCTGAAGTCCACTTCTGTTAAATTAGGTGCTCAATGAATGCCATGAATTTCAGCCTACAGTGCAAAAGATTTGGAGGAAGGCTGAAGGTTAATGAAGTTTGAAAAGAGATAGAAAAGTGATTTATTCCTTAAAGAGAAAGTAATGGCTAAGATTACTGCCTGCACAGAACTTTGAAGATGAGAAGTGCTATTTAAATATTTCTCTTAGAAGATACAAAGTGGAATGCTTTGTATTTTGAAACCTCAAGAGGAAATCCCATACCTGAAGTTTTTTATCTAATGTGTTTGAATTTCTCTAGCATGGTCAGAACACTGAAGGAAATGAAGTATACTTACTGTCTCTAAAGCAGCAGCTACCATTTCCTCTTCATTATGAGACTGGAGTTCAATCACCATCACACCACTATCAAATATCCGAAGCCTAAAATCAAAAGAAGAGAGGCAAAGTAACTAAAAACCTTGTGCATAACACTTACAGTCACATTTCTAATGCATCCACACCTATAACCACTTTACAGAAGGGAAAAAAATCCCCCCAAACCCAAACAAGTTCTCTAAGATGAACTTAAGATTAGCAGCATATTCAAAATCTGAAGAGACAGAAAAGACCAGAGCATATGTATTGTCTTGGTTAAACCCTTTTCCAGTCTAAAAAAAATAAGTGAAAAAAATAATGTCTTCCTAACTAAAAATTAATGTTTTAGTGTAGAGTGGATGTTGGTGCATACGGCAGCATCCTTTGAGCAAAGAATGACTTTGTTAAAAACACCCACAACAACCACAAAAAACAATTGACTTCAAGTAAAATATTACATCATCATGGTCTGAACCTGTGAGTGCCATGCTTTGTAAAGCTCTTACCTTAGTGGCAATTTCAGTGATTCCAGCATCTTGCAAGCATTTACTAAATCTTCTGGTGACAACAACTATTAAAACAGTAAAACATGTTTATTCACAGCTTGCATTTCAGATGTATAATATAACATCAAAACAAACAAAGTTTTAGTAGCTGCAGCTATAAAACACACCAGGCTACACTTATTGTTAATTCTTCTTCCCTTCTATTGTGCAGTCTATTTACTTGGCTTCTATGCTCTTTTCTGTTCCCTTACTTTGTGTTCTATAATAATCCTCCTTGCCTTGTTTACAGAAAGAATTGCTATATTTTGTTAAAAAAAAATATTCCCAGAACATTCACCTCTCTTTAGTAGTCTCTGATCTTTTTTGTTTCCAGATAAGTATGGATTTTCTCTTTTACATGATATCATAAAAAGCAGCATACATTATTACTACTTGTAAAACATGCATTAGAATTATAAGGGAGAATGAGAAAGGTAAAAACCCTCTAATTTTAATAAAGAGCTGATCACAGCATGTTGTAGACAAGTAGAATGAGCAATTGGTAGGGAGCATTTTTACCCTTTTTAATTTCCTTGTGAATGAAGTCCTGTTATAACATACTGACCCCAAAGCAGTGTCTCACCTCCAGCCCTCGAGCACGATTCACCAGGCAGTACACTTCTGTGAGAGACATGATCCCCCCTCGCTCCTGTGGTAATAAGCACAAGACTGCTAAGAGAAACAGCATTCACCCTGTAAAAACAGCATCTCTACTTGCAGGTGGCTGATTAAACACGTGAAACAGAGGGGCTAAATGATGGGCCCTAATGGGGAAAAACTGAAGAGGTAAGTTGTACATTTCACTTATCCTTTTAAAATGCAAAATAGTGACACTACACCCAAGGACTGTGTATTACTCTGATTTTAAAGCAGAGAATAAATCACAGGAACAAGAAACTTCAATATATTAAATCTATCAACCAATTTACTGGTTTTACTTTTCAGAAAAACTCAGTTTTCCACTCTGGTCACAGTAGGTAGCACATACCTTTCACAAAAATACTGTAGTATATATGCTTTTTAGGAGGAACATAACCTTGTAAGTTGCAATATGAAATTTAACATTTTGGTGAGAAATCTGTAATCTGTAGTATCTTAAGACAAATTAAAACAGGAGATATTACTATGGGCTGGTAATCTACTTAATAATTCTGTCCTATATTTGCAAAATATGTGCATTTTAAGCTAGCTAAAAAAACTCAATAGTTTTATTTTCAGTCAGTGTCATTTCACTCTTTCTTTAAAAAAAAGAAATATTCTGCAGAAAGGGATGAATACAGGGCTGCTCAAATAGAAGGAAGACCACCTGAATAATTTTCTAAATCTCATTAACATTTTGCAAATCAGAAGTTGATGCCATTAGTCCAAAGAAAAATTTGTACTGAGCTTTTTTATTCAAAAAGGCAATATATATTTCTCTCATTAACATTGAATAGGAGGCTGTGCTGCTAAATCTGCTTTAAAAAGAGGCAGATTACTACAGCCAAAACACACATCAAAATTCAGCAACACATGGAAAATGATGGTGCAAGATGTGGTGCTTTACCTCTAATGGTGTCTGCAGGATTCCAGCCAATTGCTTTGCCAGTTGCATGTGGTACTGTGTACCAGATCCATACGTTTCCCTCGTAACTGGATTAGCTATACCCATACTCAGTAGATAGGACTTGAACCTAATGGTCTGAACAAGCAAGCAAACAAATACATTTAAAAGTACATCAGCTAAAAAGTGATTCTGGTTTGTAAAAATCTTTAGTTTTATTACTGTAATACAGTTTTTGTGAATAAATCCTTCAGTTTTCTACCAATAAAGATAATTACTACACAGTGAGTAGTCAAGACTTAGTACCATTTATTTTTGACCAGCACTGGTAAAAAAAAAAAAATATATAAAAGCAGCAAAATCATTGGTTTTAAAAAGGGTTGAAAGAAGAACTAATACTAAGCAAGTCAACTGTACACCAAGTATAAGAGACTAAACACAACAAAACCAACGAGCAATGGGATTTATTAACATTACGTTATTAAAAAGGTAACTTTTTGCTTTTCATAGGAACATTTTTGTAGAATTTAAAAAGAAAATTAATTTACCTCATCCTCAGTGATGTCCCCTTGTTTTTCTTTAATCTTGTTAGCTATTGACTTGGATAATTCCACCATTTCCTTTGCCTATCAAGAAACACACACAGAAAAGTCAACTTCCAGCTTAAGAGAGAAAAGCATGCTTAAAACTGAGAAAACAAGCATAAGTCTATTTGGACAAGTGTCACATGCCATCCATCCATACCTTCTCCATTAGTTTGCTAAGATCCTCAAACGCCTGAAATGAAAATCAGAGAATGCAGATCAGTATAATTACAGTATTCAGTTTCATGGACATAGGGAGCTGCCTTTGTCCACCTACCTATGCTATTCATAAGAGCTGCTATCCCTTTAGATGAGTGTGTTACAATGTGAGATACCATACTTTATTTGTTGATACAACTGTTTTACAGCGTGTTGTATAATTAAAATAAACCACAAACAATGAAGAAGAGAATCAAACAATCAATTACTTTTCCAGTATATGAACAGAATTTTGGTATGATTTATGAGGTCCACATGATAGGGACTATGAGATACTGAGTCCCAGAAAAGATTAAACTGCTCAAGTTTATTATGCTCTCTGTAAGGTGAGGGAAGGTTTCTGGATGGTGATAGCAGGTTTTATTCCAACAGTCAACCCTCACTCAAGATCTGTTGCTTCTGGCCAGCTGCCAGGCAGCTGTAAAGCTACAGATATACTCCTCCTAACAAGACAACTTTCATCAGTGAATGCTACTTAGTTAGCAAGAAACATTAATTTCAAATGAACAAGGAAGAGGATATCTGAGGGACAAAACTTCTGAAATGTGTGGCAACATCTCTTCATTTAAGTATGCCAGTAAAATGCTATGGTCTCAATTACAACAACTCTACAACAACCCACAAAGGGTTTTTAGGCTTAAATAAATCATACCTTCAAACAGCTGAAGGTATACTGTAATTCCAAACTTTTAGTAATGATAAACTCTAACTGGAAAATTAATGTAAAAAAAAGAGAACTAGCAACTCCATTAATGCAACTATATTAAAAAGCAACTCTCTTTACTCCCACTCTCATCAACACACATTCATTCAGCCTCCTCACTCCTCTCAAACACATGACAACATGTCCAGGTGGTCAGCCTTTTCAAACAACCTTTTTTGAATAACTGGTGTGAGAAAAATTCCCGAATCTTTTCATCTAAATTTTGCCTGACAGCAGCACCCAAGCCCTCCAGCCAGAAGTAAAGAAGGTTCAGTTACACTGTCAAATGGCCAGAAAGACATGTTGCCTACAGCCTCTTGTCACTGCCTTTATGTAATTTCTGGCTTTCTCTAACTAATCCCCCACTAGAAAGACACACTTCAGCAGTATTGGTGCAGGAAAACCCCATTATTCCCGTCTACATTTAGGTGCCTTATGTAGCAGCATATGGGTCAGGGATTCAACTGTGCAAAGAACAAAAAGAGATGCCTCTAGAAAGAGACAGGGTTTGATTTTCATCTCCTAATAGTGCCAGTGTTTCTCCACTGACTGGACAAGTTTAGCCCCCAGACACTTGGTACCTGAATTAGATATCCAAAATTAAGTGGTCCATAGGGAGAAAAGAAAATATACCACTGTATAACAATAATTTACCACTAAGAAAACAAAAGCTTCTCTTTGGAATACTTCTTACTCCCTAATCTGCCAAACTGAATAATTTACAATAGACTTCCCAATCTCTAGTGTAAATCAAAGTCCTGCTACTCTACTTGTATATGATATCAACAAGAAGTTTTCTGACAGGGCTTTTCCCAGCTTATTTTTAATCTCTATACCTGCATTAAAACAACATTCATCAAAAGAACCCCTGATTCAATTAAATAAACAGTATGCCGTGTCTAACTCCTCCTCTGCCTGACTCACCCGGGGCAGGCCTGGAAACAAAGGGGAATGTGCACACACCTAACAGGAACTTCCTCAGATAAACAAAAGGCTAAAGAACTGGATTCTTATCAGCACTGAACAGCAGATGCAGGAAGCCTTTTCCTGGAAGCCAGGGCACCATGTTTTAAATTAAGTCATTTATAACATTTAAAGCTGGAGGAAAGCAGGATTTTACAAGTCATGGTTTTCCTCTGCTCATACAACATGTAAAAATGGATTTCTTTTACTCTCTGACAAAGCTACTAAAGGAAAAAATAAGCAGACAATGTGTTTTGAACTATATACCCACGCATGTAACCACAATACCTTTTGAACTACACACAAAACTTCATTCATTACATTCCTCACAGACAGAAACCAAAAAAGTTTAATGCTGCCAGTATCTGAAACAGCATGTGGCCTGCAAAAGCACTTTAATCTTCCTAAGTATTAGAGCAGGGAATGCCTTTTTCTTGTGGCACACTGAGTCCCATAAAGCTTTGCCACAAGAACAAATCTGCTGCATGTAGTTCATGAGTACTTTTGTATCAATCTTTACTGCCAAGACAGAATCAGACTCCTTTTGAGGGTATTGCTCTCAGGTATATATGAAGAAATTAAATGTCCCTACTGTCGACCGGTATTGATATCTGGAATTCAACTATTGTGCTGGTTCTATGGAAAAGGGTGGTCTCCATCTAGCCCAGGTATTTTGCAAAATACTTGTAATATCTTGTCGATGCCTGAACTGGAAATCATTTTACTGTAATTATAAGCCTAAATGTAACATCTAAAAACCTGACTATAAGACGAAAATCTAGCTTCATCACAGTTATGTGCAGACACTTGGATCAGCATATTCTGCTTAATATATATTCGATTTTCAATTGAAACAAAAATTAGTTTAATAAATACATACAGTTGGTTTCAAAGAACAATCTTCTTGAAAGGAATTTCTTAAATGAAGTACCTTTACATATATTGATAAGCCAGATAAACAAAAAGAAATAATAACTGCAAACTGGACACTCTTAATACAAACTTCTCAACAGAAACAATAAATAGTCTCAACTGTCCCTAAAAGAAAGTGTGAATGAATGTAAATAGTTCAGACAGGTGGTTGACCTTGAAACTTAAAAAGTACCTACCTCAGAAATGTTTTTGTCAGTCTCTTTTCTTTTTTCTTCTAATTTCCTTTCAATACCTACAATTCCTACAGCCCTTATTCTTCCTGCCTGCAAAAAAAAGAAAAAAAAAAAACAAAAAAGAAAAAAAACAGAAACAAGGAAAGAAAATAAAGGAAAAAAAAAGAAACAAGGAAAGAGTCAAAACAGGAAATGTTAAGTTTTCTCATTTGCGCCCCTGTGAAAATTAGAGGACCAGAAATATTCCCCCAAACAGCAGATATCATTCATGCAATATTTCATGCATTTCTTGACAGTGTTTTTTAAACCACTGTAAAAAAACTAAACAAGAAATGTGAAGCATGTATCAATTTGTTGTACTAGACAAATAATACTGATAGTATACTGAAGCTATTAATATGGCTTAACATCTGGACTGAGTATTCCAGCTCATCTCAATTCTAGCCTCTCAAGTCCATGTGAATATCCAAACTAGAGCTGTAGAACTGCCTGAGTATATTACTTCAAGAAATCCAGCCTCAAAAACAGAAACATAGAAACACAATGCTAAGCGCAGTCTAATTTACCTTCTTCAGAAATATCAGAATGCAGATGATGGTGAAACTTTTACCAAAAGCCAATTGTGTTCTAGAAGGGTTGGTACCTGAGTAGCAGCAGTGTCAGGCTTCTCATCTCTGACTGCAAAGCTTAGCACTGGTGTTAATGAGTTGCTATGACTTAAGTAGAGGCAAGGCATTTTGATTACATTCTTCATGCATTGCTCCAAATGAAGCTGTGCTTATAGGTGCTACATTTACCTAAGGGGACCTACAGGATTTCATGAACAATTTTTAAATCGTCCCATTCACTCATCCAATACTGTATATTCATATATCCAGCACATTAATATATAGAAACAACACCCACGTGTTATCAGAGTTTATAACCTAAAAGTATGAATGCAGATAAAGGTCATCTAACATCTGACATTCTCCCTAATAGCTGTCCATTTAGAATACACATTTAAATCAAACAAATATCAGTTTCAAACAGTTATATAAAAGTCATGTTATATAGTTGACTTCCAGCCACAAAAAAATAAGCCAGGAATCACAATTAAGACAAAAAATTTTTCAGCATCATTGGACCTCACATGCTGAATAACAGTACATGCAAATAAATATTGTATTTACACAGTTATGTGTGTGTGTGCCTAACTAAAACAAACAAAAAAAAGGAGCTCATTACCTAAACACACTCAAGAAGGAGAGGCTACTGTGTTCTATCAAGTGAAAAATGCAAAGGAGAAACTAATTTATGCCAGTGAAATAACAGGCAAACTGAAACTGAATTCCTGCACATGCCTATGATCTTGTTTAGATCAAATGCTGGATGTGGTATATGGAGGTGGCAAGAAGTGGCAGTAAGAGATTACACACAGATCCTGCTCATAAACTCTGCACATACCTGTGAATCCTTGTTAACTTGCATGGCCTGACCAGTGGGTATGCTCTCCCATCTCCTTTGTGTGATTTCTTCTGATAAGCGTCTGTAGAACTGTAAACATTAAAGAGTGACAACAGATGTTTCATGAACTGTGTAGAGTGTCTCTGTATATTTTTAGTATCTTGGTGAAATAAACTTCACAAAACATGGTAACACCTACATAACCACGGTACAGAACTCACTATATAGAAATTCTCAATGTCCAGTCATCAAAAGTATTCACATTAGAAGAGGAGCCATGTAGTCACTAAGTACTTCTATTGTAATATATTTCTTCAGATATTCAAAATGTCCCAAACCATGTTAAATACTGAGGTATATTCAAAGGCTTGTTTTTAAAGGAAGAAAAGCTGGGCAATCCAACTGCTATTGATCTGCTAATTCAACAACATAAAAACAACCACACAGATCAGTTACACCGATTTGTTTATTACCAATACCAGAAGGTGGCATAAGTTAACACTAAGTGTTAAGCGCTGACCAAGATCCAGAAAGAAAATCTATTCCACCCTTTTCGTTGTTCAAGTTCATAGGAAAGCATTCTAAAGTCATAAAGAAGGGCTGGGATTTACTTGATGGGCTAAGCAACCAGTAAACACAGTAAGGTTGATATTTAGACACAACAATAAAATAAATACGACTATGGTTGTGAAAAACAGACGTTTATACTACGCATAAATCAACAGTCATCATAATCTGAAAACTGCCCACAAAGAAATGAAAGTGAGTCTCATCAAACACATCAATTTTTAAGGCATTTCTAACTAATTTGAGTTGCAAGTCTGATTTTCTGCAATGAACAGGTACAGCATTTTCCATAGTCAAAAGTTAAAGTTTTCAGTCTTGTCAAACTAGGAACTTCCACTGTGAAATTTCTTTACAGAGTGCAATTTCTTTGGTTTTTAGGATAAGCTTTCTTTTAAGAATATATTACATTTTTCTTAGAATGCTCTAAGCCTTTGAAATTCGGTGTAGGTTAAAAAAATTATACAATGTAAAATGAACAAAAGTTCTGAGGCAACAAAAGGTGTTCAGCAACAAAATTAGAGAGATAATTAGGAATAAGTTGTATGATTCCTGTTCAATAGAGGGTTACGTACAAAGAAACATCTCTTACTCTGTTAAACATTTAACAGATTTCAGAGATGTCATTTTTGAAAATCCCATGTTCAATTTAGTAGATTAGAAAAGGAAGTATAAGATTATACTAAACCCCCTAAAATAAAGACTAGGCTAGTAATGCCTCTTGACATTTTTGGAACTCTATCTGCAGTAGTTAATGAAACTATAGAACAAGGGAGGTTCATGCTGTTTGTCTCCCAAAAGGTTCTATTGAAAAAACTCCACCTCAAAAGTAAACATGGAAAGACCATGGGAAATTATCACTAACACAGCAAGAGGAGAAAAGCATGTCCAAAAACCTGATTGTGCTTGGCATCCATGGTACAAGACTTACCTCAATCTGCCCGTGTTCTTTGAAAGAAAGCTTGACATAAGAATACTTGCTGCTTTGGAATGGACCAGGCTCTTTGTTTGAAGGAGCAGGATGAAGATGAACTACTATTTTGGCACTAAGGAAAAGGTAAAGGAAAGAAAAGATATTTCTGTAATATCTAAATAAACTATTTCTGCATCAAAGTTAACCATTTCATCAAAACCTCTATAAACTATCTCATATAAGAGCTAAAGATCAACAAATAATGCTTTACATTTATGCATCAACATTTAAATACTTTGATGGAGTAGATCCTACATAAAAACAACTATAGGCTCTAAAGTAAAAACATTTTACAAATTTAAAATGTACCTACCACCAATTCTAAAGAAATGAAGATAACAAATTTTAAAATTTCAAGCAATAATTTCCAAAAACCCTTTTAGTTAGGATAAAAACTGATTGATTAAAGTTATTTAATTTGGCAGTAGTTATCACAGGTCAAAAGCCAAAACACACTATCTTTGACACAGGAAAACAAAAGGTTTCAATATTATATGTAACCTATCCCACTTTTATGTATCACTTGTGGACACTGTGTGTGAACTTATCCAAAACCAATATTCAAAGCCAACATGCATGACAATAACAGTCTAAAAGGACGCCTACTATCAAAAAAAAACCCTTGGGGGAGCACAATTTTAGGAAAATTAAAAGACTGCTATCACAACATGACTGCAAGTCCTCCATTCCCATCTCATTTTACTGATAATCTTTGCATTGGTCTTTACTTACTTCTCCAGCATTAGTGAACAGACTGATTTCTTCTGAATACCTCCAGCATATTACCAGCCTGACTGTAGGCTGCAAGCAGATATTAATTAAGCATATATTTCTTCAGACAAATTTTTTTCTCTCTTTAGAAACTTAAAACCATAAGATCATTTGTGTTGGAAAAAACCTCTAAAATCATCACTTAACAAATCACATCAGTCATGACTCTCTTATACATTTGACCTCAATGGTCCTTGTGACTGTCAGTATGGAAACTTAAGATTGCAAACAGAACCTGCCATGAATTAATCTATAATATTGGGTACCTCACATAACATGCATGTGAAAGGATCCATATGAAAAAGACAATGAGGATAGCCATACCTCTTTCCTATCCCAGCTGCTTGCTCTTCAATAAATACAATCTGAGATAGAGGTACAGCAATGCAGCACTCCTGGAACAAACACCACAAACACAGATGAATTAAACTATATCCTGTCTATTCACTTTCTAAACCAAGTGCTCTCTTTCTCCATTTCACAAACAGTATGGATATCTACAGGTGCTGCCTGAACCACTCCACGTGAAATATGATGGTAACAACAGAAATAATATATTACAGTGAAATATACGTAGAAAATAACACAACATTTAAACTGAGTTCTAGTTAATTAAAAAACCTCAAGAAACTTAACTGTCAATGTGTCAACTTTAAAAACCTCAAGCCAGATTCATAGGAGGGACTATGAGTTTTAACAAATCTTTAGAACTAAGGTAAAAATTTAAACACTAAAATTTCCACACTGCTGCACCTTATCTCTGTAGGTACACAATACTCATAGATTCTTGACATTCTGGCATTGATATTACTTTGGGAGCTAAAAAATATCCAAACCCACCATTCTTATTAAGTGCTGAATATCTAAAATCTACACTATTGTCTGAATGCAACAGGAATTTTTCCACCCATCCTACGGTGAAGGACTTAATCCAGCAGTTGATGCATCTCACCACACATTTATTGGACTGTGCTTTAAACAAAACAAAGAGCAAGAAACAAGGCTGTATCCATCTGCTGGAAACTAACCTATCCCAGGCTAAACTCCTTCTACATGCGTTTGAGACAGAAATGGCTACAGGAATGATTCAAAACATCTAATAAGGTGCCTGGTCTTGTTTTGGTGAACATCCTATGAGGAACATCATATCCCACGTAACACCTTGGTGATTGATACAGTCACACAGAATGCAGGAAACACAGGCTGCATTCCCTCTCTGAATTTTTCTCTTCCACCTGCCACTGCCTGGCACCAATTTACAGTAGACACTGTTACAGGGCCCTCTCAATCCCTACTACCAAAATTGTTCCTCTTTGTATGGAGTAATGAAATAACCATTAAATTTGAGAGCAGGGAAGTATACATGCAGGAACTCCAACTAATAAGTCTCTTATTGGTGAAAATCCTGGGCTGTACTTCCTTTTCTAAAAGCTCTTAATGCAAACTACTTAGGCGCTTCTATGACTCTAGTTTCTAAAGCCATTACAAACATTTAATGTTTGCAAAACAGCCACAAAGTTCTGGACACTTTAAAAGATAGGCAATATTATGCTTCTGTTAAAAAAAGGTTTTGAAAGTGCCAAAAATAGTTCAATTATACACAGTTTGTGCACTGTCAAAGTGACTGATTTGTTTAGTTCCAAGATAGAGAGTTATGAACTTATTTTAAGTACAAGGACTTAGAATCACCCCTTCCTGATGAGAGAAGCTACAGGAAGGGATACAAAAACAGAAATGTGTTAAATATGCTGTGTGTTTATTTGAATTTTGTCTTCTAATGCCTCATGCTCACATTATGATTTTATAATTTAAAAATTTGTACAAATCTAGCTATGTAACAAACTTTACAGAATTCATTTTTTTTAAACACTGTTCAACTGCAGATGGCATGTAAAAACAGCAGCTATAGGACCCAGCTGTCTGTTTCTGTAAGAAGGTCTGCTACGTTAACCTAAGGACATGTACCCCATTAATTATTATACATTGCTGTCACAGTAAGAAGGGGACTCTCTCTACAAATTTATTCTAGGTAAGCCAGCTAAGGTTCCTAAGTCTGATGTTAAACCACAGCTGAGCTTAGTCAACAACTCACCAAGACAACAAAAGGGCACCATGTTTCAGTAGTGAGAGCTTGTAAATTAATTGGCTTTATTTACCCAACTAACAAAGTTAATTACAACTCCCAGTCAGAACTGGGTAATTTTTGCCCATCTCCAGGCCACATTTCTGCCCCTTCTGTTTAACAAGCCTGAGCTTGATTATTATTTTTCTTCTTCTACAAGGTTTTCCTCTGCTGATTTAACTAATTCAATGACCTCTGAAGAGTACAAGAAATCACATGACCTAGGCACAGATGGAGAAATTGGGAAAAGAGACAAATGTAATCTTTTTGTTGGAAAGGAGAGAATGGAGATATGTTTGGTTCTATGACTTGCTGAAGCCATAACACACAATGTTACTGCAAGCATGCAAAATGTCCAAGTGAAAAGATTAGATGCAGAGGTTGCTGCAGTACATGCTCAGCTCTCAAAAAGAGATGCTGATGAAGAAATAAAAAGTGATTAACACAGAGTTTAGTACATTATCTCATGTGATAAAAAGCCCCATGTTAATTTATACAGAACAGCTCATGGTCTGGACAATCAAGCCCTAACTTGGGTAACAGTCACCCCACCATGGGGGTTACACAGCTCTTTAAACATTTTGATGAAATTGTATTAAAAATAGGTCTACTGTTCCTGCAAACAATCCCTAGAGAAAAAAATTATACTGCTCTGCCAAATTAAGAACATCCTTGCTGGCATTACCTTCAGAATGCTCTTAGTAGCTCCCTGCTTTGAAGCAAGGATTTAATATTTTCTAGGGATCATCCTTTGAATGTGGAAGGTGCTTCAGCTTCCCTTGCACCAAAGCCTAGTGGAATACAATTTGCTTTTGCAAAATTATCATCTAAACGTGCTCTGTCTAAACTTTGGTTTTCAGGGTTAAAATTCTCAACTTATTGTGTCCAAAACAGGCATAACACAACCTGGTCTGAGGAAGACTTCTCCTTTAATTGTATCTGTGGAGTGGTGTGCATTGTCATGGTCTATGCTTAGAGCTTTATGTGTTTGTGATCACCTTCTCCCACTTCCAGCCTGCATTCCCAGGCTGTGTTTGATGACACAAAGCATTCAGCAGCTTTACTACAGTTACCACACTGGAGTTCTGGCAGTGCCACTTAACCTGTGGCCAGTTGTCCACAACAATACAGTAAATGTTCTGGCTGACTGAAGGGATGGTTCACAGCAGGAACACGCAGCTGGGAGGGCAAGGTGTGTGCAAAACAATACTGCCACCAAACACATCCTATTATCAAATCATGGTCTGGGACCACATGGTGGGGAAACTTGGACTTGAAACCAACAAGTAACAAAAGGCTTTCCTAGACAATAAGCATGGGAGAGAACTTCACACTCAGTTTCCAAATCAATGTTTTTTAGTACATGACACCAGGTTCTTTTCTCCTTTACTGCTGTGCAGTAGCAAAGAAAAATGTATAGGATACACTCTTATGCCTTCTCATCTCTGCATGATTATTTTATTAAAGCAGGACTGGGTGAAAGAACACTACATAATCTTCTTTCTGGTGAGAGCCAAAACGTGGACTATACTTGTACAACAAAGCACACACAAAGCCAGGAATAATCCCCTCTCTGTGTCCAGGCTTTTCATTGCAAAATCCTTGTTGTTTATTATGGAATTTACAACTGAATGACATACAGGAGACAAAAGTGGGACTTACATGATTCTTCTGATCCCTCCAGATCAGTCTGTGTGTGCTCAGCAGTAAAACTCCACTATCAAATTTCACCTGGGTAGGAAAAATAAAACAGATCAACAACAAATTGAACCAGTAAGTTACATAAATACTGGTCTTGGAAACATTACACCTTACCACAACACAGCAATCAGATTTAACAAGCCAGTATTTTGAGAACACTCCCTTTTTTTCCACAAAACAAAATAAATGAAGTTTAGGAAACAATGGAGAAAAATAGGATAAAAGGATTAGATGGATAAACACAAACTTTCCCCCCGGAAATCCTGAGGGATCCTCCCTCCATATACTCTGCAAGATACACAGAAGTTCTTACATGTATTTTAAATAGGGCTATTGGCTTTGGAACTATTCACTATATGCTGACAAAGAAGGTAGAAGTTATGCAAAAAAAGCAAAGCACCCTAATACAAAGACACTGCACAGTCTGAAATCTTCCATCCTGTCACACAGGAGTATTGCTTCTATCTGTGTTGCTGCTGAAAAGCTCTTTACTTATCAAAGACGGCAAAACAGTACCTGGGAAATCTGCATTACCAAATTGCTTTCTACTTGTAAAATCGGAGGCACGTTTTCACAACTTTTTGTGACGGCATGCAATTACCATGGTGTAGGAAAATGCAGAGATCAAGAGTCAGTCTGGCAGTGACATGAAACAATAAGCAGGATGGCTCAGAAAAGAGTAGAGGGTACGTCAGGACCCAGGACGACTCAAGTGTGAATTGTGCGTCATGCCCTGTACCACACCAAAGCCAGAGCTCAGCCCCGCACAGGAGTGGCAGCCCGAGCAGTGGGCAGCGCTTTGCGACAGTGACACGGCTTACACACCCTGCGGGGGTCCCAACCCTCACCCCGCGTCACACACACTGTCCAAGGCCTTTCTCAGAGAATCAATTAAGTTGGAAAAGCCCTCTGAGATCATCGGGTCCAACCTATGACCCAATATCCCCACTGCAACCGGACCACGGCTCTGAGTGCCATGTCCAGTCTTTCCTTAAACAGCCCCAGGGACGGTGACTCCACCACCTCACAGTTCAGCCCCCTCCCATGCCTAATTACCCTTTCTGCAAAGAAATTCTTCCTAATGGCCAACCTAAACTCCAGCTAGCACAGCTTAAGGCTACCTCCTCTTTTCCTGTCACTCGTTGCCTGGGGGAAGAGACCGAGACCGACCCGGACCTGGCTCCACCCTCCTTTCAGGCAGCTGTAGAGAGCAATAAGGTCCCCACAGAGCCTGCTTTTCTTCAGGCTATACAATCCCAGTCCCGCCAGCTGCTCTTCCTGAAACTTGTGCTCCAGACCCTTCCTCAGCTCCCTTGCCCTTCTCTGGATCCTCTCCAATGCCTGTCCTGAGCTGAGGGGCCCGGAACCGAGCACAGGATTTGAGGTGCAGCCTCACCAATGCTGAGTACAAGGAACAATTCCTGTCCTGGTCCTACTGGCCACACTATTGCTGATACAGGCCAGGGTGCCACGGGCCTTCTCGGCCACCTCGGCACACACACTGGCTCACGCCCAGCTGCTGTCGACCAGCACAGCCCCTCCAATCCTGCAACTCCGCCCTAATCTACCCAGAGAGGCAAACCCTGCCAGACCCCGGCGCAGAACGTCCTCCCACACCCCCGATCGATGCTCCGCCTGCAGCCCAAGCCCTTCACACCCTTCGTGTCGCATCTCTCGCCCGACGCCGCCCGCACTCACAGCCCTGCTACCCCCCCCGTCGCCTCCTGCGGCCCACGGCCGCGTCCTTTACCCTCCTCTCCCGCCCCGGCCGCGCCACCAGGCCCCGCGCAGGGCGGCTCCAGCTCCCGTCACCTTCTCCTCCCCATCGCTGAGGCGTACGCCGCGCTGTTGGACCACCAGCGTCTCTCCCAGCTCCAGCAGCCCGGTGGTCCACGAGAACCTGTCCATGGCTACCCTTCCCTTCCCGCACCGGGCCGCGGCCGCCGGGTGCGCAGGCACCGTGCGCGGCTGCCCCACGCCCCCTAGCGGCGGCTCGCCCAGCGGCCGCCATGTTCTCCCCCGGGGAGCGGCGGGAGGGCAGCGCCGCCCGCCATTGGCCAGTTCAAGCCCCGCGGCCGGGCCAATCGGGGCGGCGCCGGGCGGTTCAAACGCCCGTTGCGCGGTGGCTATGGCGGCGCGCGCGGCTCCGCAGCTCTCGGCCAGCCGCAGGTCCGAGCCCGCATTCCGCGGTAAGGCCGGGACACTGAGCGGGGACGGGGCACGGGCACCTGGGCACCGAGGGGCAGAGCCGCTCCCAGCTGCGGGCCGCTCGCTTGCCCGCGCGGGGCTGAGCGTTACCGGCCGCCCTTAGAGCCTCGCGCGTCGCCGCGGTGGGTGGAGGAGAGCCGGTGCGGGAGAGGAGCCCGCCGGTCTCTCCGGACAGTGGGAGGGGAGGGCAGGCGCTTCAGGCGAGGTCGGAGACCGGGCAGGTCTTGATAGCAGCGCTCGCTGTTGTGGTCTTAGAGCTCGCGAGCGGTGCGAGCGGGCGTGCGAGACTTCACCCTCCTCTGGTAGGGCCGGGGCCGGTTCGGGCCCCATCCTATCCCATCCCATCCCTTGCCTCAGGTAGGGCTCCTTGGCTGGACACCTTCCCTCATGACCAACGGGACGCCCTGATATTTAAGAGCATCCTCTTGACAGCAGCAAGCGCGGCGCCGACCTAGATGCGCGCTCTTGTGCTTATTTACTTTCTGACCGGTTAGGCTTCTGTAAGTTAAAGCAAAGGGCTGGCATTGGTGGGGCTTTGCTGTTCGTGCGAGGGGCGGTGAGAGCCGCTCTTGAAGCAGGAGGTGCTGGGGAGCTCTGGGATGCACGCCAGGCTCGCTGCTACGCAGGGGCTCGCCTGCTCTACCAGCTGTGGCAGTTCCTTCAGCAGCAGGTGATGGGCAACGCCTTCTGTACTCTCTGTCCAGAGAAGGACAAGGAGCTGGGGAAGGGTCTGGAGCCCAAGCCCTGTGAGGAAGAAGCTTTTGGGGGGTGTTTAACCTGGAGAAAAGGTTCAGGGGAGACCTTATCATTCTCTCCAACTGCCTGAAAGGAGGGTGGAGCCAGGTGGGGACCGGCCTCTTCCCAGGTGACAGGACGAGAGGACACAGGCTCTAGCTGTGCCAGGGGAGGTTTAGGTGGACATTAGGAGGAATTTTTTGACAGAAGGGGTGATTAAGTATGGGAATGGACTGTCCAGGGAGATGGTGGAGTTGCCATCCCTGGAGGGACAGTGACAGCTGTTCTTTAGGGCCATTGCCGGATCACTTCATGCTGGTGATAACACTCACATGTTATGTCTAACATTTGTGCAGATGTCTGAGTGATAGTGGAAGAGAAGCAAATGATTTTACAGATGGTCAGTTGGGTTCACATGCATGGTGCTTTTCATGTGTGCTATACTTGCTACTGCCACAAGTGAAAAGTGTGCTTGCTGAATCAACAATAACTGTGAAATACTGGCATACAGAAGATAACAGCAAGCCTGACTTCTTCATGTCACAAAACTGTGTTTCTTTTAGCTTAATACAGCAAGCCAGCCATTTTGTATAGCTGTGAAGTTACATTCAGCCATTCCTTGAATATTGCTTTTCTCAAGAAATGCAAGAATGTGTAAGACATGGAGCTTTAAAAATGAAAGATATCTTAATCCTTGGTGTCTATGTTTTGTAATGTCTTCATGTTTTTCCAACTTAATTTCCTTCTTGAATAAGAAAGTTTAGCATTAATATTTTAGCTGAAAATGTACCAAGTCTGTCTTTCTTAAAATCTGCTAGAACAAAGACGACAGAAAGTTGAAGAATATCTATCAAGAAAGAAGACTTTTTCTGGTTTGCCCATTCAAGAAAACCAGACATCGATCAGGTAGTACTTCTGCTACGGCCTACATTCTCTTATTTTCATATTCACTAATGTTCCTTCAATTTCATCTCAGCTGGCTTCTGCAAGACCCTCTGATGCAAAGATACCGCTTGCCAACTAGAATATTCATTTTCAGTCACATGCAGTAGTGCCACATCTTGTATAACACAACACAAAGCGCCTGAGGAAGAATTTGGATTTGTAACTTTAAATTGAGATGTTTTTCTTCTGAGTTGTTAATGTATCTTCATAGTTGCTAGGAGACAATATTGGTCTTGGTGATTTTGTAACTTTCTGGGTAGTCTGATGCCAGCTCTGGTGCCTGACAGAACGCTTTAGAACCCGTCAGTGTGGTAGGAGCTACATATCCTTGTTCAGACTTGCCTCAGAATGGTCTGGACTCTCACGATTGCAGTGGCTGAGCTTCAGCTTCTTGTGCTACTCCCACTTTCCCCTCAACTGCAGCATTTAGAAACTTGGCCTTCTGTAGCAGATGCATCAGACCAGACAAGTTGGTACTTATTCTTAAATATGAGAGGTTACACCTGCAGTAAATTCCAATCTGTTAGACAACTCTTTATGGTGTAAGAAAGGATGCTTTGCAGCCTGGGTTCTGATCAGTGGTTGCTTAACCATTTGTTTTCCCTGGAGGAATAGTGCAAGCTGAACAGAAATGCTTCAGTATGATAAGTACATTCTGCAGACTGCCAACTGAAACATATGAACATCCTCTGAAAATACATTAAGTTGTTGTGTGATTTAAGTTTTTTTTTTTTCTTTTTAAACAGTAGCAGAACTAGGAGAGTGACTACCAGTAAACTGCAAGACAAGTTACTGCTTTCAACATCTCCCAAGCCAGAAATGGTAAATTTTTGACTGATACTTAAATATTGGCACTCTGTTTCTATGGCTACAACATTCCACTTACTTAAATCTATTTATGTTGTATGACTTCCACATCATGAGAAGTTTGCGAGTGTGGAGGTGTGGTTTGTTAGAACTTTTAGTCACTGCTTATTATATGCCTTCTGGAAATGTCATATTACAGTATGAAGTGGATCATATTGGTATTCAGTTTGTACCCAACAGGAGAGTTAAAGAGGATACCATTATTGCTGAAATAATGCTGAAGTTTAACAACACTTCTCAAAGTCAGAGGGGTTTTTGATACATTTTGAGTCATCAGGGAAGTTATTTGAAATCTGAGTAAGGTCTTCTGTCACAATAAAAAAAAAATTGCTTTTACTTGAAAGAAATCCAAACCATCAACAAAATGCACTGTTGAGCGTGTGTATTTTTTCAGTGGTGTGCTGGCAAAAGTAACATAATCAGAAGTAGATGCCAATACTTAATCAGAGTTTAAGGGAATGTGTTCTCTGTATCATTTCATGTCACTTTCCTGGAATTAAGATACAAATGGTGGTGCAGCTTAGAAATAACAAAACAGAGATTCTTCTCCAGTCTTGTTCTCAGGGAAATGTAAGGAAAAAATAGACATAAGACCTGAGTTCATGTTAGACAGGTTAGAGTTTGGGTTTCAGAAGATTTGAGATATGGAGTTATTTGAGGAGAAAAGCAAAAAACTTTAAAACTGAATGTTGATGAGAAAAATTGCAAAACTAAGAACAAGTGGTTTTTGTTTTTTTTTTTTTTTTAGAAGTTTCCCGAAGGGACATATATTTTTCTGTATAAGTGTCTTGTGTGATTTAAAGTTAAGCTACATAATTTCCTGAAATGACAGTCTTCACCCTCAAATTCTACTTATGCAGGCTTTATCAAATCTAACTAGTAAGCCTCAATGACAGACCAGGAAATTAGATGCCGTGTAGTTTTCTTTTCTTTCAGGTCAAGGGCATCTTCCTTAAAGTCTGCTCCTGCAGACTTCCATGTGACTATTGCATGCTTTTCTCCTGCCTTTGGATATTTCACTCTTCCAAAAGCTGCTGCTTGGACAGTGCTGAATTGTTGTAGAGCAACTTTTTTTGAGGAAAAGACTAAATTCCATTTTTCATGAGGGGTTGTGTTGAGAGCATATGGCTGAGAGTTTCAGTAAAGCCATGTAAAACTGATAGAACTATTCTCAACTTGCAGCATTCTATGTCTCAATAGTAAGAAAAATTCTATTCTGGTACCATCTCCTAGTGTCCTAATTACTACTTTATTCACTACTTTTTGTTAGTAGATTATTATTATTATTCACACTAAGCCATTAGGTGATGAGGTATGCTCTTGACTTTGTACAGCCTAAAGCATGTTTCTATTTTATAACTCCTCTAAGGAGGCAATTTAGGCAGTTTAAAGTCAGCAGTTGCTTTAAGAGTTTTATTTCTTACTTGCAAGGCAGAATTTAAGCAATTTTTGATTTTTGATGTTCATTCTGCAGTAATAGGTGACAAATACTCTACTCAGTATTTATACATTACTTCTTTAGGCACCCTCCAAACACATTTACCATTAAGCACTTTAGTCCTGTAAATCACTGGAAGCCTCTTTAGAAACAAATGACTTGTAGCATGAACATACTTCTAACATTTCCATAATTTGCTTTCGATTTCAGGAAAATAAAGAGAATGCTGATAAAGTGTCATGGGACCAATCAATTGTAAACTCAGAAACAAATGTTGCTTTAAACCCTTCTACAGTCCCACTGACAACTGACATATCAGGGATAAACTGTAATCTTAAAAATCAAGCTCCAAAGAACAAAGTTGTTGAGATAAAATCTCAGCATGCATCACTTAGCAAGGCTTTCTTGGAAATTAAAAGAATCAAAGAGAGGCATTTGACAGCAGAAAAGCAAAATGCAAGTATCAGCGTACCAAATAAACCAGCTCTTGGCAGATATCGTGGCAAAGTTATCCCATCCAAGGTAAATTCTTTCTGGAAAGCAGGAAAAACTGAGGAGGAAAAGAGTTCTTTGCCAGACAAGAAGCATTTTCCTTCTGCCACCAAACAAGCAGCTAATCTTTTGTCCACGAAAAGCTGTAATGCAGTTCTGAAGACCATCAAAGTCTCAAACAACACTAAGTCTGTAAAATCAAATGGTGTCCTGCCATTTCACAGCAAACCATCTGACAAAGCTATTAACTCACAGTCTGGTCTGAAGAAACAGCTGACATTTGCTGTAGCAACAAAGAAAATAACAGTCCCAAAAGTGGTTGGTGGAAGGGGACCACAGCCACTGAATGCTGCTTCTAGCAATCCTGATCGCAAAGGGCGGGCTGTGAAGAAACATAGAGATTTTTGTAAAGATGCAAGACCAGAAGCTCCAGCAAAATCAGGACAGATTTCTAAAACAAACGGCGACAGAAAATCTATTCTGCCAAAAGAGTCAGCAGAAGAGAGAAGGTAACTAAATTACTGTTGTAGCTTAGTCTTGGAAGTTATTCAGGCCTTTTTCCCAAAAATATAGTTTGATCTATTTGTTGCTGTATGGACTCTGAAAAACAGTGAACTAAGAGTTGGGACTTGATGCCCAAAGGCAGCAGACTAAAACTTTAGGCTTAAACTGAGAAATCAGGATTCAAACTAATTGCAGGAATTCTCCAAGCTTACAACTTTTATTATGCAGTTAAAAGATAGATGTTGCTGGAGCTGTTTTTTTAGTCTAAGTGTTGTGACAGCCTTAAGGATGACAGATAATCATGTAAATTCACATGCATGTCACAGTTAAAAAAAAAAAATTGACCTAGGCAGGAGCATCTTTACAGACTGAAGGAGAGAACTTGTCAATGACATTCTTCAGTTTGGTGAGTGCAGCTTAGACATTGGATGGGAATACGATTCAAAGTCTAGAAGTTATTTAATGTTCTTTATATAGTGCTGCTTGTAGTAAGTCACATTTACTAAAAATTGATGGTTTATGGGGTGGGGTTGAAATGAAACATTAAAACTGAATTACCCTTCGCATCAGTTTCACATTTTATAAATTGGGTGATAGGGTTGTTTTGGGCTGTTCTCTACACTTTGTCTTAAGATATTGGTTTCTACTTTTCTGGTTTGTAGGGGAATGGGAGGGAAGGTGACATAGGTGAGTAATTTAGAAGCTTCTTTTGAGAAGAAGGGTCTGTAACCTAAGTCTCTTGTTGCAGCTGGAAGGGAAGAGATTAAAATGTTTTAACCTGGTAGATGCCTAAAGCAGACAGTAATATGCATAGTTCTGAAATTTCCATGCAGATCTAAAAGGCAACTTTATTCCTCTTGAAATTAAAGGAAGAGTACTCAGATACCTGAAAAGTATATCTCAGCATGACTTACCCTAATTAGTGTCAGTCAATGTAAAAAAAAAATATAAACCATTTGTCACTTCAGCTGATAATATTCTTACATGCAGAGCTCGCCTGGATGAATGGAGGGCATCTAGAGGAAAAGTGATGAGACGACCTCCTATACATGCACTTCTGGGACCTCAGTCTAAAAGTGAAGAACAGGAATTCTCTGCTGCTGAAACAGAAAAGGTCAACAAGACACTGAGTGAATGCCTGCAGTTAACAGAACAGGTACTTGGACCCCTGCCTACTGAGTTCTGATGGTATAGGTCCTGACAATATGAAAATCCTCTGGGCACATTAGACCCGTGCGAGTCAGATACAGGAGTCTAATTGTTCCCCAAGTTAAGCAATATAGCTTTTGCCAATAGCTGAAGAAATTAACCTTTACTAAGTCATTGAGCTGCTAAAAAAGTATAGGCAAAAATGGTAATAATAGTAATTGAACTATAATGTTCAAATGAGAGTAACTAGAAGGAATTAACCTAAAACAAGTTTGCATTTGCAGAATCTTTTCTGTACTTCTGTTTCAAAAAGTCTGTTTCAAGTAGTTCAGAAGATGCTTGTACATCTTACTGCCCCTTCTACTTACAATACTGTATGAGTAATTATAACTTTGAAGAATAGGTGAATGACAATTCTGCCAAAGAAAAAATCCTTGCTTTCTAGTTCAAAAGCAGCAAAACTACAGCATCTCAGTGTGTCAAATGTACTTAAATAGCTACTTTTGTGTTGACTTTAGGGACAACGAAGTGATGAAGTACGTGCCATGTTGGAAGATCTGATACTGAGCATTCCTGGGGTTAAAAAGCTTGCAAAATACTGGATCTGCTGTTTGCGTCTCGAACAGATGGGCCATCTTGGAAAGTTTATTGCTGTTTATGAGGATGCCATTTTGGCAGGAGCAATGGTAAGCAACTCTTCTTAAAATTTGAGATCAACAATTAAAAAGACAAAAGTATGGCATGTAAAATACAACTGCTTTTCTGATTTTATGAAATACATTTATAATAGGAGAAGGGCCACATGACCTACTGGACCATAAAAATAATGGATTTGGTTTGCTCTACAACCACTGTAGGTACTACTTTGAACAAGAAAGGTTTAGGATCATCAAATTGCCATATGATGCTCTGCCTAGAAGTAATTAAGGACTGAGATTTCTAGTACCACTAGAAACACAAAATTGAACTTAATTTTATACTTACTAATGAACTTGATTTCTATGCTTTAATATCAGCAAGATTTCAGAGCATCAAAAATATCCTTAGTACACCAAATACTGAAAATACAGGATTCACTTGTGCTCTGACTTAAGTCTGACCACCATTAAATAAAGGATTTGTAATATGAACAACATGTAGCCTACTCCACTTTCCCTGTAACTGTTATACCAATCAAATAAGCTGAGATAGTTAATTCTGGAATTGTTTTTCTTACCCAGTACAACCTTTTTTTTCAGCCCAAAGAGGAATTGCGACACACACTAATAGATACAATCAAAAATACTGAAGGCCTTCTTAACTCTGTCAATGGTAAGTCTCTTTTCTAACTACTCTTTTCTGACTTGATAGGCAACACTAGCTGTTTTAGCTGTTTGTACTGATATTAAATTTTCATTCATGGGGAATTTTCCATGATCATTTTATACTCCATTGTTTTTGAAAACAGTCTTGGCTAACCAAATCCTTTTCAACAGTGGGCATGTTAAAATGATTGGAGATGCTCTTTGATTCAAACTCGTTACTTAAGTTTTATCTAAGCTGTGTCGTCCAAGTGTTTCAGCCTGATAATCAAATATACTCTTGTGGGCTAAGAAATCAGTGCCTCTGACACAAACTCCTTCACTACCAGAAGCCTGGTTGTGTTATGGTATATTGTCAATTAAAGGTAGTAAATATTCTAATTTTGGATATAAAGTAGCTATAAGTATTTCCCTTCAGTGTAACATAACCTGCTAAGTATCTGAACCCAGAAACTGGCTGAAATACCTCTTGAGAGTTGCTGCATTTGAAAAGGAAGACAATGACTTCTCAGGATGTGTACTTAGCCTGAGCCTTCAGGTTGCAGGTTCTTGGAGGTGGCTAACATTATCAGGAACTTAAACTGCTGTGGCTCAAACTCCAATCCATACTTAACCTTTATTATGTAAAGCTCTAAGATTTCAGGTATATCTCTAAAAAAATTTCTTTAGTTGTAACTAATTGCAAGTGTACTTTCTTCAATGTTTCATTTTTAGGGGGATCTGTGATAGAAACTCATTTAAGTGAGGTAGTGGAAGTCAGCGAGGAACCAAATTCATCTGTAGAGCCAGTTCAGGAAGCCTTCCAAGATCTCTGCCCTGATGATGACAAAAAAGAGGAGAGTGATAATAAGAAGGAAGAGACAAACAGTGAAGTTACCGAAAGAGAAGAAATTGATTTAGACTTAAAACCAAGAGGAGAGACCTTGCCAAAAAAGAATAGAAAGCAGAAGGCTAAAGAACGGGCAAGAAAGAAAGGAAAATGCGAAAGAGAACAGAACAAGGATGGGATAAAAAATACAGGCCAAGCAATTAATTCTCCTGAGAAGGAGAATGACACATCTTATTCAATGGGATACAACCCTCCTACCACACCATATTTGGAAAGGTAAGATTATTTCAGGTGATCATGGAAATCTGTAGTGTCTGAAATAGCTGTTTGTGTCCTGTTAAAATAGGGAGGCACTCAACTTATGAATATTTAGTTAAAACCTCTCAAGAGTCCTATTTTTTTTGGATTGCTTCCTTTTCTTCAGAAGGAAGTATTAAGTAAGCTTCTTTATTTAGTCAAATTGTTTTGCTTTTTGAATGGTTCACTACAGAGTAACCAAACTTTTGTGGCAGAGACCTAAATTCCAGAGTGAGGGTTCCCTCCCATTGCTGACATGGCAGTAGCAGCTCTACAGTGAGCTATGTAAAGACAAAGAGGTCTCCATTCCTCTCCTTTCCAAATGTAGATAAGGTGGTATGTCATATAATACAGAATTAGTGAACAAGATGTTACTGGCCTGTAAAGATTATTTTAATTGTATCTTGAGGCAAAAACCTGGATAGTAGCCTCAGTACAAACCAACTAATACTTAGGGCAAAAAAATAAAAATCTACTAAGATGGTAGATTTGGGAAGTTGTGCTCAGCTTTTGACATCTGATGGAGTTCTAGTCCTGGTGGCTGTCCACTGTCCCTTGCAGAGGGAAGAGCCCTTCCTTGGGAACTCTTTTCAGGACGCTTTCTGGTTTAAAATATTTTGCCCAAGAAAAGATTTATATGTCTGGTTTTAAATGAATGAGTGGGAAGGGACCTGTTTCCTTTGGCTATTGGAATGGGAAAGAGTTGAATAGGAATCCTGACTTGCTATTGCTGCCGGTTGCTGCAGAGGCAACTTGTATGATGGTGTGCCTATGTTTAGTGTTTTTGGTTTGTTTTTTTCTTTTCCCAAGTGTCAAGACACATCCTGAGGCAAACGGCAGTGCTAAAGATCTGAACATTGTAACTCCTTTGCGATATTCTCAACGCATTCGGGAGAAGATGTGCAAGCTGCCTGATGCTGTTAAAGATCAAGATCCATGTGTCTCTTCACTTGAGCAGCTGGGAGACTTGGAATCAAAAGCTACTGTGTTTATCCACAAACAGAGCCATGCCTTCCAAGAAACAAGTGCTGAAATAGAAGAGTAAATGTGTAGTGCTACTGCTACAGGGGGTGTTAAAAGATTTTATAGCTTTTAGGGAGAGTTGAAGGGTACTTGTTTTACATAGCTTTGAGAAAGGAGCTGTCTAAAACTTTTGTGGACTGCCGGAGTCACTAAATAAGCTTTTAAGTTTCTGCCTTCTCAAAATTGTAATAAGACTGCCCTGGTTATTGACTGTGTTTCATTTAATTCTCAATTAAGGCCTAGGTATAATGCTTCATGTTAGTAGTTGATACTAGTATATTACTAATACCTACTGTTTTCTTGTTGTAATTCCTATTAATTCCTTAGAAACATGCAATCAGTTAGTTTAAGAAAACAAAGTACTGTAGGTATTCCAGTAATGCAGCATCTACTCTGACAAGCTTTAGCTTGGAAAACTGAAGCTAGCTAATAAGGTGTGTGCTGAATTTAAACTGTTCTATGTATTCTGGGGCTGTTTCAACAGGACAAGAGTTCAAGCTCCAGTTACTGAGATTTGCTCATTATCAAGTACGCGTAGATGAGGTCTGATACACTACTTACTATGTGACAGTTTTAATGTCGGTTTGTATTAGCCTGTACTATGGTATACTTATTAAACTCATCAATTTAGTTGTGTTTGTTCGTTATTTCAAGGTTAAAGCTCTTTAGTCTGTTCTCGAAAGTGAGCTGACAAAGGAGAACGCTGCCATATTTCCCATGTTTCCCTTGTGTCCGTGCCCGCGTAGCGCAGCAGCAGCGCCCGCGCCTCCATCAGCGCCGCGCTGCTACGGCCACTCCCGACAGTGCCGCTGCCGTGCGCCGGGCGGGGCCAGCGCTCCCGCCGGCCGCCCTGGGAGCCAGCGCCGCCTCCCTGCCCGTCCTCCGCCCCAGCCAGGGCGGGCAGCCCGGAGCCAGCGCCGCCTCCCTGCCCGTCCTCCGCCCCAGCCAGGGCGGGCAGCCCGGAGCCAGTGCCCCGCTGTGCCGCGGCCTTATCGCTGCTCTCGGCCCAGCCCGCCGAGGTGAGTCCCCTGAGGGGAGCGGGGCGGGCTTGGGCTGCTCCTCTTCGGCGTGAAGGAGGTGGAGGAAGTAAAGAGCTCATCAGCCCCTTCGAACACTATGTTTGAACTATGGATAAAATTTTAAAAGCATCAAGGTTTTGAAAAACGGATAACGGTCCCCTGCTGCATGATGTGTTTTTAGCAGGGAAGAGTTTCAGCAGCTGTGGGAGCTCTCAGGAGGGCTGGGACCAAGCTCGGTATGGAAGGAGAGGATACAACCTCGCTTCGCCCTGTGCCATGGGATTTGCGGGTTGGACATTAGGAAGGCTTTGTTCACAGACGAGGTGGTTAGACATTGGCGTGGGCTGCTCAGGGAGCTGGTCAGAGTCACCATCCCTGGAGGTGTTCGACTGGATGTGGCACTCAGTGCCCTGGTCTGGTTGACATGGTGTTGGGTCAGGGGCTGGATTTAACAATCTCGGAGGTCTTTTCCGACCTCATGGATTCTGTGAGCCTGTGATGGAGTCTAAATGCAGTGGTAGGACAACTGGGAACATTTCAAAAAGTACATGAGGGAAAGCTTACACTAAATATTACTGAGAGGGTTGAACATTGGAACAGAGTTCTTAGAGAGGTGCTCAATGCCCTAAACCTGTTACTGTTCAAGAAACAGTCATGCTAATTTAGCTTTTGGTCATCCCTGGAGTGGTCAGGCAGTTGCTCCAGATGACCATTGTAGGTTCCTTGCAACTAAAATATTCCATATCTTCTAGTTCTTGAAGTCTTTGCAGAGTAACTTTTACCAGTTTGATCCTGCTTATGATGTTTTAGATGAGAAATGTCACAGAAAGCTTTGATCTTGTTGTTTCCATTATTATGCCTGTGAGTTGTCCTTAGTGTTATGAAACCACCTGTAGGAGTGCAGGTAACAAAGATAAGATGTGAAGTTGTAAGCCTGTAACTGACATTTTGTAAGATCTTTAGCATTTTAAATTAAAAATGTAGAACTAGCACTATAATGTTTCAAGTTGTACTTTCTGGAGGTCTCATCTTCAGTAAAATCAAGGTAACAGTGCAGGGAGATGTGTCATGGTAATGCTGGATAATTAGGTACCCACATTTATCACCCCTTCTTGTTATTTTGTTTTTGGGTCTTTTCTCATGCAGATTATATTAAGATAAAAAATTTTAAAGTGTTAAGGTCATGATAAAGTTTAGAAGATAATCCTGTGAATGAAGAAAAGTGTTGGAACTGAATTTATAAAGAATGGAAGGATACAATGTGTTGAAAGTACTGGGAGAGGGATCCTTTGGCAGAGCTCTCCTAGTTCATCACAGATTCAGTGACCAGAAGTATGTAATGAAGGAAATAAGGCTTCCCATGGTAAGTGTGACAGAAACATCACCTCACCCATCACTTAAAAAAAAAAAAATTAAAAAATCCTGAGTGTATTTTTGAAACAAAATTTATCTTCAGTGTCTAATGAGGAAATTAATGTCTTATTACTGCTAGTAATCAGGTATTTGGGTTACATTCTCTGCACTCAGCTAAGCTAAAAGTCATAAAATGGGAGGCACTGGCTTTCTGACACCAAAGCTCAGCTAAGACCTGGACTTTATATTGAGTTTATGCAGACTATCAGCTGTTTCAAATTTAGTGAGTGTTGTTTTGTTATACAGTTCTGCACTTTTAAAATAGAAAAAGTCATTAATTGAAATAGGAAAAGATTCAAATTTAACAAAACAAAACCAACAAAATACCAAATGTCCAAAAAACCCAAAGAAGTCTTCAGCTAGTAATAAACCATAGATATGGGGCTTTCAGAGTTTCTAAATTGCTTATAATAACTGAAGGACAATTCTTAAAAATATTCATGTGTATGCATGAAAATAGTGTGAAGTCAGTCATAAGGGTATTTATATTTTCAGTCTTCCTCTGGTGTAGAGAATTCTAGGAAGGAAGCTGTTCTTTTGGCTAAAATGAAACATCCAAATATCGTTGCCTTTAAAGAATCATTTGAAGGTAAGTATAAAAATTTTAATTCCTTCATTTGTTTTTAAGTTGCATATTCCTCAAGAATTAAGATTACTTTTTTTGTTTATAGTATATGTTATAAACAAAACACGTTTTATTGTAGCATAATACATACCATGTAGTTGGTGCTTTGTAGTAAAAAAGTATTACATATAATAAAAAATCAATACATATCTTGCTAATGAAAATACTAATTATTCTTAAATTACCAAAACTTTAGCTGATGGACATCTGTATATAGTGATGGAATATTGTGATGCTGGAGATCTAATGCAAAAGATTAAACACCAAGGAGGAAATTTGTTCCCTGAAGATATGGTAAGAAAAGACATTGTTTTGAACCAAGGGGGTTGGGAATCCTTTTCCATGTAAACTGAAGCATGCTACATAAACCAAATTAGAGATATGCAGACATCTTGATGAAACAAAGTAACTTACAGATAGAATTGGAGCTTTACTTCTTTTATAGTTTCCAGCAGATCAAGATAAGAATTGGACTGAAAGGAATAAAAAAAGAAATTGGTGCTTGTATCTGAAAATTGTTCAGGTAGTGTGAAAATCAGTCAGGTTTGTATGCAGTTAGGTAGGAATTTTACACAACCTTCAGGCAGAATTTAAAACATAGTAAGAGTACTACAAATGAAAAGTGAACAAACCACTCTGGTAAGATAAGTTAAGCTAACCAAGAGAATAAATGACTGCTTTTTATGTAGCAATTAAATGTTTAAACCATTCAGTATGAGCTAACTCCTTTTACCAGAGAAAGCAGAGAAGGTATAAAATTACTTAGAAGGTTCAAAGGGACCTTGTAGTGATAAGAAGCTATTTCCTGCTACAGTTAGGAGCATCACCTTCATTAAAATGAAAGGACCAGAAACCTCAACTAATTGAATATTTAGATTTTTTATGCACCTTTAAGAGTTTTCTTTTGTGGATAGGAAGGGACACATGTGCTTTTAGAAATAGTATGTTACTTCCATGTGAATTTTGTTTTTGTTTATTACTCGGTGGTTTGAGGTTTTTTTTCTATTTGCTAATTTACTGTGTAACTTTAGTTAACTTGTTTATAAAGTGGCCATCAGCTAAAGCACCAGGTAGTGATTCCCCAACTTCATTATTGCTATGTATTATTAGAACTTCTGGGATACAGCAATAAACATTCCTTATGCCATGTTAAAATATAATCTGTGTTGAAGAACTCAGTTATGCTGGTTAGAGGCTGTTATGCTGGAGTTACTTTTAAGTCTCAAATGTTCTGAATGCTTTTGTTATCCTATTTTATTTATTTATTTATTTAATCTGTCGGTAAAGTATTCATTATATTGAGCATTGAGCATAACTCTTGGCTGCTCTTTTTCAGATCCTTGACTGGTTTGTGCAGATGTGCCTTGCCGTGAAGCACATCCATGATAAACGTGTGCTGCACAGGGATATAAAATCCAAGGTGAATAGGGCAAGTTTTGTTGCCATTAAAGAAACTCTCCTGTATGCAAAAGCTAAACCCCCTCTTTCACAATTTCCCATGACTCCTAAGTTCTGTGTTTTTTATTTAGGGCTAAGTATATTATGTAAATGAAATAGTTGAGTGCATGGAATGATGTAATACTGTGGGTGTAAACATCATCTAAGTATAGCTATATCCTTCATATTCACACTGCTGATAGCACCAATTGCTTGTGATACTGGATATAACTTAAAAGAATTACAGAACTATTAAAAAGTGTATGGATTATGCAGTTTGCAAATATCTTGCCTCACAATTTTTTTTTAACTCTACCCTGTCAGAAAGAGGGAAATTCAGAAGAAAGTTGCCCCTTGCTTTGAGTATAGCGTAGAGATTAAGGCAATTCTAAGTCTTGATTCTTCCCCTGCTACTGATGCTGGGGCCTTAGGCCCATAGAGCCTTTCTGTTTTGGTAGAAGTATTAGGAGAAGCAAGTAAAAAGAAATACAAAGACAAAATATCAGAAGTGGTTATTGCTGTGTTTTCTTTATATCCAAACTGCAGAAATTATTAGTAGAAGAAAAATAAGTATATTTAATATTTAGTAATATTTAATCTTTGCTCTTGAAATGCAGAATGTCTTCCTCACTCAAAGTGGAAAAGTCAAATTGGGAGATTTTGGATCTGCACGCCTTCTTGCACAGTATGTGGACATCCCAACTGATCTCAGTGCTGTCAGGTTTTATTTTACCATTGACAAACAGTACAGAGTTCATAAATCATTAGTTTTCACCTGGCATTTCTTCTCTGTCGTTTCATTAGTCCAGTGTCCTATGCTTGCACCTATGTGGGAACTCCTTATTATGTACCTCCAGAAATATGGGAAAGCCTGCCATACAACAACAAAAGGTACTTGTGTTTTCAGTGGTCACAAATAATGCCGGGCCGATGGATGGTTTTTTTTATTGCTTTCTCAATCTGGCATTTTTTATTAATCTTAAAAATAAGCACAAATTCCTCTTTACTTAGGTAGCTGAGAGCACAGTATCTTTAGTCCTTGAAGTCTGAAAAAGAGTGTGCAGCCCTCTGTCTGGGAGAGTAAATACATACATATTTGTGTGTTATGTTTGTAAGTGTGTATATTTGCACAAACATAGGTATGTGTTTGCAGCTTTTGCTGGTCTTATTTTTTGGGGGATTGCTATTTGGATGATGGTTGATGGATGATTTTTTAACCTCTTCATACCAGTCTTGATAATGTAAGAATAATGGCACAGAATGGATTACTCAGACTTACAGAGCCCAGTTATTGTGGTCCTTATGCAAGAGCTGTGATTGATTTTTCAGGGGAGGTGAGAAACCTTCTACAGTTCAAATTGTTTCCTGCTCTTCTTGCAAGAAAGGCTTCAGTTGCTTCTTGTGCAAATGTCAGTACTCACTTTTGGTGGAAAATGATGGGGGTGTTTTTCTCAGTAGGAGAATTCTTTTTGTCGGGGCCAGAATTCCAGCTCTCAATTAGAATTGTGTGGTTGCCATTTGATGTTAAGGGCCACAGAATGCAAAGGCTTTCAAGTGCAAGAGGATAAATGTTGTTGGAGCAAATTACTTAAGAGGCATCCTAGGAATAAAAAGCCAACTACAACTGTATGACAGTCATATTTTCTTTACATCAGGGTAGGATAAAATAAGCAAGAACATTTCGACAGGAGAGGTTAAATACGTAATTGCATTGTCTTTTTTGGTTACTCATGTTTAGCTTATTCAGCTCAGTTACTTACACAGATTAAATCTCATGCTTTTAAGCAAGATATTAAATTGTAATTTCTGGCTCAACATTTTTCATCTTTCTCTATGTCTACAGTGATATATGGTCTCTTGGGTGCATTCTGTATGAGCTGTGCACTCTCAAACACCCGGTAAGTACAGCTTTACTGCTATTAGAAAAGATTTGGAATTCCTTGAAACTTAATTAGCAATTAGCTGTACAGTAGAGTTGTCTGAAGGGCTTGCTGCTGCTTCCAAAAGAGGGAAGTATTGCTTCACCCTTCCTATGCCTCCTCCACTGTATGCTTCTGTTTCAGCAGTTCTTGGGACCTTCTGTAGAATTTTCAAATTTGTTAGGAAACAACTGGGTTTTTTTGATTGGTTAATTTTCCTTGATATCAGTGAGGTGGTCTGGGTGTATTGAGTCCAGCAGCTGCCAGGCTGGTTCCAGATACCTGCAGTTGCAAGAGCATTGCATTTTACAGGATCAAGATAATCCCAGGACATAGTGACAGACACTCAATATCTTTGCTTATGAAAATATACTGTGTGCGAGTACAGCAAAATGTAGTAAGGAATAAGCATTTTTGTAGTTTATATCTGTGATACACATTTGCTTATTCTTCAAATCAAACAAGTCACTGTCCAAGCACCACTGTTGGAGCAGTAGGGACCTTGATGAATGATTCTGTCTTTCTGTCATTTCTGGGACACTGTCTTGTACAGTGTTGTTGCTATGTTTCTTATGTATTAAACTTCCTCTGGCTTTTAAATACAGATACATAGGTAAGATGAGAGCCCTTATCAGGATATGTTTGTTTTGCAGGAAAATGAGATCCTAACTGAGGGTCTTTTTATCTCAGGTTTTTTATAGGCAGCAGTTTCCTTTCAGTGAGTTAATCTTGAATCACAGAACCACAGAATATTCTGAGTTGGAAAGGACACACAAGGATCATCAAAGTACCAGCTGCTGACCCTGCAAAGCACAGCCCAAGAATCACACATATACCTGAGAGTAGTATTCAAATCCTGTGTATCAGCAAAAGATCCTCCACAGCTGCAAGCTGTGCAAAAATGTGGGAGTTCATACTGATGTGACTGAGTGATAAGAGAGCTTGTGCATAGATGTGTGTTAGCCTAAGTAGGTCATTGGCAAGTCTTTGGCAGTGTCATGGAATTGAGGCAGAGCTCCGAGCTGGAATTCCAAGGAGGGGAGTATTCTTCCCTTATTAGCAGTATTGAAAAATGTGTCTGGTTTGATGTGATGGTCACATATGTTCTTGCATAATCTATCAGAGGTGATACAAAAAGATGAAGCTGCTTGAGTGCTTGGTACCCTGCAGCCAAGCCAGTGGGGTGTAATCCAAGGAAACTTCCTGCATGGGACATAGAACTTCTCAGATATTAGATTTGCAAGAGGATGTTTGTGCTTTGACAGGCTATTTTTGATGATTTTTTTTTTAAATCAAAATCTCTATATTTCCAAGCTTACTGTTTCATTCTGGCAGTTTGAGTCTGATCTCAAATATATTAATTGATGAATTTGATGTCTATAAAAATAAAATTTGAACAATCATAAATTTACAAGAGTAATTCCTATCTGCTTTTCACTTGTAGAAGTTATCTTAAATTATATCAGCTAATTTTTACCTTTTGCTTATACTCTGTGCTCTAATATCAGTTTATTTTTAATGCAGTTTCAAGCCAAGAGCTGGAAACATCTCATCCTTAAGATTTGCAAAGGGTCCTATGATCCACTTCCATCTCACTATTCCTACGAACTTCATTACTTAATAAAACAGATGTTTAAGAGAAATCCACAGAATCGTCCATCAGCCAGTACTATTCTTGCAAGAGGTTGCCTAACCAAACTTGTAAAAAATTGTTTGCCTTCTGAGGTATGGTATACTCTTTGTCTCTAGATTTAAGCAATACCATCTACATTTTTTAGATACTAAATCCTTTTCATTTGCAGTTTGTTAGTGTGTAGTTAACTATAAAATGTAGTGTTGTGTAGGTCCTACTCTAAAATCCATACAGTTGTAGACTTATCAGAAAACTTGAGTTTTTAAAAGTGTCTCTTCTGAAACTTAAAGTTGGATATTGACCTGATGTTGATAAAATTAGATATTGCTAGCTGGAGCAGTGCACTTGTATAGTGAGTCTATTTTCACCAGATAGTATGTGTTATAATTTGTAGAAGTTTAAAATGATACGGTACTTGCATCTCTTCATACACATTTCAGATGGCAAATGAGTTTGAGCAGGTGTTAAAGGAAACCAAGAAACATGAAAGCAGTGCAGCAAGAAAAAAGGGTAAGTCAGTAACATTTGTGTTGATGTAAGGAATGACAAAATGAGTAGGAGATATAAGATCTTAAATACAGCTATGAAGCATTAGTATTATAGTCCAAATCTACTTTAAATTACTTCAAAATCTAATATTATTTAACTTACATGGAAAAATGCTTGAAGGGTGTAAATTATACTCCAACATAAGTGGAGTGCAAAGCTGCCATATATATAAGTCTTAAGACCTGTGCTAGAAATAAACTTCTCCATTTTAGAATCAGCAAAACTTTTAACAGTGGCATGTATTTTAAATATGACACTTCCTTCTTTCCCAGAATATGTTGAAGCAAGTTATGTCATTATTTAATTTTCAGAGAGAGAATGTTGGACCATTTTCTTCTGCATAAATTTAGCTACACCACAGTTAGGGTCCATGTGGAATGGAATAGTAGCAGGACTCTGTCGAGAATGAGTTCTGTTGTAAGAAGTGTGAAGAAGTTGTCACATAATTGTCCTTGCTTGGTTCAGTGGCATTGCTGACATACCTCTGGAATACCACTTGACTACAAATGTTTGCTAAAAGTGTTAACTCTTGGATTTGTTTGTTAATGTATCAGGTAGTGTCATGGCTGGTGGAAGCTCAAACAGTAAGACTGAAAATATAGTAAGTATTCAAATATACATGTAACATTTATATTTTAGTAATTTAGAATATTCTGTGTTAGAGAAAATTTATTACACAAAATTATTTCTATGCTAAACCATAAATCAGCCTATCAGTGTTAAAATTGCAGTTTTCCTGTGCATTTCCCACCACTCTTTTTGATTCTTCCCATGTTTAGTTTAGTTCCAAAGTGGGTTTTCATACAACCCTGTCAATACAAAGCCCAAACAAAAAAAAAAAAACAACCTTCTCTTGTGTTTCTAACTTTTTTTTTTTTTTTGATACTGCGAAAGATAATCCATTTTCTTTGCTTTTGGGACACATTTAGAACTGGCTGCTGTGGAAACAGTCTGGTCTGGATATAGTTCTTACCAGATTTTAGGGCCTATATGAGATTTCAGGAGAGGAGAATTAAGTCACAGATGGCCAAGATGTCCCCTATGGATACATTACCATAGCCAGACTCAGCCATATTCTATATATTTTTGAAAAGCATGTTGCCCTGGGGCTTTTTTTTTTGTTTGTTTGTTTGCTTTTTTTTTCACAAACCTGTCAGTCTGAGAAGTTTAATATTTGGGTGCATCTTGTTTTCTCTGGGAATGTAAATAATTTATATAGTTATAATGTGTTCTTAAATGTAACAAAACCACAAACAAAAAATTATATCAAATGACTACACATGTGCTTAGCTTCAGAAACTGAGGTTGTCTGTCATGGGCACACAGTGTGAAATACAGTGCAATAATAGGTACTGTGCAATTGCAGTTTGGCTTCACAGTGTTAGTGGTTTCATTTTCAAATCTTCCAGTCTGTAGGCCAGGTATTTTACAGCAAAACTGAAATAATTAACGCCATTGTAAATGTGACTGCTTTGTCTTTCTTGACAACAAGGATAATAATTAATACAGTCTTTACTCTTTTAAAGCGAAGGAAAAATGAAAGTAGCAAGCATAGCCCCTTAGAAAGGAAAAATGTTGAGGGTTTGAGTGAAGGCACAAGGGAACAAAGGAAATCTTATCAAGAAGGTAAGTTTTACAGTTTTAAGGAAGATGCACTTCCTTCTGTGTGCTGGTATCTTACATACAGCCATTTAAATAGGTGGCTCAAACTAGTCTCAAGTAACTCAAGACAAGAAAACTGTGCCACCATCAGTTACTTCTGCAAGTACATTGATTCATGCTGCTTATCTGAGGTTAAAAAAATTTCTCTTGTCCAGGGAATAAAAAAAAATGACTGTTTGAAAGCAGTTGGAGAAGAGTAAATGCATGGGGAACACTTTCCAGTTCAGACTTGCACCCATAGAATCAAACATCACTGCTAGTTAAGTGATTCTTAGTACTCCTTTGCCTGGACAGGGCAGTTTGGACATGGAATCAAGTTAGATACTGGTTATCATGAGGTTTTTTTGTTACAGTATCAGCTTCTGCTGTCCTCCCAGGAAGTGCTGATCTGTCACACACCCACAGGAGGCAATGGGAAAAGAGGATATCCAGTACTGTGCTGGATGTCCTGGAAAATGCGTCCTTGCTTTCTTCAAGTTTTACACCTGAAGAGAGTGAAAGTAAGATTTTATTAAATGTTCTTTTAATTCAAGTAATGTCAGTGATTCTTTACAGATTTTAAAAGCCAGAACTTTGTGGCATGTTTAAAATTACATTAAAATAACTAAAAAAATATTTCATTATTGAACACTGAAAAAGTTCACTGTGCTGAAGAGAATTTCTTCGTGTTTTTGTGTGACAGGAGGATTGCAAAGAGTGACGAAACTGACAGGTAACATTAGCAACCCTAAAATTATCATCATCACTAAGAAATTATCCTACAATCCTCCTTTTATACACCATTTGGGGAGGTAGCAGCGAGGAATTCATTTGGTGCAGGATGCAACCACCTGTCTTTCAAGTACAGCATACTATTGGGAGATAGAACATCTACACCTCTACTTCTGTTGTGATTTAACATACAGGTTAAGACCAGTGACAGGAACTATCGGTGATGAACCTCAGATGTGAGGCAGAGACTTTTATTTCTTTTGATTAAAAGCTTTTGATTAATACACTTACCATGAGGTTTCTTCTGAGAAAGGTTTCAATTTTAAAATGCCCCACACTGATGCAGTTGCTATAATTAATGTGATTCTAGATCTGCGTTCTAGGTAAATGGGAATAAATGCTGTGGAAATAAATAATCAAGATATGAGTAGTCAGAAAATTCCCAAGCTGTGGTAGGAATGTTATATGATAGTTATGCACAGGGCAAGGGAAGTGGACAGAGATTTTAGGTGTTCTCCTATTAAAAGGCATAGGAACAGCCTCAGGCTTCATTTTGTGAGACTTGCAGAGCCACCACATAAGTTTGCAGAGGCTCTGCCTCCTCATACCCCTCAGTTCCTGCGGGCTCCCTGGCCAAAATGAGGTTCCACTGTTTTCCTCAGTTTGTTGAGGGGACAGTGGTGAGACAGATGGAGTGATCTAGACTCTTTTCTTCCTGTTTCTTTCTGTTTCTCATTTCTGTCTTGAATGTGACCTTGAATTTAATCCATACTGCTAATGCAATTTTATTTTAATAGCATTTATGAATGATTTTACACCCAGGTGGTGGTGTTACAAACTACAGTGAAAATAAGCCACGGAAGCAGTGGAACAAGCAGCCCCCTCAGACCCTGATGGACATGCTCAGCAATGCAGATGTCAGCTTAGCATTTAAAACATACACAATTTATAAACCAGGTAAATCCCCATTTTCTGGACATACACTTTTGCAAACAGGTTTATTAATAAAGGCTTTTTTAATATATATACATTGTCTCCTATGTATAAAGACTGTGCATCTCTGTTCATATCACAACAGGCTAATTTTGGGGGTTTTTAAGTTTACCAAGTGAAATATGGACTTTAAAAAGCCAAGTTTGGAATTCATGAGTGATGATTGTACATCTCCACTACAGCTCTTCGTGATGGAATTGCACTTGCAGCTCAAGAGCTGAATGAGGTTGTGACAGACACAGACACCGCCTATGTCTTCCCTCCCACTGAGTTGTGTGTGTGGGTGTGTGTCTGTGTGTTAGGGAGGTGCAGGAAATGCACTGTAGCCCCATCAGGTAAGGCAGTGGTGCCCTGGTTTGAAGGCACGATGGTCAGATGGCACTGCTGAAGACAGCTGCAGTTTACAGATGTTCACAGCCACAGTCAAAAATACATGTTCTGCACTTCAGTTGCCCTACTAGTTTATCTTCCCACCTAAAATAGGTAACAATCCTGGAATCTGCTACAAACTGGGGATGAATTAGAAAGTCTATTTTGTATTTAGTTTCTTAATAGTTTTACTTTAAAAATTAAAATATTTTGATGACATTTTAATTTTTATGCTTTCAAAGCTTCTGAAAACATATTAAGAGGTCCACTTTCTGATGAAAGCGAAGCATCTGATGAAGTAGATGGTGAACATGAAGCTGTTGTCATAGATTCTGAGAGACTTGAACCTAGATCTGATGAAGATGACACGTACGTCCAAATTACGTCCTTGCATTTATGTTTTCTTTGGTTCCTCAATGGGATTTTTCTATAACAACATTCTCCTGGGAAAAAAATAGTATTTTTCTCAGCATCTAAATCCATCCCTCTCTTACATAATGAAATTTAAATTTAGTAGGATTTGATATTTTACAGTGTATGAACAAAAATGCTGTGATTTTTGGATGTGTGTGTGGTTTGGGGGTGGTTCTTAGATTCTCAGAAACTCACTTTGTGTCACTGTTTATTTTTGTGGCACCTAGAGGTGATTATATAGCCCTGTATTGCTGCAGTTCAGCTGCAGGCTGTCAATTATCAACACATTTGCAGTCTCTTAATATATTAATTTGTCTTTGCTTTTGATGAAACTTACTTTTGTGAATTCCATAGAGAACATCTATTGGTTCTTTAATCACAGTGGGGCAGGAAGTCTCCTGTGCTGATACTTTTAACATAATTCATCCTAATTACAGGGTAACTTCTTATGGGGAAAAAGAAACTAAAGATTTATAAAGTTGTATTTTGTTTTTCAAAATAACATTTTTTTGAAATCTATATTTAGGGACTTTGAGGAAGATGACCCAGACTGGGTGTCAGAACTGAAAATGGTATTGAAACAGTGTGACTGAAAACCTGAATTTACCTACAATGAGTGAAGTTAAGTGTGCCGGTATCCAAGTTGTTAATAATTGGTTATTCATTAAGTAATTTCAATCAAAAAATCTGAGTGGGCATGTTCTCTGTGTCTCAAAACTGAGGATGGAAAATGCACAATAAACTTTTTTAGAACAAACGTTGTGATAATTGATAAAAGATCCGTGCTAACCATAAAAGCATTGGGATTTGTATAAACCAGGATACTTAGGTCTGAAATGAAGCATGGACATTAGATAGAGAAAATTATATGTGATTAAATCATTCTGTTTAAATCCCCTGTTATGAATATTGTGTTTTTTAGTAAATTGTATTTGATACCAGTTTGTAAAACAGGCGTTTCCCACAGCCTGAAAGATATTGTAAAATCAGATTTCCTGCCTTTGTATAATCAATTGCAGCCTGAAAGATTTTGCAATAGCAGATTTCCTGCCTTGGTGTAATCAATCCCAACCTACCTGTTAAGACCAGACCCTCCATGTCTACTGTTCCTTATCTACCAAGACCACATGGCTGCTTAACAAACTGTCCAGAGACTACAAGGAAAACCATACTATGAAAAGGAGCTGCAAACCAAGGTTTGACGGAGCGTGGAGTGAGCAGTGACCCCTCACGTTCCCCAGCGCTGCTTGCTCCATCTATATAAAAAAAAGCAATCTAAATTTTGCTAAATATCGAGAGTTTGTTTCTCATTTATAATAACATGCAGACAGGTAAACAAGTCCATGTATTAAGTATGTTTGGAGTTGGTAATAGCTTTGCAGAAATGTTCAGTTGAATTACAGCATTGTTCAAATTGTCCTCTTGTCATATCTCGAGGAGATGGTATAGCACTCTGAGAAGGTGTAAAGGTATTTTTCCTCAGTACATAATGAAATGCAGTATTGTGGTGGGTTGATGCTGGGTGGATATCAGGTGCCACCAAAGCCTCTGCTGCTCCAGTCCTCAGTGGGAAGGGGAGAGAAAATTTAATTAAAGGCTCAAGGGTCAAGATAAGCACAGGGAGAGATCACTCACCAGTTACTGTCACAGGCAAAAGAGACTTGACTTATTGACTTATTACCAGCCAAATCAGAGCAGAGTAATGAAACATAAACCCAAATTTTAGAACACTTTTCTCCCACCCTCCCTACTTCCTGGACTTAGTTTCATTTCACCGGTTAAGGCCGAGACCATCAACGATGGTGGTGGCGCCTCTGGGATGAGAGATCAGGGAAGGGGAGAAGGTGTGGGGGCATGGACGGGGACATGGAATGGCATTGGCTCTGTCAAACACGTGGGAAGCTTCTGGCAGATCCACCCCTGTAGCGTCTCCCTGCTGCCGAAACCCTGCCACATAAACCCAATACATACATACATACATAACTGATGTTTGAAGGGCACATTATGGGAAACATTTAGCTGTGATAAATAGGTGAGGCTTTACTTCGTGCGATTATTAATCCCCTGAAAACTTTTGAGACTGAACGTTTGCCTTGATTCAGTGAAAAGAGTTTTTTATATGCCACTGCATATGTGAAAGGCAGCAATTGTATTCACGAATAAGGGCAAATTTTCTGACTTTGATCCGAAATTTTGCTGCAGAGAGTGCTATGGGCAATGTCAAGTTTCGGCTCTGTTCTGGTAACTGGGTAATAAATAGACACTTTACAAGAAAAATGTGGCAAGGGAGAGCACAAATGCTCTTGGCAGAGCTCTGGGGCAGCTGTCCCGGACTATGTCCCCGTAATAAATAATTTTAGGAATAATGCACAAGGAAAGCTTTAGGAAATCTGTAGTTCTGGTGTGCAGCCAGTCATTACCTCACCTCCCCTACTGCACACAGGCCGGTACGTGAGTCTCCACCAAGGATTCAAGACGTTGAGGCAGTGGAGATTTCCTTCCGGGCCGCCCCACTCCTTGCACTACCCACGCAAACCACACGTCCGTGTCCGTGGGAGGGAGGGGCGGTTCGTGCCAGGGAAACAAGACTCCCGCCGCTCCCGAACGTTGCTGCACACGCCGCTCCACCTGCGGGGCCGGCTCCTCCCCGCGGCCCGGCGGGCTCCGGAGGCGGCTGAGGGCTCCTGCGCAGGTACCGCGTCCCCCCGGCCGCTGCCGGGGCAGGGACGGCCGAGCCGAGCCGAGCCGAGCCGAGCCGAGCCGAGCCAGGCCGGGCCGAGCAGGTCCGCAGGGCAGGGAGGACCCGGCGAGGGCTGCCCGGCGGCGCGTCCTGTCCCGTCCCGTCCCGTCCCGTCCCGTCCCGTCCCGTCCCGTCCCGTCCCGTCCCGTCGCCATGGGGACGCAGGGCGGCCCTGCCCGGGCACACCACGGTGTGTCCTCCCCGGCCGAGCAGCGCCCGGGGCCCGCGGGACTCGGGGCGGGCCCCGCCGCCATCCCCAGCTCCCCTGTGGATGCGCCCCGCTGGATGCGGGGCTGAGCCCGGGCGGAGCGCACCCTGCCGGGGCATCTGTCCCGAGTGCCGCCTCTCCCTGCGGCTGCCGGCAGGAGCTGGCTCTGACCCCGACACCCAAATCCCGAACGTCCCAAGTGCCTGCTGGCACTGCCGGCTGCTGGGGCTCGGAGCGTGTTGCAGAGCTTGCCTGGCGGGGACCGTCTGGTGCCGGAGCTCATCTCCCTTGCTAAAGCTCAGGACAACTAGCAGGAACAGTTTTGTAGTGTTCGCTCGTGTTTAGGCGTGCAGCTTTGCCTATGGAAGGAACCACTGCAAGCACCCAGTGACATCAGTGCTCCTCGCAGAGGTTTCCGGACTGCCGCTGATGCCTGACTTCACTTGGCCGTGGTCTCCTGCGGCTTTTCATTTTGCTGCCAACGTTAGATCACACTAGTATGAACTGAATCAATATGGAATAGATTATTTTTTCCCATTAAAAGATCAATTCTACAGTATTCCACTCGTGAAATAACATCACATTTTACAAAATCATGTCCTAATCCTGCACAGTACTCTTATTTCCTTCTCATGCATTAACTTTAGGGTGCACTGTGCATTCCTTTAGGAGACACTCGTAAACTTGCTGCTTATTAAAAGTTAAGATCTGCGGTAATTTGCATACTTCCAGGATATAATATTTTTAGGAAGAATCAACCACAGTAACGTTACAAAAAGTAATAAAAATTACAGTCTTAAAAGGTAGTGTCTATTTCAGTAGCACCAATTCACGTTAAAGCACTGCCTATTTGCACTACTAATTTGAGGAATTTTTATTTTAGTCACCGCTCCAAGACGAATACATCATGGATAAGTATGAAGTCATTAAACAAATTGGAGAAGGATCTTTTGGCAAAATATTCTTGGCAAAAGGAAAAATGGATAATGAGCAGTGTGTTATCAAAGAGATCAATTTAACTAAGGTAAACCAACAAAACCTGAATTGCATTTACCAGATTGTGCTACTCGCATTTAGCTGGGTATGAACTTAGGTTATATTTTATCTACTTTGTAGCTCCATCTCAATTATGTAGAGCTAAGCTTTCCAAAGACTATATTCTTTGCTAATTTATTATTTTAAGAACATAGATTAAATACATATTTTGATATTAAATCTTTGCTTCTTACTGCATTTTTGTTCTTTTCAAAGCTTCTTTCTGCCTACAGTGTGTGGCACTGCCTAATTCCAATTCTGTAATTGTTGATTCAACTATGATGAAAATATTGCCACTAAAATCACAATTCTTTGGTAAATTTCTCTGAGCTTTTTAATTTCCTTGTTTCCCACATCCATATTTTCAGACATGAGTAATTCACAGTGGAGTCCTTCCAGTTCTCATTTATGTTTATGGCAGTTCCATTCATCTCATCTGATTTTAAGTTTCCATTCTGTTGCTGTCAGCACTTGAGCTGACACCCTTTCAAGGAGAATAAGAGAATTAAAACTTTTTAGGAAGCTGTTGATAACGTGTTTTAGATTTCTGATTTAGGAGCTCAGTTGGGCATTGAAACTTCTGTCTTCCCACTGACTAGAGGCAGTTTAGGGCTGCTTGCTCAGGTGTTAAGGGAATACCATGGCTCTATCTGGTTCCATAAAGGCAATTAAAATCTCTGTGATTTCAATACAGGGTTTTTAACAGTCAGTTTCAACGAGTGCCTACATGCTTTTGACAGGTCTGTTGCTATTCTGGGCCACCCCAGTGAATTTCTAATACATTAGAAAATTACAGTAGAAGAAAGGGTTCTAGAAAGAGCTGTATGTATTCCAGATTCAAACCTGGAAGAGCTCATACATTAATAATGACAGCTAAATGAAAAGATAGATAGCTTCTCTCTCTGCTCATGACCAATAAACCGCATGCATTTCTAATCTTAGATTTTGATGTACAGCTAGAAGAATGGCTGCTAATGAAATATTACTGTGAATCCCAGTTGTTCAAAAATCAGAAGCTGGAGGCAGAAACTTGCTACTTTGAAGTCAAAAGATTTTTTTTTATATAGTAGAGTGTGTTTTACCCAGTTACTGATTTTTTAATCTTTAGGGATTACATTTCAAAAATATTTCTTAAGAATGAGAGTTAGAAACTTTATAAATCTAAGAGGACATTTTGAAGGATAGATACTCAGAGAAATTAATTTTTAAGTAGTATTGATGGAAGTGTGGTCATAATAAACTAAATGGAAGTTTTCCATTAATGTAACATGGCACAGAGTTTGCCTGAAGTGTTACAACAACAAGTAACACCAGTAAAATGAAGGATTTTTTTCTTTTTACTTTGATCTTTTGACATCATCTCTGTTAACGTTACAGAGTCATCTACATCCATACTCTTCAAATTCCTAAAGGACTTCTTTAACTTTAGAGTTCAAATCCTTAACTTAAGTTTAAAGGTATATATTTACCTGTTTGTAAAATGTCAAAATTGGGTTTGACTGCAGTAATGTTCCAATACACTTTCAAACATACACTGCAAATTTATTCTTTATGTGATATATACTTCATGTTTTATGATGTTTCTACATTGTCTTGGTACACTGTATTTTTGTATTAGTGGGAATAGTTTGGTAATGATGTAACTTTTTGAAAAGGGTTAAATGTATCATTGCTAGCATTTAGTTTCTTAATTCTCTGTAGATGCCTGTGAAAGAAAAAGAAGCCTCTGAGAAAGAAGTCATTCTGCTGGCCAAGATGAAGCATGCAAATATCGTAACCTTCTATGCTTCTTTGCAAGGTTTACTTTTAAACTTTCTGTTTTAATTGTGGTGAAAGGAGTGGAAGGCAGGAAACCTACCCTGCTAGTGGTGACCACCCTTAGCCCTGTTCCTAATGCCTTACTTAAATGTGGGTAAAGGTCTCAACTAGAAATGGGCATGAGGCATCAAATTCAAGCATCGCTTCCTTTTTTCACACGTGTGAGTGGGTGCTTGGAATGGATCCTGGATCCTGAGGTGTCTGTACTGTACAAGTTGAACTTTAGTCGTGATTTTTTTATGGGAGTCCAAAGTTTTATGGGTATTTTCTAGGAGTTTCAACAGAAGAGAGCATTTGAGTAAAGCATGGAACAGACTGATCAAATAGGACAAAAGGCTAATGAAATAGGCAAGAAATAGAATGATCATGATCTGACCTCAGGTTCATCTTTATTTTTTTATCCCCATCATGTACATATGACATTATATGGTTATGATACATGCATCACATATGCATGCACATATATATACATACTTATGTATGCATATACATAGACACAGACAAAACAGGCAAGCACATAAAAGGCCATTAAATAGAAATGCAATCTATAAATACATCTGAAAATGTATTTCAGCATCTGGAATGTAAAAACAGTGTTGGCATTTCATACATTGAAACAGCACTATCTTTCCAGTGATCCAATATCAATCTCATAATGCTATGCTAGTCTTTTTTCTTCAGATGTATTTTGAATTGTCACTCAAGGATAAATAATTCTTCAGGACTGAAACAAATAGAAGGAATTCTATTCACCAGGAAATCAAATTCCCTGTATTTATTTTTCCTTTGATATCTGCCATAAGCAGTGCCTTATGCAATAAAAGCTGTAGTTGCAGCTTCTGTTCAAATTGTTGTCTGTGACCAGGACTGTAAATGTTTTAGGGGACATGTACATCAAATAGTCTTCTGACGCCAGAAAGGTAAGAATAGGTTGAATTTTTATATTAAGCAGGCCTTGCTGGTTTTTTGGGTTTTTTTTGCTTTTTGGATATTGTCTACTTTTAACCTTTCCCCTAAGCCTTACTGCATACTTAGAGCAAAAAACCTGAACTTCGAAGCATTCTGCTGAGCTTCCTGTGAGAGCATCTGTCAGTGTGGTCTTTTGAGGATTTCCTCATATATTTAATATTTTGCTGAATCTCCATTTAAATATATTTTCACATCCTATTTTTGCATCAGGTTTCACTAGAAGTATCCATTTTTTCTCAGTTGTTCTTTGAAATGGATTAGTAGGTAGAAGTTAACTGCTACCTCTTGAAAGAAGGACCATAAAAATAAAAATAAGTTGTTGCTGTGATAATGAATAATACAGGAATAAAGGCAAAATTATGATTTTCCTTTCAGAAAAGAACAAACTATATATTGTGATGGAATACTGTGATGGTGGAGATTTAATGAAGAGGATAAATATGCAGCATGGAGTGCTGTTTGATGAGGACCAGGTGAAAGATTTTCTTTAAAGTGGAGAACATAAATGAGACACATTTCAATTATTCAGTAATGACTGAACTTTTAAAGAAAACTTTGTTAATTTTAGTTGGAGTGTAGGAAGGCTTTTTAGCACTCTTTAAGATCTGAAATTAATTCATTAACAGTATGATGATGACTTTTTAAATGCCCCCTTCCTCCTATTGCTCTTTGCATTGTAGATGTACTTTTTCTTTACATTAGTAAAATACCCATTAAACCATGAAGATCTTCTTTTAAATAATGCTTTCCAATTATGGGGAGGATGTATTATATATGAATTCTTAATTTCTTGGTGCTATTTGGATTACGACATAGCCTCCTTTATGCTGAAGTCTTTGGTAAATCTCTCCTTCATTTCATTTTGGTCAAAACTTCTCTGATGCCATTTAGATTGTTAAATCAGCACGGAGAAACAAGCCCAGATATGACTGCTTTTGGGCCATGTTAATGTATATTTTATTTTGTAAATAGGTGAGTATAAGTATTGCAATTCACAGAAGTAGAATTTCACACTAATCCTTATTTACTCCTTTATTTTTTTACTTACTCTTAGCTTTCTGAAGGAAATTTTCTTTATGTAGGAATTAGTGGATTGAACTCTGGGGTTATTTAGTCATAAATAAAATATACTTTTGCAGGTACAATGAAATTTTGCTTAGAAACCAAGGAGATAGTATCCAACCTGCTAGTGGAAATATACTCTAAGGCATAAAATTGAAGAAAAAAAAGTATTGTGACTTTTCTTTTTGTTTTAGTAGTAAAAGAGAAGCTCCTTCTCCTGGTGGAGATGTCAGTTGAAAGTGAATTACTGGTTCAGTAATAATGAATTTTAAGATCCTATTGGGAGTCATTCTAGAGGCAGAGAGAACATGAAATGAAATAAAGAGAGGACAAACCCACAGATCATGAAAGCACAAAGGAGAGAACCAACACAGAAACCCCTTGACAATGACACAGAATAATACATATCCAAAGCAAGGCAAAAGAAATACAGACAGGAGAATGAATTACAGAAACTAATACCATATCTGCTGATCAAAGAAACTAAAGAAAATTTTCCCAATTTAACATAATAGTATTAAAATATTTTTATATTTTCAAATGTACTTCTGAGAAAGCCTCATTTGTGCTATCAGCCCTAATCAGGAAATCATCTTTTTAATGCCAAACATTGCTAAATAGAAGGTTCTCTATTACTTGAATCAAAGTCTTTCATCTGCATGAATTTTCCTAAACAGAGAAGTATATCAGCAGGTTATAGTTTTGTTTCTGAATTTAGTCCAAAAGGCCATTAAGAAGACATGTCTATATTGGAAGTTAAATATATGTTTGAAAGCTGTACTGGATCAGGATAAAGGATAAACACGTGTGCTTACTTATTATGCAAGTTTCTTCATAGCTTTCTTCTTTCATAACATTTCAGTCCTTTTTTTTTTTTCTCCTTTTTTTTTTTTTTTGTGTGTGTGCACCTGGACCACATTCAGTAGCACTGCAAATACTACTGCTGCGTGGTATGAGTTCCATCACTGAGGATTAAGAAGCCACTTCCCAATTCTGTCTTAGTTATTTACACTCCCTTTCTTCTTAAAAAATGTCTATTATTCTTACTTTCCTTTGGCATGATTCTTCAGTCCCTGTTCAAGTGTATGTCCTGGCACAGTCAGGGAAAACTTGATGGGGATAAGGGAAGTAGGGTAGGTATCTATTCCCGTTTAGTTTAGTGGTAGCACTAAATGGAAAGGAAAAGTCTATGGCATTAGCTTTAAAAATACATTTTTTACTGGTTTACATTGTATATATTCTATATATTTTAGATTTTGTTGTTGTCTTTATTTTATATATTTCAGGAAGATGCCCCATTACAGTCACACAGATTTATAGGTACTTGTCTGTAACTTTCATTGTAGATTCTCAGTTGGTTTGTGCAGATCTCCTTGGGCTTGAAGCATATTCATGACAAGAAGATTTTACACAGAGATGTAAAAGCACAGGTACTAAAAGTGGTACTGGAGAGGGGGTTGTTTTGTCCTGTGAAACATATGTTTAAGAAGTTCTGCTATCTTTCATTATCACATACTGTTTTTGGGTTTATTTGCAGAATGTTCTTCTTAGCAATAATGGAAAGGTAGCAAAGCTTGGAGACTTTGGCATAGCAAGACAGTTGAACAGGTAAGCTCAGTTTTTAATCAGTCTGTGACCTGCACAGAAGAGGAATATTTGTGAGTGTCCAGAATGCAACCTGAACATGCAAATTGTTTGTGGACTGTGCTTGCTCAAGAGGTCTGGGATACAAATGGTCTGATGCTACATTTTCTCCTGTTATCCTAGAACGTGCCATCCTGCCTGGAACCACAGATGTATGTAGCCTAGTAACTGAACTTCTAGTAACTGAACTGGACTTCTGCTAGGTGTAGGACATAGGGTGAAGCAGCTACAGCCTTTGCCTATTGTCTGTGGAACTGACAAGAAGCGATTCTTGAGGCACAGTTGCTGCCCATGCAGCTATTGATAATAACTTCTGTTACCTCATAAAAACAAAAGTGAAGAGCATTTAAAACTAAAGAGAGAGTAAAGGAAGAGGGTTTGGACATGTGTGTCCTCCAAGTTGGAGCCTCTGTTAATTTTTAAAAAATACCCAGAATGGCAACCAGGACCCGAGAACATGGCATGGTTGGCCTTGCAGCTGTGTTCTTCTCCCAAAAAGAGAGGCCTTATCTTTAATGACTTTGGGGACAAGATTGGCCTATCCTGTGTAGTGGCCAGGTGTGGCCAAAACATGCCAGGGGCATGATAACAACAGGAAAATGCTTAGAACTGATCTCCTTTTGTTATTTTTTATTATCTTTGACAGAACTCAACTCTCAGCATATAAACTACTGATGCCCAAAGTACCTTCCTTTGGAAGTGTTCTGGCATAGTTGCTGTAAAGATTGCTTCTACACAGCAGAACAGTACCTAGCAGATAGGAACTAAACCTCACAAGTTGAATGTCCAAGTCCATTTACAAAAGTATATAATAGGCTTATACAACAATATAATTGGAGCTTGACAGTATTTCTCCTCCTGTAACAAGTGAATTAAGTTTCTGTGGTGAGTTGACCCTGTCTGGATACCAGGTGTCCACAAAAGCTGTGTCACTCCCCTCTTCAGCTATACAGAAGAGAGGAAATGAAATGGAAGGCTTGTGGGCCAGGATAAGGACAGGGAATTGCTGTGCTTTCTGTTGAATTGCAAACACTCCCCACTATTAAAATAGTGGGTCATCTTACACAGAACTGGGAAATTATGTAGTTTTTCATAGGATGTTCCATTATTGAACTGTTTGGAGAGCAGATGTAATGTCCCCCATAGGCTTTTAACCTGGGGCAGAGAAGCCTGTAGTTGTTTTATGTAAACTTTTTCAGTGTGTGAACCTTTTTGTTCATTATGTTTCGTTAGTACTACAGAGTTTGCCCATACCTGTGTAGGCACCCCCTATTACCTTTCACCTGAGATATGTGAAAATCGACCATACAACAACAAAACGTAAGTCTCTGTCTTTCCTTCCTACGTGTGTGAGGATGAAAGAACTCACTTTAGTAATATGGTTTAAATCAGTATTTGTGTAGAGCATGGGAATTTCTCATGGTGACCTATTGTGAAGTTTTGCACTATTGTGTACAATAATCAGGTGCATCATTGGACACAACTACCTTATACTATACAACAATGTAACGTAGTATTTTGACTCACAATGTCCAAAATATAGCAATCATCACTTTGCTGTGATTAATCTACAGGCTTAAAATATGTTTCGGCTTTATAAAATTACTTATACTTTAAACTCTATTTTAATACTTTTTGTTAGGAGTGGTGGGAAATGTAAGCCAGTATTATTTCCTTTCTTAATCTGCCTTCTTCATGAATTACTAAATTTCTCTAATTTCCAAGATGTAATAACCAATGCATCTTTACAGTTCCAAGTTAGTGAATTTTTGATACACTCACCATTTATAAAAATACACTAAAATAAAAGCTGCTAGTTTGGCTACTTTGGAAATTTGCTGTATCCACTTGCAGGAAAGACAAATAGGCCTGAGGCTTACCACAAAATATCAGATAAGAAACACTGCAGGGTCAGGAGGTGAGTGGGCCTAGACCCCCTTTCTGTGTGGGGAGTATGATCAATACCAAATGCTCTGGAGCTCAGAGCAGCATCTCAGCTCTGAGGTGCTATTCAGACAAGTTTACTCCCTTATTGTCTCCTCAGCTATCAAATTAGCTTTGTCCTTCATCCTGCTAGAAATATTAGGCAAACTTCCTGTATCATGTGCCTTTTCCAATTATAATGATAAAACCTAATTAGATACCATATAAACATTGGTGCCACAACTAAAAAAAAAAAATGTTTAGTTGTTCTTTTTAGTGCATCTTAAGAAAAAATAAAATTTGCACCAGTCTGTGGCAGAATAATGGTAATAAATTTGGGAGCTGAGAAGAGCTGATTACATGAGTGAAAATAATATAGACTTTTCACTGAAACTTTAATTACTTCTTATTCACAGAGATATTTGGTCTCTTGGCTGTGTGCTTTATGAGCTGTGTGCACTAAAGCATCCTGTAAGTACTGTACAATCGGCTCATTACCATATTGTTCAAAAATGTAGTGGTCACCTTGCAAAGCCTGTAGTAGTAATAATAGTATTCACCGTCAGCTACAAGAGTTATTTTCATCTTATTTAGTGACATTGAAGAATGACTGCTAGTATTTAACTTTTCATATTGTATCTGTTTTGTGCATGATAAAATAAAAAGTATTATGTTGTATTTCTATAACTTACATATATGCATGTGTGGGTACATACTTTGAACAAGTATTTGCTCTTTAAAAATTACTAAACTTTCTCAAGACAGATGAATAATGGCAAGAATTAAAGACAGGCTTCAAGGTTAGGCTTAGGCATATAATTTCACTCATTTCTGTTTGAAAATACCAGTCTATACTTATTAAAGAATCTAAACCCCACATTTCCCCAGAAAGTGGTTTGAGTAGCTGGAAGGATTTTCCTAAAAGAAACAGATTTTGTTTGAAAGCACATTTATGTCAGAAAATAACAGAGATAACATCTTCAGGAAGTTGAGTTGTCCTCATCCTGGTCTGAACCTTAGGTAATCCTCAGCCTGTGACTATTACATGGAGAAGGGAACACAGCAGAAACTAATCTTGACAGCAGGAGAGAGATCAAATTCCTGGGACCAGCAGATGTTGACTTTTTGCTGAGCTCGAATGGGGGAGAAGGTAGAGCAGCATTAATGGAGCAATTGTGCTGAGCTAGGAGCAAGGGGGATACTCCTGAGGAAAACTGCTGATTTCACAGAGCAGCAAAATGTGAAATATTACTTTGTATGAATATTAGGTGCTTTATTCTGTATTGCTGCCCACTGTTTCAGTGTGAGGGCAGTAACTCAATGCAGACATAGATAGGAAATGCAAGTGAAACTAAGGTGAATTCAATTCTACCACCTTCAAAATACCCACATAAATAAAAGGGTGATTTTAGAAAGAACTTGGGTTTTTGCCTAAGGCCCTAAAAACTATACTGATACTGGCCTTTTAAGAGATCTAGTAAACTGAGAGGACTGAATTACCTGACTGGCATCACTTGTTAAAAAATCAGGAGTGTGTCTTCGTTCTGGAGGGAGCACAGAATGCAGAAGTTGTTGGGTGAAGTGAGGTTTTGAAGAGGAGCCCTGTGAAGACAGTGTGTATGTAGATCTCTGTTGGACAGCTTTTGGCAAAACACATCATGTTTCATTCTGGAAGGATGGGCTTTTGTGTTACTGTTTGACAGCAGAAGGTGAATGAAACTCTTCCAGGTACAGAAGTCAGTAGACCTTTTAGTTGTGCAGCTGAAACCAGAAAGCACAATCAGAGAGTGGCTATATTAATTTTCCACAGCAAACCGTGGTTAGCAAGGAAGGATTTGTGAAGGGATTCCACAGCACAGGGCTTCTCCTCCCTACTCCCCTCTGTCAGACCCTGCCTGGAGTCCTGCATCCGGCTCTGCAGCCCCCAACAAAGGAAGGACATGGACCTATTGGAATGAGCCCAGAGGAGGGCCACAAAAAATGATTAGAGGGCTGAAACGCCTCTCCTACAAAGACAGGCTGAGAGAGCTGGGGCTGTTCAGCCTGGGAACAGGCTCCAGAGAGATTTAGAGCAGTTTTCCTGTGCCTAAAGGGGGGCCTGAAAGAGATGAAAAGGACTTTGGACAAGGATATGTATTGATAGGACGAGGGAGAATGACTTTAAACTGAAAGATGGTAAACATAGGTATTAGGAAGAAATTCTTTACTGTAAGGGTGGTGAGGCACTGGCACAGGTTTCTCAGAGAAGCTGTGGATGCTCCATCCCTGGAAGTGTTCAAGGCCAGGTTGGATGAGGCTCAGAGTAGCCTGGTCTAGTGGAAGGTGTCCCTGCCCATGACAGGGAGGTTGGAACAAGATGATCTTTGAGGTCCCTTACAACCCAAACCATTCTATGACTGTGTCAACAAGTACCTATTTTCAAGTTAGAGTGCATAGTCCATCATTTCTGAACCAGCAATATTTACTGTCCTCTTTTTATTGTTTTCCCTAATTAAGTTTCAAGGCAATAGTTTGCATGAACTGGTGCTGAAGATTTGCAGAGGACGTTTTCAGCCAGTGTCTCCTAACTATTCCTATGATCTGAGGATATTAATTTCCCAGTTATTTAAAATATCTCCGAGAGATCGACCATCCATCAATTCTATTCTAAGGAAACCCTTCTTGCAGAAGCTTGTTCTCAGGTATCTGCCCCCTGAGGTGAGTGACTACTGCTGCCTGCTGAGAGAAAATAAGTATGAAAGTAGTATGGACAGTTCCATCAGATACTGTTTTTTCGGATAGGTAGCACAGGAAGAACCCAGTCACACTGTGGTGCATAGGAAAAGGCCTTCAGCATCTCACTCAAGAGCCAAGCAGATGCAAGGTAATGATAAAAATATTATGTATCATTAGTTCTGCAGTAACATTTGTTAGTTATGATACAGCTGTTGGCGGCAACTTTCTCCAGCAGTCTCTACTGCACATCTGGATGAAAGGTTTCACCCAAAGCTAAAAGTAAATAGAAGAGAGAACTGCAACAGCAGAACCATTCACCCAGGCAATGCCCTGGTGTCTGGTTCAGGGGAAGGAGAGCTTTAAAACTAGTTCATTAGCTACAGTCATCTAGAAGAGCTGCCAAGTTCTGAAACATATTTAAAAAAACCCAGATTTCCGTAATGAGAGGTTTTGGTCTAGTTTATGTTAAGGAAAACATCCTTACTGTGTGAAAAAAGTGTAAATATTGCAAAACTTACTCCACAGTATTTTACAAAACAATAAAAAGTATTTTACAAGGTCTTATAAATTTGATTAAATTGTGAGACAGTGAAATCTATTTTGATTTAGTGCTCATTGATAGACCAGATTATGTATGCTGTTTCTAAGAAAACATGAATGAGACTAAATGTATGTCTATGAATTGTTGAATATCTGGCGTGTTTCTGGCAGTGTAACTTTGTTCTAATTCTGTATTCTTCATTGTATCAGAAGTCCTCAAATTTATCTTTGGAATATCAGAACAGTTTGAACAGTTCTGTGAAAATAACCTATGTAGTTACTTAACTACACTTTGGACTCTCCCCCATCCCTGCCCAAATATTTATCAGTAGTGTAGGAACCTATGTTATTTTTAAAATTACTTTCAATGAGGTTTATCTGCCCACACAACTAGTGCAATTTGGACAGAAACCTCAACAAGCAAATAACTTAGGCACTTAAAAAAAAAAATCTCTGGTCATTTAATCATAGTTTTAATACATTTTATCTCCCAAACATGATACTCATGATTCAGTGTGCAAAATGAATCAATAAGATCTTCTTTACATAAATGTGACAAACCATGTTTTTCAAAGCATGTCATTCTCAGAATGAAAGCAGAATGCCTACGAGGTGTGAGGTATGGTGAAGTTGGTGAAAGGATGTAAGGAATGTTTATTGACCCAACCTGTCAGTGTTAGGTGTGGGCATCCTACTATGGTTTGCAATCACATGATCATTAATCACATAGAGAGCACAGAATGCAATTTTTAAATCTCTTATTGTTAAAAGCATATAAACTTCAGAAATCAAGAGTCCAGGACCCAGTTTCTTTGGAATCTAGAACAGTGATGACTTTCAAGAAACAAGAATTATTTCAAAGAAATGAATGGAAGCCTCCTTCAAGAGTACAACAGCCTATTATTCAGGTACTGTGTATCCACATTCTCATGTATATATGTATATATATGAGAATATATATATCTATGTGTGTGTTTGTCTGTGTGTATACATATATATACACACAGTCACACACCTTCAGAATTATACATTATGACACACACACATATATAATCTTCAGAAAGCAAATACCTGCACTTAAGGAAGATACTTTAAAATGCTTAAGACAGGAAGATGCATATTTAGCTTAATGCCTACTAAGACAGTAGAGACAGTTAAACGTGTCTGAATCCTCAGAACAGATGTTTGGAAAGCCTAAATGGTAAATACTGAATCTAGGCTGCTTTGGTATGGTCCTTTGTAACCAAAGAATTCCAGCATGCTTTGCATTTATGTTTGCACAAAGGCACATAGGCTCCACATTTGCATTTTTTGCTATAGGAGCAAATACAGTGATCCTGTTGCTTCAGCCCTTCTGACAGCTCATTCATGGGCAAAATCACCAGTACTCACTGCCATTGCCTCAGATGCTTGTCACTGACAGCCTTCTCCCAAATGCAAGCCCAGTTTTTCACAACCACTTTGTCTCTCACTTGTTTTCCACCCCCTCCTTTCCTCAGGTAAGGTATCAGCCATATGCTATGCCCAGCCTCTTTCTTAACATCACTGCACACCTTTATGTTTATCTTTAAGAGCATGCAGTATTACCTTGAATGCTGGTGAACATAAGCACAGTGCATTTAGGATAGGGGAGCCCCCAGATCTACACACTGCAGTTCCATGAGCTTAACTGCTGATAGGGAACATGGAATTGCCAGAACTTCATCCATCATGCAATCACTGACACTTACTATGAATAATACTGGCCCTTTGTGGAACATAGGACTTTGTTTTCCTCACAGTTACATTTGTTCCAATGCAAATCCAGACATGGATTAAATTGCAAAGGTAGTTTCCTTTCACTGTGCACTGCTATAATCAAAGGCAGAATATTGCCCACTGTGTTTTGACCTACATGGGGAACGTTTCCATATTCTTTCAACATCCAGTTAAATAGTGTGCAGGGTTCCAGGGATACTTGCTTAGTGCCATACTTTGAAGGTGTTTCTTCAGGATTCACAGAATCACAGAATGGTTGAGGTTGGAAAGGACCTGTGATCATTACCTTGTTCACACCCCTGCTCAGGCAGGGTCATCTCGATCCAGTTGTCCAGGACTATGTCCAGCTGTCTGTTGAATATCTCAAAGATGGAGACTCTAAATCCTATTTGGGCAACCTGTGCCTCACCCTCAGGCACCCTCCCCCACAGTGAGAAAAATGTTTTCTGATGTTCAGAGGGAACCTTCTGTGTTTTAATTTGTGCCCATTGCCTCTGGTTCTGTCACTGGGTACCAGCGGAAGGAGTCTGGCTCCATTCTCTTTGCACCTTCCCTTAAGGTAGATATAACCATTGGTAAGGTCCCACCTTCAGGCTAAACAGTCTGAGCTCTTTTAGCTTTTCCTCATAGGAATAATGCTCCAGGCCTTTCACTGGACTTTTTCAAGCTTCTAACTGTCTCTTTTGTTCTGTTCTGGAGAGCTCAGAATTAGACACAGCACTTCATGTGTAGCCTCACAAGTGCTGAGCAGTGCAAAAAGATCACCTCTCTTGACCTGCTGGGAATACTTTTACTAATGCAGGCCAGGATGTCATTCACCTTTCCAGCAAGGGCACAATGTTGGCTAATGGTCAACTTGTTATCCACCAGGCCCCCCTTCTTCCTCTCTGCCAAGCTGCTTCCCAGCTGGATGGCTCCCAGCATATACTGGTGCAGAGTGTATTTTGCACTTGCATTGTTGAACTCCATGAAGTTTCTATCATCCCATTTCTCCAGCCCTTTGTGGTCCTTTTGGACAGCAGTACAGCCCTCTGGTGTACCAGCCACTCCTCCCAGTTTGTATTATCAGCAAACTTGCTGAGGGTGCCTGTACAGGAGACAAATCCCTCTGCAGATACCCCTGTGGGGGGCCCCTGGCATTTTCTTTGAGATAAGAAAAACTACTTGCTTAGAATGACTCATGCTAGGAAAAATGTAAGCTCTTATTCTTATCTTTTTAGAATATTATTGGTTAGGTTTGATTCTTTATAATTGGTTGTCCCAAACAAAGAAAGATAATGTACTTGGCCAAAGTGTGTTAACCCTGTTTTCCATTGGTTTACTTGTGATCCCCCCAAACCCTATAAATTACATGTGTGATCCCCCATCTTTGGATTTGTGGCCTGACCCCTTCAGGGATAATAATAAAGCCTGTGGAAAAAGTCTGAGCTGCTCTCCCGGTCTTTTTATGCTGCCTGGAAACTACAGGTTTCTGTGAGAAACCATGAAGCTGAGTGCCTGAAAGGCCAGCACTCACAAACCTTGGAACTTTCCCCTGCCCGACAACAACTGGGCAGGGGACACAAGAAAAAGTTACAGGTGCCCTCTCCCCTGTGATCTAAATCATCAGTGAAGATGTTGAACTCTAGTTACTGGCCTTCAGCTATGCTTCATCCTGTGATCACTACCCTCTGGGCCACTTTTCAAGCAATTTCAGTGCTTGCTCATCCCACCCTCAATTCATCAGATTCTCTGTGAGGATTTTAAGGCATACAGTCAGTCAAAAGCCTCCTTGAAGGCAGTTGCCTGGTAGGAAATGTTCCCTTGCTCTCCCCTTGTCTGTCAAGGCAGTCATTTAATTGTAGATCGTTAGTGAGTTGGTCAAGCATGACTTCGTGGTTCCTGCTTCACTAGTCACAGTTCTCAGTCCTCTGGCATTTATTTGGATAGACTAATTTGTTCTTCCTGCTGCTTGGGATTCCCATACTTCTGGATACTGTCCTGTAAAACCTACTTCACTGAGGAATGAGATAAACACTTTTTAAGGTTACTTCTTCCTTGGGAACTTTTCTGACAGTTGGAAACTTTCTTCTTATACAGATAGGAAGTTATATTCTGCTGTAATCTGGACTGTACCACAGATACATGAGCCTATTTTCAGTGTATCTAAGAATGAAAGTGCAGAGGAATCGTTATTGTATTTACCATCTGTGAAAGTGATACTTAGATGCATTTACATTCATGTAAGAAAGTAAGCAAAATTTAGCATTTTTCTCATGCACCATATAGTCTCCCACAATGGAAAAGTTTGTGGATGTCTGACCACAGTTATATCATGCAGTGGCAGCTAGGTGATAATCTTCTCTCCCATTGTTCTTATGAGAAATGGAAATGACAGTCTTGTCTCAAAGCAGAAATACAGGGGTGTTTCATCACAGTCAGGGCTTTGAGAAATGATAGCCCAACTCTCACATGCACATAATCAAAGAGATGTGAAATGAAGCAGCACAGTGCTCCCCTGAAAGCAGCCATCAATGCCTGTACTGTCCAAAACTACATCCCAGGTTCCCCTTGCTATCACATGTCAAAATGAGGCTCTCCTGGAAATAATTCAGTGCTTTAGGCTCTGGAACAATGAAGTGACTCTAGGGCAAGGACACTACAAAGCTCCATGCTGACTCACTCACACAACACTGTGGGCTCCTGCTTAATGACAGGAGCTGATGGAACAGGGGGAAAGAAAAATGTTGAGATCACATAAGCCCTGAGAAGTTTGGGAGTTTCTGGGTTATAGTTGAAAGGATTTGGAAAATTATCAATACCATAGACATGCCATGCATATTACCATGCAACTCAGACTGAGAAGTACAGGAGATGAATTCAAACTTGTGCTGCTACAAATGAGTACAGGTAAAATTACATTTTTTATTATATTTTCAGCCACAGACCTCCAGATTTAATGTGGCAGAGAGGCCAGAAAGCTTTAGAGTACATGGCCATTTTGGTCATTACTACGAGGAGCTTGACAACTTGCAAAGGAAAGCTAATGCACATTATGACCTTTCTCATATCAGCCAAAGAGTTGAAGATTGCATTAAACTAAAAGGACGAGTTGCACCTCCACCACCCAACTGGTAAACATTTCACCCTATTTATATCTGTCTTGTGCATTTTGAGCTATCAGCCTTCCTGAATAAGTAATGCTGGGCACAGCTGATTTAGTGGAATGCCTTCTCTGCTTAGTCTTTGAAATTTTTTCTTTTTTTCTTTTTAATGTAAGTTTGTTACACAGCAACACAATTCCTGTTCCTGTTTGTCCAGAAATTCCATTTGAATTGACCTGGTGTTTCACATTTCATTGTCAGAATGTTTCCTAAGTCTCAGCCCAGTCTTTTACTGGGCAAAAAGTAAAACATAAGCTTTCTGTAGAATCTGATTACACCAAGAACAAAAACTGTCTGTTTTTCACACCAGGAGGAGAATAATACAAAGATCAGAAGGAGTTCTGCGCTGAAGGGAACAGAGTGAGAGGCAGGCCATGAAAGTGGTTCTTTTCCCATGCAGCACTTATATTTCTGTTTCAGATATAAAGACCCTTTCTCTAGCAGTTTATTTACTTCAAAGCTTTTTTGTGGCGAAGCAGAGGTACAACCTTAGGAGATTTCCTGTCCATTCTGTGACTGGCCATTTTGGATGTGGATGAACATTGAAAATATTGAGAAAGAAATTTTGAATACTTCCAAAGCTTTCCTCTAAAGTTGACAGAATCATTAGTTTTCATTCAACAACTACAGTGTTTAGAATGTTTCAGTGACAGATCTTCAGATTTAGAACATCTTTCCTGACCTGAATTTGGTGCCTTATTTAAGGACAGAGTCAATTCAGTTTGGCTCCCTGCGGCACAAGTGGATTCCTGAGGTAGGAAATGAAATAAATGGGCAACAGGGAGCTTACAAGTGACAAATGGTTATTTTATATAAAAAAGCAAAGGAGAAGTTTAGAAACTACACAAAGTTTGACTGATAGAATTAGGCACAGAGGAGAAAGACAACAAAAAGGTTGCTGAATATACAGCCTCCATTTTGACAATTTTCATTCATTTTGAGGACCAGGGAAATCAATTTTGTTTTAATTAATGCTTTCAATACCGTTTATGAAATAAAAGGTGGAAGGGCTTTGCTGTGCTCTTCAAAAGGCTTAAGTAACTGAAGTAATAGGAAAGGGAGTGCTTGGAGAAATGTTTCCTTATTTTACTGTTGTGCCTTATTTACACATATTTTATCCATATTTAAATATTAGTGTAGTGCAAAGCAAGCTCTTGTTTTTCGTATGTGGTAGAACCTAGACAATTATTTGTGCAAAGGTAGCAGAGTCTATGAAATAAAACGTAGTATATGTACATCACTTTCTTCTCTCAGGACTGCAGAATTTCTTCAAAGGCGGTTTGAAGCCCAGCAGTACAAGATTAAAGTGGAAAAACAGATGGTAGGTAAATGCTGAACCACAGAATAAAATCTGTAAAAGAAGGAGAATGAAAGTCCAAAGATGAATTGATGTCTTTTGAACATCAAACTGTAACACCGTCAGGTAGAAGGTTTTGCTCTTCTTCAGCAAATTCCCTGATCTGCTCTGCAATGTTCATCCTGAAGTTTTATTTTCTCATACAAAACTGTAACAGTGTAAAATTGTACTGTGACTTTTTCCTCCAAAAATGTGTACTTGCCTTACTGCATTCTTCAGTGGAACAGGGAGAGTGAATTGAGTGAGCACTGAAGGAGAGGATTCTAAATGAAAGCTCATTTGCTCTGAGATTCATTTGTACATCCATAGGGACTGCGACCATCCTCTGCTGACCCTTATCAACACCAAATAGAGCAGCAGAAAACAAATGAAGAGCATCTCAAAAACCATCAGCAAAACATGTCTAGAAAGAATGAAATGAAAGAACAGGTAATTGCCTAAAACTCTTTTCTTATACTTCTTGACAGTAGTATTCCTTGCATAAGAATTATTTTTCACCATCGATTCTTTTACCATCTTTTAATAGAGAAACAATAATACTTTTATAGTTTTGCTTTTGGGAGACAGGGAAAACAAACCAATACTTCTATCTTATGTGAGCGTACATAAATACATTTAATCTTTCTATCTTTAAAAAAACATATTAAAAACATATTCTACCCTACTATTCTTTAATAGGAATATTTGAAACAATTGAAGAAAATTCGGGAAGAATACCACAGTGAGATAAAAGAATTCAGAGTTAGAGCAGGAGTACTCCAGGTAACAAAGCTCAAGCATATGGGTATTCATACTTACTTTTTTATGCTAGAATATTTTATTAGGAATTTAAATAAACATTTTTTTTAAATGTTCCCTAGGAGAACCAGAAAATACAAGATAAAACCTATCTTGTGAGGCAAGGGAAAGCTGAGCAGCAGCAGTCTGAAAACAAAGATGAATCTGGAACAGGAGAAGAATCACTTCAGGTATCAGTATAATCCCATCTAAATAGATCTTTCTGAACAACTCCCACACTGTCTTTGATTCATTCTCTGGGACAAATCTGCCAATATCAGTAGTATCCACCTCAGTGATCCTGGATCTGACTTTTACTAAAATGAATTCACACCACTTGATGAAATTAAGTGGGTTGTAGGCAGCCAGAGCCACATTAGGAGAGAATTTGGATTCCCAGAAATTTAATAGGAAATGCATGATAATGCAAAAGAAACATTAGATTTTGGGCCTGCCTAGTAGCACTTTGTTTCACGGGCTCTCCATTTTTTGGAGAACTGCATAAAATTAAAATCTGTGAAATGTGGTTTCTTCTGAGGCTGAAGGCATGCACTGATTGCCACAGATCACAGAAGAAGCTGTATACCATTACTTAATTTCCTTTTCTCTGACACATTCTTACAGGAGACATAATAATATGAAAAGGAGTTATTAAATATTTTTAGCTGTTGCCAGGAAACAAGATACTGCAAAACAGGGCTATACTTTCTAGAGGCATAGGTTTCCACTAAAATCTTGATTTTGATCACTTCCAGAGTTTTCCAGAATGAAATTAGTCTGAGTCATCTTGCATGTGATCATAAAAGATGTATTATATCTTGACACAGTTCTGTATCTTTCTAAGATGGGTTTATGAAAAATCAGGGGCTTGAACTTTATGCAAGAATTTCTGTTTTTCTTTTTGCCAGATAAGCCAGAATTGGCAGTGAATGGAATATTCTTACAGATCTATGTAAAGGAAATTTATTACTATACTTGCTACTTAAAGAATTGTCTTTCTTTATGTGGTATGCACATAGTTAGGAAGAGTGTAATTAAAACTGTTTTTTTCTCTCCTTCCAGGATATGGAGGAAAACTTTAAACAAGTCAGACTCCAGGATAGGCAAGATCAAACAATATTAGAAAAGAGACATAACACAAAAGTATCCGTCTTTATTGTATTTTTTAAATTTTCTTGTTATGTCTGTACATTTCAAATTACTGTGTTATCATGGTAGGTCTGGAAATGAAGTGATTTGAGAGTCAATTAAGAGTGCTGGTTTTCTGATTGCTAGAAGTTTATATCAGAAGAAAATAAATGAGCTTTTCTGATCATTTGAGGGAGATTCCCTTTAGATATTCCCACTTAGTAATCAATCTTGACCTCCTCTTTCTTATATCAAACTGCATTAGTAGTGCATTGGAATTCATGTTTATACAAAGTCTAAGGAAAGTCAAGTCAAATTGCTAATTTTAAAATATTTTATTATAAAATGTGATTCCCTATACTGCTTTTTAAATCATAGAAGGAGGTAGGAATTGAATTAGAAATGCACATAAGATACCAGGAATGTTTCTGACCACAAGATCACTGTGGACTAGAAGTCTTTTGTGAAATACTGCATGGAAGCAGTACAGTACTCAGTTTTATTTCTGGTTGACAACCAGCTGTCAGAACCAACTCTGAGTATTGCAATGGTCTGAATTAAGTGTTTATCTAAATTAAAATCAAAATTTAATGTAGTAATTTTAAAATATCACTGAAGAAAAGGGATTATGTTTAAGGAAATATATTTTTGTCCAATGTGTTCAACTTTGGTCTTCTTAAATAGAAGAAAAATATTGTTAAATAGAAGCTATTTTCAACAGAAGAATAATTTTCAAATTTGTAGTTCCGTATAATCTGTGTACTTTTAATTAAATGCTTTTATTTATTAAAACAAATTAATAACATGTGAATTTTCTTTAGGGAGGAGTAAAATTTGAAATTAATTTAGATGTATGTTTTCCTGAGGAGGACAGTATTCAAGAAGCAGAGGTATGTTTTAGTTATATTCAAAGCATTTACATTAGAAATTGGAAACCATGACAGCTCCATAATCTGAGATCTGTTTCCATTACCATCATCCTCTGCCTCTGTTATCATGAAGCTTCCTATTGAGGATTTGTTGTTATGTTGCATATGTTTGCCCTTCTACAAGAGGATAATTGCTCAGAAGAAAATTGGGTGATACTTGGATCAGCCTTTCACATGGTAAAATATGAAGGAGTGCAGATACTTAAATTTCCTAGAATGGGCTTGAGAGGAAGAACTTATTTCAAAACTGAGTTTGTTTGCAAATGCTAAATTTGATTTGTAGATTGTTTTAGTACATTTCTGTTACTTTTCAGAAATGAAGCAGTATTATACCGTTTCACAAAGCAAAAACAACTACAGACAATATTATGTTTTCATTTAGTAAAATTGTATTTGTGGGTTATCTACATGCAATAGCTACCTATTAACATTTTTATTAGAATATTAGAATTTTAAAAATATTCCTAACAGCAACAAACATTTTATTTCTAGTACATATATTTTTAATTTATAAAGCACTATTTTGTCATTCTGTTGTTTCCCATTTCTGTGGAGCCCCATGCAGCCCTCTGATGCACAAATCACAATGTGACTTCTGAGTCCTGCTGCTTCACGTTTTGCTACACAGTTCTCCTGTGCATACGTGAGGTTGGCTGGCAAACACAGTAAAATGAGACGGGATTAGCGATTGTACCGTATTTGTTTACTGCTTCCAGAGTAACTTACTGTTTTTTCAGGTACTAGATAAACTCAATGAGACTTTAACTTCTGTGGATGGTGAGAATCTTAAGGAGAAATTGGTAGAAGTTTATGAAAATCGTACAGACAGTGCTTTGGAAAAACTGTCTGACTGCCCAACAGGTATTTATTGGGGAAATGCAATGCTGAGCATTAATCCTGAAAATTACATAAGAAGTAAATCCAGTAACTCAAGGCTATAGCAAGTTTATTTCATGAGCTCTTTCTTTATATCACATAATATTATAATCACATGGACATGTACTTTACAAAAAACCCAGAGAACTTTGCCTCTTCTTTTTCTTCCTCTTAGAGTCCATACAGGATATGAAAAAACCCAGAAAACATTGGCAACTTGGAGCCCCTCAGACACTACTGAATTTTTTAGCTGGTGCTGATTTGACATCTGCATGTCCTACTATGGCTGAAAATGAACTCGGTGAGAAGGTTTTGGCTTTCAGTGAAAGCAGTGAGCACCTAAAATTCAGCCAGACTGAATTCATCTATACCTGAATGTTCACATGGTCCAGCAGGACTTTGCAAGAGCAGAGGTTATTGCACGTGTTAAGCCATAGGAAACAGTTGTCACCTTCCCCTCTAACACTGCAGTCATGCTGTGTTGCTCATACATATCAAAGCGCTGTTTTATGAATCACTCTGTGGCCTGGGTCAAAATGCCAATCCGTTAAATTAATCATCACCAATTTCTCAGGTCTTGAGCTGCTGACACAACAGGAACTAGGGCAGTGAGTGCCAGTGCCATTCTGGAGTATGGTGAAGTTCTGTTTTCTGTCTGCACACAGTAGTGGTGCCACCACTGTCACGAGTGCCACCTCACCCAGCTGTGGCTGTGGCCATGCTCCACTTTAGAAAAGTACCTAGGCTTCTTACAGCACCACTGTATGTATTTCCAGGCAGACAAGTATCTCCAGTAACTGGTTTCTGCAAACAAGGAGCTCTTCCAGCATTCCAGCATGCTCCACACACCCGAGAGAGACAAAAAATAACCTGAAGAGCTTGCATGAACAGTAAAGATAAAGCAGGATATTATTAATACACCATCTTTTGTTCTTTCTGCCTTAGATGAAAGACCACAGGGCACAAAAGAAACAGGAACTTTTCTTAAGCTCTTTCAAACTAAGAAGCCAACAAGTTTCAGAGCAAGGACTGCTTAGTGAAGCTGCACCTGCTTATTCCACGTTTAATAAGAAGTTACTTAAGCATTAAAACCAGTCTTAAACATTTTTAGTGATGAGTAGTCCAGACTCTTTTTCCCTATCCATCAGGTCAAGTACTTACAAAAAAACAAAAAAACCCCACAACAACAACAACAACAAAAATAAATATCAGGAGTATTCCATAAAGGAAAAATAAAATAGATTCCAGAATTGCACAAAAGGCAGAAATCAGGGTTGAGACTACAAAGTCGGAATCTGACAAAGACAGTACCGAGCTACAGTAACCCTTTAGTGACCTGAGAACCTTGATGTTCTTCAGCTGACCATGTTATCCTGCCTGAAGACATCCCAGAAAACAGGAAGCAGTGGAAACAGACACCACCAGAGACACTCCTGAGCATCTTAGCAAAAGCAGAGCTGTCTGATGATTACTTTATCTGTTTTGAGGAAGACAATGGTAGGATGTTTTTTTTCCTGTAAATTCTGCATGTTTTTCTTTAGTGTAGTATTTCTTCTACCCTTGGCAGAGGGTCTGTGATGAGAAACATTTTGAAGCAGCTAGCAACCTAGAAAAACAGAGACAGAACCTCTGCTCTCTCCCTGAGGTACTGAGAGGCCTCTTCCAGCACGTTGCTGGAAAGCAACACAAAGAAAGCAGGGAAAAGGGCAAGCCCTACTTACAGGCTATTACCTTCATATGTAATTCTTTCATTTGCTTGGGTATACAGAGCAAAACTACTACTGCCAGCAGGCTGGTAGGTACCACGAGCCTGGAGCTAGCCCCTGCAACTGCTTGAAGAACCCTGTAAAAAGCATTTATTCGCATGCATACACGGTGACTTAAATGACAGTGGACACTTTACAACAGGGTCCATGCTGATACAGCTGACACTGCAATTGATTCAAACTCACCTACACTGCAGCCCACTTTCCTTAGGTAACAGACTGTTTAAAAAATTTACTTTTACTTTGTATCAACACAAGTGTGACATTTACATTGTTGTAATTTGAACAACAACGTAACACTTCAAGCATTTTATTTGCCATTCCTTTACATTTATAGTTTTCTACTATGTAACTGAAGAAGTTTTTCATTCTTTACAGAAGGAAGATTAACTCCATTGCCTCCAAAAGAAAAGAAGGAAGATGATTCAGAAACATACTCTGTTGCTGTTGATGAAGGTAGACTTGAGCCAAGATCAGATGATGAAGACACGTAAGTCAAGCACATCAGAAGATTAATCCACACGACTGGACAGTTTTTAGGTTGCATTGCCTAAAGTTTTTCTGTGTTCTTAAAAATTCATAAATAAAATTTACAGAGTCTGCTAATTTAACTTTTAATTCTGGAATTTGCCACAGCCAACGCTGTCATTAAAAATGCTGGCCTTGCAGCTCTTTTCTCTTGCCTTTTAAATACAGGTAAACAATCTGTCAGACAGAAGAAACAGTTGACAATTAGGTGTGTCGCTTGTATATTATTTAGAAGTGTTAAAAAAAACCCCAGAGTCCTTGAACTGAGAAGGGTTTGTAATAAAGTTATATTTGTTTAATTAATATAATTCTCTTGTTTTACTGTGCAGGAATTTTGAAGATTCTGAAGATGAACTCAGACGTGAGCTGGAGGTATCTCTGGAAAAATTGTCAACTTCTCCAGCAGAGAGAACCATGGAGTCTCACAACTTTTCAATAAATACAGGTCAAACAGATGAAGAAAAAATGAGTTTACCTCACAAACTTGGAAAATCTGATGATGATTTAGAAAATAATCATGGGTAATTTGATGTTGATGCACATCATGAAAAAGAATTAAAATTAATAGAAGGCTGCAGTTCTTTTGCTTTTAAGGAAAAATAAACAAGGTACTTTTCAGATGTCTGAATATTGAAAAATCCAGACTGAAATGCTGTTTCATCTATTATTCTGAACTACCTGGACATACCTGACAAGTCTTGCTTGAGCAAGTTTCTGATTGTGTACTCTGTTTAACCATTTTTGTATCATGTAAGCGAGTCTCCTAGTTTGTGTATTTTTTCCCTAGATAAATCAACTCCTTGTTTTAAAAATGTCTTCCAGCTTTTCATAATCAATGTGTACTGCCAGAACAGCTTTGTAATCTACAGTTTCATTTACATAGTACTGACCTTATGTAGTATCATTAACTGTTCAGGAGCTTTATAGAGTAGCAGTAAAAGTGTTTATTAGCGCCATGAGAATTGTGCATTCCCCAGTTCCTAAAAAGACATGTAGGTATGTAGGTTCTTCCAACCATATTTTTTCACATAAAAAAAATTCATGCCATCCAAGTAAATATTAAATAAAAGGAAAACTAGTCTGTAGTCTGATTTTAGCAGTTTTTTCAAAGAATCATTTATGCTGGAAAAGATCATTTGAGTTCAATTGTGAACCTAACACTGCCAAGTCTACCACTAAACCATGTCCCTATGGGCCATTTCTTTTAAATACCTCTAGGGATGGTGAGTCCACCCCTTCCCAGGGCAGTCTTGTCCAATGTTTGACAACTTTTTCTGTATTAAAATTTATAATATAAATATTATAATATCCAATATAAGCCTTCCCTGGTGCAACTTGAGGCCATTTTCTCCTGTCACTTGTTACCTGGGAGAACAGACTGACCCCCACCTGGCTCCACCTTCCTTTCAAGCACTTGTAGCAAGTGGTAAGGTCTCCCCTGAGCCTCCTTTTCTCCAGGCTGAACACCCCCATCTTCCTCAGATGCTCCTCACAGGATTTGTGCTCCAGACCTTTCCCCAGCTCCATTGACCTTCTCCGGACATGCTCCAGCACCTTGATATCCTTCCTGAACTGAGGGGCCCAAAGCAGATGACAGGATTTGAGGTGCAGCCTCACCAGTGCCAAATACAAGCATACTGTAGATTTTGGGAAAAAAACAATTCTTGGTACAAAGGCCATAAAACAAAAATGTTGACTTCAAGAAGTATGACTGCAGGTAGAGAGTCCTGAAACAGGTGAAGACTGAAAATACTCAATAAATAAAAGGGGTTCCTGATAAATAACTCCTTGATGTAGTTCTGTTACTGAAGCAGTATCATGGTTTGTGAAGTCACATGGTTTTTAAGTGAACCATACTCTCGTGTAGTTAACATAGAAGCATTTCCTTCCCAGGAAAAAGTCTGTCACATAAAGCAGACAGCCTGACAGAAAGAAAAAAACACCTTTTTATTGGTAGGAACCAAGGGAACATAGCTTAGATATATTTACAAGAGCCACACAGTCAAATATAAAAAGTTAATTTTACTCATGTTCATTTTCAGTTATATACACTTAATTTAAATAATGGCTCCACAGATAACAGGAATGTGTCTTCAAAATGCTGGTCAGAAAACCTGTGCACAGAGCGACGAGCGTTTTCTCTGATCTCCAGTCTTTTCTCAGGAGACAGAGAAAAGATACAAGCCATTGTCTCAGCATAACTGTCCTCATCTTCTGCTAGGAAGCCTGTAACACGTCCTTCATGGGGCACCACAATGTCTAATTTGGGGCCACCAGAATTGTGAGCCAGGATAACTGTGCCAGCTGCCATACACTCAACTACTCCTGTAAGAGATACAAAAAATGCTGATGTGAGTCTGCACATCATGTGCTTTGGCCTTCTGTAAAATACTGGAAAGTTAAACCAACAGCAAAATTCACTACAGGCTGCCATTCCAAATCTGCTAGAAAAATACAGTAAAAATGGCCCCATAAGAAACACAAATTTAAATTTTTCTGTTCTAAGGACTGAAATGACAGTTTCTCGTAAGCACATGAAATTGAAACTAGATTTCATATATAAGTGGCTAATTTGTGCGTCTTGTAAAATACCTGACTTTAAACGTTTGGAAAGATCCTGAGAAAAAAGCTGACTATGCACATTTCAATCAGAAAATACTCAGAAGCTCAGTATTTTGCATATGAACAAATCTTACAGCTTCTGACAATTCAGCAAGACACTAGTAAAAATTGTTATCTCTACATCCGTATTTTTGATGGAAGAAATTTTAATGAAATGGGAATCAGTAGGCTTTCCTCAGCCAAAAGCTGTGGGATAGGAACAATATGTAATGTACACAGCAACTTCAGTTCTCCTCCACAGTTCCAAAGCAGACCTCAGAAATGCTCATTCTTCTCAGTTCTGATTTGATTGTTATAAATTCCCTCAGCTCAAACATTGCCTACTATAAATAGTGCTCCAAAGTTTTGGAATTTTTTTTTTTTTCACACATAAAAAGCCTGTGAGATGAAGGTTAAAACCTGCTCAAATTCAAAAACATAGTGCGATTATATCACTTTTAAAATAAAATGTAACTGTTTTTTGGGAGAAAAACAAAAAAGGGAAGACATAATTTCCAATATTTTGCCATTGCTTCTGAGAGACATTTCAGCATCATTTTTTTTTATACCAAGCTCCTACAGACCATAAATTACTTACTGCTCCTTATACTTACTGAACTTGTTTTCTGATCAAGTCTGAAGACATTAACTGCAGTTCAGTCACGTTATAGCAGAGTATACCATCCATCTGCTTGGCTACTAACTTACTTGACTGTTGTAGATTTATTAGTATAGATTTTTTATTTATTAGTATAGACTTATTTAGATGGGCAATTTGGCATTCCCTTTCAAGGTCAGGAGTAATCTAATCCAAATAAACCGAGCCCCACACCTTAATTCTGGGCCCCAGCTCCTCTCTGGCAGTCTGCTCCATGCTCTACCCACCAATTTAAGGGCTTCATACATTTGCCTCAGCAGAGATGCCTAATGCAATGAGATGACCAATGGTACCTGGTGGCATCTACATGGGGCTTATTTGTACCAGGCAGGATCTGTGGGAGACTCACACCCCTGAAACAGCAGCTGGAGTCCCATGACATAAACAGGGTATTTCAAATGGCATTTGAGGCAGGTGAAACACAACCAAAATCTCTGACATGGATGTCTACATATGAACTGTCTCTAAGCTCCCCTTGCAGTCAGGGGAGCCACCAGGGCACAATTTAAGGTGCTCAAAGAGTAGCACCTGCAGCCCCTTTAAGCTCTGGAAGGTTGGAAAATCTAACCCAAGGACAACAGGATGACCCTCGCAGGGCGATAGCTGGAGGTCAGCAGAACATCCTGGGCAGCACACAGACTAGTTCTGTGTTCACGTGACCAGAGGATGCACAGAATTAATGGCCTATGACTACAGCACTTCAGCTTGCACTACAGTAGCACTTAGATGTGCATCATCTGCACAGGTCCTGTAGGCTTTACAGCAGCTACACTGTCTCCAACAAGAACAGGAGCAGGACACTTGCTTGGCATGCAGACCTCTATGCTTAGACAGCCAGGGACAAGCAGCTGAACACTCAGGAAACTTACTGACCGATCCCAAAGTGCTCATTCCACATGGTGTGCAGGCCGATGGTGGCCTCAGCCAGGTGTCTCTTCAGCTCCTCAAAGGGAATGTTAATCCTGAATATCACATCATCACTGACACCCAGCTCTTCACACAGGCTTTTCAGATTATTTACACGCTCTTCGTCTTGCTGGTTACGACAGCCACCAATTAAGATCAGCTTCAGTGATGGCTGCTGCCCCACTCTCTTCTCTTTCAGCAACTTAGCAAAGGCTCTGATTTGCAAAGGGTGATCTTTTTCAGGCCTGAACTGGCCGACAGAAACAATGGAATATTCACTGGTGCTCTTTTCCACTTCCAGTGGAATATCCAGGAAAGTCTGAACATCGCATGGTGGATATACAACACTAGTGCAAACCCCAGTTCTCCAGAGGGAAAGGATGTGATTCAGTGTCCAAGAAGAATTCACCATAACCACATCGCTGCAGGAACCAACCAACCCATACATGAAAGCGAAGAAGTAGTAGTAGACAAGTTTAAATTTGCTGAAGAGAGGACTGCTTGTAATGAAGGCAGCATTGTTAAACCTGGTATCCTGATTCCTCACCACAGAGAGCATATCGGTGCTGATAGTGGGATAATGGACATAGCATCCAACGCGACAACCTCCTAGGTACTTGAAGAGGGGAATTGTGAAGGCATAACCCATTGAGTCAATATAAATATCAGGAACACACTTGAGAAGAGCTTCCCAGCCAAGGAACACTGATCCTAAACTTTGTCCCAGCAAAGTGAAATGAGGATAAAGAGAAGCTTCCACAAGGAAGCGTTTTTCTAGAAATACAAACTTCACAGGATGGATTAACTTAATATTGAATCTTCTCAAAGCACCTTCTACTATTTCTTCTCCAGTGGCATCTCTATCACCAGTGTAAACAACACATGTTACATTTCTGTACCTGTAAGAATAAAGAAAAATAATTGCATATGTTCTTCTCTTCATATTTTTCAGCAATAAACTAAAATATAATCCACTTAGAAGTACTCAAGAAGAATGTGAGAACAAATGTCTGGCCCAGAAATGATTTTAACTAAATGATACTTTTCCTATACTTCCACGGGTTTTTTCTGATCTGCGGAAAAACATATGGCTGAGAACCTGGGGAATATTTTGAGTAAAACATAAAAGGAGCTCAGTATTATTCTACAGACTTCAGAACACCTTGCTCTGCATTAGGAAATATCTGTCTAGTGCATAGCATGAGCAAAATGCAAATGATGGCAAATCAATGGATGTGCCTATGATAAATCCACTTTAGGTACTAATTTGTTTTGCCTCCTGCACCAAGAGGCAAGTGTAAAGATGATCAGTTATCTACTGAGGAGATATGACTATGCAAAATTCCATACCAATAGTGGAAAACTGAAGAGGGAGGAGTGTTTTTCTCAAGGAAAGAAACGAAAAAAGTTAAAGGTGCCACAGCAGGAAATATCAAAACATAAAAGGATGAAGTAGAATGCAACCACATGAAAATCTTGTAAAATAAAATGTAAGACCAGCAGATTAATGACACATACTTAAATATGTAAAACGCCAACATGTGCATAAAGAATAGCAACAGAAGCTGAGAATTAAATATGTTCTTTGATAAACACATAAGCTTACTTTTTCTGGAGCGTTCTTATGGCACACCACAAGACTCTCTCCCCTCCACCTCCTGCATTGCAATATGGGTGAAAAAAGGCCACCAGCAGTGGCCGCTTCCCATCTCTTCCTGCCGAGCTCAACTGTTTCTTTCTTTGTATCCAGAGCCGTACTCCCCACAGCAGTACCACCAAGCAGATGCACAAAATTCCACTTAGAAATAATGCAGGGAGTAACAATGAGCACAGCAATCTGAAACAAGCCAGAAATTTTAAAATACGCAATTGCTTTAAAGAACTACTGTGTATGGCATTGAACGAGAAGGACTTAAAAACAGAGCTGTAGGGAGTTTGACAACCTCTTGAATTCTTCTAATCTCAGAAATCATCAGTGTGTACAACTGACAATTATAGAAATGAGATCGCTACTCTGCATCGTTTATCCAAAGATCTCTTTTCCCCCTGCTGTTACCTTGCAATCATTTATTATTGTTTATTCATGCCCTGTATGTGTTATGTATCTCCACGTGCTCTACACACTTGGTACAAGTTGTACGCCCATAGCAACCTGGCAATACACAACCAGCAGAGCGACTTCCCAGTGGATTTTCAACGAGTTTTTTTCAGCCCAATCTCCTGTTTGGTTCACTCTACTGTGAGCTGCTCTGGTGCCGGGTTACTGGGACCAGGCAGCTCCTACTCCAACCTGCACTTCCCACTCCCCGGAGGCAGGAACAGCTATGCCAGCTGTCCCCAGCAGCTCTGTACAGTCTCTGCGCAGAGAGCATTTTCCTCTGGTCTCTCAGTCACTGCCAGGGGTGTTCCGTGCGATGTGCACCGCCTCCCGGACAGCTCTGCTAATCCTGTAGCGGGAGGTTTCCCGGCCCAGGAGCTCATAGGGACAGCGCCGCTGAGCCTCGGGAACAAACAGCGTTTACTCTGCCGCTCCCACTTACCAAGGGAGCGACCCACGCGTCAGGACTGACACGTAAGGAAGCACTTTCATTTCGGGCCGGGAGCGGCGGAAAGGCACATTAACCCATCCGAGCCTGCGGAGCAGGAGCGGCCACCCCGGCACACGGAGGAGCGGCCGGGCCAGGGCGGGCCGCCTGCCCGCCTTACCTGCCCTGCCCTGCCCTGCCCTGCCCGCCGCCAGGACGCGCCGCCCCCTTGCCCCGGTACCTGAGGAGCCCACACAGGCACAGCCCTGCCGCCACCATCTTGGGCAGCGCTGCGTCGCCCTCCCGGCGGAAAGGGAGGTTCCCGGGCGGCGGGGCGGGACCAGCCGGGCAGCGGCTCCCGGGCTGGCGGGGCTCCGGAGGGGCGGGAGCGGCGCCACCACCGCCTCTTTCCCCTCCTTCGCCTCCTTCCCTTCCTTCACGTCCTTCCCCTCCTCCGCCTCCTTCCCCTCCTTGCTCTCGCCCCACCCATCAAACACAGAATCTGCGCCCCGTGAGGGCAGTACGTTGTTGGGAGCCCTGTGCCGATTCTTGGAGCGTTTTTCCTACAGACGCCGAAGAGAGCGGACAACAACGCATCCGAGGCACTGTGTAGTCAGACATGAGGCGTGCTGCTTCTTGAATTACATCGCGTCCTCCTCAAGTGGCGTCCTCGGATTCCTTGGGCAGGATGGAAGGGAGGGCGCTGTGGGCAGGCCGAGGCCTCCCGGGCACACGGGTTTCCTTCTGCATCCCACACTCCCCCAGGTTCAGCCTGTGTAAGTGCTGGCCCTTCTCGTTGGCCAGGAGGGGATGTCCGCGATGAGCTCCACGTCCTGGCTTGCAGCCCTTGCAGCCGTAATCTACTTGTCAGTGAATCCCTCATCCAGAGGGAGCTGCCAGCCGCTGTGTGCAGGTTAATGTTGTGAGGGAGGGCTGCGCCTGGCGCCGTCTCCAAGACGATCCCATGAACACGATCATGGGGTCAGTTGCCAGTGATATTATCTCTATGTAATATACTTTTCCCCCGATTTTGTCTTGATTGGATACCAGAGGGTCAGTGTAGCAGTAAGACTGAATGGTGCTGTTTTTTCAAAATACTACTAATCATGTGTCAGTCCACATCAAGACTTCTTGTTCCCAAAATGTCATCCTTTGAACAACATAAGGAACTCACCCTGATCTCTGGGGTCCTGGGAAGCATTGAGTGAAACTACCAGACTCTAAATCAGGAGAGACTTCGGCAGAACAATCTGAAACATTTCTGATCTTCTGTCACATTGCTACATGCTTCCTCCCCCCTCCTCTCCCCCCCCTCCATTCTCCATTTTAAAATAATAAAATGCTTTATGTGGGAAGTTTGATCCAGATAACTCCTTCTTCAGTCTCTTGCAGAGTTGAAGCTGTCCAAAATTTGAGGGAGTTTCAAACCTTGTTTTTTTTAAACAAGACCTTTCCAGAACTTGTGATACTTCAGTGTCTTTGAGGTCGGCATGATCTAATTCATGTTCTAGCCACCTATGCATTTTGTGGCCGTAAATGAATGCTATAACCAGAAGCAGAGAGACAAAGGCTCTGCTCCAGTTGGAGTGAGAAGAGTCCAACTTAAACAATAGTTATTTGGTTCTGACCTGCCTGGATTGAGTTTTCCGTTCAGGAGGACTCACCCTGTAAGAATGAAACTAGAAATGTGGAAATTCAGAAATTTATTGGTTATTTTACTGATAGTTTTATTTAAATATTTTGACTGTCCTAAATTTTGACTGTAGGTTTTACTAGGATGTCTCTATGCAACACGTATTGGTTTCTCTCCCATAATCTTTTTCCTCTTCCCTGACAGAGCAGTTGCCTTAAAAGCATGTGGAATGTTTACAGAATAGATCACTGCTAGATTTACATCTCTGAACTCAAAGCACCTTTCTTTCTTCAACATTTGAAGATTATTGTCTGAGTTCAGAGGAAGAGGAAGAGGCAAGTTATTCTAGGGAGCAGGAAGTCCAGACTATTTTAGATGATGAAATTTATGTTTCTCCCCACTGACTTGGAAAGGAGTCCATGGTCACTCCCTTGGAAGGTATGAATCTTACACCAAGTCTTTAAGAAGTTGAAGGACCACAGGTCATGCCTTAATTAAGATGAGACTTAAGTAATAATGATGAAGAGTTCCTGGAAGCAAGAGAACTTATTAATGAGGGAGACACCTACATACTTGGCTTTCGAGTTTCACTTGCTCGTTTAGGGAGAAATCTGCATAATGGTGGGAGTGTCAGACAGTTTTCTCATCTCTAATAACTTACAGTTCACGGAATCACAGAATGTCTGAGGTGGGGAGGAACTGGTTGGATGGATGCAGACAGAAAGATGCAGTTAATGGCTCAACGTCTAGGTGCTGCACCTGGATTAGGGCAATCCCAGACATGAGTACAGAGTAGAAGAACTCATTGAGAGAAGCCCTGTAGAGAAAGACTTGTGGGTTCTCATGGAAAAAAACAAAAACTGGAGAGGAGCTGGCAATGTGCAATTGCAGTGCAGAAGGCCAACAGCATCCTGGGCAGCATCAAAAACACTGTGGCCAGCAGAACAACAGAGGGAATTCTGCTGCTCTGCTCCACTCTGCTGAAACCGCACTTGGAGTGCTGCATCCAGCTCTGGGGTCTTCAACACAGAAAAGACAGGGTAGGAGCAAGTCCAGTGGAGGGCCCTGAAGATGGTCAGAGGACTGGAACATCTCTCCTGTGAAGACAGTCTAAGAGAGACAGGCTGAAGAAGAGAAGGCTTCAGGGAGACTTCATTGCAGCCTTCCAGCACTTAAAGAGGGCTTATAAAAAAAGAGGGAGAGTGACTTTTTACATGGACAGATAGTGATAGGACAAGGGGAAGCATTTTTAAATTAAAAGAGGAGAGATTCAGATTACTTGTTAGGAAAAAATTGTTTACTGTGAGGGTGCAACAGGCTACCCAGAGAAATTCTGCATTTCCCATCCCTGACAGTGTTCAAGGCTGGGTTGGATGGGGCCCTGAGCAGCCTGATGTAGTGGGTAGCATCCTTGACCAGAATAGAGGGGTTGGAACTAAATGATCTTTAGTGTCCCTTCCAACCTAACCCTTTCTATGATTCTGTGGCCTCTGGAGGCCATCTTCTCCAGCCCCCCTACCCAAAGTGAGTACCTAGAACAGATTGTCCAGGACTGAGTCCAGGTGAGTTTTGAATACCTCTAAGGATGAACATTGCACAACCTGACTGTGTAACCTGTGCCGGTGCTTGGTCACCCTCACAGTGAAGAAGCGTTCCTGATGTTCAGAGGGAACTTTCCATGTTTCAGTTTGTGTCCATTGCCTCTGGTCCTGTCACTGGACCCCAGTGAAGAGAGCTTAGCTCCTCTTTTCTCCTTTCCTTCACACACTGAAGGCCTTGTCATGCCTTGTCAAAGCTTGAACAATCTCAGTTCCCTCAGCCTTTCTTCACAGAAAAATTGTCCCACATTTTTAATCATCTTGGTCCTTTAATTTTTTTTTCTTAGTCCCTCTAGTGGTAATTAAAAACAGATGTACTAATGCTTTAAAAGTTGTTCTGTTAGCTTTCATTAATCACAGAGTTTTCAGATGCTGATGCGAGCAGTATGAAACCTGTGTTGCTGACAGACTTGCAGACTGCAGAAAGCTTACCTTTTATGTGTGAACATCCAGCACAGGCTAATGAATTGAGTCATCAACACTTCACATCCATATGTAGAAGAGGATATTGCATGCATGCATATTAGGGTACTGACAAGAGCTTTAGCACGAGCAGTGATGAGCTCTCTGTGATGTTCCCACTCCAGCAGTGAGAATGCTATTCAAAACCTTGTCTGTAGAAATTCCAAAGGCTGACATGCCAGGGAAAGTAAATTAGCCTTGTTATGAAGTCAGTTTTGTTTTCACCTTCCCAGAGATGTACCAAGTTTTTAATTTTTTTGTTGCCTCTGTTGTAAGCTTTTTTGTCCTGTTTTAATTGCTTTCCTTATTAAACTCCTTACTGTAAAGAAAGCACATGCAAATGGCCATTTTAAAGTGAAGAGTAATTAGAATAGAATCCACTCACTATGTGTTCTCCCCAGGCCTTCAAGACATTTGAGACAGTTTGAAAGTATATTTTTGTATCTCTTCTTCTTGCTGAGTAGTCCAAGTATGAATAACTTAGTAAGATAAAACCACTGGCAAATAATAATAGAAAGAAACTGGATTAGTATTGTGTAAGGATATTCATATGACAGTCATGTGGTCTGTTATACTTTCTTGTGCAGTTAGTTACTTCTTTCAGAAATATTCAGTGTGTAGCACCAAGTCTCTTGTTCAGCGCTGCTGTCTGAGTTATGAAAATGTCTGGGACTGTTTTTAGTAGATGGAATCTCAGATCATTCATACACAGAGTAAGTTTTTTCACTTTTGTATGTGTCTTGTGATAGGCTGTTGAACATTACAGTGCATCTTCATTGCATAGTAACAGGAGTGGAAATAAAGTTTCACGAGTTCTATGCTAAATATTTGTGAAGCAAAGCCCAAGCATTGGTAAGAAATTGTGGCATTGATAAAACACTATGGGGTTGTTTTTTACTGGTATCTTGTAATATTGGAGCTGCTAAATACAAGCAATTCTAGAAATTTCTTTTTCACTCTCATCCTTAATTCTGAATTACATGTTCTAGGGCATAGGTGTTCATGCTATGAATCTGTGAGCAAAAGCTGCTCTGTTTTGTTTTTTTTTTGTTTTTTTTTTTTTTTTTTGTTTTTTTTTTTTTTTTTCAGAAGCAATGAAGAATTAAACAGCTTGGAACTACAAATTATATTTGCAGGAGAGCCCATAAAGCACATTCATTTGTATCACCAAACTATTTTTCCAGGTTGAACCTATATCTTTTGATGAAGAGAAGATTATTCTCACACAAATTGTCCCAGTTGGATAAGGACCATGAAGGAAAACAAATCAGTTCCTGTAGATGGTGACAGTGTTTTAAACTCCCATGGGTTCTAAACATCTGCCATTTTTTAAGGTGGCTGAAGAAAACATTTTCAAGCAACTTAGAGCACTGGCAGAAATGAGATGGCAAATGATGTACCCCTAATGATAACATCACTGAGTGCAAAAGAACATTTGGACTCATCTTAAGTCCCAGCTTTTTCAGGTGGAAGTTTAGGATTCTTGAGGAGCTAGGGACCATTTTTGAGGGTTTGTGATAGCAGACCCAAGCCCTTTTTGCTATCTGCTATCTGCAGATAGATAGCAATATATCTGTGGCCATCTGCATCTAATTAAAACTTGAAGTGGCTCATGAAGGACCACATGTTTCACCATCTTAACACCTGCTCAGATCAGCTATGGATCCACAGGGAGCTGTCAAATTTCACTGTAAATTATTTTACTGAGTGACATGCTTTTCTTTTCAGACTTTAAAGGGTTCGCATAACTTGTTCACTGCACTGACTCGTTCAATGTGCATTTTGCCACATGTGTTTCTGCCTGTTTCAGGAAGCAAGGAAGAGTGCTATTCAGATGAAAATCCAAGTTGTTTCACATGGAGCCAGGATAAAGCAACATTTGCATTCTGTGCTCATCTCTGGCTCCTTGGCACTGATTAGGAAAGAGAAGGGAGCCAGAAGCAGCATGCAGAGCAGGACAGAGGGGAGTTGGAAGAGACTGTTTAGTTAGTCCAGGCATGAGAGCTGTGGATACTGTCCCTCATCACCTCCTCTGACTTATTTCTATTCCAAGGATGAAGAAAGCTTGAAAGGTTGGTGATTTTCCCATGAAGTAGATTCAATCAAAGATTCTCTTCCAGGGGACGGACCAGGGCTGCTTAAAAGTAGTTCCCTGCTGCACTACCTTTTCTTTCAATAAGCAGAGGTACCAGAAGGGAATGGTAAATGAACCAAGCCTGAATTTCCATGGCTAACATCTATGTTTTCCAGGAATTGAGGGCAGTTAACAAATCTCAGATGGTTGCTCAGCAACTCCCAGGGTTGGTACGATCTTTTATGCTGAGCTGTGGAATGGATTGGTTTTGGCTAAATGTGTCTTTGGAAGAATCATTCTTTACCTAGAGAACAGGCTGACATGACCCCTGGAAATGAGAGTATTGCTGAGAGCTGCATAAACTCAGTTTTAAAGTTAGAAAGTTTTTTTGTGTTTTCTTTTACTCACAGCTTCAGGCTCCCAGGAACTCGCTCTTCAGGAGTCAGATATCTCCAGTTTCCTCTGTATCCTCATGCAATAAATGAATGCTGTTTTTAAAGTGAGTTTGAGTTGTGATGAGCCAGAGTGTATGTCACAGGAAACAACCTGAAACAACATGTTTGCATTTGAAACCAGGATTTTAACCGTATTTCAATCCAGGTGTTAAATATTTCAGATAAAATACTTATAAACAGAAAGAGTTTTACTCAGTATTATGATTTCCCTTAGATGTTTTTCCAAAACAGCTGTTTGTATGGAAGAGATTGCATAAAACTAGCAGCAGTTTCCTGTGTTCACACTTTCATCCCTGACTGCTGCTTTAATTCTGGCATTTGTACTGAATTCTTACCAAATTAGTGTAGGCTGCTAGTGTAATGTTATTCAATAGGTATTCCAGCAGAAAAAAACAAACAAACATAAAATGAAAAAACAATGAGAGCAAATATATTTTCATGTTTAGTTTTTATTTCTCTTCTTGGTTTCTGTAAGGCTCTGCAATGATTCAGTATGTCTCTGTCCAGGCATGTTCTACTTAACTTCCATGGTCATTTGAAGTATGTTTTTTCCACTGATAGAAACTGGCAGCTCTGTGACTTTAGCTCTTGCTGAGAGTAAACTGTAAGTTTATGTGAGATATTAGACCTGGATAGGGCACTGTTGTATAGTTCTTAACCCTGGATAGCAAATAATCTACAGGACTTTTGTGGAAATATAAGTTAGCTAAACAGCAGCTTGCATATGTTACAATTTTGAACTCTTGACAACAGAGAGTTGGCACATCTTCTTCCCTCCCTTAATTGGGAGGAAAAAATGCACCTAAGGGCAGCATTGTGTTTGGGGAGACCCTGGCTGCTTCCCCTTGTGTCCCTTCAGTCCCATCATGAGCGTGGCCACGCGTGTGAGCAGTGCTGTGGTTTGTTCCCTCGTGGAAGGGCAGTCACCTTGTCTCGGCAGCACATGGCACAGTCCAAAAGGGCAGGAGGTGGAAGGCCAGTGAGAAGGGCTCTCATGCCAGCCTGGCGGGGCTGTACCTGAGCCCTGAGACACAGGGTCACCTGAGAAATTGTGCTCTCTGCAAGAATGACACCACAGAGAGGGCTCTAATGCTGTCTTGCCTTTTCTACCCAGTAACTGCAACCAGTCCACAGGGAGAGCAAGGAAAGAAGAAGTAAAAGAACCAAACAGTTCTTTCTAGACAGAGTTTTGCCTGGACCGCCAAGAAAGCAGACAGGACTTTGCTCCAGGCACTATGTTGGAGGAGCCCAGGTGCTGTGGTGAGGAGTGCAGCTTTCAGGCTTACTTAGGGATTTGGGAGTTTCTGGAAACTCCTCTGTGTGTGTATGTAGGTGGTTCCTGCCAGTCTGAGATAGATAGAAATCGTTGTTAAAAGAAACTGAATTTGGTCTTGCCTTTACATATCTAGCCTGTCCTAACAAAAGCAGTATGTTTTTATTTTAGATGTGGCATCTGTAATGCAAACACAAGATGCTGTTTTGCCTTTTTTTTTCCTTGAATTCAGAGGCTGAGCAGTTGACTGGCCACAGAACCTGAAATACAAGCTTAAATCAGAGTTATCAGTTTCTGGGGGAGGGGGGGGGTTGTTTGTATTTTTGTCTTTGGTTTTGTTTTTCTTTTTCAGTATACTTTATAAATATGATGTGCTTTATGCTGTTTATGTAGTCCCAGGTGCCCCATCGTATTAGTTTGCCTGCTACAGGGTGAATGGTTGCTTACTCTGGGGAAAAAAAAAATCAGTTCTGTTATTTATGTAAATCACAATCCAGAGACTGATCACTTCATATAATCAAAATAAGCGTAGGAGATATTTCTTAAGCGCTACAACTAATACTGAGAAATTTACAAATTTTAAGAAGCAACACTAATTATTTCTTATTTCTAAATGTGGACGGCAAATATTAGTTCCCAAGTAATAGCCCTTTCTGTTACTCATTCTCAAGTTGAATTTTAAATATTGCAGTTAAAATGGGTAAAATGCAGGTTTCTTTTCTCTACATGGAATTCTGAACAGCTTTTGCACAAACTACACGAGACAAAACCAGCTTTGAGCAAGAGCAAATCAAGAAAATTATGTTGGAAACACAGAAATAAAAATACAAGGTTTGCTGTGGCACTGCCTGACAGGTTCTGCCAGCCTTCTTAAACTGCTTGGTGCATAAGCAGTAGTGAAAATCTTGACTCTAATTCATGCAGATTGCAATTGTTCTTTGCACTTAAACCTTGACCCCAAGGGTGTGCCTTTTTGTGTGATAATAAGATCAGCCTCGTGGTTCCAGGTATTGAAAACAAATTTCTGCAGTATAAACAGATAATAGAAATTATCATACTGAAACCAGCACTTTTAAAAGCAGACGAAGTACCAAGTCCACACAATTTGTGATCATACAAAAAGCTGTGGAATGAAAAAGATCAGGACACGTTTTGGAGCCCTGTTACAAACGAGGTTCTTCATTGAGTTTTGCTGGTTTCGAGCAAACAAACCTTTTATAAATATTTGGAGAAGATTGAGCCTGTTTCCTGAAAAACTGAAGCCAAAGTCTGAGCTGGTTTGATTTGAAATTAGGTCATAAACTCTTAAGCAATTTTAATCATAGCAGGTAGGAATTTGTTTCCTTGTATTTCAGATTTCTGTAGTTTCCTTTTTGCCTTATAATGTAAGAAATAATGATCGTGCTTCTTCATATTTTAAAAGAAATATCTACATCTTTTATACTATAGAAACACTTGTTTATCTGGCTGCTGCCAGTTTTCTTACAACTGTAGTCTAAGAGTTTTGTTTGATTTTGCAGCTCAAAACTAGGTGTAAATGTAGGTAAAGAGAGAGTTTTGTTGCTTCTTCAATAAAAATGAAGTATGGCCTTTTTCTTTGTGCTCAGCAAGAAGTATATCAGTTCGGATAATAATGGATGTAGTTCTGTACCATGAATGTGACTGAGCTTCCACTGAACTTTCAGGTGTGACTGATTGATCCATGGGGGAAATGGGAGGCTTGAGTTGCTTAGTAAGACAGAAAAATGAATGTGGAACAAGCAGAAGGATTTGTTTGAAAAAAAAAAGTGGATACCTTTGCTAACTAGTTTGCTTTTAGCTTAAAGAGAGCACTGACAGAGGAGAAATAGTTGTTTCACATAAGGACTGGGTGTTTCCCGGGTTCACACTCAAGCAATGTTTAAACAATTTGTTGATACCTAGTGAATTGCCAGCACTGTTGTTTGTGATATTACTATGAGTTTTTCAATACTTTACTTCCCCCACTCACTTTTTTTAACTAAATGCTCAATTTCCTGCAGTGGCATTGTATGTGTTAAAACCAAATACAACCTAACTCTGCTAAGATTGGCAGAGGGGGGAGGAATTCAAACATTTTATCTGACTACATCCTGAAGACAAATTAGGAATAACTCAAAATACTGTCAAATATGACGTGACTTGTGGATTAGCCTTGTATCATGGTTTGTATGCCTCATTGTATTTTGCTGATGATTGTATGATTGTATTTTGGTGATTGAAAATTATGTCTGGAGAGTAGGAAAATTATTAACATTCTAAGGCAGACTGGATTTCTAAGGTGATAAATTAATACCAATACATCCCTCTTTGCACTGACATGAAGTGTGCATAACTGAACTGAATCCTGTTGTCTGTCTGATGGATTGTCTTAAGAGTAAGGCTCACTTTTCTGTTGCATTAAGAGGAAGGAGATTTGGCACAAAATAACCCCCCTTTTGGTTACCAGCTGGATCACAGGTATCACAGGGACTTGGGATAGCTGTGTGGCAGTCAGTTCAGCTCTGAGCATCAGAAATGCAGAGCCAGTGTGGCACCGCAAGTCCAATTGTGCTCAGTAAGAAGCATCACAGTTATAGATGCACAAACAGTGCACTTCACTGTAAGTCTGTGCCCAATGAGCTTTTGCAGCCAGATCTGAAGTCTGGTGGTGTTCAATATATCTTATGGCCAAGTACAAGGTAGTGTCATTTATTGAGCAACAGAAATGCAGATTGTTACTGGATTGTTGTTGATAAATACACCATCTGAGAATACACAGAATGTGTATACACAAAATGTGTGAATACACAAAATATGAATAATACAGCTGGTGACAAAGACATTAAATTGCCAGATGGCTCTATAGGGCTAAAGTATGATGACAAATACAAGACTGCTTTTTAAATTTCCCAAAAAAGCATTCAGTGCAGCTGAGTGTTCGAGTCCTGCTTCTTAAGCATTCACAAAGGTAGAGTCTCCTTTAGCCTCCTGCCCCACTTAAGCTATATCTACATTGTTTTCTTTGAGGGAGGAGGAAAAAGGGAAAAGTTAAAGTTGATGTCATTCCATGTTTAAGTGTAGTTTGAGAGACTGCAGTCATACATCTAAAGCATGTACAGGTTTTAGTCTGTTAGCATGTACAGGTTTTAGTCTGTTAGCATGTACAGAGGCATGAAAAGTAGTATGTATTTTGAGTTAGTGAACCAAAGGTCAGCTTTTGCTCACCATTTGGGTCATTCCTGTGGTTTAGTTCCTGATAGCTTCACTGTCTTAAACAGGGCATGACCACTACACCTCCGTGCTGCTCCACCCTTTGTTTCATTCCTCTCTTAGAGTGATATATCAAACTCCTTCAGTGTTTCTGCTCCTAAGGTGTGCAGCACTTTGTTCCTGGTGAACTATAGCCAACACATGTGGTCCTTCTCACTGAACTTTGTTTTTCATTCTTTTTCCCTCCACAGATTAAAGAAATATGATCCCCTAACCTCTCAGTCCCCATTTTTTTCCTTCAACCCAAGCATCTCATCTTTCAAGGCATTGTTAAGACTATTAAAGATGCTTTCTTTGGTCATGGAAGCAGAGGGATTAGAGACAGGCCAGGATATCCTATAAAGCCAAGAATGAATGCACCACCTGGGAAACAAAATTTATATGAGAACACGTTGTTCTTGTGTGTTTATGACGTAGTCTGATAATGCAGGTAATATGAAGGGGAAAACCCATGTTTGATCAGCTTTGAGCCTTTAAATCAATGAGATTTGATTTTCTTGGAATGTGCTGTGTTTTCTCTCATGAAAATGCAACCATTGCCAGACACTAGCAGACATGTTTTTATTTACCATCTGAATTTCATACTACCAAGCCAGGATGATTCCTCCTTGTGAAAATCCTAAGCTCTGCAAAGTCCTGCCTTAAACAAGAGTGGCACTGTTATCAGATGAGAAGGGAAGTATTGCCTTTCCTATTTCAGCATTAAGTAAAATGTTCACCCTCAGTCTGCAGCTGACACAATTAGCTTAGACTCTAAAGGGGCAATTGATTGAGATAGAATGGAGAAAATAATTTGGAAGCCACTAGCAGTCTGTTAGAGTACAGCAGCAGCAGCAGCAGCAGACAATCACAGAGGTTAATTCCAAGCATCTGCCTCACTTCCCTGGCAGACATTGCCATCCTTGAGGTGCCAATACTGGATCCCTTCCTGAAATGTCTCCTGTGCCATAAGAGAGTTGTGCAGTGATTGAGGTGGGGCAGAACCTCTGAGCTTTCAGTCTCATGTATTAATGTAAATGGGAATTACTTAGCTTTAAAAGACTCTCAGTGGTTTCTGCTTTGTCACTGGTGCCTCTTCTCCAAGAGCTGCTTGAGACTGTCAGCTGCACAGGTTTCTTTTGCCACTGCTCTGCTCCAGCCCACAGCTAAACTAGGTATTTAAAGTTGTTAAAATATATCTTATGTCCCTTTTGTCTGAAGAACTCTATTAAGCTTTTTTTCCCCCCAGCCAAATCCTTTATAATGTAGATAAATATGTTGTAAACAGAATGTGCTCAAAGCACAACTTCATGTGTTTCTTCTCTATCTCCAAATCAGTATTCAGGACTCTGCTGAAGACAGACGGTGGGGCACTAAGCAAGAACTTCTCTCCACTGCTGTTAGAAACAAACAGATTTTTATCTTAGGGTTGCTCAGAAGTTGGCAGGGGTGCGGGGGGGGGGTGGGGGGGAGGGATGATTGAGGGGAATTGGAGAGAAGATACTTATTCAACATCTTCTTATTCTGTCAGTCTAAGATGAGATTTGCTGGTGAACCTGAAATGAAGAAAAAAAACCAAACCCTAAGTTGTTTTTACAGTCATTTTCATCACAGTGTGTTTTTGAATATTAGTTACCTGCTTAGTAGGGTTTGGGATATTTTTAATAGCAAAGATACTGTCAGAGATGAGTGGATTGAATATATGCTTTATTGATGGCCAGAAACTAGAATCCCTGTTTTCTTACAAAATGAAGAATTTGAAATTGTCATTATTTGGAACTAGAACACAGAGCTGAATTTCTGAATACCTTGATTTGGGATGAGAGGCCTGTTTTGTTTTAGAAGGATGAATGTTAGTTTTTAACTTTATATATGCATTTAGTATGTAGACATAGCTTTGGTATTTAAACACGTTGTACTGAAATTTTTCACATACATCAAATTGTATGATTTTCAATTGCTCATTTCAAAACCAGTTAAAATCAGTAATTCCTGAACTATTTCACCTTTAGCACAATTTTCTTTTTCAGTAAAGTGTTTGAACTGAAGTCAGATGTGGCTCTGGTTGGCTTGATAAATGCAGAACAGAGGCACTTTAATCTTTGCAGTAATTCTCTTTAGAAGGACCATTTCTCAAAATGTTTTCAAAATAGCCCTTTTAAAAGTTTAATATTATTGCTGATTTTTTATATTAATACAATGATACAGAATAGTGCTGCAGCAGTATTTGGAGTTTCACTTCTCTGGCAGAAGATCTTTTTCCAGTAACTGAGGATCCATAGTTGTGGGGAAGTTATGACAGGGAGACAAGTTAGGATGCCAGTGTCCTGCATGGTGGCTTTCTGGACTAGTCTCTATGTGACAGTGGTGTGAGGGATGTACCTCTGCCTTCAGAAATAAGAAGAATCTGAATTTCTCCTGTCATTGTTTTTTGCTAAAGCTAGCTCATGGTAAAGAGGCACATTATTGAAATTATAAATATTATACTAATTCTTTCATCAGGTGGAGTAATTTATCCCTCAGTAATTTATTCCTCAGGTTTTCGTGATGTGACAGAGATGTGCTGAGTTTTTGACCCTGTGTGCTAGCCTCTGCATAGGAGTAAATTTGCTACTTTTTCCAACAAGTCCAAGAGATTATAATTAAATTTAACACAATTATTTTAAGGTTTGCATATGCAGTGATGTCACTGCACAGGCAGGGCGGGTGGAAATTGCTAATAAATAAATCAATAAATAATAACATCTGTTATATTTTATAAATTTTATAAATGCACAAATGTATGGCCCTGTTCAGCAGTGCCTTCAGAAGTGGACTGCACTACTGTGGAGTTGGTAACAGGAGATCCCACTTACTGCATTAGCACAGTGCTGTGAATTTGCTGTGGGCAATCCCAGAGAAATATATTCAGGTTTGGCTCAAGTCACTTCTAGTGGTGGTACCTGTTGTGTGTCTGGCTGTCTAAATTAGATTCTGATCTTGCAGAGAATTTAAGGAGAATATATTTTATTTCTTGCCTTTCTGGCACTAATTGCTCATTTAATTTTGTTTGGCCCATTGGTTTTTAGTGAAACTTGCTGATGGTAAAGAGGCACATTTTAGAAAGTGAAAGTATTGTATTCACTCTTTTGTTCTCCCTCTTGAAACAAAGAATGAATGTTCTTGTGCCCTGAATGAGTGAAAGACCTTTGGTGTAGGAGCCTTACCTAATTAGGTAATCGTGGGCATGTTTTCAGTGTTAGAAGGGACGTCATTTTATCCAAGAATCCCCCCGTATTTCATAGAAGGAGGAAATGGAACAGCGTTTTCCCTGTGTGGGAGCTGGGATTGTGCACATGGCCACAAGGAGCTAATGCCTGTCTGTGTGGGCTGGTTATGTGCTGGCTGCTGCACACAGGTCATGTTTGAGCAGCTTGTGTAAGGCAGCCTTGGCTGAGCCTGCTGCAACGCCGTGTGCAGAGATCAGCAGTGCCGAACGCAGTTTGGAAAGCACAAGGGATTCAATTGGTGGGAAACATTTGAACTGGCAGGGAGAGCAGGTAGCTGAGGGCAGCAGGCAGCCTACATAAGGATCAGAGGTTCCATCTGGGATTTCGTGATGAATGCCTAATAAGCACATGGATTTGACGGGCAGAACTCTTCAAACTGTTGTAAATGTAGCTGAAAGAAGTGTGGCTTGTGGGACACCAAATAACTGCCCTCATAAAGCTTTTGTTTGGCGTTGCAATACTTAAAGTCCAGAAAAATAATGGAGAGAAATCTGGACAATAAAATGAAAAGGGGACTGTCCTACTTAGCTACTTTAAATGACAGAAACATATCCCTGGTGTCTATTCGTAAGCAGCAGGCAACTTGTGATGTGCCTGAACTACTGATTATTGGTGAAAAGTCCAAGACGGCGTCACCGGTAAAAGCAAGAAGTAACTTGCAGAAAGAAGAGAAACTTTTGCACTGTTACTCCATGGGAATGACAGAAGTCAATACAGTTGAAACACAGGTCAGTGAGCACTGGTGTGTGGGTGTGTATGTGTGCATGTTGGGAGGGAAATGATGTTTCTGAACTGGTGAATTTGAAACAAAGCATGTTGGACATGGGTTGTATATTAAAGGAGGTTAAACCTTCTTTATCTAAATTGTCTCAATCCCCAGCAGGGATGCTAGCCCCATAACAAGCAGCACAAATACAAAGTCCTCTGGGGATCCTCCGAAAATAATCTTTGAAACTAGACATTAATGATGGCTTACGCTGCAGAAGCTAACGAGCATTGTTTCAGCTCCACCTCTAATAATACAGAGTGGTGATTCTTAGGAAGGAAGCATAATAGTATTTCTCCTTTGGAACTCAAATTGCTCCAGTAGTTTCACAGAAGCTCATACTAGTTTGGAATAACAGAAAATGCAGAAACATTAAAAGGTCCTCACTGTATGTAAGTAGTTTATTTATATCTACCTAGTGGGTGTTAATGAATTTCTTGATAAATACATCTGTGCGACTTTTTTTTAATTATTATTATTTTAAAATTCATGTTCTATGTAACTGTGGAGTTTTTAGAGATTACCTGCTGTGGTGAAGAGACTTAGAAAGATCAGTGCTGTTAGAAACATGATGCAGTTTATTATTTTAAAAGTTTTGCTGTTTAAAATGTATGTACATTGCATTAATGTAGTTTGGATCAGTGAATATTGTGAATATTTAAGGAAAAGAAACTCTCAGAACAAAGCTCAGTTGGTTGGAGCATGATACTAATAATGCCAAGGTTGCAGGTTTGCTTCCTGCATGTGTCGCTTTCTGAAGAATTTGACTTGATGATCCTTGTGGGTCCCTTCTTACTCAGAATGTTCTGTGATTCTGCGTTTTCATGTTCTTTGAAACTATGTATGCTTAGAATGGCTCAAATAGTGTCAGACTGGAATGAAATAACAGCCAGAAGAGACCAAATATACCCAAAGTTTTTTTTCTGCCTCAAGTTACTTCTTGTATTATAAATGTTTGTTAGAAAACAATCATGACATAAATGACTTTGTTCTACCAAAGGGTCTCTTCTCTGTATTCAGTTTACTGGGATATATATGTTGCTTGTACTGGTGCTGTGAAGAACGTCACGAAGAGGTTTGCCTTGTTTTAATTCTAAATTAGAAACATTTCATTTACAGCACTCCTTTCCCCCTTCCTATAAACCAAACTTGGTTTACACAGCTCCCTTTAATTTAAAAGTGCCTGTTAAGATCTCTGAGGTTTGTTGACTACAGTGTAGGTGTCATTTCACTATGACTAGCTGCAACTGCCTAAATCTTTCCCTGTCATCTGTACTGTTAGAAAAACCTGATCCCACATGGGGAATAGCAGTCCCTTGGCAGAAGCATTAGTATTATTAACTTAGTATTTTGGAAACAGAAGCCTCACAAAGGCTGCTTTGTAGTAATATTCTCTTTGAATCTTGATATTCAGGTTTAGAAGGTGTTTTTTTCCTTCATTTAAGACTCGGGAACTGTTTGAAAAATAACAAACTGTGCTGTAAGCAGTTACGGAATATAGTAGCTACTGACATTTATTAATCTTTGTTTGGGAGATGAGGGGAGAAAGAACAACTGGTTATGATCTGATACATTTAAACAATATGCTGTAATGAGATGCACTGAAAAATGTTAAGGAGGATAAGGATTGAATTTCTGGCTACTCTGTGTGCCAGAGTGCTGCTGTTACAGACACAAAATTGAAGACTCATGACCTTTGATGTTTTTGTGGCTGCTCTGCCCTCATTTTGTTGTTTACTGTCTGCCTAAAATGAACTGGGAAACATCTGAAGCGTTTAATTATTAGTGTGTGGCTTTTCAGTTGTGTGCTGCTGCTGCCTGAATCCAAAGCCATGAATCAGGCATTTGTGAAAGAAGGAAGTAGGGAAGGTAAAACACAGATAAGATTATTCTTTGTCAGTTGTGCGCTCAAAGGTAAGAGGGCAATAACTGATTTCAGCCCACAGAGGCACAGGGAAAAGAGCAGCCCAAAACTTCAGGACATGGTGGATGAAGGGTTCAGTGACCTCCAGCATTGGTGGATGAACACACAGAGAGGGGCAGAGGGGAAGATGCTGAGGGGGCTGGGCCCCATCTCCTCCCCAGCTGATTGCCTGGCATCACTTTGAGGAGCCTGGTGCTTGAGTTCTAGGATGTGAAAATTCCCATACCTGCAGGCCAGGCAATGAAGGGCGGGAGAGCAGTGCCAGTCAAGGGGGGAGAGCCTTGCTGGATGAACAGAGAGGAGAGGTACTGTGCTGGATCTTGGTGTGGGTGATGCTCAGAGAGCTGTGGAGTGTGCCTGTCACAACCTCAGTCTTGTGCTGCAGAGGCCAGGAGAGTTATACTGTAACTTTGGAGGTGGTTGCACCTCTTGGGAAAGGAAAATATGTAGAGGGATAGTTTTCCTGGTGACAGGCCACCTCATGAGGTGACCATAAAACACAGCAATGGAGGCAGCATGGGGACTTGGACAGGGGTGGCTGGTGGCTGGGCTGTGAAGCCAAGGAAGGCACAAACCTTGTTGAGTTCACAGTCCTGGTGTTGCATCCATTCTCAAGACAGGGGTAATTATGTGTACATGTGTGAGGTCTTACCCAGTGCTGTGGTTTACTTGTGTTTGGGGGTTTTTTTTCTGAGTTCAGGTGGTTTTTTCAGATTTATTATGTATCCCTTTACTGCTTGGACTCTCAGCCTTTGCATATTTGAATGGCAATATCCAAAAGAAGGAGCCTGTTTTGGGGGACCCTGGGTCAGCATGATGCTAGGACTCTAAGGGCAGCCCTTAGTGGGGTGGATTTGTCCCACCAGCCATACAGACCATGGGCAAGGACTACCTTCCCCAAATGGACCGGCCATGAACTGGATACGGTGATACCAAGAGCTCACCCCAAACCAGTGCTCAAGACTTGGTGCTTCCAGTCCAGCAACATCTCCCTGCCCTGTTTCACCTCCATGCTTTCACAAAAAGTTAGTCCAGCCCCAGGGCATATTCCTATTGGATGATCTTCCTGCTGGCTGGAGGCAGTCAGAAAGGGGAGCAGGAGCCACTGCCTCTTCCAGCTGTTCCCAAACCCTGCTTTGCCCCTGGACAGGCATGAGTGCTACAGCTCCTGTCTGGGACATCAAGGATTGTTTCTTCATGTCTTGTTTCTTGCTTTGAAATCCTCATACTGGGGCTTGGGCTTTAGATGCCACACTCCTGCACATTTGCTACTCATATTTGGTCTAGTTCAGAGCTCCTGTAGATGCAAGTGTTTTCCAGCCAGTTCTGGTGCTTTCTTTAAAGCTCTCTCCATCTACTACTGATTCTGTGTCAATGATTTCTCAAATTTCTTCAATTTTTTGTTAACACGAGCTTCATAACTTCTTTGTGTCAGGATTCTTAGCTTTCAGAGTAGAGACTAACTCTGCTGTGCGCTTTCAGTTCCAACTTTTCCATGCAGAACAAAGGAGGGAAAAATTGTCATAATTTCATGTGTAATTATTTGCATATTCTTCACATACATCGTGTAAAAATATATATGAGACTGGTAGAGCAAACAGACTTGGTGTAAACCTGCCCTTAAAAGTGGGCCATTCTCCTTTGGTGTGAAAGACAAAAGAGTAACTTGAGCCAGTTGTTTTACACATTCCCTTCTGGATGTAGAGTCAGATCCATTTCCATTCTTTTGTTCATATTTCTCTCTGGGCAGAAAAAAAGCAGAAGGGGCAGTTCCTGACACTCCCAAGCACTTTTTTGGGCATTTTTTGGTGGTGATTGCTTCTGTGGTCCTCTTGCAGATTAGTGTCTCTGAATTACTACGCAGCCTCATAGATGCCATTTTATGTGTAGGTGTTAGCTGGTATCAGGAAACCTTTTTCTGAGACACAGCGTGTACCTGAGGAAAACTATGGACACATTTCTGTATGTGTCATCTTTGTGTCCTGATATGAATCTGCTGTTTTCCTCTTGTCTGGTGTAGAAACACCCTTCTTGCAAATACACGCATAGATGTATGTCTGCCTATTCTGGTTTTGCGGTTTTTTGGGGGGTATTTTTTGTTGTTTTTTTTTTTTTTTAAGCTGTTAAATACTAAAGGCTTTGTAAATACTGTATTTGCACCTGTGCACATTTCTTGGTTTTGGGGGGAGGTTCTTCAGTGTTTTGGCACTTGTATGTTTTTGGGTTTTTTAAGGGAAAGATTTTTCATTTTCTTATATCCATGTGCCCTCTCTATCTTGTCATTTAAAAATTTGTGTGCAAGGATTTTTCTCCTACAGAGCATAAGCATCTGGTTTTGACAAGTAGCAAACAAAAATATTTTTTCCAATTCTTTTGAATGTTGGGATAGCTTTTTATGCAAAACAAAAAGCAGTGGCCAAGTTTTGAAGTTTCTGTGGCTTGCAATGCATTAAAATAGTGGGATGAGTCCTTGTTTTTATGTTTTTCAAAAGACTGAATAATGAGAAATACCCTCATCTTTTTACACTATTAATTTGAGTTGCTTTTATATCACAGGGTACCTAGGAAAAGTGAGACCGTGAGTGTGGGGGTGGAGGGAACACAGTGGAGGACATAAGACCTGTGATGGTTTCTGAGTTTCATCTGCAGACAGATGGCCAGACAGGCAGTGAAACAGAGTGTGGAGGATGCTTGTTTCCTCCATTCATGCTCTGTTTCACCAAAGGATGCAGATGGCAAAATGCCTTTGTCCTGCCTAAGAACATGCATAACAAGGTGACCTAACAAGGTGATCTTCTGTAGCTGTCACACAGATTTCACCAAGTGTTTTGGATAAGAGCAGGCAGTGTCCTTGGGAGACTGGGGACAGGGAAGAGGGGATGATGGACAATATTCACGTAACACTTCTTGAGGCAGAATTTTGCAATAAATGTGAGTTTGAGTTTAGGCTGTATTTGAAATGTGGTGGTTGGCAGACTGTTTTCAGATTTTTTTTTTCATACATCAGGCCAGATTATTATTGCAAATTTTAGAAAGTCACAACAATAAGACACAAGAATAGGGGTGTGTCTTGGCTGTCTTTGTGTGGTGCTTTAAAAGGGCACCACTTTCGCAGGGAAGTCTGACTAACTGTTAATGCTTTGTTTTGAAAGGAGGTGTTTGTGGCACATTTCCATGTATGTTGGGGATTCCACTAACTTATGATAAGGGAAGGTCAAGGAGAGCAGTGTCCTGGGTGCTGCCAGGCCTGTGGGAGGAGGAGAAAAAAGGGGCACCCGGGACTATAATATTCCTCTGACTCTTCTTCCCCAGCATCCCTGGAGTGCAGCCATGAGGCCAAGCAGAAGGTGGGGAGAAGGAAGGAGAGTTTGTTGTCAGGATAGTTGAGGGGTTGGACCATAATCTTGAGGAGTTGAACTTGCTCCTTCCTCCTCCTGTTCTAACAAATACAGTACAGAAAAGGCTGAAAGCAAATTTCTCATCTTAAATTTTTGCTGTTTTGTTGTGACCCCAGACCTCATTATTCCCAAGCTGTTTAAGCGTGAAACAAAATAAAGTTAATTAATTTTGAATACTTCATCAAATGAACTGCATGCAGTCTAGCGTTACTAAGCAGCCTAAATGCTTCTCATCCATGATGTGGTACTGAGAAGGGAGTTTTCTTGTGGGTCACAGGAACAGGATCTGCAGTACTGAGCCTGATCCGGTGGGCCCTTCTCCAGGCTCTTCCTGCTGTAATGCCCATGATACTGTAAAGCATCAGGTGCTTTACTGAATGTCAGAGAGCCCAAGGCTTTGCAGGCAAGAGAACAGATTTATCCTAGTTACTTTCATCTAGATGTTTAGTATTTCAAGTTGCCTTAAATTGTGGACATGAATTTTCATTTTCTTTCCATGGAACCTGTCAATCTAGGACTTGTCCCTGCCCTCTTCAATCTTTTTCATCACATGGCTCCAGCAATTGGAGACAGCGTCTGTGCTCTCAATACTTGTTCTGTAAGAGGCATTGGCACTTAAAAAAAAAAAAAATCAGTTGAATTTAATGCATTCAGCTATAGTGTTCCATTATTGCAGAGCCTGTGATCTGACTGAGAGATAGTTCATTTCTGGCTGGCCTATTTCAATAATGGCCATCCTGAAAATCAGTGTTGGAACAAATCAGTGAGTTACTGTAACACAATTTATAGTCTCACAAGTAGGTAAATAAAATTAAGCCATAGTGAGAATATCTGCTTACAGTTCTGTCTTTCAAGGTCTTTGTTAGATGCAGATTTCAACTTAGAAGGATTATATATTGAATGCAGAGAGCCCAGGCCTTTGCGTGTATGCACATAGTTCTTCAAATATCATGCACCTGACCCACCCTGCACCAACTTGTTTCAGGTTTCTGGAAAAGTCATGATTCTGTTTTCTTTAGCTTTCTGGTTTTCTTTGGTTTGGTTTTAACTCCTCCTGGGAAGTAGCAGGTTGGCCAAACTGGGCCAGTTTATGACCTTTTTGGAGAGGAGTCAGCGCACACTCTTACTGTGACCCACTGTGCCAGTGAAAGTGTGCTCTGAAGAGCCGCTCAGGCTGTGTGATGGAAGTGTCCCGTGGCTACGGAGGACTCGAGTTTTAAATTACTTGGTTGGGATAGGAATATTGAGTCAATTCTGCTTTTATATCCCTAGTCAGTATTTTCTAAATTGCTGCTCAAGAGACTTTCAGAAGCCTGATTCATTACCATGCACATAACTCACTGGTAATATATTCAAAGTGCAAAATAATGTTGTAAAGGGTTTTGGCTGTATAGACTAATTTCAGAGCACTTCTAGTATGTGCTCGAGAGCATATGAAGTCTGTTGTTGCATTTATGGGGCTGAAGATACATGCATTTATTTTTACTTTTCCACTTTCTCCTTAGGCTTTGTCCAACATTGATTCTCCTCCTGGTTGTGAGCTGAAGCCTACAATGAAACATAATTTTGCTTTTGACAACATGGGCTATGAGGAGAGCTCTGAAACTGTGCCCTCTCCACCTTCCCAAGAGCATACTGTGGTAGTCAACATTGTGGGAATGACTTGCCAATCATGTGTGCAGTCGATAGAAGGCCAAATTTCCAAGGTGAAGGGTGTTTTGAGAATTAAAATCTCCCTCGAACAGAACAATGCTGTTATCAAGTATCTGCAGTCGGAAATAAACCCTGAACAAATTTGCCAGGAAATTCTGGACATGGGCTTTGATGCCAACATAGCAGAAGAAAAGTTGACAACAACAACAACTGTAAATTTGCCGACCTTGAAAGAAGCAGTAGTTAAGCTTCGGGTAGAAGGCATGACATGCCAGTCCTGTGTCACCAACATTGAAGGAAAGATTAGGAAAATGCACGGTGTAGCAAAAATCAAGGTGTCACTTGATAACCAAGAAGCAGTTATTGCTTACCATCCTTACATCATTCAACCTGATGACCTCAAGAGACACATTGGTGACATGGGATATGACTGCACCATTAAAAGTAAATCAGCCCCTTTGAAGCTGGGTGCCCTTGATCTCCAGCTCTTGCAGAATGTGAATCCCAGGGAGACACCTGCAAGTCTTGAGAGTGATGGGCTGGATCTGCTGGTCACTGAGAGGGGTAGCACAGCAACAGTGACTCTATGGATAGAGGGCATGCACTGCAAGTCCTGTGTCAGGCACATTGAAGGAAATGTATCAGATCTTCCTGGCATAAAAAGTATTAAAGTGTCTTTGGAGCATGAATGTGCTGTGGTACAGTATAGCCCAGATTTAATCACCCTGTCAGCTTTGCAGCAAGCTATTGAATCCCTTCCACCTGGAAACTTTAAAGTAAGCCTCCTTAATGGTTCAGAAGCAAAAAAAGCAGCATCTCCTTCGGGTACTTTCACATACAATGTCATCAGAAAGCCACCACAAGGCATGACACATGTGGCCATTATTAAGATTGGTGGCATGACCTGCAATTCTTGTGTACAGTCCATAGAAGGGGCCATGTCGCAGAGGCAAGGAGTGCAGCACGTAGCAGTTTCTCTAGCTGGCAGTACTGGGACCATACACTATGATCCAGCTGTCACTAGTGGAGAAGAGTTAAGAGCTGCCATAGAAGACATGGGATTTGATGCCTCTGTGCTGACAGGTAACAGTGATTTTTCTTCTGTGGGTCATGTGCCAAGGTGAGTCATGCAATGTCTTCATTGAGATTCATTTCTGGAGAGAAACTCTTAAAGCATCACTTTGCCATTGTCTCTTCCGAATGCCTGGCCTGATTCAACCTCACTTAGCAAGTGAGAGAGGTGTAAGTTGTAAAGCAGCTTCTTTCCTGCAGCAGTGGGTGTAAGAGCTGAATTACATTATGAAGGCAAAAGGTCAGAGGTACAAAGTCTTTCAAAAATAGCTTACCCCCGAAGTAGGTTTCCTCCTATGTCTACAGGCTGGTGTAAGTAGATCTATCAAACCAAATGTTTGTACTTACATTCCAGAATACTAAAACCTACAAACTTAATAAAGTATCTTTCATTTAAAACCACTTTTTACCTAGATAAAACCTCTTTTTAGTGTCTTTAGCCTTTGACCTTTATTTCTTGAGTATTTTTACCTGCCTTACTTCACTAAACCTTGCTTTAAGCAAGGTAAGTGGCAAAATGCAGGTTCTCTTTGGTGGGAACGGCTGCTTTTACATATCAGCTGCAGCAGTGTATGCATTTTGTACATGTGCTCAAGATTTTAAAAGTTGTTTTGATACACAATCTCCTCTATTGTAAATTTCGAATATTGCAATTTTTACCTGCTTCAACTAAACATATTTGAAATTCTGATGTAGTTTACCTGAATTTAAGTAGTTTGATCACAAAAAATACACATCCTGTTCATTTCTCTCATGGGTCCAATCCCTCTGAATCTATAGTGCTACTACAAATAAGGAGGGTCCTGTATGTGGTGTTTAATTATATTTGTTTGGCTATGTATAATATTGTTGGTAGGAGACCTTCCACTCCATCTGGAAAAGAAGGGACCGCCCCCCTATGTTTAACATGTTCAGAAGCAGCTCCTTCTCCTTTACACAAACCTCTGCCCAAGGGGGGTAGTTTGTGAACACAGCTGGAGCTGTTGTGTGTCTGTTCAATATCTGGCAAGGAATAAAAAGGTTTGCAAGAGGCCTGTTTGTGTTCAGGTCTCTGGGGTACTTCCAATACTCATTTTGCAGCACTTGCAGTGTGAATATTGTGCCATAAGGAGAAACCTGTTGAGAAACTTGTTTTCCTTGTTTGAGACTAAGTGATAGGAGTGCTGCATAGATGGCAACATTGACAGAATGGGTAAGACTGGACTACATTCTCTGTGCTGGATAAGGACCCTCTAGATACCAATGTATCTTTATCAAATGTAGGTAGCTGACAGCTCTAGGCATTGAAATTGGAGGGAATCATTTGCCATCTGAATGTGGAAAGCTAGTTCTGTAGAGTTAGATGGTCATGCAAGTGGTACTGGTTAATATGTATTTTTATAAGCATAGTAACAACTTATATTATTTCCATATAGAGACCAAGGTTATTGTGTCACCTTCTCAACAATTATGAGGGCTTGTGGGGTTGATGAATGTGACTTGTTTGTACTTTTCTGTTATCCAATCACACTGTAAATAGTTCAGTGTATTGTGCATTTATTCAAGATACCGCCACTGGAGAACACAGGTGCCAGCATGATGCCAGCAAAGCAGCTGTGCAGCCTCGAGCTCCAGAGCCTCCTCTCCAAGGCAACACCTCGGGTGCTCTTGCAGACAGTCCTCACCCTGATGGGTCAAACCAGCTCAGTGGAGCCACAGAAGAAAAGTGTGTTTTACAAATCACAGGCATGACCTGTGCATCGTGTGTGTCTACCATTGAAAGAAACTTGCAGAAAGAAGATGGTAATAAATTTAAGATTCCTATAACGAGTCTAATAATAAGGGATGATGGGATGGAAAAGATATTCTATGAAATTAATAAGAGGCTGTCATACAACATCTGGAAGTTAAATAGACTTAATGCTCTTTCTTAGTGCTAACATAACGATGTCACTGGTTAGCTATCCTATTGCACTGGTGGACAAACATGATGAACATACTTCTGACAGGTTGTAATGTGATAAAAAATTCAAGTAACTCTGAAGACAGGAAAAAAAATGGTTGTCATTTAGTTTTCAGGGCCTTGTTGGTTTACAAAGAAATCCATCTCCCCCAGAGCTGTTGAGAGCTCAGGCATGCTTGGGCCTATTTGCACAAGCAGGGGCAAGCAGATGTATGGCTCCACTGCCAGGGTAAGCTTAGGCAGAGTGGTGTTTACTAGTCTAGAAATCTGTAGGCTGGGGCTGCCTTTCTTCTGGCCATGTAGAAGATTAACGGATGAGCCTTAACAATTTCTGATTTCATTTGTGTCAGCATGCCTTTGGGAGGTTTTGCTTTTTGATTATTCTCTCGCCAGTCTCCCAGTGGTGGTCTCACTGCCTTGACTTAGAAATCAAAAAAAGCAGTAGCTCTTCAAAACAATTTTTTTTGGCCTTGTGATCTTTATGTTTTGATTTTCAATTCTAAATGTAGAATTCTGTGGGCTTTTTATTTATTAAAAATAAGGAGGGATGGAGAACAGGAAAATAAAAGAGTCAGTGTGTGGCAGGGCTCATTCCAAACTACAAGAGTCCAGGGTAGATCTTGCAGCAGTGGATGTAAAGATTGCTTCCAAACGTCCTTTTTGTCTCACTAGATCACAGCAAAACTCACCTCTTGCCATGTATAGATCTTGCAATTCCTCTCATTGCTAAAGGGACACTCAGTGTGGCTGGATCTCTGTAAAAACTTGCTGTTGTGGCTAGGGAACAACACTAGAAGGAGGCAGAGAGAAATCATTAGGCTTATAGTATCTCTAAGTTTTACAGTCCTCACTGACAGTCACTTGTAATATTTATTTTTTCTTTCCCTCAGAGGAGCTACATCGTCTAATATTTTTGTTATTGCAACTGCAGGAATTGTTTCAGTGTTGGTAGCACTGATGGCAGGTAAAGCAGAGATAAAATACAAGCCAGAACTCATACAGCCTCTTGAAATAGCACAGCTGATCCAGAGTTTGGGTTTTGAAGCTACCGTCATGGAAAATAATGCAGAAACAGAAGGGCAAGTGGAGCTTCTTGTAAGTCGTGTGTATTTGAAATGATATGTTTGTTTTGGAGAAGTGAGGTCTGGAAGACTCATTTTGTTGCAAGTAGCATTGCTCGAGCAGTTGTGGCTTCAGCAGCTCAGTTCTGGCTGGTGACATTATTTTTTCCATAACTGAAAAGACAAAATCAACTTGTCTTAGAGGAACCCATCCAAAAGCACTGAAATAAAAAGTGATAGTTTTATGTACAGATTAGATTTTTTCTTAGCAAGCAGAAATGAAACAGAAGTTTTCTGTTAAGGCACTTTAATACAGACTCTGAGTAACTGAGAATGTGTCAACAAATATGTATTGCTAATGTTAAGGGCTTTGCATAGAGGTCTAGGAACTTTGGCTAAAATCAGTAAAATTAGTAAATTGCTTATATGAAGGATGGATTTCTCAAGTACTAATTTTTATTCTCTGACAGATACTTACTGCAAGACAGAGAACAGCAATCTGCTGCTGTGTTAATAGATCACAAAGTGGTAACGTGCCTTATTGAAGTCATGGAAAAATTTAAGAGAGATGAAGTTACATGTGCAGAGTTTGGTTAATATAGGTGTTGATAAAACAATATTAGTTATGCTTCTACATTTAATAGCATGTCTGAGGGCTACCATGCAAATACATGACTATGACTATATCTGCTGTCTGCACAATTTTATAATGAAAGTGGATAGCTATAAAACCTTTATGCTGAGGCCTTTTCTCAAGTACATCTACAAATATTGGGTGAATGTGGGGGATTGTTAACTACACAAAATTGTCTTTTCTTTAGATTACAGGGATGACTTGTGCTTCTTGTGTTCACAACATTGAATCCAAACTCATGAGAACAAACGGCATATTCTCTGCCTCAGTTGCACTTGCAACTAGCAAAGCTCACATCCAGTTCGATCCCGAAATTATTGGGCCTCGAGATATTATAAAAGTAATCAAGGTAGGCTTTGGAAATTTTGAGAGGTTTCACTGATTTTGTAGATGCCATCGTTACTGCCATGTTTTTATGCTCTTGTGAAGGGGCTGCTGTGCTCTACAGGAATGCATAGGCTCCCCAGCTTTTACTCTAAAAACACACACTACAAAATGAACCTTTTTTATCTTTATCTGGCAAAAGTTTTATATATTCATTTCTTGCAATTCTGTGTGTAGAATCACAGTCATTTCAGTGAAGTGCTGCTAATTCAGAAAAAAGTACTTCTTTCTCTTGACAGTGGCAAAGAAATTTTGCCACAGCTCATGCCATAAATATTATGTATCTCTGTACACACTGTCATCTATTCCCACATCTTTCTGTATGGAAACAGCTTATGATACAGCCTGATATTAAATGAAAAAATCCTGGCTTACTAATAATCACAAAGATCATAAAATCTACTGTTGTCACAGCCCAGATTTGGACAAAACTTTTTTCTTTTTTTGTCCCACCAGAAGGGATAATACCATATGAGGTGCATGCAGTGAGCAGTCAGAAGGACAGCAGAGACTGTTTGCCTTCCATGCTGTAGAGTATTTACTCAGAAAAGATCTGCTAGACCAAAGAACCAATGCAGCAGCAGTTATTAACATGTTAACTAGTAGACTGTTCAGGCAGGCAGAGTAGTTCTCTAAAGCATACTTTACCACAGAAGCATTTCATGATGCAGGTAGGAAGTTAAGTGTATCGCTCTTGTGAGCATTCTTAGGGTTTTTAGGGGAGGAGGTATGGCTCTACTGCAATAACTCACCCAAGTGTAACTGAAAGATGGATTTTTGGTTGGGATCTTTTGTCCTGCGGTTTGTAGTCCTACAGGTTTAAACTAACTTTAGACACTTTAATTTTCAACTTCAGGTGTATTTAATAAACTATAGCGTTAGGGACTTGCTTACAAGGTTGTCTAGCTCCCAGTGGCTTGTGCATTTTAACTTCCTTTGTGGTATGTGCCATATATCCTGATTATTCCAGTGGATGTGAAAGGGGGTTTATTTTCCTTTAGGAGGAGGGTAGTAGGATTCCACCTGTCAGTGCAAGCTTCCCATGCCTAAGAACTTGGACACTTACAACATCTATACACTGTGTTCATGTATAGGTACCACAAGTCCTTTGCAGTCCAAATTTTGAATACTGACTGAAATATTCTCTCATTTTGGCAGAATGTAAAAATAAATAAGGGGCTTGAATTTATTAAACATTGAACGGTGTCCTTTTCTGACATTTCTTCTGAAAGTAGTGTCATTTAAATTTGTTGTAAGTAATATGGTTAGCTTCATCAAAACTAACTTAACTTTCCTTCCCTTTCAATAATAAGGAAATTGGCTTTCATGCTTCTGTGGCTAAAAGAGCTCCAAATGCACATAACCTGGATCATAAAAAGGAAATACAGCAGTAAGTAATTATTTCCTCTCTCACTAATGAATATGTCTAGATCATATCTTGTAACTCTACTCCCCCAGCACTCTTCCCAGTTAGTTAGATTATTCTTATGTAAAACATATTTAATTTTACCATTCACCATTTGGTTGAAGTACTTTCATTACTTTCATTAGTTTTAGTTTTTAACTGCCAGAAGTCTATACAGTTAAACATGTTGCAGACACAAAAGCTGTTCCAAAATACTGGATCTTTGCAAATACCCCAAAGCTGTGTCTTACTACAGTGCTAATAACCCTAGCTCTGCACTACCAGCACAGTTGGGCCTGAGTGGGATGTAAAAACCCATGGATTTACAGTTTTTCTTTCTCAGGTGGAGGAAATCTTTCTTGTACAGCCTAGTGTTTGGCATCCCTGTTGTAGTCCTAATGATTTATATGCAAATACCCAATGGTGAAGACCATGGATCTAAGGTGCTGGAACAGAACCTTGTCCCTGGATTATCTATTTTGAATCTTCTCTTCTTTATCCTGTGCACTTTTGTTCAGGTATGTCCATACTACTTCCTAGGGGTTTGCTTTCTATTAATTTTCCATTTATGTAATCTGATGTGATAGAGACAGGCTAACAGAAAGATTTAGTGGATTAGGCCAGCCCTCTTGTCTGTGCCACCTATGCGGAACAAAGTGGCACTTTTCTGCAAGTTATACGTTCTGTATTTGCTCATAGATCTTACTCCTGCCAAAGTTGCATCAGATAGCTTCCAAGTGGAGGAGGTGATATTAAAATAAAGTGATACCTACAAACTAATTTGGTAGCTGCAGGTAAATCCTTTTATTTTCTATGCCTTGTTTACTTTGCATTGCTGAGGAAAAGGATGATATTTGCTGGTTTTGAGAACAAGGTAGTGCAAATGAGAGGATGTCAAAGGAGTCAGTCTCCTAGTAGACCTGAAGTTATATCAGTATCAAATTTGCTTGGGTCAACAATGCCTTCCCTTATGAGCTACATGGTTTTAATTTTGCTGTGGGCAGTATTATGTACTCTGTAGTTACTGATCTTAATACGAGTCTGTCCTTGCTTGCACCAACAGTTCCTTGGTGGATGGTATTTTTATGTACAAGCTTACAAGTCACTGAGCCACAAGACGGCCAATATGGATGTGCTCATCACACTGGCCACAACGATTGCTTATCTGTATTCCTGTGTGATCCTGATAGTAGCAATCATTGAAAAGGCAGAGAAAAGCCCAGTCACTTTCTTCGACACTCCTCCGATGTTGTTTGTGTTCATTGCGCTTGGCAGATGGCTGGAACACATAGCCAAGGTAACTCATCTTCAAACAAATATTGTGTGTTTGTGATTGGAGTTGAATAACCTATTCAGAGGAATTTTGAGTCAGATGTTTCTGGTGTAGTCTATAACATGAAAGATTGGTTAGTGTTCATTGTGTTAAGTACTTATCAGGTTTTATGTATCTCAATGTATCTTAAACATTAATTTCTGTTTCTTAGGGTAAGACCTCAGAAGCTCTTGCTAAGCTTATGTCTCTTCAGGCCACTGAAGCCACTGTGGTGACTCTTGGACCTGGCCACTCTATTGTCAGGTATGTATTTATGAATCAAAATCCCTTCAACCTGCCTGGGTCACAGTCTAGGCTTGATCCAGTTAACCTGAAAGCTGATGGCATAAGTAACCTGCCTGTTCTAATTGTGTCTTTTGCAGGGAGGAACAAGTACCTGTTGAACTGGTTCAAAGGGGTGATATTATAAAAGTTGTTCCTGGTGGAAAGTTCCCAGTGGATGGAAAGGTCATTGATGGCAGTTCTATGGCAGATGAGTCTCTCATTACTGGTAACTTCCCTTATCTTACGCAAAGAAGTGAAATCTTCTGGAACTCTTTATTACAAGAAAAGAGGGCAGACCCAACCCAAACACTGCTGTCTGAATAGCCTCCCACCTTAATGGATGCTGTGTCTTTGTGAGCTTGAATTCAAATCCTGCATCTGTGCACACTCTAAAAAACTGAAGGTTTTCCTCTCTTACTACCCTACTGATGGGATGGGTAGAGTCATAACAGTATTGCCATTATTCCACTGATCTGATTAGAGTTTCCCCTGGAATGTATTTGCAGAGATGGTACCTTCTCAGAAATAAGTTCTAAAGGATGATGTGGAAATTGATGAGATGCTGGAGTTTCTATGACAGGGCTCTCTCAATGAGCAAGGAGGGGGAAAGAAAGCCTCAAAATCTCATGTTTATGAAGGGTCAGAGGACTTTTTTTACAACTTCTGAAATTTTAATTTCATTTTTTAAATATAGTAAGGATTCAATGCATTGTACAATTCTTTATAAATAAAGGATATAAAAAATTTACATTGGCATTGGATTACTTGTTCCAGTTCTGTTTTTGCTTTATTTGGGAACTGGGACACTTTTAGCCTCAGGAAACCAGTTGTTATCACAACCATTAATTAGAGAAAATAAAGATGTTCTAGAGCTAGTATTCTGGCAGAGGTAGCAGGAGAACAGGAGCTTTTCCACAGAAAAAAAGCTTTCTGGTCTTTGACAACTGAGTTTTGTGGAGATAAAGACAGATTTCTCAAACTCCCATTGCTATGCAAGTTGTTAATGGAGAAATTCCTAGAAGTACCTTTTCCAACCAATTTACTCCTTGCCCTTTTGAGGGATGGTGTACTGAAAAGCTACAACCAAGGAAACATCATTTGCTTTGAAACTAATGCTATAAAAAGGTTTATAAAACTATGACACTACTTATCCATGTCATCACCAGACAGAGATACACAGTATGTAATTTCTGGTCATTATTGCTTAGCACTGATTTTGCTAGCATAGAGCGAGCTGTGTGCTAATGGATTATGCTGTTAAGGGTATTGGCTCATTTATTCTTACCTTTTCTTTCCAGGGGAACCTATGCCAGTCATTAAAAAGACTGGGAGCACAGTGATTGCAGGTTCTATAAATGCATATGGCTCACTTCTCATTAATGCAACTCATGTTGGTAATGACACCACTCTGGCACAGATTGTGAAATTGGTGGAAGAAGCTCAAATGTCAAAGGTAAAAATAATGGAGAAGAAAACTTTGTTCACAGATTTTGATTGAATAATAAAATGATTCTATGTTTTGATAGAAACTTCAGCAAACTGTGTTTTTCCAGAACAATTGTGTATTTTCATGGACTCTGCGAATTTATGTGTTTCAACCATGAACATGCAAATAACTGGGTTTGTTTTTTATAGGCACCCATCCAGCAACTGGCAGATAAATTTAGTGGATACTTTGTTCCATTTATCATCATCATTTCAACGGTGACATTGATAGTATGGATCACAATTGGTTTTGTAAATTTTGATATTATTAAAAAATATTTTCCTGTAAGTAGTTTTATTATTATGACTGGATTTTTGTGTTAGGATGTCTTCCAATGTAATTAACATACTTTTTCTATATAGGGGTTGATGTTTTAATCACCCTCAGAGGAAGCTCAGTTGGTTAGATAATAACAACATCAAAGTTATGGGTTCAGTCCTTGTATAGGCCTTTTACATTAAGAGTTGGACTTCATGATCCTTGTGAGTCCCTTCCAACTCAGAATATTCTGTAAATACTTCTGTAAAACATGGTATTTTCTACACCGAGCAGATAATTATGCTATTTAAAATTTCTTTGCAAGTATAAGTATATCTGTATTTATCCATAGTTCTGCATGGAGTAATTTCTTACAAATGGTAATTATTTACAGCATTTCTGGACTAAACATTAAACACTAAACATATAGCTGCATTGCAAGGAGCTGAGCCATTCCTGCTGTGTCTGAATTTTTTGTGGGCAATCCTGTTTCTGATGGCAGATAGTGGTTTCAGCTTGAGAAAGAAGCTGAGCTGTTATCTTTAGGATGTGTATTTGCTATGCTCAGCAGCTGGGGGGATCTGTGTATCTGGAAATAACATTCTCCGTTGCAAAGCTTTAAAGGAAATTCCAACAAGTTATGTTGACACCTGGGAGACTCAGAGCAGAGACAAGCATTTGTATGCTTGAGCAGCAAAAAATCCAGAAAATACTGCCAGAAACAATTCATAACATTGACCTTTCTTTATAATTACAGTAACAATAATAGATTGGTTTCCTGAAGTTTTCCAGATAAATGTGTTTTCTGAAATGACTGTGATTGATTGTACACTAAGTTATCTGCTACTGGCAATCTTACATATCTTTCTTTGGTTTTTTCCCCTTCTCTTCCCTCTTTTCACAGAATCAGAGCAAAAACATTTCAAAAGCTGAAATAATACTGAGGTTTGCGTTTCAAACCTCGATTACTGTGCTGAGCATTGCATGCCCTTGCTCTTTAGGCCTGGCTACCCCCACAGCTGTAATGGTGGGCACAGGAGTGGCTGCGCAGAATGGCATTCTCATCAAAGGTGGAAAACCCCTGGAAATGGCACATCAGGTTAATAGTCCATTCTGTACTTTTGTAGCTTACCATGGTATTGTTACATGAATTAAAATTCCCTGGGAAATCCTGCAGGTTGAAAGAAATATGGTGGAAATTTTTTTTTTTTCCTTTTTTTTATTTGACTGCTGCTTGTTAAGTTTAAGGAGACAAACCAGACCTTCTTCAAAGTAGTCACAGCAAAGTGTTGAGAGCCAACATATCCTACAAATGAACGACTGTGTGATTGCTAATCCACTTCATGGCCTCAGAAGTTTCTGATTTTGGACTTCGTTTACCTCTTCTGTAAAAGAGCCCAATAATCCATTGGGGTTTTTTCTTTCCTCTGTTGCAAAATGCATATTGTTCATGATTAGTAGTTTAAAATGTAGAATGCAAGAAGAAAAAAGAATTATTTGAAGTTGTATTAGTGCATAGACAAGAAAGATAGAAGGGGGGCAGAAAAAAACCTTCAAAGACAGAAAAATTGTGCAGAGGAGGAAGAGGTTGAAGGAGAAGGAAAAAGAGGTTTGACATGTCCACAGCAGCTGAAAAGAAAATTAATCAAAACCATGCTGTGATAGACTGTGTTAAGCATATGCAGAACATTTTAAGGGAAGAGGATGGTAACAGCAAGTTAAACCAACTGATAATTCTTGTTCTTACTTGACCAGAAGCTTTTCTGAGGCTCTGGGAAAAATAAAAAAAAGACTTCTAATTAATGTTAGGACTTTTAACCTTTTGGATCCAAGCAAGGTCAGGGCTTTGAAAATTATGTGACCTGTTGGATACTGCAAGGTCTGTGTGTTGGGATGGCTGGATATGGAAGAAATGCCTACTTTTTGCTAAGTTTTTGGGTTTTGTGTTTCTCTCTGCTGTGTTTATTTTCAGGGTTAGAATTGACTTTATCTTTGTGTTCCAGTATATGTGGTGCTGTGTTTTTTTGGTTCATTTCTGATTCCTCAAGACCCATTTGCCTGGCTGACAAGTGATGGCTGAGTTTGGTGAATAGCATGACATCAATTTTGCTTAGGTTGTTGTTTCTTGAACTTCTTGCACTCTTTCAATCTTCTCTATCACCAAACCACTTCCTGAGTCCTCCCTCCTCAGTGTTATTGTTATTTGTTTAGAACTGCATTCAAAAAAGCCCTCTTTGCATCACATATGTTGTGGTAAAAGTGATTAAGGTGCAATTACATGAATCCTGCATGTGAATGCATGTACTGTCCTTTGTGTATGCATCTCAGTCCTACAATTACACTGTTGTCTGAGATCCTGATATGGGCACAGGAGGATCTTGTAGCTTTATGAGGAATGAGTAAGAAATTATAAGAAGACCTGCTGTACAGATAGTTCAAGGTACCTACAGGAATCCCTGCTTCTGTAGATTTATTCTGTCTTTGTGTGGATTAAACTGTCACCTGTTTAATGGAGTATTGGCTGTATTTATGTGCCATAAGCATACAAGTATCCCTGCACTTGCAGGGATTAGGCAGCAACTGTGTTTTTTTTCTTTCAGATTAAGACTGTGATGTTTGATAAAACTGGAACCATCACCTATGGAGTTCCTAAAGTCATGAGGGTGCTTTTGATGGGAGACATAGCTGTGTTCCCCCTGAAGAAGGTACTGGCTGTTGTTGGTACAGCAGAAGCCAGCAGTGAGCATCCTTTAGGAGTGGCTGTCACTAAATACTGCAAAGAGGTACTTAGCCTTCCTATATCATCTAGGGCCTGAAGGCATATGTGAAAATGCAGCAATGTCATACAAAGTGAGCAGGTCCCAAAGGAAAAGGCCTGTCTAAGCAGTAACAGGCTGGGAAGCTGGGAGATTGCATGGTTGTGCATCTTGGACTGGGCATCACCAGACAGTGTATTCTAAGCTGTGCTTCTCTGGTAACAATGTAGAGTTCTGAAGGAAGATCTTGCTAAGTTTATCTTGAACTAATGAGAAAATAAGGAAAATGTGCAGGAGGAATACTTAAAATAACATCATGAAGCAAATGTATGTGATGACATTTCATATTGCCTGACTATAGTCACTTCTTTAGTCACTTACTCATTAGAATAAATTAGGCAAAAGGCTTTAAAGCTTGAATATTAAACTGTAATATTTGTGAGTTTCACAAATGAATTAATAGATTACTCAAGTCTTTTCAAATTTTGCATATCCTCAGAGATCATTTATATTTGTCATGTATTCCTCAAGCCTCAGGAAGAATTAAAACACAATACAGTGAAAATAAGGAGCCTGTGTAAATAAACATTTTATGTCTGCTAAGAAAAATCATTAACTGATTTAGGGAAAAAATAATTTAAAAAAAATATCAAATTTGCTAGGTCTTTCAGTGATAAAATTCAGAAGTAAAACATAAACTCAGAAGGAAAAAGAGAATATAAGCAACAAACCAGTTGTCCTTCTTGTATTTTACATTTTTATTTAAAATTTGTTTTGGTACCCTGACAGTTCTGTAGTCATCCCATGCAGCAGTTATTACTGGATCATGGCTTATATGAATTGTAATGCTACACTGTTTGCTGATGTTCTTACCACCTGCCTTATCATCCCTGTGTTTTAAAATCACTGAAAGGTACATATAATTCCAACTTTAAGAGGCAACCCAGAATAATTTGTTTATAAATTAATATTTTCTCCATTCTTTTTCTAACTCATAGGGTCTTGGAAGTACTCACTGGCTTCTCTCCTTAACTCAGCAGGAAAACCCAGTTTCCCTAACATCCAGATAGATCCCTCCAGGAATTAGATACAGTTTTTCACTCTACTCTTACATTTATACAAAAATTCTGACCCATACAGCCAGTTGTCTGGTTAATTAGAAGTTGCATCCTTTAGAAGCTGAATGGCTTGATGCTGAAATATTTCTCTTTCATTCCTAGTCTTGCCTGAAGTAATGAACCTCCAGTTTCATTTTTTCATCCTTGAATTATCAGAAAAGGGTGTTCCTTATGGTTTGCTGGTGCTAGGGCTGAGACCTGGCTGTGATCTGTGTGGCTGCCCCTTTCTAGAAATCTAAGACGCAGCACACCCAGAGCATCCTTATTTTTAGTTCTGTGCTGCTGATACTCCAGGCTAGTTTTCTGTTGGTCAGTCATTGTCAAGAGGAAGAATGAGGCCTCTTTTTGGCAAGAGTTATCTCATATTTGTACCCCATGTGGGCAGCACAGATTGATGATGGCCTCTGGTTACATCTTCAGGAGCTTGGTACTGAGAGCCTGGGATACTGCACCAACTTCCAGGCAGTCCCAGGCTGTGGTATCAGTTGCAAGGTCGGAGGAGTTGAGGCCATCCTTGGCACAGCTGAAGAAGGTCCCAATAAGCTGAATGCTAACAGGAGTGGGGACAGCAGTGCTGCTCTGGGAAATAATGCAGTGATCACACTCTTGGAATCTCAAGGTAAGTGATTATCTGCCTCTGTGATGCCCCTGTGCCAGCTGCAATGTGAGGGAGAGTGAATCAGTAGCACCAAACACCTACCAGACTATGTACAAGAGAAAGGTGGATATGGGGCAGAAGAAGGCAAAGAACAGGAGGGACAAAAATGTGCCTTAACAAAAAATTGAAGGCCTCTCTATAACTCTTGATCTCTCTCTGCAATTCAGAAACTTAAATGAGAATTAGGCATACTGATGGGTACTTGAAAATTCAATAAAAAATAGGGCATATCAAGCAATGTTCCTTTTGGACATAAGAATGGTCCAGCAAACAGCAAAGTTTGCCATTAGCATTATCTTCCTATCTAGAGCAGTTACCTTTAACATATATTATTTTACTGCAACTTTTTATATCCTCCCCTTTAGTTCCATATTTACTTGGACCTTTTGTTTCCTGTTCATATACCTCTCAAGGCACTTAATTATAAAAAAAAAAACAAAACCAAAACCAAAACCCAAACCCAAACCTATTCAGCAGATGAAAAATGAAGTATGCTATATCTTATTTTAGTGCTTGATATTTTTGATTAGATCAATACATTCAGGCTTGCTTCTCTGGAAGCCACTTTGCTATTTTGTAGTGTAGGAGAGAAAGAAAAGGTATTTAAAGCTTTCCTGAAGGAGCTCATCAGTTCTCTTAAGGAGGCTGTGGTGCTCTTGACCTTTTTGAGAAAACTATTAGAAGAATTAAATAGAATGAGGACTTCAATCATCAGAACTGTGCCATTTGTGAATGGTGCTAATGTAATATTTTCTCACCTGCTTATATGGTTCTTGTGAAGTTGGACTGAATTAATAATGAGGTGCATTGTTTGTTAGAACTACACTCCTTTCTTCTTGTCAGAAATAGCCTTTATATTTGAAAGTCATTAGTTGTGAGAACAAAGCAGGATGACATTTACTAAATGCGCCTACTGTGCTTATTCAGGGAAACAATGCCAGCTGACAAGGGCAAACATGAGCAAGTACTTCCATTAAGTCCATGACGCAGTTCTGTGTGTAAACAGGCACAGACTGAGTCTTGAAAGAGAAAATTTGTATGAGGCTCTCTTCAGGCAGTGCCTCCACCTAACTTGTCTTCCTCAAACATCTCCGCCTGTGTACACTGCTTTTGAGATGCTCATTTTTCTTTTTGTCTTTTTCTTTCTTTTGCACAAAGGTCCATCAGCTTCTCAGAAATACTCAGTGTTGATCGGAAATCGTGAGTGGATGCGACGCAATGGCTTGAATATTACAAATGATGTAAATGATGCTATGACAAGCCATGAAATGAAAGGACAGACTGCCATACTAGTGGCTATAGATGGTAACTGCTCTTGATTAGAGTGACTTAACAAATATGAGTCAGTCCTACTGTGGAACAGATGAAAACAATCTGAAGTGGTTGATCACTGGCTTAGTGTCAAAAAAAGCTACAAATTTTTTAGTGCAGAACTGCTTGTGAACTGTGAAGTATCAAGGTGTTCTTAAAGGAATCTTTTACCACAGAACAGTGTTTATAAGATTTTGTTCTGTAGTTTTTAATTTAAGAAATAATTTCTGAACCCCCTGTTGTCTAGGATCATTGTTCAAACAAGCGGTGCCGATACTGTGCCATCTCCAATCCTTAATTTACATCAATTAAGGATCATGGTGCCATGTCCAATCCTTAATTTACATCAGTTAAGGATCACGGACCAAACTATCACATCACTGGTTTCAAAACATGCAGTGAATAAACATGGTGATTCATTAGATCACTCAAGTATAACAGATTAGACTAAATAAGTTTTGCTTGTGGGATTCTGTTCTGTGCAATGCAGAAAGAGATCACAGACAATACCTTGATACAAGAAATTATTGCAGTGGTGATAGATTGCCAGCACACCTGTGATCTTGAAATGAGGCCAATGATTCATTTACTGTACAAATGTTCTTAGTGCTCCCAAAGAGCAATTTTGAAAGGCATTTGCTTGTGAAGGAAGTGTGAATGCATCTTTGAGCCAATGTACCGGAAGGCAGATGCAAGACTTCTGAATGAAAGTAATTAATTCTAGCAGAGATCCAAACCTGAAAGTCTAGGGGGACATAAAACCAGAGTCTATACGCTTCTTCTTGGAGGAGTGGCTTCAACATCTTACCTGGGCACAAACACCAACACTTTCTCTGACCCACTGTCACACACCTATATCATACCATAAAACATAAAAGTCAGGCATGTTTAAAAGCTACTCTCCTCCTTATCTTCCTCATCCCTAAATATCAAAGGTGTTTTTGTTTGATCTGAAACAGGCAAATGATGAAAAGAAGAGAGCATAAGTGAGAAAGCTGCAGGTATGAGTGTTAATATTGCTCAGAATGTGTTGTTTCACAAGCTGCCACAGTGCGATGGAGGGGGAGCTCTGTTCTCTTGCTGCCACTTTGCCTGCCATAGCTCTCTTTGACAGAGGATGTTTTTATTTGTGCAGGTGTGTTGTGTGGAATGATCGCAATAGCAGATACTGTGAAGCAGGAGGCAGCCCTTGCTGTGCACACACTGCAGAGCATGGGAATAGATGTGGCGCTCATAACAGGGGACAACAGGAAAACTGCAAAAGCCATCGCTACTCAGGTATCTGCTTCTTGTGTTTCAAAAAGATACATGATGATGTTCTAAAACTCCTGTTTGGTGAATTTGAAGCTGAAGCTTCAGTTTCCCTGGAACTGCAGCTTCCCTGGATACATTAAATGAAGACTAATTTTTCTTGGACTGGAATGAATCAGGTCAAGTCTTATGGCATAGTAGAGGCTAGTGGCTGCATTAAGATCCCACTGAAGACATGCAGTCAGTACTTCCCCAGAATAATGGAGTTTCTTGCAGTAATTGCTGCTGAACTGAAGCCTCCTGTTTCCCTTCGCTGAAAGGCAGACCTGTTTGGTTAGTGATGAAGGAAAGTTCCTTGAAGGTCCAGTCCTGGTCACAGTGAGGGAATCCACAGTGTGGATTTGTCACTATCTTAAAGGGTAACATAATATAGCTAATTGTTGTCAAGAAGCATAGCAGTCTAAAGGAGATTTGGGTCATGAGGATTTCCCCCATCTCAAACTATAAATGAAAAGTCAGATTCTCACTCTACCTTGCTATGTTTCCACTCTTTCAATCTTCATTTCCTTCTTTCCCTTTGCAAAGGTCTACTTCTAATCTTACCATGTGCCACTTTGCTTTCCTCAGGTATCCCACCACACAGCTGACTCAGCCAGCACTGTGGTATGCACGTTCTTCTGTGCTGTGAGGTCTGTTTTGTTTCTCTGTGTGATGCTTTAATGCTACTCCTACTGGGTTTCACACTTTTGCTTTTGTGTTCAGTTATGGTAAAGTGCTTTCCCACCCAACTTTTCCTTTGTCAAGGGAGAAAAGTCTTTCAGAAACAGGCTTGAATTTATGGTTCCAGGAACACAGATGAATGTTTTAAAGAAGCTAGTTTGTGTCAACCTACATTTTCATTGAATTTTTGGAACATACTTTCCAATGGAAAGAAATGGTAAGCAGTTTTAAAAATGTTATAAAGTGTTACTTTTTAAAAGGTTAAAAGGGAGCCTCTTATGTGGTGAAAAGCTGTTTCTATTTGGTGAGGCAGCCAAACAAAGGGCATTATCCCAGCACTATTTAATACTCTTCTCTGTTTTCCAGCTACAACACTAGAGCCATTGCTAGCCACTCCACATAAGTTATGATGTGTAGAAGCATTTAGCCAGCCATCTGCTTTATTTTTATAACCTCCCTGAGACCTGCACATACTTGTTGTCTCTGTGTTTCCCCTGCTGTAATTGCTTGATCATACATGGTTCATGTGTTGCATTATCTGCTTGAAAGCTTTGCAGAGGGATCTGGACATGCTGGATTGGTGGGCTGAGACCAGTTGTATGAGGTTCAAAAAGGTGAAGTGCCAGGTCCTGCACTTGGGTCACAATAACCCCTGCAGCACTACAGGCTGGGGGCAGAGTGACTGAAAGGCTGCCCAGCAGAACAGGACGTTTTCTGTGTAGCTTGCAAGTGTTGCTTTCACTGGAATCAGTTTGGTTGATATTCCTGTTTGCCCTTCACCTGGAACAGCAAGTGGCTCTTCCTTCCAGCAGGAAGCATGTCAACAATGGAATGTCTCTTTGTACGTAGGTTGGGATCAAAAAAGTCTTTGCGGAGGTTCTTCCTTCTCACAAGGTTGCAAAGGTCCAGGAACTCCAAAATGGAAAGAAGAAGGTTGCAATGGTTGGTGATGGAGTCAACGATTCCCCTGCACTAGCCAAAGCTGATGTTGGAATTGCAATTGGAACAGGCACTGATGTTGCCATTGAAGCTGCAGATGTTGTTCTTATCCGAGTGAGCACTACAGTTTTGGCCTGTCCTCTTTTATCACTGACACTCTTCATTTTGGTTTAGTTTTCTGAAGACTGCATGTGAAAAACTTTCAGTAATCTTCTGTCTTCCAGAATGATTTGCTGGATGTAGTTGCCAGTATTCACTTATCCAAGAGAACAGTTCGAAGAATACGAATAAATCTGATCCTTGCCTTAATTTATAATATGCTCGGAATACCCATAGCAGCAGGTATGTGGCTGCCAAAGCTCAGCTTGTCAAAGACAGCAGTGCAGTTGATCTCTGTGGTGCCTCTTGTGGCATTGATTCCTTGCTCAAGGAACCAAAGACAGGTTCCTAGATTATTTAAAACTTGGTGGAAGAAGGGCAAAATAAATACTTTTTTTTTCTTTGCTTGCCTCTTAGGAATAAATACTTCTAGATGAAATTAAAACTATGCTCTTACTTCATGTAGCAGTACTTGAGGATTAGTTTCAGTATACTCAAACCCAGCACTAATCAGATCTACCATCCTACTTTTGGGTGCTCCCTCTTATGTGACCTGAATCACACATTTTCTCTCCTACTGCTTGCATTCATTATGCTTCTGTCAGATATTTTCTCATGCTCTGAATTCCTACTTAAAACTTACTTCAAGTATTCTTTGTTTTGTTTATGAGTAACTTCTCCCTCCTTTTCCCGTACTATTGCCTTGTCTTTCTATTGCTTTTGCTGTGTTTCATATATGCAGAATATCTGGAAGGGGCAAGTATTCTCACCCTGTGGCTGCAGTCTTGTACCTGTATTGGTGCAAAGGTCATCCCTTGCAGTGGAAGGGACATGTTTAGTAATAAGTGAGTAAATACAAATATTGATCCAGCTGTGTTTATGGATGTCTCAGCAGGTTGTGTTGCAGAACTACTGATCTGTTCTGTGATATGCAGGGCTGGAACTGCCCATGCTGGGATGAGCAGCTCTGGCTCATGTCCATATGTTCTTTTGCTAGGTGTGTTCATGCCTGTTGGCCTCGTGCTTCAGCCTTGGATGGGATCAGCTGCAATGGCAGCTTCTTCTGTTTCTGTCCTGCTGTCTTCCCTGCAGCTGAAATGGTAAGTTGTCTTGTGTTTATCAGCTGGGGAGCTGTGCCAGTACTGAGGCTGGGACTCAAGTGAGACACTACTTTGGGCTTTTTACATTTAAAAGTAGCTCAAAGTCCATTAGCTTGGGCTTGTTCTGTCTAATCTTTGGCTCCAAAAGAGACAGGTGTCACTATTATGAACTTACCTGGACTAAGACAATAGGCAGTATGCTTTAACTAGCAGCTAAAAGTGTCACTGGATATCACCTGGGCCCATGTGGTGGAGATCTAGTTCAAGTAAAGTAATGATCAGGAGTTTTTTTTTTTCTGTGAATATCAAATTAACAATTAGTTTGAAAGATAATTCTCCATAATGTAACAATAGATTTTTGGAAAAAAATATTTGTACCTGTTTGGTTTTTATTTTTGTCTATTTTAATTAGCCAGAGAGAAATGGGCAAGCAGTGTATTTCTTCTTTTGCACCATGATTCAGATAAGGCATCTTTCTTTATTCTTTTGGAAGCAAATCCATTTCTGAACTACAACAAAATTTTTCAAGTTCTATTCATTTTAATGTTACATTTTTGGGTGCCCTTTTTGGCAGTTACAGTGGACCTGTTCTTAACAGCATAGAAAGCAAACACCTTTCAAGAATAAGACCTTTTATGGTGTCTGAAATTGGTCCAAACCTTCACATATTTTTGCTGTAGCTTGGGTCTTCTGTGTGTTAACAGTATAATACAGTACAGTATAATATAAACTAATGTAGGAAATGTCTTAGTGCATCATGTTTCTAATCCTGCAAATGCTCAGTATGGATACAAATGACATACATACACATCTGTTTGCAGAATCAGCCCTACCACTATAGGATTTTCATCCTAAAAGGTTTCAGTGTATAGTTATCCAAAGGATGAGAAATTTCTATAAAGGGGTTCCTTAATTCTCCATTTCTTTTGGCCATATGTTGATTGCATTAAGTGTCAGACACCATTTTGCGTAGATATTGAGAACCTCCTAAAAAATATTTGGCTTCAGACTTACGGAAGCTGTATTACAGTATATACTTTAGGACAATAATCTTTCTTGAAGCTTCAGATCAGGTAAATAGAACTTCAGGTTCCAAAGAGCACAATGGTGCATATATATATGAAGAAGACCACACATACTTGCCATTGCTGGGATTTCACTTAGTATACATTGAATCAGAAAGTGATTTTTGTGTCATTGAGTCCATTCATCTGTAATTGTCTTCTATGAACCTTCTAATAATTCAGCAAACTCATAATTTTTATTAAAGAACCTCACTTTGAGAGTCCCTCTCTTTTACTATTGAAATGTCTTAATGCCGTGTGATGAGTACCCTTAGCTATTTAACACTGTGTCTGAAGTGCATGGAATCATAGAATCATCTGGGCTGGAAAAGACCTTTAAGGTCATCGAGTCCAACTGTTAACCTGGCACCACCAAGTCCACCACTAAACCATGACCCTAAATGCAAGAGTGCTCAATTAGTGGTATGTGGTCTTGAATGACTGAAAACTCAGATCAAAACATCTTGAAGAGTGTTTTGCATTTCTCCATTATCCTCCCTTATTCTTCTGTGGGTTTTTTTGGCTTGAGAGAATTGGCAGGCTTAAAATTAAAGTAGTAATAAAAGTTATTATTTTGTAACTGATTTTTGAGACCATTACACTCTTGACACCACACATTTTAAATTAATTGTTTGTGAGCTATTAGAAAAGAAAATTAATTTAAACATATGTAATTCATCTGTAATTATTTTTTTTCTATATAAACACTTTCAATACATTTAGGTTATCCAAAATTTCTGATTTGTTCTAGTGCCACATGCTTCTACATGTTGAATAGTTGTCAATATCTTTTCTCTTTCTCTTCTTAGTTACAAGAAGCCAGACACAGAAAGTTATGAAGCACAAGCTCAAGGCCGCATGAAGCCACTCACTCCTTCTCAAATCAGTGTTCACATTGGAATGGACGACAGGAGGAGGGATTCTTCCAAACCTCCTTGGGATCAGAGTAGCCAAGTGTCCCTCTCTTCCCTGGCTTCAGACAAGCTGCCGAGACACAATGGTTTCATTGAGGAGGAAAGGGGCAAGTGGTCATTGCTCATAAATGGAGCGGATGAAGAACAGTACATCTGAAACGTTGGACTCAGTACAGGGGGAAATGTTCCTCCTCTCCAGTTAAGGGAGGGACTGACTTATTTCATCAACAGCTTTGGTGCTGTGAGTGAAATATTCTTTCAGCTCATAAGACAGTTGCAACTCAGTTCAGTGTTGGGTTGTATGGATTGTGGATTTTTTTCAGGTCACCAGTTATTTATAGTTGCAGAAATAATCTGTGGCACTATGATGAACTGGCTTGTTTGTACACAGCATTTAGTGAAATAATGTAAAATTGTAATTTTCAGAGTCTAAAACTGTTTATCTATGACTCTTTGCTAAGAACCAAATTTCATATTTTTTACTCTTTCAAACTTTCCTACTTCAAGACCACATGAAGCAAAAGTATTTTCAGAGCTGCCAAATATCAATTTGTGTCTAAATGAAATTAGCAATGGCATAAGGAACTCTGTGTTCAGAAGTTGAATTTTTACACATAATTCTAACTAGTAATATCACTTTGAGAACACTTTGTATTTAGGATTCTTGGCACCTCCTGGGACCAAAAATGCTTTGTTGTTTCACCTGGTATAACTCTCTGAAAGGTCTTTCTCAAAGATTTTCACTTGCTTTGAGGTATTGCATCCTTTTGATGCACATTTCTACTGCTCTCTTTGATTTTCTCTTTTGCTCCATGTGAGCTCTTTTCCCCTTTTCTTGCACAAGAGATCTATGAGTTATCATTATGTTTACAGATATTCCTGTTTGGGACAAACTCCTTTAAGTCACCAGGAACTGTTCCATTCCTATTGAAGTCCATAAAGGTAGAACAGTTCCTGGTCACAGTTATCCAAGATACCTTGCTGGACCTTGGGGAGGTCCTTAAAGTTGGGCAGTTGTCAGTCTCATTCCTCTGACAGAGTGAAAAATTTATGCCAGTGTGAGCAAAGGTGATATTTACCTTTGTGTGGCTGAGCAGAACTAACACTTGTGTGACTCCAGCGTAGCTGAGCAGAGTGAGTTTATTGCATAACTTAACCCCAGCTTGCTGGTTGCTTAAAATGTTTAAATTATAAAGGTGGAAAAATGTCCTTAAGTGGGCTTCTATTTGCCACCATATGAATAAATGACAGGACCCGAACTAAGAAAATTTGTAATTTAAATTTGTATTTGTTTTAGTTACCCCCAGTGAAAAATCAAAGTGACGGACAACCTTTTTTTGCTTTAACATCTTTACCAAAGCTTGCAGTAACTTCATCGCTGTGGAAGTCAGATTTACCTTAACACTTTTTAGACTCAGGACAGTAGAAATCAACAGCTTTGGTGCACTGGTTCCAGTCCCAGAGTGCTGTGTTGTCCAGCTGTGGGACTCTGATGTAAGCAGTTTTATAGTCTAATCTAGAAACTGAAAGAAGGGGAAATACTTTGCTAAACAACATAAAATAGCTGCTTCTTTTCATTGACTGAAACATAAAGCTGTTTCTAACGTGGGTTCAAATCCTTCTCCTAATGTAGAAATGAAGAACAAGTCAGAGAGCAAAAGAATTGTTCTTAAAGCACTGGATGCGTGTTCCTATTTTCTCAGCACTCAAATATAATTATAAATCAGTTTTAAAACTCTATATAAGTACAGATTACTTTCACAGCACACACACCTTTCAAACATGCCATAGGTACATGTCCTTGTGGGAAAGAGGGTCTGAAGTTTTACTGTTTTGTGTTTTCTTACCAGTTCTTACAGTAAAGATACGGTTTGCTTTTTTTAAAAAAAAAAAAATCAAACAACTGTGTGTTTTTTCTCTTTTTATTGAAGGGTTCAGAATAAAAAGAGCATAAAAAGAGATTGTTGGATTGCAGGGTACATATGCACAGGGTTTTCTGATTGCTTTGTGATCTGTTTCAGGCAGGATATATAGGAGGGAAAAAGAGTGTTGTTTCATGTTGAGACAGGTGAGGTTGCACACACGTTAAAGGGTGAAAACAGGATTCAAAATCATCTTGGGAAATTGGACAGAACCAGAAAATTTTGCAAACAGAACAGAGAGGAATTAAAGGTCGATGCAGCAGAAAAAGGCCAGGTAGTTGTCTGGCATTCATTTTGTGACCCATTCTAACACCACATTGATGCTGCAAAATGAAGAGAAACATAGAGAGGTGTAACGACTGCATCACCAATATGACAAAAAAACCTCATTCTGTTCTGCTCTGGAGAGGCATCAGCTGAAATAGCAGGTCTAGTTTTATGTCATACTTGTCAGGAAAAAGTTCAGAGAAGAGCAGTGAGATTTAAAAGAAATCTAGAAAACGTGAGAACATAAGTATATGAGAATGGAAAATAGAAGAAGATTGAAGGAGTTTGAGTAGGTTTGCCTACTGAATGCCATAAAGAAGTACAGGTCTCAAGACACAGAGAACAAATTATTCCTTTCATCTTTTCAGTGTCTTTTGTGTTCATGGTGACTAGAACAAGAAAATAATAGGCTTATTGAACCAAAGAATATTTAGATTAGTCACTGATGAGGAACTGTGTCACAGGAAAGATTGTGGAGCACTGGAAGAGGTTGCAGATAGGGGTTCTTCAGATGCACACGGCAATCAGGCACATATTTGGTGATAATGTGTTAGCCAGAGGAGAATCCTGCCTTGGGGCAGGCAGCTGCCCTACACCAGCTCCTGACCTTCTCCCCAGATAGGCTTTCTCTTATTTCTGTGAAAGTAATATGAACCAAAAAACTATTGGACAGGAGGACTGACCACACTTTCTGCTCTCAAGAAGTGCTGAAGAACCAGAAGAAAGATTGACTTATTTTATACTTGAAATGAGTTGGAAAATGTTTGTTCATTATGTTTGCATAATGTCTTAGGCTTTAAATGGCTGTGAAACTTGCATAAATCACAGAATCATAGAATGGTTTGGGATGAAAGGAACCTTAGGATTCATCTAGTCCAACTCCCCTGCCTTGGGCAGGGGCATTGTCCTCTAGACTGGGTTGCTCAGAGTTCCTCTCCAACCTGTCTTTGAGCACTGCCAGGGATGGGGCATCTACAGCTTCTCTGGGCAACCTGTGCCAGTGCCTCACCACCCTCACAGTAAGGAATTTCTTCACAGCATTTAATGTAAACCTACCCTCTGTCAGTATAAAGCCATTGCCCCTTGTCTAATCACTACATGCCCTTGTCAAAAGTCCCTCTCCAGCTCTCTTGTAGCCCCATTTAGGCACTGGGAAGGTGCTCTAGGGTCTCCTTGGTGCCTTCTCTTCTCCAGACTGAAGACCCCCAACTCTCTCAGCCTGTGTTCATGGGAGCAGCTCTCCAGCCCTCTGAGCAGCTTTATGGCCCTCCTCTGCAGTTGTTCCAGCAGGTCCATATCCTTCTTATGTTGAGGGCCCCAGAGCTGGATGCAGCACTCCAGGTGAGGTCTCAGAGGGGAGCAGAATGGCAGAATTCCCTTTCTCCCTGCTGGCCATGCTGCAATGGATGAAGCCCAGGATACAACTGGCTTCCTGAGCTGTGAGCACACATCGCTGGGTCATGTTAAACTTCTCGCCAACCAACACCCCCAAGGCAAAAATGTCTGTGAGATAGTTAGAATAGTTATACATAGTCAAGAAATAGAATTATAAGTGATAGTCCTGACACTTGGGATCATGTGTTCTTGTTAAACTTGAGCTCCTGAAGCACATCCGTCTCACTGGAGGGGTGTATGAGGCAGAGCTCACTCAGAGTTTGCATTTCTGCATAATGTAATTACCAGCTGTCCTTGTCCCCACCAGGCCCACCTGCCTGCAGAGTGAGGTACTGGTCTGGGACTGCTGCCTGTGCTGTCCCTACAGCAAAAGAGCTGGGGGAAGGTGCCTGAGAGGGTGGACTCGTGGACTCCTCAGATTGGTGCCCAAGGTGCTCAGCAGTGTGCCACACTTTTCCTCTTTCCCAGGACTGAGTATTTTGATGGATTAGACAGTGCAGAACAACTTTTCAAATTCAGTTTTAATCTTAGGTTTCTTCATTGTGCATGCTCTCCCAGCATGACTCAGTTGCTGCCTATCTGATGGTAAGTGTTGATATATCTGATGATTTACAGAGGATATCCAGTTATTTTGCTCTGGGAAAAAATTGTCTTTTGTTGAAACTTTTAAATTATATTTTAATGAACACACAAGATATATAATGAATCAGATATTTGAGTTTCATGTTGTTTTTAGTGTAATAGCTCAGGAGTACTGTTGTCTGTTAAGTTTTCAACTATTTTTCTTCTCTGGTTATAGTTTTGCCATACAATTTTTTGGTGCCCTAAGTTCACAGGAAAGAAATTATTCCATTTCATTTCCTCCTCCTCCTTTCACCTTTTTTCAAGCAAATAAGCTCTCTGATTTCTATCCAAGCTGATTACAACCTTTCTCTGACTAAGTATTTGTTCAAGGATTGTATTTTCTCTAAATGAACTTGTGTGTGAAGAAAAAGAACGAGTAGGTGGTGAAATTATACAATGGTGTGCAGGGATGTGAAATCAGATAACACTGAAATGTTGGATTTAATTTCCTCTGCTAAGACGCCAACAGCAAGCATGCTGGTTTACAGTGGGAAATTATTTGAGAGTCACAACAAAAGAAGTGGTGAAGCGCAAAACATCCTGCTCACATGTGAGTCTCAGACAGACATAAGCACAGGAGGAGACAGACAAGGCTTTGCAGGCAAGTACAGCCCACCAACAGTCTCTCTGTGCAATGATCTGATTTTCATGACTGATTTACCTTCATGCTTAAAATGATGATTTCTGAAGTCTCCCCTGGTGCTGCAGGTGAAGGTGAAGGGATGTGGCAGCGGGAGGTGTGTGTTGTTTTCCCCCATTCAGCATGTGGGCATTCAGCACCCCAGGTGGAGGCATGTCCCCAGGGAGGTTTGTGCTGGTCAGCGCTGAGCAGTTCTGCGCTCTGGGGACGTCGGTGTAAGGTTTGAGTAGGGGGCTGTGCCACTCAGCAGCCAGCACCTCACCTCGTGGGGGACCACGAGATGTCACTGCAGGTCCAGTCCAAGCCACAGAAACCCCTTAATCTGCAAAGCATCTGAAGATCCAGTACATTCACTGCTGGTTACCTGCAAGGGAAAAACTGTAAAGGGATAGTTTAATTCATGTCTAAAATTTTGGTCTGGCAATATTATATAGCCCAGGAACAGATTTTAGGCTAGTGTCTGTCTGCCTTGAACTCTGAATTGGTACTTTGTATAATTTGATGCTTAAGCAAATCCCGGGTTGCACAGATGTGTCTGATGAAATTCCTTTCTTTTTCCTTTGACAAGCTGAGGTTCAAGGAGAAAATATGCACTGCAGGAAGTCAAAACAAGGTGCCTGCATCATCAGGACAAACTCGCACCTTGTGGTATGAGTTTAAATTCCCCAGGGTGCAAGACTGCTGGTTTGGTGGGGTTCTGTTTTAGGTAGACCTTAGGGGAAGTCACAGCAACCCTTGGCTTTCCTACAGGGCACCGCATCAGACTCTGCAACATCAACCACTGTGGGCTGAGCCAGTGTAACCCACGAGCAGGTTGCTAGCAGGTCACATTCTGACATTGCTCACCTCCACCACACCCAGCTCGCTCAGGCAACACTGCCAAAATTTTACTCACCAAGATGAATCAGCCCTTGCTCTGAAGCCTGCCCATGTGCTTCAGCCATGCAGGGAAGGGTGTGCAGTGCCAGGCTCTGAGAGGCTCTCCTGCATCCTCACAGAAAGGGGCCTCACTTCCAAGGGTTAATTTTATTTTAAGATACCTCTGCATTGCAGTTGCAAATCTGAGCGGCTGGGAGCAACCTGCTGAACGGGAAAGGGCTCATTAAATATGTACTGTCACTGATTTATAAGAGAGTGCAGAGACAATATAATTACAGTAATTATGTCAGAATCTTGCTGCAGAGTTGCCATTTGCGTTGGGAATTTTATCCTCTCGCTATGGCAGGAGGATTTAAAAGCCCCATACATCTGCCAATATATTTGTGCCACAACTAACTTACTCAGAAGCTTTTGTTTGATCACTCCCTTTACAGACCACGGAGCTTTTTAAGTGTATCATCATCTTAGGGATGGACAAGAGGTAGGCAAGGCTTTTGGGTTGCATGCTGCTTTCTTCAAGTTTGTGGGGGAGGCAAATTTGGGCTGAAAAGAGGGCCTGGCCAACATTACTCTGGCCAAGGCCATGTTATAAAGGGAAAGTTTAAAACAGTAGCTCTGGATATAAGAATAATATAAGAATAATAAGAAGCTGCTGGAAGGGTGGTTTGGGTGGAAGATGCCTGTACTCACCTGCTTCTGCTGGTGCAGGTACCCACAGGTGGGAAATGTGGGCTGAGAAAATCCATGTGTGTAAGGTGAGGTATAAGCTCTTCTCTGTACATGCTCCAGTACCTCAGTGTCCTTCCTGGAGTGAGGGGCCCAGAACTGAACACAGGGTTGAGGTCTGGCCTCACCAGTGCTGAGTGCAGGGACACAATCCCTGCTCTGATCCTGCTGGTCACACTATTCCTAATACAGGCCAGGATGCTGTTGGCCTTCTTGGCCACCTGGGCACACTGCTGGCTCATGTTCAGTGGCTGTTGACCAGCATCCCCAGGTCCTTTACTGCTGGGCCACTTTCCAGTCACTCTTCCTCCAGCCTGTAGCACTGAAAGGGGTTGTTGTGACCCAAGTGCAGGGTTGAGAGAAACTAGGACACAAAGGTTGATTTTATGGGATTTTATTGGGGGGTGGGGGGGAAGGGAAGGAAACGTGATTTTCAGGCCACCAGGGCACTTCGCTGGAGGATCTCAGAGAGTGGAAAGCCTCGATCATTCAGGGGGAAGCCAAGGTCTGACCAACACCCACCACAGCCTACAGATGGAGACATGATCACCCCAAAACCTGCAAGTCCAACGTAAGTTTCACACTTCACCTCTGCACTGAAAGAGATGTTACATCAGGACTCCTTTTCCCAAGGAAACCATTAACCAGTTATTAATAGTTACAGCAAAAACTTTACAAGTTAAATAGAAGGGAAGAAATGGGAATTTGGCAGAAAGTCCTTCCTTCTGATCACACTAAGCTGTAGGAAAATGTCTTCTTGCTTAAACAACAAGCAGGTTGGACAAATATAAGCAGAAAAATTGGTTTGCTCGCAAGATGTCTTTAAAGTAACAAGAAAAGCAACTTTGCTTGGAAAATTTGGTTCCAGGATCTTAGGCCAGAAAGGGCAGGGGATGCAGGCTGAGCTCAAAGCAGCCTCACTATTTTCTTCCTTTAAAAAATGTTGAATTCTGTGGAAAGCACACCACTGATTTGATAATGTGGCCATTGCTGTTGCTAATGTTGTTAAATAATTCCCTGTGCAGTTATTAACCGTAAGCCCTGAGATAAAGTTGCTTTACAGCAATAAAACATCAAGCCACTTCCACAAGGAAAGCTTTGATTGCATCTTATACAAAGCTGAGCTAAGGCACAGGTGAAGTGACCTAAGCAGTGTCTGACCCCAGCAGAACAAGGGTGTTTTGCATTTCAGTTCTCTCTGCATCATTATCTTGCTTTGTTCTCCTGATTGCCTGACTTGTTTGTAAAAAAACTCAAAAGCCACCAATAAAATAAAAACTGAATTTGATAAAATGAACTTCTAGCTCCATAATAACAAATAAACAAAAATATAACTTGCCAGCAGTCAGGTTATTGGTCTCTGATTCAGATATGTATGACTGTTTTCCCAGCATCTTCACCCTCCTCATTCTCAACAGCTCTTCCATAATTGTCAGGATCCTGTGATGAGTCAGAAAAGAGATCTGTTGGAAACCCCTGTAACAAGAGACCTGAAGAGTAATGAAAAGAGCAGATTTAGTGTTCTGCCAAGGTGTGTAGTTGTACATCGTGTTTCTCCATCTGCATGATGGCAGCACTTCCTCTGCCTGCTCCCTTTCTGCTTACTTCTTTATCAATCAAATTACACATTTAGGAGTGGCAGAGGCTGTGATGAGGTTGACAGTACCTACACCAGCATTAACACACTCTCTGTTTGATTTACAGTGCTGCACACATGCACATCTGGTGCTGAGAATGGCCACAGCTTTTTTTGCAACGTGTACGCTGGCTTCAGCGAAAAAAAAAAAAAAAAAGAGCTTTTAACACACAAGAGCCAAAAAAGCCTGAGACAGAAATGGCTTTTTCTACATTTTCTTTGATCTGGTGAGTTGCTCAGACGGATGATGGGGCATGGAACAAGCCTAGACTCCAAAACTTTTGTCTACCACTCACCCTGCCCTCTGTTCCCTGGTAGCTCCTTGTAATCAAGCAGTTCTCCCAGCCTTAGTTTATTGCTGCTCTTGCAGGTAGTTGTAGTATCAAACCCATTAGACCGTCTCATTTATTTATCCTGTGACCAGGCATGACATCACAACTTAGAGCCCTGCATGCCCCTGTGTACTTACATCTCTTTTTCAACCCGCGCTTAAAAAATGTTAGGCAGTCCCTCTTGCACAGGTTTCATTCAGTTTTGTTTTTCTTTCCATCATATTTTCCACACTAAGCAAGCCGTTTCAGACATTTTTCAAAAACCCCATTTTTCATTAATTAATATTTTCAAATTCTGTTTTGGACTTTCCCACTGTATGGATGTCTTTAATCTTAGTATTAAAATACTAGTGCAGGATTTTAGTGATACTGTTTTCAGAATGAATGGAAAATTCAAGTGTGAAAAGTGGATGCAAAGGGCAGTATCTGTCTGGTTTTGTGAATACAATTATACTGCTCTTAAACTGCTGGTAAAGGTTTTCCATTGCCTCAGGAGTGGCCCAGCTCCCATTTCTCTCTGGCTTCATTAGCATTTGGCTGAATCCCAGTTACTTTTGAAAATAATTAATTGCTGAAAAGCTATCGTTTTTAGTGTTTTTCAGCCCCAACTCTATTTACCACAAAAGCAATTACCAGGGATCTTGGACATGGTTTTCCCACTTAGAAAGACTGGTTTGACTATAGGAAAAGCCAGGAATCAGAATTCCCATGGTCTCAGAAAGCTGGGAAGGCATTTCAGCCACAAAAGTCCATGTGGACATCCTGTCTTTCTGTCCACATCAGATATGCTGTTCCCATTGCTGGTCCTGTGCCAAGGATCACATGGCACCATGTTGGGAATATGCATTTCCTGTCACTGTATGGGAATGTGCTTTTTGTCCCTGCCTCCGGAAGCTGAGAACTGGAAAGAGGTCACCTTTTCTCCATGTCATTTCATTGTGAAGAAAGTTTTGATGTGAAAGAGCAATGTGCTAAGAGCACACAGTGGTGGGAGCAATTAGGTTCACAGAGCCATGGAATTGTTGAGGTTGAGAGGTACCTTTGGATGTCATCTGGGCCAACCTCCCATTCTCAAACAGGGCCACCTAGACCCAATTGCCCAGGACCATTTCCAGACAGCTTTTGAAAACTGGCAACCTATGTCAGTGCTTGGTGACCTCACAATGGCAGCTTCCAGATGTTTAGGGGAAAATTTCTGTGTTTCAATTTGCACCCATGGCCTCTGGTCCTCACACTGGGTACCAATGTGAAGAGCATGGCTGTGTCCTCTTTACACCCTCCCTTCAGGTGGGTGAATGCACATTTATGAGATCCCTCTGAGCCTTCTCTTCTTGTACTGGGGAGTCTAGGAATGGACCCAGCACTCCAGCAGTGGACTCACCAGAGCTGAGCAGAGAGGAAGGATCACCTCCCTCAGTTTGTTGGCAACACCTCTCCTAATGCAGCCCAGGACACCATTCACTTTCTTTGCCTTAAGTGCACATTGTTGGGTTATGATCAACTTGGTGTCCACCAGGACCCCCAGGTGCTTTTTTGCCAAACTGCTTCCCACATGGATAGCCCTCAGCATGGACTGGTGCCTCAGATTGTTCTCCAGGTGTGGGACTTTGCACTTCTTGTTGAACCTTATGGCATGTCTTCCAGCCCATTTCCCCCAGCCTGTTGCGTTCTCTCTGGATGCCAGAACAACCCTCTGGTGTATCATCCACCTCTGCCTGTTTGTCATCAGCAAACTTGCTGAGGGTGCACTCTGCCCCATCACCCAGGTTAACCCTTTGCAGAGAGAGTTCAGTGACGCAGACTTGGTGGTCTCAGGTCTTTCCAGCTCACACTCAGAGACACTGCTTCCTGAAATCTTGGAGATCCTGGAGCTTAGTTGTGATTCTCTGGATATTTTGTCAAACTCAGTTAATAATAATGAAAAAAAAAAGGACAGTGCTGATTACAGTTTAATAAGAGAGATCCTTTTCTCCAGCTCCTTGTAGGCTGTGGCTAATGTTTAAGAGCAACAAGAGGGTTATTTTGTCTCTCACTGCTGTTTTCTTCTAGCTGTTTCCAGAGAATGAGAGGACAGCCATACCATAGATGATCTCTACCACTGATTGCAGTTGTAATGCTGGACATTTAGAGGCATGATTACAACCGCAGCAGAGTTGCTCAGTGAGTTAAACTGGCTGGGTACATTTTCATTACAAACTTTAATTGATAAACGAGGAGGACAGAATTACTGATGGTATCTAACACAAGAAATATTGGCACCAAATAGGTTGTTTAGAACATATAATAAACCAGATGATGAGAATTTACTGGTGTCAGTGTCTGTTTCTTCCATGTGAACCCATAAATTTGGTTTGGTTTTGCTGAGAGTGGGAACACTTTTGCTGAGGCAGTAATAAACCCTAAGCTCCTACAAGACTATTAAAAGCTTGTCTGGCAGTGTAGCAGTGAGAAACTGGGACTGCTGCATACCCAGGCTGCCCAGGCAGGCCCTGGGGCAGCCACCAGCAGGCTGCTCCTAGGGCTTTCTTGTATTTCTTGTGTTCATTGTCCTTGTGCAGCCATGCTTTGTGCCAGCTCTGGGACTGGTGTGGACAGGTCAGAAAGCCATTTGGAGCAGGAACAGGAACATGAGGCTGCATGGATGCTCCCTTCTTCACCTGCTATGCCCTGGTTTTTCTTTTTGTGGATATACTTGGGAGCTGGTTGTGGTGCTGGTGTCCCTTGAAGAAATCATCCTTTAACATGGGAGAATTTTCACAGAAATGTGAACCTAAAAACTGTGCAGGACCTCTTTGATGGATTTGCAGGTACTAAAATGCTTCTAGTCCCTTGGAAATGACTGGCTGACAGGCACTCAGCACAAAACCCTGCAGAAGACCTTGGTTAAAGGGGAATTAATTGCCTCTAGTTTAAACATTTAAACATTTAGTGTTTGGGGCCACATACTCCAAACCCTGAAGACTTCGAAAGGGCTAGTATTTAAAACTAAATTTCTGGAAATTAGGGAATGCTGACCACTTAAAACGAGGAATACTGCTCATGGAAATGATTCTTTTCACGCCTCCTGAATTTTGTAGTAGTGGAGACTAGTAGCTTCAGCTGTGCCCCTCAGGATTTTACAGACCTTTTTCACCTGTGTCTCTGCTCACCTCTTTTTCAGGCCGAGCTGCCCACGGCCTGTCCCACATTTTCTGTTCCCTGGCTAGTTGCATTGACCACTCCTGCTCTGCCCACTCGTGACTCCTCCTTTGCCCTGGCTGGGGCTTTCCCTCCCTTCCTGGCCCCACTTTACATCCTTGCAATGGGTGAGTTGAAAGGAGGCAAGTGCTGCCCTCCAACTTTCTTCTGTGGCTCCTTGGCCCCAGCTCCCTGCAGGACTCGGCTCAGCCCTTCCAGACTCTTGTGGAAAAATAACATTATTTATTGAAAAATCCAGCACTGATCTCCTAGGAACTGTGACTCCAACTAAAATCTAATTTTCACATGTTTTCTTTTATAATTAAATGAAGGCAATTGGTTGCAATTATCCTAAGGACAGTATGTTTTCAGGGAGCCCAAGGGAGAAAACCAGCCCCATCCTAAGTATCTGAGAGTGAAATCATCCTGCAATCCCTGAGCAGCATGTCCCTGGTAGGGGGCATAGTAAAATGGGCAGTCATGAAAAATAGCTGCCATTCTAGCTGCCATCACAAAGTCTTTCATATGAAAAGCAAAAGGAAATGTCTGTGCAGCCTCAGAATTGCTCTGGACCTGAAATAAAAAGAGTCACTTGGCTTTTTTTCTTAACACTGGTCATTATATCCAGCTAGCTCAGGAAATCATCTTCATTCCTGCTGGAAAACATGTCAAAAAAATCATCAAGGCACCTTGAAACAACTACAAACGCCTACAAGAGTCTAAAAATACACAGCAGTGACAATGTGTGCAGCAGCAGTTATTGTCTCTGTGCTTGAGGCTGCAAACTGATAATTTCACATGCCAGCATTAAACTGAGGAGTCCAGCATCTGTGCCCAAAATACAAGTCGTTTTAGCAATGAAACTTTACATGTATTTGTCACTGTTATTTGCTGTTCAGTGGGAAACTGGCACATGATGAGGAGAGTTGTGCTGGCTGTAGCTGCCAACCACTTGGGTTTTCCTGGCCATGTCCTCTCTTTCCAGCCAGGCCCTCTACCTTCTTTATTTTGGTGCATTTTCTCTATTCCTCAAAGTGTCTAGTTGTAGGTTATACCATAGTCTGATGCTTGCCTCCAGGTAGGCTGACATGAGCCAGGAAATCGCAAGTGAGAGAGGAAAGATTGGGGCTGAGCAGGGCTGGGCTGCTGCAACACAGGATTCAGTGCAAGGGCTGAGATCTTAAAAGAACAATTAAGATCACATGGAGGACAACCCAAAAGGAGGAAAGTAAATTCCTTGCATGCTTTGTAGGGCCATTTAGGCCTGGGGACCTGAGACAGAGCACCACAAGCTGCTCCTTGCCTGCCCCAAACATCCCCAGCCAAGAATTTACATGAAATCCATAGTCCTTTCCACAGCTGGAGCTGCAGGTTAGTGTCTTTACTCACTCAGGATCAAGAAATCCATGTTCTGGAAAGCAGGGCTCTATAGAGGACTCCACAGGAAAGCCACGGACCATGGCTCTGGAGAGTGTTGGAGTCAGCTGTGACCCTTGGACTGACAAAAGAAAACTTCAGGTGTTGAAAAACAGATTCAGTCTTGTGGAAAAGTTGTATTTTGAATCAGTGGTAGTAAGTGGGCTGTTTAAATGGAAAATAAGGATATATCATAACTAATGGTGTAAACAGGAGACTAAGGAGATGGAACATACTCACCTGTGATTTAATGTAAGCTCACAATTGAAAAATATCTCCAACAGAGTGGATCAAAAGTAAAAAGAATTGCATTTTTATCTGTCTCAGAGATATGTATATCAGGAGCCATAAGAGACAGTGGTGTGGATTGGAATGGCCAGTTGTTACCAAACTTTTATAAAGTTACTATCTGTGAGTATTCTGAGTGCTCTTTGCAGGCTGGTGCCATGGACGCAGTGGAGATCTGCCACAAAATAATTTTTTAGCTTGAACCTCTCAGCCCTTCTTTGTGATCTGCTCCTTAAAATGGCAACAGCATCCTCTGCACATCTCTCCAGAGAACAACGGGATATGTGCACTGATGTGTGTCACCCTGTGAGACCTCGGAATGGAAAATACCATGAACCGTATCAGAATAAAATGCCTGGGGACAGGGGTTAGTGGTGAAAATGGCATTTTTAGGTTAATTGTTGGACTCAGTGATCTTAGAGGTCTCTTCCAACCTATGATTCTATATAAGTGTATGGTATAAGTACCATGCACGCAGAAAGTGCCCAGCTGTGCTGCTGCTGCTGCTGCTTTCCAGCAGGCTGGAGCAGAGCTGATGGTTCCCTGTGGGGGGATCCTTGCAGGCTTTGTTGTTTATGCCTTCATTAGAAGGAAGATCAGTTAACATAAATTTCCTCTCCCCATCCTTGGGAAGGGTTATCTGCCCTGTTAATCAGTTTCACCTCTACCAGCTCTCGTTTGCATCTGCTCTCAGGGAAGTGCTGCTCCTGAGTGAGCAGTGCAAAAGCTCAGGTCACAGATAATTTCTTCATCTCTTGATTTCACAGCACTAAAGCCTTCCCATCAGGCTGATGATTGGCTGGATTTTTAAATTAAACATTGCTGTTAATTGCATAAATGCAAATCTGAGTGCTATGGAGAAGAAAATACTGTGTATCTTGGATGTAAAGGCAATATAGGTCACTTCAAATGCAGATTTGGTGCACATATGGCAGGTATGAAGCAACTGAGAGATGTATGTCTCTTTCTTCAGTGGATTTGGTGTGTTTGGGCTGAATCTTGAAATTGCAATGGAGTATGCAGGGAGAACTGGTTTTCTTGTTGTTAAGTCAGCAGAGAGAGAGGATGTTCACAGTAGAGGCATTCACTGTGCTCCCAGAGAGACTTTGCCTTGGTTCACACTTTGTTCTTCCCTCCTGCAGTACAACAGCAAGCCACAATTCTTGAGGAACAGGACAGAAAATCCACACATGAACTGAAAATTTAACGTCAGGTAGAGCAACCAAATAACAGCTTTTCAACCCAATTTCCATTTAGGTGTTCTCAGGCTAGCTTAGCTAGTTCTGAGAGCTATCTCTGCAAAGGCAACATTCACATGAAGACTAATAACAGTAATTCTTCTGGAAAAGCTCCCACGCCAGAACACTCAGAAAGCTGTACTGCAAGATAGCAGAACCTTGAGGCTGTAACTCAAGTTAAAAATGTAGAGGCCGAGCAGTCATGTTGCCATTCACACCAAAAATTTACCATTCTAAACTAACTTTTCACGCTGTTCTTGAGGAGTGTGGTGAGGCACAGGATGCTGATGAAGGTGGTGATGGCAGGGAAGGTGTCCTGTCACTTGCTGAGGTTGCCTGTTTCCACAGCCTTAAAGCCGAAGTTTGGTAAACCCGTGGCTGCACAGCTCCTGCTCTTAGCCATTAACACAACACTTCTAATAGCAGGGGCAGTACAGGGAGGTGGCAGTGTTTTACCTGCAGTGCACCACTGACTGGTTCCTGGCCACTTTTTCTCTCCTGCTTTTTGTCTGTGCCTGTGTACACACACACAGTGGTGCACACACAGCAATCACAAAGAAGAGGACACTTTGCACCCCAGGGAAACTGGTTGCTTGCTTGGTGGTTCTGTGTCATGTATTGCAAACCTGAAGAACCAAGATACAACCTCTGCTTATCTGAACAACTCCAGGGCTGCCACGGTGGTTTTTTAAGATCCTGGGTGCAAATCTGTACTGTCTTTCTTTTTGACAAAAGCCCGCGTCCTCAAGGGGAGGTGTGCTTGTGCTCAAATTCACAACTTCTTCTCAGTGCTCCCCTTGCCTGCTTCTCATACCCCCTGTGAACTAGCAAGAGCAGAATCCCAGTTTTAATTGTGAATATGGATTTATATGGGATTTTGGATCCTCTGAGGGACTGTGTAGATTGAGTGAATCACTGGATCAGGACAAAACCCTTCCCAGATATTCCCCAGATATCAAGAATCTGAAATTCCCTCTCTCTCTCCAGGCCATGCTCTTAGTTCAATCAATAAAAAAAATATTTTAAAAAGTAGAAAAGAGGGGCGAAACAAAGAGAGAAAGGGAGAAATACAGAGATTTGCAGCATCATAGAATTGTTTTTAAAATACAGTTTCCTTGTGGTTCTTCTCCTCTTTAACCCACATTAGATGTTAATTTATGAAGGATTCAAGTATGGTTATTTTTTCTTATCTGGTATTTTCAGTCACAGTGATCTATCTTCTTTAATATCTGTGGGAACTCTCTGCTCTGACTTTCAGCAATTCAGTTAGATTTACTGGAAGAACAGCAGCATAATTTCTCTGTGGCTGGATGGTCTCCATACCTCCAGTTTTCCCAGGATTCACAGGACTGCCTTACAGGTATTTGACATTCCTCCTATGCAATGACTGACACATAGAGTCAATAATTTTAGCTAAATATACACATATATATACTGAATAAATTTAATTTTCTTCTGTCACTCTTACCATTCTGGTTTGTGACACAGCTAGACGTGTCTGTTGACTTAAATGACTTCTTGCCATTTTGCATGTTGTCTCTCCCACGGGTTAGCTCCACAGCTGTGTCAGGAATGCTTTATGATGACACTGCTGCATTTCAAAATTGCGCAGGTGAGCTCAGGAGCTATTTCTTTCTCTCATTCAAATATTTAAGCTGATTTGTCACGACTGACTCAATCTCTTTATTGCTTTGTGTGGGAGTTGTCATCCCTCTGTAAGATACTTGGGGCTTTGGGATGTTCAATGGTTTTAGAGTAGCAAAGCTGTGTCCATAATTTCTACTTTTGCTGTGGCCTGGAGCAGAAAATGTCCTGATGTGAATTGCTTGAGCAGAACCTTTGAAAGAAAAAACTACATTACATTAATGTAAATAAAATCCTAGAGGTAAAGTGATGGTTGTGAAACACCGGTGCTGGGAATTAAATAAGAAAAACAGTTTAGAGAAGTGTTTACACAGAGCACTACAGGTTCAGCTGCTTTTGAGGCACAAGTGGGCTTGGCAGCTTCTTTAGATCCTTCCACTCCAGGTGAGTTATTCTTTCAGTCCTCTTCAGCTCTTCAGACATCTACAATTTTTTTCTTGTCCCTCCAGCCAACTTGTGCCAAATCAGCAGATTTGCTCTTCCAATTGAGGTGTATTTTTTCACTTTGAATATCATATCTTGACAGCCTCCCTGCATGTTGCAGAGGTGATAAATGTAACTGCTTTTTTTCCTTTTTATTTTTTTATATATGGGAGTTATTTTATTTTTTTCCCTCTCATTACTTTACCACTCCAGAGAGTTAGCAGAGATCTCTTTCATGGCTGAAATTCATCCTCAGTCCAGAGCTGCTGGAGAGAGATCGGGTGCCCTCTAACTTCCCACTTCCAATACCCAGCCCTGGAAATACCCACTTTTGCATGCAGTCTCTCTCCAGCAATGCCACCCAAGCAAAGGCCACTCTGAATCAACCAGGTGGATACAATATTTTGGGGGGAGCTACCAGCATCCTAAAACCATGCAGGTTTATGCTTTTCTCTGGCTGAACTTCTGGCTCCTCCGTGCTGCACTGTGTAATGCCTGAAACTTCACACCAGTTGTCTTGTCACCAGCAGTGTCAGAGGAACACTGCTCACAGAATTGAAGTCACTAGCAGCTCTCCTAAGAGCATTTCATGTGCTTCAAGCTCTTTGCCAGAGAGAGCATACCTAATTTTAGTTCAAATGGATGTTAATTTGACATGTGCTTTTGAATAACTGAGATAAATTATTGGCTTTTTGACATTAGAATGTATTAAGTGACGCTTTTTGAATACAGTTATTTTTCTGAAAGGTTCTTTTTCTCTATAGCACCTAATAATAAAGCTCTAACATATTAGAGTCCTGAATTTGTAGGAAGTTGCACTGAATGGTCTAATAGGTCATTTTCATCTCTGCCTTACATGGCAATAATAGAATAATAATAACCAAGGTAGCAAAATATTCCTACCCTAGCTGAATCAACTGGCTTTTTTTATGGACTGGTTATTGATTGAACAATAAATATGCATGGATTTGACAGGAAAGACATAGTGCATAATTTAACTTGAGCAAAATGAAACAGGACAGGCAGCCCTTTTCTTCAGGAGATGACAAAGGACTGAGTTTGAGTGACAGCCCTGAGTGACAGCCTAAGAATGCCTGACAGTCACAGAAGTATCGGGTTCTTTAACAGCAATTGTGAAGGTTTCTTACGCTGTGTCCTTGAGTCTATTCAGTGCTAAAATCCTGTATAGAAGGAGAATGAGCTTCTAATGCTACCATTCCAGAGAAAAATTCAATACCTGGTTCTTTTCACTGCTGCTTTTGTCCCTCATGTTCCTTCTGGATCTACAGACGGTCAAATAGAGATTTGTCTCTAGAACAGCCTGTACAGCTCAACCTTTGAAAGCATAAAGCATCTGAGTGTGGTTTCTCAAGATGAAATAACAGCTCCAGTTGCTGTGCCAAAGCTTGGCAGAAGGCTCTGGTTCTGTACTCACATCACATAAAATCACAGTGGTTGCCCAGAGGGGTGGTAGCTGCCCCAACTCTGGTAATATTCAAGGTCAGGTTAGACGGGCATCTGCTCATTGCAGAGAGGTTGGACTAGGTGAACTTTAAAAGTTCCTTCCAGCCCAAACTAGTCTATGATTCTATGAAATATCGCTTAATACTGACCACATGTTGTGTTACATTTGTTGTGGACTTTCTGTCAGAGGCTCCTGTATCTGCACTGGCAATACGAGCTCAGGAGATGAATAATAATCCCTGTGTGCACCCTCTCCTGCTCGTACATACACACAAATATACATAAACTGATAAATTTGTTTCCTTCTTGCTGAGGGACTTGCTGCCAACTTTCCCTCCAGCTTGCATCTTTTCCCATGTACTGCTGATTTCTGTCATCCTTCGCACTTCTTCCCTGCCCTCTGCAGCAAGGTTGATGCCAAAACTTCTCTCAGACAGACACTTGATGAGAGAGGCTCACCTGAGAGGGTAAATGTTCCCATCATGTTCCCAAGAGCAGTGGGAAGTTAAATGTTCCACCAAACCTGGTGGAACAGCACAAGTCGCCTCATTAAGACTTAGGTGCTAACGGTGAGCCTTAAATATTGGGGATCTGACTGCTACCATTTGTCAGTGTCTTATTTAGCTGACATGTACTGCGCTGAGTCAGGTGAGCTGTTCTGAGTTCCAGGTGATTTCAGCCATCAAGTTCCCACCTTCTTCTAGCTTTACCCACCCACAAATGTCCTGTTGACAGGCCAGAAAAACAGAGGTGTACCCCATGCCTTAGGCTGCAGAATCTCGAAAGAATGAATAGTGCCCTGAAAACCTGAGTGCAACGGCTTTAAAAAAAAAAAATCACACTAAAACCCCTCCTCTGATTTATACCAAGGATGACAGATGTTATTTTAGAGAACTGGTTGAAATTCATCACTACTTAAATATTCACTTCAGTATGCATGGCTTTCCACGTTTCTGAACCTAGCAGAAAAATTAATGCTTTTTCCCCATGGAGATATCCTCTTTCAGGACCAAAGGCCTCCACTCAGATGGACATTTTATAATCCTTAAGGCTATTTCATATTCCTGAAGGGCCTCCTTATCTCCTCCAGGAGAGATGTTTTATCTGTCCACAGAGATTCTTTTTCTTCCCATAGAATGTTGTCCTGATCCAGCAGGGCCCTGTTTTTCCCCCAGAGGAGCTGATCTTTCCAGAAATTCTTATCCTGGGATTTCTCTAAGTCATTTCCCACCATGATTCCAGGTGCTGATGGTTGGGAGAAGGATGGACAAGCCTTTTGCAGTGCACTGCTCCTTGCATCCCAGATCAGCAGGTTCCCATCTGAGGGACAGACACCTCTGCCCTTTTCCCTGTGGTGCTCGAGGAACTCTTCCTTGGCAGTCTCCTGCCCCTTCACAGACTCCCCCAAAATATTTACAGCTTCCTAAATCACATGAAACTTGAACAACAAAAAGACCACAAAAATCTTATTTTCTGTTCACTATTCTACCTCATAATTCTACAGCTAGGATTCAGAGGGCTTAATTATTTATCCTGTTTCATTAGATTTATTATGACTTTTTGCACAGTGCCTCCAGCTCCACAGAGGGAGTAGGCTGCATTATAAATAAAAAACTTCTCTGTGCAGCAATTTCAGCCTGGTTTCTTTGCAAAAAAAAGGACTTGCTCCTGAAAGCATGGCAGAGGAACAGCAACCCAAGGCAGGGAGAAAAAAAAGAATAATTTCTTCTTCCTTCCTTATATATACCATTCCCTGCCCTTTCAGGGTTCAGCTGGAAAATTTCTTAGGAAAACAAATTTGATTGTCATGGAGGAAGCAGTCCAGGTGTCTAAACAGAAGCATCCAATGACATTTTTAACACTGAAACCCTCTGCAGATGGTCTGCATAAGACAACACATAGGAGACCCATGTCCTTTGGGAGCTGCAGGTGGAAGCTGAGGGAGATATCCCAACACATACTGGGCACAGGGCACCCAGGTGTATGAGTGAGTCCCACCTTTGAGTCTGCCTCTAATTCATGTGGCTGAAGTTTCCTTTGGATCAGAGAAAATCAGGAAATCATTTTGCTTTTATGAGGCTTCCATCACCTGAACATGCATAAAATTATAAAGATAAGGCTTTGAGAACCTTTTCTCACATGGTACAGTAAAAATATTGCCACTTGTTCTCTTACTGTGCTCCTGAGGCAGGCTTATAAAAATGTAGTGTAATAATATCAGAGTATATTTTTCAACTAAAACATCATTATTATCTCACAGAAAATTACTAAATTATATAATTTTGTTTCACAAGTCTGCAAACACTCTTTTGGTTGCTATCAAGATAATTTTCTGCAGACAAATCTAAGAGTGCAGAACTAATGGCTATCAAGTCTGATGCTAGTTTAGACCTGCTCTCTGACTAGAGAGAGGCCTTATGTGAACAGATGCAAAATAAATTTGAAAAAAATTATGCTTTTACTTGTTAAGACTCATTATTCCTCTCTGTTACCATCTCTTACCATCCAAAGCAATAAAGACCCAAAGAATTGTGTCATGCTGCTGGAAAACGTACCATTTTGAAAACTCCAGAACAGAGACACACAACACTTAGAGAAGTGCAGTCCTAATGGCAGCTGGGTCTTTGATACTCAGTGGTGACTGTGATCCTTTGTTCACCTACAGTGGCAGAATTTCACAAAGTTTGGAGCCATTGGTTTGAAGCCCAGTGATGCTGGGTGGAGCTGGAAGGAGTCACTGGGTTCCTGGCAGGCTATGAGCCATAATGAGTACTTTGCTCCATATTCATGCTGGTTGCTTCTTAGGCATAATATAAACCCATCTGTGGGTGTCATTACCCTCCTCACTAGCTCCCCTACTTTGGAAAACTGTCTGGAAGACACAGATATTGCTGAGAGGAAAGTTCTGTGGCAGGCTCTGCTCTAGCAGCACTAATCCACTGCTCCTCATGCTACATCTGAGAGTCTTAAGGCTCGTTTTAGTTGAAGAGGGCTTAGGGAAGTGCTGCCCAAGGAGATAGCATGATGGTAGATAGTATGGTGTTGCCATCTGGTGTGCTCAATGCATGGGACATGTTGCTTCCCTGTTTCCCCAAGGGAAGGGCTGGATGGCACTCGGAGCCCATCCAACATGCAAGTGAACGTGACTTAGTTTCAACATTGCCCCCACTTCTGAGTGGAGTCTGATTTCAGGCATGCTAAGGTTGTGGAATGGGAGCTGCAGCCCCCCAGCCGGGTCTGGTGTATCCCACGCAGCACAAGAACCCCTCCACACCTCCTGCTCGGACACATGTCCACCCTGGTTCTGTGCTGAGCCCGTGAGCACAGTGCCATCTGGTGAGACTGTCTGCAGCCCAAACGAGCCTTGCCTCTCACTCACAAACCCCACTGGATGGGGAAACCTGAGCCTGAGCCTAAATGCCAGCTCTGAGACATAATCTCATCAGGAGAAGCAACAATAGGCCTAGAATTTCACAGAAATGGCTCGTTTGCATGAGTTTTCTTGCTCAGGTATCAGCTAGAGGATGGATTTACTACAGCCCCAAGATGAGCTGGCTCCTAATCCAGCCTTTATCCACTGTAGCTAGATCTAAAACTGAATCCTTCGGAACATGGAGTCCGGGATATGAAGAGTCCTTGAACAGACACTGGATTCGGCATGCCATTGGATTTGTTACACTCTATCACTGCCTGCAGAACTGCTCCCACAGAGCTCTCCTTTGCAGAGGAAGGTCTTGGGGTCCCCAGGGAATCCTCTCTGGCTCTTGCTCAAATAGAAACTGGCATGGAGGGAAATATCTTCTCTACAAAGTGTTTAGGGGCTGCTCCACATGCTCTCTTATTGAGGCATGAGATGTTCTGTGCATGACAACACTTGGCTGTGAGAACTCATGGTCCTGGCTGCCACCAAAAGATCCTTCTCACAAGCACTCCATGAACACAAACTCCCGCCTTGGGAGCTGCAGACTGACACCAGCCTTGTGGTCACGCAATGATGATCAGGAATCATTGGGGTAATTTCTAGTTTATGGGACTTGGAGTGGCTGCATAAAGCAGAATTTCACCTTTCAAAGTAGAGATTTTAATGCATTACCTAAATATATACACGTCCAGGTGCATAGAAGGGAGAATCATTTCTCTCTTGTATTAGGGACAGCACACCTCTCCTCCCACCCCCAACACAGCCCTACAGAAGAAAGAAACACAAACTTAACCAACTCCTGTCTTTTCTGCCTGCACAGATCACAGGGATGACTTTGGAATCCATACTGCAGATAACTAAATGAGGCTGTCAGCAATATGGGCATCTACACACACTGCAGGTGTCCAGCCCCACATCACAGTGCAGACAGAGCCAGAGCAGTAACCATTCAGGTAAATACAAATACTGGTTTCTGGAACTGCTCGAGGTGCCCTCACTTACCCCTCTTTTCAAGGCTAGCAAGACAAGACCTACATCCTTCTATTTGGGACAGGTGAGATGCACTTAGGGAACCACATCAGATCATGCCTCTCTGCAGACCCTAATGGGAATTCCTGGGTAGATACCTCCATTTGACTCTCAGTTGATCCATTAGTGAGAATGAACAAAATCCTGTTTCTCAGCTCGACTGCACAGCAAGACTTTTTTTCCTCTCTTTCTTTCCCAGAAATCACATATTCAGGCAACTGCAATGAAGACTCCTCGCTCCACACATGTGGATGCTGCACTGAACTCTATCCTAGCTCATTTGTGGTCACTCGCTGTTCTGTGGTATTCCTGCTTTTTCTCCTTATCATTCACCATAATTAGTCTACAGTAACTACATTGTTCTGTTTTCCACAAGTTAAGGCTGCAAGCAGGGATTGTGCTCCTCCCTTTTGGAGGGTTAGAATTTTCAGTTCTGTTGAACAGATATGGTGTTAATTATGGTTCACTATGCTCCAGCTGAGGAGGACAAATGCACTGAAAGGTGTCAAAAGGCATATTTCATGAGTGACAAAATGAAATTTAAAAAAAATGAAAATGCAAAATGTTATCTTCTGTTGTCAATGGAACAGCACTTTTTATTATGTCTGTATGCAATGGGAATATTAAGTCTGATACGCGGAAGTGCAAATTAAACTGCTGATTTAGATTTTCGTATTTCAAGAATAGTAACTTTATAGGCTTTTTTTTCATTCCATGTAAAACCTCTGTGAGTTATAAGCCTTTTTTGTCAGCTATATCTTATAACTGAGATGTTTATATAACTGCTGTTATATTAAAGGAGGCATTTTGCTGCTAGGAGAGTTCAGCATTTTATTCAGCTGTGGTAACTTTCCCTTATACTCTAGCACGAAGCACGATTAAGACAGAAATATTCAGTAGCTTTATTATGCCCTTGTGTGAGCAGCTTATCTTTTTATCCCCCACTTCATTTTTCAGGGATTCCCAAAGGGTCTTGCAAACTCTACACATTTGTCTAGCACACTCTGTAGTAACATAAACAAAGAATATATGGACTTCAGTAGGGGCTTTGGCTTTTATATTTTTAGTAATTCCACTTTCCCTTACTGCAAGTTTCAAGAGTACTGGAATTTCCCAGTTGATATTCTGGGCTTGGGGGTAAATTTTGCTCACATTAATTTGGGCTATTTGTTACTTTGGTGGATAAGCAGGGGAAAAGAGGACTTGAAAATTTAAAGAAGTTTATTTATTATTTAAAGGAACATTTTCTGTACACAGAACAACACACAGGTTCACTTCCTGAACTAGCATTGGGAGAATCTCTGATGAATGCCGTTCAATAAAAATGAAATAAACATTTGTTGTTGTTGTTGTTGTTGTTGTTGTTGTTGTTGTTGTTGTTGTTGTTGTTGTTGTTTTGGGGTTTTTTTTCTATAGGAAACCAGCAACCATTCCTAAGGAAGTAAGTCCACTAGTAACTTTTCAAACACTGGAGCTTTGGTTTAGCCTGGCTTTCTATAGACACACACCATGTGCCTTCGTTGCAATGGGTTCTGCTCTCTGGTTGTTCCCTCTAATATCTTGCAAATCTATTTGCCAATTTTGATTTAATTGGATAGAGTAATTGAAGATTTAGTGATACAAGCAAATGAGGTGAGGACATCTGGTTCATTACCATGCCTTGGATAGATAATGGCTATGGACCCAGGGAACATCTATTGTTACTTTCCCAGGACTATGCTCTGGCATCCGGAGGTTCTCAGGTATTCCAAGCCACAGCTGCTTCCTTTGTGTCTTGTAATCTTTCCTACAAAACCATGGCAAATCTTGCCCTATTCTGCTTGCGTGACAAATATTTAAAGTAGGAAAAGAGACCCTCTGAATAACCTGACTGAGTGAAAGCTGCAACATGAGCAGTTATCCCTTACTAGACTTCATTAAAGTTACTTTCCATGGACATTATCCAGCACACTTTGTCTTTTGTCTCTCTATTCCTTAGGCCTTGATTACATTGTGAAAAATTATCCTGAGTAAAGGAAAGTGTGAAGCAGACAGTCTGATATTTTCTCATTTCTTGCCTTACTTCTTGGGCATTGCCAAGTAAATTGCAATGGAGACTAGCACATAAACATCCCTTTCCCAAGACAGTCTTGTGGGAAGAAGCCAAGGAACTGAAACATCCACAGCAGCAGGTTTCAACTGGCATTGTAATTAATAGTGACAGCCACACAAAACATTTTCTCAGTGAAGTAGATCAGAGGAAAGTGCCTGGTTTGATCTTATGTGTGTCGGCAGGTAGAAGCATTTCACAGCTTCTGCCCAGCACCAAGCTCTGCAGCTTCCAGACTGTCCCAGGGGATGGAGATGGTCACCTTGTGGGTCTCAGAGCTCAGGGGACTTCAGGCTGGGCACACAGTGACTCATTGCATCAACAGCACTTCTAGTCGCAGGATCTTCCTAAACTGCCTTTAAGTTTTCCTTCAAAAACACCAGAATCAAGCAATTTAATGGTACTACTAAATGTCACTGTCCACATTGGCTATACTTGCCACAGGACCTCTTGATCCCTGCTATTTTTTTTGCTATGATCTTCGTGTGACGATTGGATGTTATAATTTCCAGGATCCTCACAGGCAATCATTAAAATACTGGCAAGTTGGTATTGATGATTGGTTTCCACTGCACAAGCAGAGTATTTCTCAGCAGATAAGTACACATTTTCTGCCTTGAACAGTGAAAGAAATGAACACTGAATTTCTTTCCCACTGGCTGTTTATATTTCAACACACAAGGATAACTTACACAAGAAAATATAACATTCATGATTGCAGCAAGCATTTATGAAAACAGTCAGGTTCTTCCAACTTGAAAAGAAAAAAATATGTAGGAGATGGGGACATTTCTATGTTGATTTTGACTTCTGAGTCATCAAGCTAGGAGAAGGCCCTGTGGCAAAAGTGCTCACCCTACACAGAGTGTGAAAATAAGCTAAACATGAACACATGAACACAAAGTGGAAAGGAGTGAGCATCTCTACATGGCCCTTTCCCTCTCCATGCTAACCATTATGGACCCAGGAAAATTCATGGTGAGGTGCAACCCCTTCCAAAAAGGCACCTGGAGAAAAGCCCCCAAATGTGTATTATGTGGGGATGTAAAACACCCTCCTGGTCTAAGTGGGGGCTGTGTTTGAGGAGAGCATGCTCTGGTTTGTGCCTTCAGTGGTAGCATTACGGAGCCCCTTTGCTCACCTCAGCAGTCACAAGGAGAGCAGCACACAAGCTGGAATGCCCTGGGTTAGAATGTGTGACCCTGTGGCATCACCTCAGCAGACACAGGCAACTCACACTTGCCTCAGGGTTTTGTGGAGGGTGAGAAAAAGCACCCCAAAAGCGGGCAGTGATATCAGACATAAATGAAATCCTTGCTGATGTCTAATGCCAGGCACTGGCCTGGGAATAACCACTGGAAAAACAGCTTTCTCTGCTGGAAGAAGAAACTTTATTACACTGAAGGAAAGAAGAACTAGGAGCACAGAAAGCCCAGCTGTCCAATTTGGCCTCTTGGATTGTGTGTCTCAGTCTCTTCCTGCTGTGCCTTTTCCAGAACCAGTGGAAAGCACCAGAGTCTTCCAGAAGTGTCTCCCTGCTCCCTTCATTGCCTATACAGAGTGCATGGCTTCCTTGTCTAAGTACTCAGATAAACCCCTGCTTCAGTGCCATGGATAAAGGCCACAGTCTCACCTTCTGCTTCACTGCCAAACTTCCTCCACCAAAGTTTTCACTCTGCAAGGCTACGGAAATCAGGCAGTCACACCACCACGAGGTCAGGGCTTTTTCCAGCATATTGGACCTTGCTGCAGGGAAAAGCACAGAGAGTGTAAGAACCAGCATGTGGCTGTGTTTGTGCACGTGCTGGCCCAGCAGCATGCAAAGTAACCCATCAAACACCATCATTTTCTTGACCTCGGCTGACCCAGTGTGGACCCATTTCCTTAATGCAGAACGTGTAGCAGTGGAAGTTATACTAGTGAGTTATACTAGCTATACTATAACTATACTAGTTATAATAGTGCACTTTACTAGTGCAAACCTGGCAGCTGAAGGCAGAAGTGTTCCTTCAGAGCTGGAGCAGGCACTTTGTCAGCTCCCTGCCAATGACTAATGCACGAGATAACCTTTTCTTTCTTGCAGGGCCTTCCTGAATGGACTCAAAACACACATCAATCCTTATTAATGCTGTCACTCCTCCTGCAGAGGTGCTCTCCCTCAAACCCACTTTTCCTTGTGCAGAAACAAGGGCTCTCCAGCAGATTATCCATATCTATAATTACGCCTGAGATGCCAGATGCCAGGTCACCTGCTGATGGGAAGGCGACCTAGCAGGTAGCCACCTAACAAATAGACCTCTGCCAGCGTGACACAAGACATAACCGAGCCAACAGCTGAGGTGATACATCTGGCAGCTTGCAAAGAATACTTACCACTCTACTGAATAAATAATTTTCCCCCACTCTAATATAAAAGAAATCTGTTGTTGTTGTTGTGGGGGTTTTGTGTGTGGGGGGGGTTGTTTTTTATTTTTTTTTTCCTCCTGTACAGTCACAGTTGTGTGGGGTCCTTTGCTTCCCCCTGCTGTCACCCTGAAACGGCACAGGGTGGGCTGTGGCTCCAGCCAGCCGTGGGAGTGGGGAAACTAATGAGGATGGGCTCTGCCGGCAGGCGCTCCCGCATCCCACAGCTCCCACGGTGCTGCCGTCGAGAGCCGTGAGAGCGGGAGGCCAGCAGGAATAAAAAGCACCGAGTCCCCCCTCCGTGCCTCACCGCCCACGGGCAGAGTCCCAGGGAGCGGAGCAGAGCTCTGGGGTCCCACCGGAGAGGGCTCTCCCAGCTGGCTTCCACCGAAGGCTGGGTTTTGCCGTTCCTCTGCCCCATCTCCCACTCGTGCAGGTGAAGGGATTTGGCAGCCACAGCGCTCTCAGGTAAGAGGGGTTTGCTGGGAAGCGGGCAATGTGCTGGCATAAAAGCCAGCGTGGGGCTTTGTGGTTTGTTAGGAAACCGGGTCTGGAAGAGGACCTTGCTCTGAATATTTCAGAAAAATGAAAAGAAATCGTTCCCTCTAGCAGTCCTTAGAGAAGAGCCCTTGCTCCGAAGGGGTTTGCTGGCCCATGTGTACCTCCTGTGTCCCAGCAGGGACACCCTGGCAGTCAGAAGCCATCAAGTGGGAACTGGGATCTTGGGATGCCCCAGCAATTCTGCCTGCTGTGTCTGCCAGTGCAGAGTGTGGCACCTGCACCTGGGAGAGGGAAGGGCTCAGTTTGCAAAGTCTGAACACCACAGTACAAATGTGGACATGGCTCTTGTTTGGACTGACACATGGTGGGGCCAGCCTGAAACTGTCTTTTGGCTTTGCTGTAGGTCAGGCATGCACCAGTCAGCCAGTGCTCACCTTCTTTTGACTCCTATTGCCTAAACATTTAGGATGACAATAATGACCATAAAAATAGTTTAAAGCTAAAACTAGCTGAAATAACAAAGGAAACAGGCTGGGGAGGTGGGAGGGGGGCGGGGGGGGGTGGTTGTTTGTGCTACACACACTTATCACTGCTGCTTGTGAGGAACAAGGAACCGAGTTACAACAGGAGGCAGTAATGTGAGACACAGCGTGTGTTCCAGGTGGGCAAACCTGGCTGCCGACCACCAGCAGGGAAGGCACTCGGTGAGGAGTGTTGGACAGCCTGGAAGAGGGACGGGGGTGCTGTGACTCTAGGGTGGCTCAGTTGTAACCTGCCACCTTGAAAAGCAGCTGTATGGAAAGGCTCCAGCCTCCTGCGAGGGGTTCAGAGACTTGTCCCTGCTGCTTACTAACCCTTCTAGCCCAAGGGCAGGTCCCTCTGCTCCGGGAAAGCAAACTCAGGGAAGGACTGATGGCAGGAGGTCCAGAAGCTGGCTTTGGTCCTGAACTTTTTTTCCTACTTGTGGCTGAGTTTTATGTTTTGCATATGATTTTCCCAACTCACTATCAAACTGGGAGCAGGTACAGTGTGGGGCAGGAAACCTTCCTGCCCTTGTATGCCACCAGTCTTCGTGCTGTGCCAATTTCAGTTTCCTGCGAGTTTCAGTGACAATTTCCCTGTTCCAGCTGGGAAACAAAACAATTCCGCAGCTGCCTGGCTTCTGAATTGCACTTCAGCATCCTCATGCACTGGAACAAAAGAAAATAATCCATCCTTAACACCCCCAGCAGCTTCTGCAGAACCACCAAAGGTGTGGGGGAAAGGGGCAACACCTTTTTATCTGGCAAATATGATGACTTCTCTGAGGGATTTGTCAGTCCTGGAGAAGTCCAAGCCAACGTGTGAGGAAGGTCTGAAACCATGACCCGGTAGTTAGGTGTGTTGTGCTCTTATGTGAACGCACTTTGTGCGCAGCCATCATGAAATTGCTTTCTTTATCTCACCTGTTAGGGCTGCACACACAGAGCTCTGATTCGCGCTCACTCCTGGACTCCGTCACTAGGTGGTGACATGGTTACAGAGACCAAGTTCTCCTTCAGTTCGTCTTCGTTTAGTGTGAAAGAGCGATAAATAAAGACAAAACGCCCGTTTTACCCTCTGCTTATGATAACATAGCATTCCCAGCCGCAATAAATTCTGCTTAAGATAATTTGATATTTAACTGATTCTTAATATGTCATTGGATTGATTAACATAATTTCTGTAAGAATTACTGCTATAAAAGTAATTTTAGTCATAAACATTTACATAAAGACTACTATTCCTGATCTCTGCATAATTTAGAACACCTTTGTCAGCAGCCATTGCCAGATGCAAAATGAATGCATGTTTGTGCATCTTCTAGGAACAAACCTGCACTGAAAGTTTTAAAGTTAATGTGTTATTTGGTTGGGAAAAGTACCACTTTCCTTGCCTCCTTTCTGTTTCCCCTGAGCATGCAACAGTGCTTATTTTTTCCCTTGAAATGCTCAGCACTAGATACAGCCCATAGTATTTGCTCTGCTGAAGAAGGTTTGGTGTCTGGTATGAGACACATGCACTCACCAGAGGTCAGGCACTCATACGTCATTTCCATTCCAGTCCATCGTGCAGAACTGATGGAGATGTCCTCTGGGATATGAAGATGAGGGCTGGAAAAGAAGAGCTAAATTCCATGAGACATCTGATGAGATCAGGCACACTAGAAACCTGGATGCAAATGTTGGTGGCTGGCTGCCACCTGCAAGGGATACTGACCCGCTGGGATGTCTGTGAATGTCTCAGTCCCTGACTCTTGCTTGGTCACTCACCCAAAGGTAAAGCCACACCTGCCTCTATTAACCACCAGGAAACGGAATCTGCAAAGTGATTGTGCAAGGAGCAAACCCCATCCCCTTCCCCATGGCAGCAGAGGGTCCTGTCTGGGCTTGGAGACAGCCTCCTCTGCTCAGCCATGACTAGTAGGGCTTGGACAGACTTTGGAGGGGGGTATGACTATGGATCAGTCGGTTGAATATATCTCTATCTTCAATACATGCCCATGGTCCCTCATAGGCTCTGGGCCAAGCTGGACACAGCATTGCATGTGAAAGCCCTAGGGTGGATTTCATGTCAACTTGGAACACAATGAGGCTAAGCTTAAAATACTGCTCTTTAACCATTAAGAAATCTAGAGGTTATTTTGAGGTAGGTGCAGGAATGCAGCTTCCCTTATCCTGGCCTCCTCCACACACACCTTACTCTGTTACACAGCTGCTGGTGGTGGCAGAGTTGTGGTGACCCTGGCCAGAAGCTGAGGCTTGGAGCTTGTGTGTCTCTATGTGTGTGTGTCTGTGTGTGTGAGAGACATTTCCACACTCCTGTTGATGTGGGATGTTATTTAACTGGCTGCTGCTGTCTGAAGCCTGACCTTGGATGCTTGGCTGCTTGCTCATCCCTCACCCCACCTTGTAAAAATTCTTCTTTATAAGGAGCTACTTTCTAATTCAGTCCCTTTTCTGTCAAAGCCATGTTGTTCTGGGCTCCCTGTGGTTTGAAGATTTTATTCCATATTCTTCTTCAGAATCCTCCTCAGTCTTAAAACTCTTTTCATCCTCTCTCCTCCTTTTTTTCTTTAATTCATTTTTGCTCACTAGTTAATTCATGCTGAGGTTTGTGTAGCAACCCCCACCTGTTTTCCCTGGGTTTTCTCATAACAGTTAAATATGCAGTTCTGCCCAAAACCAAATCAAAGTGAGGAGAGAACCTTTCATAATTTTCTGGAAGATGTCATTAATACTTCTCCCCCAGCCTCCCTATGACCCCAGAGCTCGAGCATCATCACCATCAGGCAAGGCTGGAGCTGCTGGAAGCCATACCTACCTCTGGGTATGCCACACTGCTGGCTGGGTCTGTGCATGCTTGGAGTTCTTGAGGGCAGTGAAAGCCTGCCAGCATGCGTGAGTACTCTGAATCAAGATACTTAATAAGGTAAAGACACTTCTCATAGACACATAAATTTCTCTGTCTCCACAGGTATCCCAAAAGGCTCACCACAATGGCTGCTGGCCTGGAGAAAGCCTGCCACCGGTGCATATCTAAAATTGCCAGCAATGGTAAGGCAGTTCTGGTAGCAATTGCCTCAATTATTTAAGCAGCCCTGTTGCTAAGCCTGGTATTTATATATAGGAATCACAATGGTATCAAGTCCAACCTGAATCTTCCACTGAAGTTTCCTTTCTTAGACAATTTTGGATGGAGTGTGCAATACTAACTCTACCCTAACAGCTGCACATGCCTGTTGCAGTATTTGAAGTATAGCAGCAGCACAAAATTTCAAACAAATGCAAACACCACCATGTACCTAATATGGGCAGCAACAGACAGCCTAAGCAAAATAATGTGTTTGCCTCCTCTTTGAAGTATTACCTTAGAAATCGTGCAGCAGAAGCATCCACAGGGAAAATCACGTTGTGAAGAGCAGCACAGCCAGCCTGGGAGCAACCTCTCCTAGGAGCAATTCCCGCCAAGCAAAACTGCTGCCAACCTGTGTGATGGCACAGGGACATAAGTCTGGGGATGGAATATAGTCAGGAATACCCCCCTTTCACCCAGTGAGATTTGGGACAGGTTATTCTTCCCTCTGCTTGTCTGCTCCCTGGCACAAGGGCCACTGCAGGTGCGGGTATCCCCCATCAGCAGCTCCTTGCTGTGGGTTGGAAGCACAAGTTATCTGGACAGAGAGAGGATCTTTTTGCATGACAGCCTGGGCTTGCTCAGGTTTTAAAACAACTGGCTCTTCCCACCCAGGGTGGAGGACACAGAGGGCTGTAATGAACTAACAGCTGGCTGAGCAGGCTGGTTCTTGCTCTCCAAGGAGCAACGCAGCACAAAACTGACCTGGGCTGGGGCTGTGCAAGCTGCACAGAGGCACAGGAGAAATGCACTTCAGAGGTGGGGTTTTGTAAGATCAGGGAAACAGTGTCCTCAGCAGTAGGTAAAATCCATGGGTTTTCAAGCACCTTACTCCTTCTGACTGCATCTCCTTTTCACTCTGAGTTGCAAGTGCCTTTTGCTTTCACTTCTAGGCAGTAGCAATTTCTAATTCCATTCAAATGCAAGAAGCAGCAAACCCCTTGACCACTCATAATTGATACTTTACCCACACTAATTCCTGCATTTGCCAGTCTACAGTGCTACCTTGGGGTCTTCTATATTCCTGATCTTTGATTCGCTTGAAAGGCTCTCCAAGTTCAGAATGAACTTTTCTTAATGATTAAACCCCTCAACTCCTTGCTGCTGTACAACCTGGCAGAGAAAATCAGGCCAAAGGGATGGAAAGCTCGATCCAGGCCTCCCTGCAGAAACCTGGCACAGGTAGGGTAGGAGAGGATATTTTCTGGCCCAGTTTTTCATCACAATCATCACTGTCCCAGGGGAAAGGAGGGCTGGGGAGCAATGGAAAACAAGGAATGCAGAGCATGCACCCTCATTTCACCCTGACAAGAGCCTGGGATTGGAATTGGGACCCAACTGGTCCCTGTGGGATCTCTCACATCCTGCACAAAGGATATGCAGGGGGGATCTGGACCTATTGGTGAATATCACTATTTAAAAGGTCAAAAGTGGTATTTTCTCTGATTTTTGTTCCTAGTGCCTACAAGCAAAATGTTACTGTTCCCTGTTATTAAATTACCACTGAAACTTCAATGATGAGAGAGAAAATAATTAATCCTTCTGAACTATTTTTGAAAGACTGGGATTAGTTCTGATCCCAGCTATGCTTGTCTACACCAGAAGCACCCTCTTGGGCCCTGAAAAGTTACCCATGAGTCAGGAACTCAGAAATACCATTCCAGGAAAGTATCTTCAGGTTCTTATCATGCTTAAGTTCAAAATAAGCTTAGCTTTAGCTATGGATCTGCTAGTGCATCCAAAATTGATTTTATATTCATTAAAATGCAAGCCCTCATGAAGTGCAATGATGCCTAATTTCACTTCTCCTCATCGTCCTGTATATATTTTTCAAAGAGCTTTTCAGCAAAAACCCACATTTGTACCTTCAGTCTCCTGGTATTTCAATAACTCCCAAGAGCCGACCCACCTGTGGAGCATCTTTTCATTCTTGGTGTAGCAACTTAAGTTCTGTCTTCAATTTACTGACCAAAATAAAAAAGCCTAATCCACCACCCTGGGTCTACTGCAAAGTGAACTGAATGACTCTATATGTAATGCCTAAATATTGTTTTAAAATTACTTCTGGAAATTATTCACAAGGGGCCAAATCCAGAATTTAGACCATGGTGTAACTGTAGTTCAATATCCAGAGGCATAATATAAAATTCAGGCTACACACTCTGCAGTATTGCTCAACTCCCAAAGCACCTACACCAACAACACAAATTTTAAGTGATGCAATGCTGACATCTGGGTATCAAAATTCCATTTTGCAGTATTTCAACCTTGCCTAAGCAAAGAGTGGTGGAACACAGCAAAGAGCTGGTGCCCCTGACCTGGAACTTGGTCAGTTTTGTCACACTTCCCCTGCCTCAAATGGTGGCTTTGCACTGGAACTGGAGGCCTCCATGGGAATGGCTGCTCCTTACCCTGAATCCTCCAGCTTCTGAGTATCCAGTTTAGTCAAGGGTTAAATCACACCAGGGATGGGATTCCTGCCATTCAGCCCCAGAGACTAGTCCATCAATATGGACTAATGTTATGGCATTTAGTCTCATGAACAGAGCAGTCATTGGTTCTGCTCAAGTTTATCTCCTGTCTCTATTCTTCAGATCACTCACAGGTCTGGTTTTGAGTGCTCAAACCTTGCTATTATTTTATTTGGTGGTGGCTAGCTAAGCTGAACAGATTTAATTCTTTTCCTTCATGTTACTTCATTCAAGCTTTTTCTGCATATCCTATCTGAGATAGTGACATTTTCCTGTGACTTGAAAGCACAGAAAGACTGCCAGTATCCACAGCTACCAAAATCACGGGCTCATTCCTGGTGTGTAAAACATACAATCTTACTGGGGCTGGTTCCTCAGAAAGATCCATCAAGACTTCCTTTGCCACCATGACACCCTCACAGGCTGCATTCTTTCTTTTCTCCAAATGCCTATCTGTACTGCAGGGGATGCCTGCAGATACCATGAAGGAATAAAACATGGATGAAAATACCTGCTCCCCATCTGCACTCCAGCCTGTTACACCACCCATGCTGCAGTGCAGCACACTGTGACACTGCTTGCTAAGCTACTGCAATACCATCTGCATCTGCCTCAGGGTATCAGCAGGCATGGGGTCCTGCCAACTGAATTTGACCCAAATTTCCTGACACCCAGACTGCTGAGGGGGAGGCCCCTTCAGAACAGCACTCTCACAGGGTGTCCAAAGGGCATACTGTATATTTTCACACAGTTTTGCTCCTCAGCTTGTTCATGCAGATAAATCCTGGGGTAATTGCAGAATTTGTTTGGAAGCTGGTAGCACCTCTTTAAAAAAAAAAAAAATCCTTTTTTATCCTGAACCTGACTGGCTACAGAACAAATAGCACTTGGGAGTGATGGTAATGTAACCAACACTTCATTTATTACTGTATTTATTAACAGAGAGATTGTCACTCTTCTGAGGAGCTTGCACTACAGCTGTATTAGCATGCTACTGAGAAGAGTAGGCAGTTTGAGATTTATATTCATAAATTGCTTCTGAAAATCCTGTGAAGACTCTTACCTGAAAAGAAAGAAACTTTTCTCTTTCTTCAAAATAAATAGAGACAGCCTGAGTAGATCTGAAACTTCCAAGTTCTTGGAAAACTTGTGGCAGCAAAATAAAGTCTGAGGAGTCATGGGAGAATTGGTGTCAGCACCAGTAGTGTCTCCAGTTCCCAAACAAATTCCAGAGCGCAATAAGCTGTGTGTCCAGAGGCCAGGCACAATAAGGGAGCGGCAGAGGACTGGCAGGAGAGCTGCAGTGCAGAGGCATGGCCATGGAAAATACAAAGGTTAAGGCATCAGACAAGAGAGACCATGACATACAGCCAAAATGTCAACAGTGATCTCAAGTGTATTCACTTCTGTGGGGAAATCCTGGCAAGAGGAGCTCAGCCAAACAGCAGATTTGTATCAGCTGACTGCACTGCTGGGCAGTGACACAAAATCTGCACCCAATGATTTAATTTTTGTGACCACAGATTTCAAGGAATGTGTAAGATATCCAGCCGCTTGTTCTCTTCTTCCTCTGTTGTGATCCCAGACACGAGCTCTTCCCTTCATCCCTCTCCCGGCACATGAGGATCCCACATCAGGGCTTCACCAGTGCCCCATCAGGTGCTGCCGTGCTGGTCCAGGGCAGTGACTTCTCCTGCCTGCTGCCCCGGCACCAGTTTCACGGAACAGATACCCTTTGGAGGCATGCCTGGAAACGCTTCCCGGGTTGTGTTGTGTTTTTAGAGAATACTAGCCCTTTTTTTTTGCTGCTTTTTCCTGAGCTGCTCTACCCTGCGGCTAAGTACCGCTTTTTGGAGCAATTTGTCTTCGGACCAGAACGGGGCAGTACAGCCCAGACAAACCCAGGCAAAGACTGCGTGTATCCCAGCTGAGCAGCATTTCTGTGAAAACCCCACCTATCTAGGGAAAATCAGGTTTTAGTGCTGCTAGCGACACTGAGAGTGGCTGCAGAGCCCTGTCAGTTATGTAGGCAATTGCTGAAGACTCTCACTTTGTTAAACATGGATCTGGAAGCCTTCCCAGACTATGCATCTGCCCCTCCAATTCGAGACCTAAGAGGCTGTAGCTGAATGGGGAGATAATGAGTAAATACATTCCCAGCGACTGCTTTGGGAGCGGAATTAATGAACCATTATCTTTTTCTCTTGAGCTCTGAGTGGTCTCCACCTCCCATTTCTCCCCTCCAAGATCGGGCTGCTGGGTAGATGTCAGACACAAGCAAACACGGACACCTGTGTGCCAGATGTGCAGCCTCACATGCACATGAACCCCCTGAGCCTTTTTCAGAGCTTACTGCAGCATCTCTCCCCGGGGTCAGGCAGACCAGGAGCTGCACAATTAACAAATGACACCGTGCCGCCACCACCGCCACCACCACCACCTCCTCCTCCTTCTCCTCCTCCTCCTCCTCCCGGGCACTGAGCACTTCCCGTGCAGCACGGACAGGGACAGGAGGCAGCTACGAAATCACAGGCGGAGGGACGACGTCGCTCGGAGGGCTGCGCTGCAATGACAGGACTTGTGTCAACACCAGACAGTCGGTGAAATGCCTGTAGACCTGAGCTGCACCCCTTTGGGCGCCAGATAAATGAGTTCCCCGGCCTGTGGGCACTGTTTGCCCACAAATTATGTTGGAAGCCCAACTCATTTACAACACCGTAGCTTCTTAATATGAAAGAATAGTCTAGGTAAGTCAACAGCAAGAAGAGCTAGCAAAATGTGATGTGGTGAAAAGGGAGGCTCTAGGCTGAGTTGTTCTAATGAGAGGCTGTCAGTGGTTGAAAGAGCTTAGTCAAGTGTAGGACACTATTCAAGCAGAGGAAGAATTTCTGTACTGTGCAGCATACAAGAGGTAGGAGTCTGAGCAAAAATGAGAGGGGGAGAGAGACAGATATAGAGACAGAGACTGGACGACAGGGAAAAAGAGGAGAGGGCTGCTCAAAGGAACAGAACTGCTTTCTTCAATTCAAAATACCCTCAGTCTCTCCCAGTTCGTAGAGATTACAAACAAGCTACTTCTGAGAAAGATGTCTCCCAAGTGCTAAAGTGTAAGATCCCGGTTCTCTGTGGAGAAAACACGAGCAGTATGTGGGGGATGGTGTGTTCCCATGAAGAGTGCCTGCGAGTCAGAAAGCCTGGTGGATCTGCTCTGAATTTTGATGCTGCTCCTATGTCCCCTCTCTGTTTCTCCCTCTGTAAAACAGAGGCAGTGATGCTGCCCTTTTTCTCTAAAGCAGCCTGAGGGAGATATTTTGGTAGTGCTGCAGAATTTCCCAGAGCGGCACTGTCCACAGGGTGCTGGCAGTGTCCCTGCTCCTGCACGGCCACAGGGACACCACGTGCCTTGCAGAGCTTGCAGCTCTCTGTCATGGGGAACTGCGGGACACAGTTTACCCGGGGAAAGGGCTCGTCCCAAGCCAACCCCAAATACTTGCCCCAAGATTTTTTTCACAAGCCTCCAAGGAGACGTCCTACTCCTTTTCTTATCCGTGCCCTTCTCAGCTCCTCTGCAATCTATGCCCACCTGCACTTTGGCACCCTTAGGCACCCACTTGCAGCCTGAGTCCTTTCTGGAAGGGCTCTGCAGGGACACTTGCCACAGAATGTCCTCATTATATTTTACTCTCATTTGGCAGGGTAGCGTCTCACTTTAATGTTGCCAAGTGTTCATGATTAGGCACAGAGGTGGCAGCTCTTGTGAGACAGGCCGCCCACACTGTTGTTGATGCTAGTGTCCCTCACCCACTGTGAAGGTAAGTATTCATCCATTGCAGCACCTGCCTGTGCAGGGGAAATATCAGGGCTCAGATACACCAGCAACTCTCTAGGGAGTAAGTAAGCACCTCAGGTCCACTCACCTGCAGGGAGAGTCTAGGTGCACCCCTAAGAGCATCCTTCCACACAGCTTCAGCTGATCTATCCCAATGACAAATCCCACTCTTTGCAGCAGGGCTGCTTTGCTGCCTTTGCACTCATGAGTTAAGCTGGGTCAGGAGTTAGACCAGCCAGAAACTATTCACATCTGTGATAAAGACAGTTTATTTCGCTACCAGTGAAAACTAAGTGGAATGGCATTAAAGCTGCTATTTGCTTAGCAAACAGATATGGCTCATAAGTTGCCATGGATTAGCTGATGCAAAATTACTTGTTATTGCAAAATCACTTAGCAGTGCCTCTGGAAAGGATGCAGGATAAGGCAGCAGTGGATGACTTCTTGCCCTTGAAATAAGACAAATTGCAAGTAGTAGCTGCAGAAGCAGTCTGTGTCTTTCATTACACCCTGGAAGTGGTAAAATATGCTGGTCCCATCACCATAAAAGTTGCACCACAGAGGTGATATTCCCACACCATCAAGTGCACTGCATTGCTTCCTACACAATTGTGTGGATACAGAACATCTGTAAAGAACTGGATGGGAATGCTGGCCTCTAAACTTGAACTAGCCCAAATAACACTGTCTTTCTTTTCTCCTTCACAGCTTGCTTCATATTTGGGCTACTCGCTTTCCTTGCCTTACCACTGTCCATGACTTTTATAGGTAAGTTGACTACTAAAGCAAATTGAAAATAGAAACTTCCTGGCACTATGTGGCAGGTTAACACATCTGGTGGAAGAAAGGACTTGGAAAATTCAGAGTTTCCAACTATTAAAACTCTGTCTTGATACTTTAGCTTCAGACAGAACCTCAGCCCACACTCCATTATCAGGAAGTACTACTTGAATTCTGACCCTGTTTATCGTAAAAACCCCTCCAGTGTGTTATTCCTCAAAACCCAGCTTTGTCTGTGGGAGGAAGCTCAGAACTTGACACATGAGAAGATTTCATTACTCAGGATCCCTCTGTATTAACTACATTGCAAAAAACTGCAGAAGCATAGTGCTGGAAGGGAAAGAGAGATGCTGTAGGCTGCTATTTCTCCACTCTTTTAGAAGTCAGACCTGGTTTTTGGCTGATCTGTCTCTGCATAACTTCTTGAAGGCTGGATTTGTGAGTAGAATTTTAAGATCAAATATTAAAGAAAGGAAAATCCTTTGAGTTGCAGAATTTTAAACATTTTTAAACTGCATAAGGACCCTGTTTTCTTAGGCATTGCCTTTTCCTTACCATTAACATAGATTTTTATTTTTTCTTTAACACTTCATTGTTCCCTTTGAGCCTTTCACATTCTCCATATGGGTTGTGAACCTCACTTGAGAAACATCAGTGGAGATACCAATCCACCTCTGCTTTCTGACAGGCTCGCATGCTCACGGCATCCCTGATAGATGCCTGACTTGCCCTTGCTCAAGCAAATTCCAAGGCTTCCCCAGGAGGCTATTTCAACATTTTACTGCTCTCAAAAACAAAACATTTGTCCCCATACCCAAATTAAATCTTCCCTATGGCAAATTTAATAGATTACAGCCTGTCCTGCCCACTGTGGTCACAAAAACACATTGGTCACTGTCCTACTCAAGAGATCCTTTGAACTGTTTGAAGGCTGCTATTATAACTCTGCTCCATCTTCTCTTTTGTTTTCCCAGAAGTCTTAAAATCCTAATTCTTTCATCCTGACCTCACAGGTCACTGTTTCTGTAGCTTTATTTTTTTTTTAATTTATTTTTGCCTCCCTCCTTTGACCTCTGGCCAATGTAAGTATTTTTCCTTATTAAAAAAAAAAAAAAAAAAAGATGTAACACAGGCCTCCAGCTGAGACCTGAGGAATGAGCAGTGCAGAGTAATTAGCTCCTCTGTTTGACATGCAGGATTTCTGTAAACACACCTCAAAATGAAACATGGTCTCTCTGCACCAACCCATTTCCTCCAATTTAGTTTATGGCACATTGTAAGCCCAGATGGTTTTTGGCAGTGCTGCTCCCTACCAGACACATCTCATTTTTCATTTACATTGAAGTTGCCTCCTCTACACGCAGTGTTCAGCTCTATCAGTTTTCATCTCGTAGGTTTTGAATGCCTTTTCCCAGTGTATCCAGATCACTTTGAATTCAAGAGCCCTTGTCTTTGAGAAGCTGTTCACCTTGTGCCTTGTTATTCATGAAGGATGGTCCAAAGGAGCTCTATATGAAGATGCTGAGGGCAAGCTGCATCCCACCTAGACTCAGACTGTGTGCATCCACAGCCAGGCTGAGCTCTGTGTTGTTCTTGCAGGCTGTTGAGGGAAATGGATGTTCCTGACAGTGAAATTCCCACACCCTCTCTTAGGTGTCTGCCTTGAGATGAGGTGACTTTTAAGGCAGTTGGGACACCTGGCCCGTTGGTGCAAACAGTTATCTAAACCCACATAATAAGTTAAAGGTTGGTGCTACTCCCTTAATGTGGGGCTTTCAAAGTACCACTGATGACTATGGTGGAATTCTGATGAGGATGTCCTAATTAGGAATTAGGGAGTTCTAATGAGGGATTGGGGAGCAATTAAGAAGTAGGGAAATGGACTGAACTGTTAAATCTCAACACTATTTGCTCTTATACTTATCCATGACTTAAGATTGCTCCTCATCCCTTAAGAAGATTCTAGCTTTAGCTTTTCCCCAGGCTGAATATGTCTGAACTGTGAAAGAGGGAGGGGAAGGTATAATACAAAATGTGGCATGGCTTCCAGGCATATTGACATCCTGCCTTCAGGAAATTAATCCAGGTCTGAAATCCGACCACTTATAATTTCTCAGGAATATTTCACAGTATCTTTAAAATCAGTGAGAGTTGGAATGTCTATGGTAAGATACTAGCCTGGAGCTCTGGATATCTCCTGTATCAGATACCAAGCCCTTTTTTTTCCCTACAACTTACTGAAATAAAGAGATAATGTCACTGTAATATAGTGTTGTCAGAGAATATTGGTTTCCTGCAGCTCCTTATCAGCAAAGGCATTTATAGGAAAATGAAATGTCAAGGAAAATGCAGATATTTATTTTCCAAGCAAAACCCTATGATTTTCTGATAACATTCTGTTGCCATTATCCCAGAAAAACCTTGCTGATGTGCCTCCAGTCATTTTAGCTCTTGTTTTGTAGAGGAAATCTGTGAGATACAATACTTAAAACTCAGAGATGAATAACAGGCAGCCCTGGTAATAATTACATGCTAACACTCTTAAAATTTGATAATGCTGTAAATCACAGTATAATTCAAGATACATGAAAAGGACTCAGCATATTTTCCAAGCTGCAGACTTGTGACATCATTTATTTGCTTAGCAGCTTTTTCACTTTTACTGGTGGAGAAGAACCCTTTTTTTTCCACTAAAAACTCCAAAGATTCAGAGATTTATATTTATTTCCAGGACAGTGAAGGATTACTCTCAATAACCCATTCTTGTATGTTGTCCAGAGTACCTTTATATACAGAATTCCCCAAAGGTAGGTAAATCACATTTGAAAGCTGATGACACGTTTTTTTTAATAAACAGTCTAAATTGCACCCTGTTCAAATTCAGCCCAGTACTACTCCTTGCACTCATAACACCAAATAATTCTCAAATCTCAAATGCTCCTGAGAACTGTCTGCAGCCTATTTTCATACTCCATGCCTTTACGTGGGAGGCAGTCTTGCGCTTTAGCAGTTGTTGTTTAACACAATCTTTCCTTGCATTTCAGTCCTTCAGCCAGTCCTCTGCTTTGCTGATATCCTTTCAGATAAAATAGTGCCCAAAAGCAATTACTTTGAGATAAATTCTCTGCAGCACCTAGATCCAAGTGTAAGGCCCACAGTCAGGACTTGACTGAGGTCTGTGCTAAGTAATGACAGCTGCAGCCATCCACGAAGAGCACCTGAAAATGGCTGGCATGTTATGGTCTCTACCTCCCATTGAGCGGCTACCAAACAGGGGATCAGCCTTGCTACACAGCAGCCTTCCTTTCCTATGTGTGTACTTCAGCCACTTTCAGCTGAGAAGAGTAAAGCAGCTAAAAAGAGGTCAATGTTGTATTGATTTTCATTTGTCCTGACCCCTCATCTCATGGATAATCATGAGTCACAAGGACACTTGGCTGGTAGCTGTTCTTTGTGAGCCATGCCAAAGCACTGCCCCAAATGGTGCTCATGTCCTGTTTGCTCAAAAGTGCTCTTTCCACTTGCTGGACCCTGTGTCCTGGATCACACTGCAGTGTTGTTTTGTGGTAGCCAAGAGGTAAAATGTGAAAGTACCTCTGCTTTCCCATGCCTCCCATCTCTTTTTTTTTAATTTTTTTCCCTTTTGGATACTGTTCAGGCTCTGTCTGATCTTGCAACGGTCTTTCATTCATTCATTTACACTCCTGTGCTGGTCTGTTTTGTGGTCAGGCTCAGTTGCTTTTTGCTCTGAACCATATATTGCTCTGGCTTGCAGGGAGCACTGCAGTAGAAGCAGACCTTTGATCTCCCATGGTCCATATATCCCATCTCTAGCAGTCAAAGAAGAACCTATCTGTTGTTTATGGGAAAGAAGAGCTAGCACTGATGCTTTCCTACTGGTTTTGGTGTTCCCAGATAAACCAAACACACGCTGCATGAGAACTGATTAGCACATTCACTGATTTCACTGTAACAAACACCAGTGCCCATCTGCCAACTGTAGGTCCATATTTCCTATTCACATCTTGGGGTGTATTTTTAAAGTTACTACTGTGCCACCTGCTTTGACCTACTCTTTTGCTGTCATATCTGTCTGCAATATTCTCCCAAAACCTACAGAGCGCCGCTGTCTGTCACTCAAGTCCTTCCCAAGACTGACTGATGTCATGTTATATATATGAAAGGATTCCATAATAGATTCATCTGGGAAAGAGAATCATAGCTGCATGGGGGAAAAAAAAAAGAAATGCATTTTTTTTCTATATTTTTCCCCCTCAAATTGAAATCTCAGTTAGCACACAATGGAAATAGAAATTGCCTAAACTGAAATATATTCCCAGTGATCCCTGGCCAGCTGCTTTTGTGGTAGGCTATTAGATGGCCAAGAACTCTGGAAACCCTGGCAGCAGCTTTCTGATGAACATGATGCAATTTTTGACAATTCCCCTGCTGCCCACCCCTGTAAAGCTGGGAGTCTGAGCTGGTCTCAGTGTTACATAGCGGCAAAATTGACAAAAAAATTACAGCTTTTGAGTAAGAATGAAAGGAGAGAGAGTCCAAATCCATCTAAGCACAGCCTTTTTCATTTCTACAAAGGTTGGTAATAAATACTTAGTACAGAAGAGTCCACTGGACTCCATGGCCCTTTCACACAGGGGATCACAAAATTGAAGACCACAAAACACTGTCCCATGTTTTGTGACTAAAGTCAGACCTGTAGCAGGCAACCACAATCCAGAGCACCTGTACTATGCCATGCAAAGAGTGCAGGAGAGGTTCAGGACATCAGCAATATTCTGCACCAGCAATAGCAGTGGGTTTGGTAGGCAAACTGACAAGCTGAAGAGGATTACAGCTACAGAAAAGAAAAACCAAACCAAAACAAACTCCCCCCAAAAAAACCCAAAACAACAAAAAAACCCACAAAACCAAAATCCACTGGTACTTCTTTCCTAATTCCTCCTATTCAATGTAGTTCTGAAAATGGAGGCAAGACATTCCATGTGAGAGATATTTAGCACTAAGACCAGAACATTCCTTTCAGTATCCTGTGACTATGTAACCCAGATTATCCAGAGAAGAGTTCAGAATATCTCCTGGAAACTATTTCTACAGAAAGAAGAAAACAGAAAATCCTTTCTAACCTGTGCAACTGGTTGGTAAAAGCCCTGAAACATGGGATCAATACCAATAAAATTACAGCGTAATGAACTGTTTAAAATTTCTGAAGATGCCATTGGATAAGAGATTTGGGTGGGGGACTCATCCCAGCTAACTTGCAGGTGTCTACAGCTGGCTGTCTGGATTTCTTGAGTAGCCATGGAGAGACAGAAGCACTTTCAGGGACCAATACACCTGACCCATTTCAAGCGCCTATCTTAGGATAAATGAATTGAATTTTACAAGTGCCTATTTCTCCCTATTGACTACAGAGTGTAGAAAACTAGTTCACATATGGATGCCTGCATTGCAGACATCTATATTTGGACAGATGAGTTTCACTGCCACAGACCTGTATCACAAGCTTCACTCTCTATTGCCAGCAACATCCTCACACAGCCATACACTCTCTTCCCTAAAACTTACCCAGCTTTCTCCTTCTTGCAGCAGATTTGCGGGTTGTCAGGGTCCCTAGCTCCATAACAACCAATTCTTTTATCCTCCAGTAAATCAAACAGCTTGCAAACTTGAGTTTCTACAGCTCCCTATCAGCTGCCTGGAAAGCTAAAATGGTTCCAGGTGCTCCCACGGGTATTGGCTTCCAAGCTTCCGGGCATCTGACTCAGGAACATGCCACACTCATAGGAATTAATGAGCAGGAAAATCCTGGGTGAAGCCTATCAGAACTCCTTCTTTTCACAGTTTTGATTTTCAGTGAATATTCTACTGCTGATGAAAATTTCCTGTCCAGCACAGTCAATGGTTCATTTAACAAAGCTATGGCTCAAGCTAATGACCTCTATACGTGGCTCCAATTAGTAATGCCAGAAAACAGTAATGTTGTTTTTGCCTTTGGTCTCTCTCTTCCTTCTCCTACCTTTTGCTTGTTCATGGCCCTCACTCCTGTAGTGGGATGTGCAAACCCCTTTTACTTCAGCCCCCCATTTCAACAGACACAGGATACAAGCCTTGGGTGTGAGCACTACACTTCACTTGCAGCATCTGTAAGTTTTCACTATACAGCTTGTTGCAAGTTCTGGTCACTTGAGGTAACAAACATTCTTTTTTTTGCCTTTCAGGAATGAAGTTTTTGGAAGACTGCCCAGTTCAGCCACTGATTCCCTTATATCTGTTGGTGGGTGGCGTGATTGGCAGTTTAAAGGTAATGTGCCTTCTGTGTGTGAAAAATATTTTGTGTGACTCGACATTGACTTGCTAGTTAAGACATAATGATAGCTCCAGACAGCCACATGCACCCAGTACTGGAGAGCTACCGGGACTGGACTGTGCTTGTTCCAGCACCAAAAGCACCTGCCAGTCAAGTGAGCTGCTAATGAGCTCAGCATTGTCCCACACATTGTGGTGTGACTTTCTCCTGCATCACAGCAGCTGTGCTACCATCCCTACTGAGGGAAATGACTACTTAACATGGATGCCAGTGGTAAATGGGGTCCTTTTTCCACAAGCAATCCTCCAAGCATGTCAAGTCTTTCTCCATTATTTTCATAGAGACAGGACAAAAAGTAAAGTTACTCTCCTTGCTTTGGGAATACTACAGAATCACTTGTATTTGTACACAATCCTTCACAGTTCACTCCCACTCTGACCTGGCTAGAAGTAAATGACTGCAACAGAATCACTTCCTTCGAAGTAAATATATCCTTGCAACACAGGAGGGCTTATTAATCTAGATGCAGCGTTTTCTAACCACAACTACCTGTCTTCTAGTGGACTGTGCTCGCTTAATCTTCACTGAGCCACAGTTGGGCAGTTTGACAAGTAGAGACACCCTCATACCTGTGATAAACTCTGGTCACTATAAAGTTGCAACTCTGCATTGACTCTAAAGGATCACACTGTTCTGACAGTCCCTTTGCAGGTGGTGTTAACTGGCTGCTAGGGAGCACCAAGAGTCTTGCCACAACATTTATAACCTCTTTTCTTTGCCAGGACTGAAAGAAAGGGGAAAGAATACTCCTCTGCAGGTCTCTGCATTCACTGCACTCTTTCACAGTGGTAACCCAACCAAAGCACAGTACATCACTGGGATATTAATCATTCACTCCAAGGACCTTTGGTCAGTTAATAACAAAATGGGAAAAAAAAAGAAAGCGAGAAGGAATTTGCTACGCTGTGAATTCTACTGGCAAATGCTTAGTCATTCGATCACACCAGTGGACTTATCTGTATAATCAAAGGTTGATTTAATAATAGTTTAGAGAAGATTAAGGCAGAACTGAAAGGAAATTTTGAGGCTAGTGGATTGAAGCTTTCATAAAAAATGTTGACTGATTCTTAGCTATTTCTGGTTTAAAGTCAGTTTTTCTCACTACAAATAAGGTGGCAAATGGATCAGTTAATATTCATGCTGATGTCAAATGATGGTTTGAATTTTACTTCTGTTGACAGCAGCATATAAGCATATATAAGCAAACTGCTTATTTTGTAGTTTGGCAATGCATTTAGTCAGAACTTGATTAGCTTCACTCACAGGTCATCTCAGCACTTGGTCTGCAGCCAAATTCAAGTCTCTTGCCAGCCTGAACTCTGCCCTCTGTTCTGTTCACTGGACTGCACTGATTTCATCGATCAGTGCATTTGCTTGAGCTCTGAAAGTTAAAAGGTCACAGAATGGGTGCAGGATGAAGTCTGAACAGATGCTGTCCTGTGATGAACATCATCTAATGGCAAGTCATTCTAGCCCAGATCTGTGCAGACTGCAGGCTCCTCATCTATTTCTTTATCACCTCCAGTCTTTTAAAAAGCAATGGTAACTGTTCTCTGAGGCAACTGAACCATTCTTCAGCACCCAGAGAGGCCTGTTGAATTCATGCCATGCTGTTCCATAAATGTATATTCAGCAGCTAGTAACAATGTGAGCGACTGCCAGCAATTTCTTCAATCATGCTTGGCAAGGCAATATCCATAAGAATTAAATGCACTTTCCGTGAACTACTTAGATGCAGTTGAGATTCATAAATCTACCTGGGAGGTTTCTCTGACTGCCTCAAACCCAATACTCATCTCTCATTTAACCCCTTTCTCACTGCTGAGCTTGATAGAACCTGAGTGCTGAGCTGAAAGCTAAATGGACTGCAGCAGGCTTCAGGTCCAGCCACAGGCACCCCAATGCAGAAACCTCAGTGCCACTGGCCAGGCAAGTTTTTCCCTCCTGTGTCTCATGAGTCTGTGTAAAATAAATTTTCATATGAGTAAATGATGGTTTTAGCAAGCCTGTCACTTTGAGTGCTCAGTTGAATGTGAGACATCAGTGGAAACACCATTTTTATGGCTATGTTGGTGCTGGGACTTAAAACTGCATTTCTCAAAAACTGGTACCAACATCTGGGCTGGAAAACCAGTTGGTTTTGTGAACAATTATTTAATCATTTGTATTTAATCAAACAGTTTTACAGGAAAGAGTAAGAATAGGAGAAAACTCTGTACTCTCCTGCTAAGCTTTTCCTATTGAAAATGGGGCACATGGAATAAAACCTGAACCAGCAAAATATATTCCCAAACAGGTTTTCCTTGGCCAATGTTCTGGAGAAAGATGAGTGTTAAATGAGGGGGGCTCTTCTCTTTCATTTCAAGCAGAAAAATGAGCACAGATTATAACTCTGTGAACGAGAACATGACTGAGAACTCCAGTGAGTCTGCCTGTGTTCTTTGTATTGCCAAGACTAAATGAGAAATCCAGGCATCACTGATGAGTCCTACTGCATTTCCTTATATACCAGACCTTCCTAATCACCTGGCATCATGGTATTCCACATTTCTCTGCTGGTTTTGATGGAAGGCAGGAATGGGGCAATCTGAGAAAATGGCACTTAACTGAAGAAAATTGGACAACAGTACATTGCAAGTATCTAAAGCAATTTCTTTGAGTTTTAAGTCATAGTCTACATGTTTCATAATTTGATATAGGTTGATTCACCTTTATAACCATGGCAAAATAGAGTCAGAATAGAAAACTCTACCCACTACAAGGCAGGAACTACACTACTTAAGTCATTTAGCTGTTACTCTTAATCTGTTCTTAAAAGGCTCCAGTGTGGGAGCTGCTGACATCTCCCTACACAATCTGTTCTCATGCCTTTCCATCAGCAATTTTTTTCCAATGTATGACCCCCCCACTGGTGAATAATTTACAAAGAAAAAATACATTATTGTCCAGCAGTCATTTGCCTCATTTGTAGCTTCCCCTTACACTATTTCCCACACCCAATTTTATTTGACCCAGACTGGCAGTGGCCAGAAGGTGTTCAGACTCTCTGCAGCCACTTTACTTATTCCCTTTTCTCCTCCAATGCCTCCAGGTGACTCTCCTGCTGTACGACTCAACCAGGATGAGGCAGCTGCTTTCCAAGTCTGTTGTGATTGATGATGATGATGATGATGAGTATCCCTGGAGGCAGAATGCTCACAAGTACTACATCCATCTAACCCTCAGCCTTTTCCTATTTCTCTGGTTCATTCTTGGGAACTACTGGGTTTTTTCTGTGTATCTGCCAAACTTCATCCCACCTTTTCATCAGCCTCAAGATTACTGTGACAAAACCCTGTACATTTTTGCTGTCAGTGTTCTCATTATTAGCCATACTGTTCTGTTTCTCCTTATCTTTTGTAGCTGCTGCATATACTGTTTTTCCAGGCAAAGATTCTCTTCTGAGGAAGACTAAATGCTACATAAATAAATCTCCAGATGTTTGGGAAAGCATGTGCAACAAAGAACAGGCAATAATTCACCCTTGTGTACACTTTTGTTGTACAGAATTCATGTGTGATAGCAGACAACTTCAAGAGGAAATTAAAAAATACAGTGCCATCTTGAAATAGCTATGCTGGAATACAGCATAGTCTATGCAAAAATGCTGCTGCAGGTGCCAGGGTGTACTCCTGCTAACTTTTACATCCCTTTTTTAACTCTGGATGTTTTATCAGGAGCGAGCCCTTGCAGATGGCAAACTCTTCTAAACCCAGGTTCCCCTTATGTTGTATATAGCACAGTACATCTTTGCCTATAAAAGTAGCCATGTTGTCCTCTTCACTGGGATCTGAACATCTCCCCATAGTCTTGCTGAGGTTTGTTATTGTCCCTGTATTATAGATGAGGGAGCTGAGACAAAGGGTTGTATTCAGGCCACTTCGCATGGCGCATGGACTCTGACAGTAACTGAGATGCTCACTGGAGAGCTATTCAGACTGTCAGACTGACCACTAAGCAGCTGTGATAGCAATACCAGCATGTATAAAAGGCAGCCTGAATATGGCCCTCAGGTCTCTTCTGAACTTGGACTAGGAAACATCTATGTCTAACTTGGTGGCTAAACCAAACAGTATGAATGCATCCATACATATCCAATACATCCTAACTGAGCCAAGGCTGCTTTGCAAGTCTTTGGCAGAACAAGGAACTGAGCCACTGAGTGTCAGATCAGTGCTTCAACCAAGGCTCAGCATTCCCCAGTCAGGGGATACACTTTTCTACAGCAGTAATTTGTCAGTATCACACTAACACAAAGATAACTGTCAAACCATTGTGATCAAGTTCATAAAAAACCTGATGGCATTACCTTGGTATTTTGACTAGAAACCACAATAATAAGACATGGTCAGGGATATGAGAATTTCAGGCAGATGTGTTCACTACAGCAGCTCTCTGGTTGTGGTGTGAGTGTACATTTGATTTGTTCACCTTGGTGCTGTACATACAGGAATCTGTACTTAATGGACAGATGTAACACTGACAGCTTTTCAGTCAGCAGCAGCAGCTTTAAAAGCACCAGCATGCATAGAGACAATTTTTTTGTGACATGTAATGGAACAACCCCAGAAGTGGTCCTGGTAGATTGTTTTTTTTTTTTTAATGTGTTGGTGAATGCAGTGTAAAAGTGCTCTTTCTGCTTTTGCTCTTATGCACTTATGTTAATGTGGCCAAAATGGAGGGGCTCCCCTCTAAATGAGCTTGAGGGTGGCCCAAGGCACAGGAAAAAGATGTGTGTTTTGTGTACTTTGTCTATTAAAACCCACACGGCTGAAACTTGTGTTTTAGAGAAACCCAAAAGGGTTATAAAACACTTGTGAAAGGGTGAGATATGTAAAAGAGCTCAACAATGTGCCACAGCTGAACAGGGTCTGCTCAACCATCCTTCCTGGGCCTGAGGCTGAAAGCAGTATAACATCTGTGGGAACCACCTGTCTTCAAATACGAACGTTTATCTCAGCAGCTATTACATAGATAAGTAAGCCTGCATTTGGTTTACAAGGATTTTAATTCAGGCCCCAGATGTAAGAATTGTTTATTTCCAGAGAACTAATATTAGAAGGTAGGATAAAGATGAAAAAAATCTGACATGAGGGCAGTGACAGTGTAGCATTCTCCTGCTCTGCAGCACCTGTTCAGGAGAGGTCACAGCCAGGCTGCCCCATTCAGAAATCCATGGAATTGGTATTACCAACACTGTTGTCTGACTTAGACCATGCACAGTAGTAAGCAGGGAAATGTGACCAATGGAAATATTTCCTTTTATTTTTGGGCCTCGGATTGGATTTGGGAAAAATCACTGTCTCTGTTTCCCAAAGAGCTGCTCCACTACATGCTCTCCACTGCCCCTCACTTTTCTGAAACATAACTGCTACCAATAGTGAAATACTAGAATTCCTCTTTCCCACCACAAACACTACAATGGCTCACCACATGGGCTTTTGGGTTTCAAGGTTCAGTTCTGAAATGATCTATGGGATTTTACCTTGAGCGGAGAGCATCTTTCATTTGTTAAGAACCCAAAATGTTTAAGAAATTGCCTATCAGAAGGCATAACTCAATCCATCATTCAAACGCAACAAAGCAGCTGTTTATCACTACACAGGAACTTTAACCAGAAGCTTGGAACAAGCATAAAACCAGAAAATTATACTCAGTTGATAATGCAAAAGAAATTTAACAAGAACGTAGCTCCACCCACAGGGCTCCAGTAGAAACTTCCCTGTTCTTGCAAAATACTGCTAGAATCATTCTTAATCACCAGGAATTAAGGGCTAATACTCCTGATTTAAGTCTGAATTGATTCAAGTGACCTCACAGTAAGTGATGATGTCCTCCTATCAGAGCAAATAAGAGGAGATTTTAGTTAAGCCCAAAGGAGAAGAGATGCAAGGTAAGAGACACTGCCTTGTGTTTGCTATGTGCTTTCTTGAGTGTGGTTTCAGCAGCTCAGCAGATGTGCAATCACTTACCAAACTTCAGCCACACAACAGTAAACCTGAGGCCTATGCCTCATTCACAGGAAGCTAAGACTGACTGATTATCTACAGTCTGACATGGAGGACTAATTCTTCAGATATGAGAACCCAGTGCATCCACTAAATCTTGGGAAAGCCCTGCCAAGTCACGGTGCTAGTGTTCAGTGCCTGGTTGGTACAAGCACAAAATTACAGAAGTGGTATTTATGAGGCAAAAGACAGTTGTGAAATATTTTGAAGTTATGCAAATTAAACAAAATTATTTGCTACAGCCAAGAAAGAAAAGTCCTGCATTAATAGTATATACCTTTACCTTGTATACATCAGTACACTATGGCACATACAAGCGAGAGCATCAACACCTCCAAAACTGTTGGAGCCATCAGTTCTGTGCCCAAAGGGATCTAAGCATGCCTTCTGCACTTTCAGCAGACTGGAATCTTGCAGGACTGTAGCAGGGACACTTGGTTTGGGCATGTGATTAGATACACCTGAGTGATAGTGACTCTTCTGATCCACCAGCAGTTGCATAGTTTCAAGTTGTCCCAGTAGCTAAATGAAGCAATCAAACCTACATGAAAGTAGTTTAATTGAAGACACTTAATCTCACTTAGGGGCAAGCTATGAACCTGTGCATGGGCCACAGTACCTCAACTTGCAAGCAGCAGCATTTTGAACTGCCACAAACTGATGGCGTCCCAGACAAATGCAGAAGTAGGCGTAGCTCCTCAGTAAACAGCTGTGGGGGAATGACATTACAGCCCAAAGGTCAAATGGCTGAAAATACAGTCTACACCTTAAAACGTTTAATTTGAATTTTGCCACGAGGCTAAAATTACAAATTGAAAATGTTCAGTTTCTTCCCACAGTAATATACACGTCTACTGAAAAACTGAACAAAATACACCCTTAAGCTAATTATTATGCACTCAGTCTTGACTACAGTGCAGGAAACCAGCTCTGTTTCAGTTAAATCATCTCCCCTTCTTGAGAAAGAAATGTCTATTTCCAGTAAATATACATTATTTCAATGGATTAGATAGGCTGCTCACTGCTAGTTGTGAGTACTACAGAAATCTAATATGAAGATCCAAAGACCCAAAGATTCTGTATGCACACACTGATTATACACACATACATACAAGTGCGCGGTCAGAAGCCATGGAATAAGTTACACTTATTACAGTTTATTGCCCACAGTATATTTGTCCTCCCACTACTCCTTCTTTAGCAATAGGCATAAGATCTCAAAGCTGTAGAGAGTAGCTTTCCATAGCTATTTTAGAAGCAGCAGACAGACAAGCAATCCTTCACTCCAAATGTTGAACACAGACAGCACCTACCTGCTGGCCCAAAGAAGAGAGAAAAGAGCATCAGATATATCACAGACCTCATCTTCTCAGGACTGGAAACTGGAATGCTCTGTTGTTAGAGAAGATGATCTTTCTCACAGAGCACTTGCTCTGAGCTATATGAGGTCCCAAGACATCAGACTTTAAAACTACAAGGTAACTGTGGAGGGAAAAAAAAAACCTAGAATAGCTTCTGCTTCTTTATGCCAAGAGCTGTTTCAAACATCCCAGATCCTGAAATAGGAACAGTTAGTGTAAAAGATCCTAAATGTTTTGACTTTGCAGGCAAAGGGCTACAAAGATTAAACTGATAATAACTCATATATATTGCACATTTTAAACTAGACCAGTTTCTCTAAGTTATCTTGAATCCTTTCTCAGATAATTAATCTGCTCAAAATTCTAATTGTTATGGACTTTGCATCCCAAGGAGGACCCTTGTATGTTCTACATATAATACAGGAAGGATTGTTACATCAGGACTGCAATTTGAAACTGTTGCTTGTTGGCATAGGTTTCTTCACGTTCCTGTTCACTGCTGCAGTAGATGCAAGTCCCACAGGTCTTAGCCATAGGAGGAAACAGAAAGCGTTTTTAGAAAGTATAGTACTTGAGGGAAAATAAAAAATGCTGGCAAGTACCATCTGATATTGCACAGTACAAGGAAACTGATGAAAAGAACAATGTCATCTTGCAAGGTTTCTGAACAAGTTGTTTGAAATTCTGAGAAATCGTATATATATGTTTGTAACACTGAATTTCTACCAAATGTCTCATTTGAATAAAAATGAGTGCAAGTGTGTAAGCCTATGTGACTGCAGTCTAAAAATTAAGGTACTTTACATTTACCAGTCATGATAATTTTAATCAAGCCTGCTGCAATTTCACTGAAATGAATAGTTATATCAGAGACTGATTTCACCCACAGATTTGAATCTCAGCCATACTGACTCTTCTGTATTATTAGTAATACTCAAGCAAAGGAAGAATCCTTGATTCCCTTCCCCATGCTGCAGTACAGCAGCTCAAATGTGAGATATGTAAACTGTGGGCCTGCTTTCTTTTTACAAGGTCCTCTTGATGCCCAGGTGAGTTAGGTACCTGCATGTGGAAGGGAGCCTATAAAAAAGATAGGAGAGGGACTTTTTACAAGAGCATGTAGTCACAGGACAACAAGGAATGGCTTCAAACTGAAAGAGAGTAGATTTAGGTTAGATAATACAGAAAAACAGTCCTTACTATATAAGAGTAGTGAGGCACTGGAACAAGTTGCCCAGAGAAGTTGTGGGTGCCCCATCCATGGAAGTGTTGAATGACAAGTTGCATGGAGTACTGAATAACGTGGTCTAGTGAAATGTGTCCCTGCCCATACCAGGGGGGTTTGAACTACACTATCTTTAATACCCCTTTCAGTGATATCTTATAGATTTGATTCCCAGTCCTTTAGAAAAAAATTTAGCCTTCCAGTGTAATATGAAATGAGTACACAGGATGCAAACAGTGGATAAAAAAAAATCCACTATTCACTCTTATTCACAAGCTGCTATAGACAACATCTTTTTATTATCACTGTTTACTTTTGGATTGCTATTCTACTTCTGCATGGATTTCACAATAGTAGTTCATAACAAATACTATTTATTTTCAGAATGTATCAGAAACAAAGAGTTGCTTCAGTATTTTTTGTGAACTTGTTTTTTTTAAAACTTGTCCAACTCTTCCAGGTGAAATAACATTTTAAGTAAATAGGTCTGGTGCTTATTTGCATGGGAAGGTTTGGCTCCACAGCTTTGCATGGATAAATTTCACATATCTCTCCAGGTTTTGTCACAACAAAGAGATTGCTTGAAGATACAAAACCTCAGACTATTCCTTTCGCATTTGAACAAAACAGCAACCATGTAAGCAGGTGTGTGCGTTCCTCTGCTTGTAGGTACCTCTTGGACAATACATTCTACTAGATAACATCTACAATTTGGTAACTACTGGGCTGGAATAAAATGCTAATAAGCAGTAAGATTAGCAGAAGAATACAAAAAGTGTAGCAGGACTAAACTGAGTCAATAATCCCATAAGCATTCCTATCCAAAAACTGTTAGTAAGAACAGTAAGGTCCAGTAGATGAGTAGTAAGAGGAAAAACAGGTAGCTGAAGAAAATGTTAGTGTAGATAACTACATTACTGCCACAGCCTAGCAACAAACATGTATGCATTAAAGTAGGTTTACTGTAAGAACATAAAGAATTTTTCAGTCATGGGAATCATGAAATTATCTTTTACTGACTAAAAAAAATTATTCTCTAGGATGCATATTAACATAACATTTTGGTTTTATTATTTTTAAAGCAATTATATACACTTCAGCTTGCATAAATTATTTGATATATAGGAGATCAACTAGGTTAGTAGCAAGTCTAGCTGCTGCTCCCAGCCAATGTTTTTCACTTTTGGAAGACATTAAACAGCCCCTCTCTTCACCAGGACATGCCTAACCCTGGGAAGCCCTGCAGGCTCCCAGAGACCAGAGCCCTCAGCAGTTGATAAAGCAAACCTATAATTCTGATAAGGCACAGCATGAGATTCCTTTTACAAGCCCCTGAGCAATGAGTGATAGATCTGATGACATACTGCCACACTTGTTCCTCAATAATAAAAGGCTATTTGGTCTGGGGAAAACCTGACTCTTCACTGGAAACAACACCGTTGATGACAGCAGCTGGCAAACTTGGTGATGACTTGGGTACACAACAAAGAAAACACCCCACTGTTCCCAAAAACACAGCACAGGCCAGAACTTCAACCACTCCCTGCATTCAGGATAAGCAACTTTTAGCTTCTCTCACCCTGCTACTACCACAGGCACTTCAGACATGGCTCTGAGACCTCAGGGACTTTATGTTCCTCTTTAACCATACACCAGACCCTCTGCTTCATCCAGACAAGGGGACAGGTGTCAACTGCCTCTCCCCAGGCTGCTGACAGCTCTTGATTGCTATTTCACTGACTAGGGCAGTTCAAGTTTCTAAAGCAAGAGTTTTCAAGTGTTCTACATCCAGAGCTGAGGCCAGCATGGTGAAAACAGTGTTGGGAGCAGCTCCCACAGCAGTGGCTTACACACAGTTGCCACTTCCTTTGGAAACCTGGCCCCAATTATAAATGCTAAGCTTTCCTGGAAACCTGGCCCTTAGAGCCTGTGTCTGTTTCCACTGCAATCAGAAGTGACTGAATCAGTTCTGATTGATTTAATGGGGGCAGGCACAGAGACTTAATTAGAAAATTAGTAACTGCAAGGAAAGGAGAGAATGCACAACAGCCTGCCAGATCTCTGGAAGGAAGCAAGCAAAGGAACCAGTTGTTGACCAAGATTTTAGCCTCTCACCAAAAAGAACAAAAAAAAAAAAAAAAGGATAATAAAAGAGATTGGCAAAATGGCCTCAAAGCTGTTTTAAACATTTTGTGTAATATATAATTGCTTTTCAGCTCTACTTTTAGATCTGTCCCCTGGGAAGAAAATATGAAACACACTGAAATGCACAGCCCTTAAGAGTAATCAGCATTTTCAACTTTCCTTTGTGCTGGAAGTAATTAAAACTTTGCTTAAAACTCCTTGCTATTTGACAGATACAAAGACAGATCAAGTCTAAGGTGTGTTTTTCATGTTAGTCCAGCTGAGTGCCAGAGAGGTATTTTTCACCAACTCTTGTGTTTTAAGAAAATTGAGCTTCTCAACTCATTACTCCATGAAAAATCCTGATGTCTGGAGGCTCACAGCCACAACACTCCAGAATTTTTATGTGCTTGGAGGATTACCTGCAGTCATGGAGGGTTTGCATAGCAGGCCTAGGGGCTATTTGTACACTGGTAAATGCACGCACCAGAATGCAGGACCACCAGTGCCAAGCCAAGCTGTGCAGTGTTAACCCTGGTGCACTTTCATCTGAGGTGTTTGAGAACAAATTACCCTTTGAGCAAACTATTCCCCTGATGATATTTGAGCTTGTTTTGGACAGAATTATCTGCTTAGTATCTACTGTGACCTGGGCATCAACAATCATTTGCCTATGGGCAGTAAGAGGATCAGGGCCTGGGAATATGCAGTGGAGTATTTGATAGCATAGACATAGGGGAATAATTAACTTGGATATGTTTTATCAGGGATAAACACTGAGTTGTGTTCATTAGCTTGGATGAAGCCATTTTGTTCTGTGCTCAATTAAGGGAAATATTGGGAGCTCAAGAGACTCTGGCTCTTACACTTTGAGCAATATATAACACAAATATACCAGTTGCTGGCTGTGACAGGGATCTGAGATATAGGATGCCAGTCCATGAGAAGAATTCTTTGTCTAAAGAAATCCCTCATGTTTAGAGCAGTGTCCTGTTGGAGTAAATTGCTAAGCTACTACCAGTCAAGAAGGAAAACAGAAGCTATAACTTTTCAAATCTTCAAAGCTCTAGAATAGGTTCTAATTCAGCTAACAAGATGTATCAGCCTAGAATTCAGTACAGAAGGCAAGACATGTGGCAAAACTTTTGAAGTGGGCAGGAATTGTGCCATTAAGAATACCGAGATGCAGGCCCTTCATTAGCAGCACCCAGCTCTTGGCAAAAGTACATCTTGCCTTTCTCCAGCACAACCCTTCATCACCGTGATGGCTGGGTTAGCAGAGAGCACTTACACAATTTCCACAGCCTCCTGCCTCTGGAACAACAGTGCAGAAGCAAAACACCACAAGGGATGAAATGAGGCAACAGAAACATCTAGATGGTGTTAGGGCAGCATGCAACAGCTTGCTTTTGATGTGAAGGTTGGACTCTATGATCTTGGAGGTCTTTTCCAACCTTAATGATTGATTCTATGAAGCTGCTCAGACAGAGTGCTGTGACAGTTCATTTCTAGGTGCAAGCTTAGCCCCTCAGGACAGAAAAAGCAAATATTTCTGAGCAGAAATGTCTCAGCTGAATGTGCTCAGGAACTGGTGCATTCTGGCAAGGGCATAATTTCTGGGCATCTACAAAATCTCCTTAAAATGCCATTTATTAGAAGCATACAACTAGCATCACAGTAGGGGTGTTTAAGCATTTATATAATATTCTCTGAGAAAATTGTGTGTGTACCAGGATGACACTGATAGCCAACATAACATTCAAACATCTTCTGTAATCTCAATATGAGTAATATGCTGTAATTGCCCATTACTGCTTAACCCCCAAAATATTATGAGCAGCTCCCATTCTCTGCCTGCCATAATCTCTTTTTGTGTCTGACTCATGGACAGCTTGTGCCAGGCATACTCACATTGGTTAGCACCTCAGGGCTGCATCATTCAGCATCATGCTGATTACAGTCCAAATGGTTCAGCCCGTGAGGAATTCTGTGTACTGCATGCACCCCATTTACTTTCAGAGGTTGGCAGACTGTAGGGATGAACTTCCCAATTTATGAGAACACAGACTGAAACTACAAACAAAAAACATCTGATCCATCATCCCGTTTTGCTTGTACTAAGCCACAGTTCTTAAGAAATAAATAGGGTAAACACAGAAATGACAAGGGAATAAAGTACAGTGTCTTACCACATTTACATTTTTTAAGAGTCTTTCAACTGTTTTAAGAACAAGCATTTTTGGATTTCATGGAAAGGTACATGTATCTGGATGGCCTCGGCAAGTGAAAGTGTGTCTCTTTGCCCTCTAGAAACTGTTACTTCACGTGTAATGTACAGTACAAGCTGACGGGACTGAGTTCAAAAGTTGTAGCTTCATGGTGGGAACTGCCTTTTGTATGAGCCTAATACTCACATATCGTGCTGAGAAAGTGGAAGACTTTAGTACAAAGCCTTTGCCAGAGCAAAGAGATTTAGAAAAAGAAGCATCAGGCTATAATACAGGATCAAAAAAGAGAGAATATTCCCATTTCTCCACTAACTGTGCTATTGAAATCAGGTAACTTAAGCTCTTGAAAACTTAAGAGAGGGATCCCAAACCAGCTTCTCTGTGGCCCTGCATATTCCCATAAAATACACTAATTTATCCAACTTGCACACTGAACTTTCCAAGCACATAGACCTTTTGTGCAATTAAAAGTATAATTATACCTATAATGACAATTTCCTTATGGCTAATATAGGCTGGCCAGATGTGCAACTCCAAGTGATTCTCTTGGGCTTCATAGGTCCACAGAGCATAAAACTGAAAACATCTTGAATTTTACTCCCATTACTGCAACAGTCACTCTGGTGCCCTTTCCTTACTGGAATATTTCACTCCATCAGTAGGAGCTAGGTATTTAATAGATTTGTTACAGAAAATGCTACTTCATGTGGTGGGACATAATTTTTTATGTTTCTCTGGGAGCATCACTTTGACAGTTTTCCACGGCAGAGGATGCAGGAACTGCTCCCTGTTCCCAAAGCGCAACATCCCATCTGCAATCCCGGCTGAGCTGGCAACAGCGTCTGCCCCAGGCTGGAGCCCTGGGAAATTCTCCATCCTTCATCCGCCGCCACCACCTTCGCCAGGCACAGCCGTCTGCAGCGAGGTAGGGGCCGGCTACAGCTGTATTCCACGGCTAATTGAGAAAGGGAGGAAACAGAAGGGATAAGGATACCCAGCCCACGAAGCGCTGCTAAGGAGGAAGGTGACAGCACCTGTGGCGCCCATGCTCACACTCGCTGCGCTGCCTCGCATCCTCCCCCTGGCGCGGCCGGGCCGTGCCCCCCCTCAGCCCTTACCTAACACAGCCGGCCCGGCCGGGCGCCTTATGTAAGGGCAGGGGCGGGGCCGGCAGCAGCGCCATGTCCTGGTACCGCAACACCGTGTGGTTCGTGAAGGGGCTGCGGGAGTACACGAGGTACGGGAGGCGGCGTGGGGAGAGCGCAACGCCCGGGCTGGGGCGTTCCTGCTTACCCGCGGTGAGGCCGTGTTCCTTTGGGATTTTTATGGACGGCTGCCCGCCCCCGCCAAGGCGGACTGATCCAGCCCCGCTCGGTGAGGCTGCCCGGCCCTGCCCGCCCCGTCCTGGGGCTCGGGCCCCGCCGCCCTTCCCCAGGGGTCCGGGCCAGGCCGGGGCTGGGCTGGGTGGTTTGGGGCGGCCAAACGCCACCCCGAGTTGTCGCTTTCATTGCAGACCACTGGAACAGAGTGCCTAGGGAAATGGTGCAGACGCCATCCCTGGGAGCACAAAAGAAAAAAAAAAATGCTTTTGAAAAAATCATCTGGATACCGCACTTGACATGGCTGAACGTGGTGGTTGGACTTGATGATGTTAAAAGACCTTTTTACCAACCTTAATGATTCTATGACACATTGCTGATCGCTGTGTCACTGGTATTCGTGGCCTGTCCCATGGGTACAGAGAGCAAACAAGGCGATTACTGGATGCTGAGCTGTGAGAGGGAAGTGCTTTTCAACCCACACGTGTGTTTGTTTTGGAAGGGCTCTCTTCTAGCTTCTCACAGGTGTCTTTTGATTTGTTCAGAGGTGGTTACGAGTCTGCTTCCAAGCACTTCAACCCAGCTGATGTGGAGGTGGATGTGGCTGGAAGATCCTTCCTGGTCACTGGTGCAAACAGTGGCATTGGCAAGGCCACGGCCAAGGAGATAGCGAGAAGAGGTGAGCAGGGCTGCCGTGGAGCTCCCAGGAGGCTTACAGAGAAGATGGAAGGACGTGGGTTTGGCCTTCCAGCACTTACACACAAACACAGATCCCTGTGATGCAGGGTCATTTCACGGGGGCTCTTAGTGTGGGTTAGAGGTTTAAGTACAATCAGTGCAGTGAAAACTGGGATGAGGAAGCCAAATTAGCAGAGAATCTGCAAATTGTTTTTCAATTGCATGTTTATCAAAACTATCTGTGTTATAGTGGCATCTAAGGAAGCTGGTGACAATCATTGTCTGTTTAAGGCTAATTTGGTACAAGTAGCAGCCTGGCTGAATTTGAGTTGAATAATCTGCAAATGTATTATACGATGAAAGAAAACAGTTGTCTTTACAGAAACGAGAGAAATGGGAGAGCATAAAAAAAAGCAATGTTGCTGTTCTTGATCTTAATGATAATACCCTGGAGTTTGTCTCAGCCCTTTGACGGATTTAATGTAATTAATTTTTTATGTTGCTCTTTGTATGCAAGGGCGTGGTATGAACTGGGCCTAGCTGCTGCTGAAGGATAAACCTAATCCCTTACGGAGTTGACAAAATAATTCCTGTTGTGCAAGAGTGACAAGAGTTTTGGCACGTAGAATGAGGGGAGGAGCTTGTGGGCCCTTTTGTGTGCTTAGGTTTCATAACTATCTTATGAAGGAAAGCGGCGACTCAGTTAAATGACACTAATTCAAAAGTGTTAGCATCAAAGAGTCTTTGGGTTAAAGATCTACATCAGTGCCAGCATGTTGCTTATTTCAGGTTCCCACTACTGCTGTTGTACATAACCACTTGAACTAAGTATTGCTTTGTCAGGTGACTGTTTTGCTCACAAATGGCTATCTGTACCAGGTTTTGCAAGCTGGAAAGCTGGCTGATCTGTATGGGATTTGGTCACCATGTTTAGCAGAACAACCTTGGGCTCAGACTGCATGTCTGATATGTGGTATGGGCATTGCTATTGCTATGAAGTTAAAATTATTTCCTGGTCCCATCCTCAAATGTTTCACTTTGAAACTCAGTGTCAGCTGTTGGGGTTCAGGCTTCTAGTTGAATCTCTTCAAGTACGCTACAACAAAAAAATAAGGAATTCCAACTCAGCAGAAGAATAATCAACCTGTGTTGGCTTTACCTTCAAGCACTCAGCTGTTTCTAATTAATGATGATCTTGCTGACAATTTCTGTAGTCTGATTTCAGCTTTTCTCTGAATTGGTGTCTTATGGATCTGGGCTTTCCTCTGTATCTTGTGAACTGCACTTCTAGCTTGATACAAGCTACTTTTACTTGGACTACTACTTGGACTTTTCTCATGTTTCAAGTTCAAATAGTTTCAATCTTTACCAAAGAAAATACATTTAAATTCCTCTCCTGGTGTATTGCTCACGCCTAAACTTCCCCCTGTCCGGGTGCTCAGTGGAAAAACCTCTCTTGTAGACAAAAGGTTTCATTATCAGACCCCAGACTGGGTTGTGCAGTGTCTGACTGTATCATCCCAAGGTAGACTTGGTGTTTTGCATTTGGGTTCTGGGCACTGAAAGTGTGACCCAGCACAGTTGTTTCTATTATGGATTAATTATGTTTCTCTTAATTCCTTGAGCTTTCTCGAGGTGGACTGCTAGCAATCCCTAAAACACCTTTAAAAACAGGCAAAGGTAAAGAGTGTAGGTATTCCTATGACTGAAATGAACATATGACTTGTAACAATCAGAGAATATGAACCAAAAAAAAAAAAAAAAGAAGAATCGCCTAGCTGTACTTTAGTTTTGTGTTTGAAGGCTTTCTTTAGTATGGCTAAGTGGTGAGGTTGTGTTAAGTATCCAGGTCTCTGAGAAGAGCCTTGGCTTGTGTCTTCCTTTCATACAAAAGTTGGTTGTAAGAGACCTCTAGAGATCACCTTGTCCAGCATCTCACTTGAAGCAGGACTGTTGGCAGCAGTAGATCAAACCAGTCATTGCTGTGTCTCACTGCTTGATACCCACAAGGATGCAAATTGTGCATTCTCTTGAGGCAGCCAGGTCTATTGAGAAGAAAGCCACTGAAAATTATTTTTCTGTTAAAAAGTAATTCAGATAACCTAAGCCTCCCAAGCTTCAGTTGAGGCCACAGTCCTTTTCATATCTCCCACTGCTGAGAGTTCTGATATCTGGCACTTTTGTTTCCTTTTCAGAGAGCAATTCTAATCACTTGTGTTGTTCAAGCCCTTTACTGAACTTAAGGCATGTATCAGAAAGACCATCTATGATACAGATGCCTTAGCTTAATTTCCTGTTTAGCGCTGGTATTTTACCCATTAAACATGATGTACATAGTTGACAGAAATTATTTGAGCACAGTGCTAAGAGTGCAATAGCCTTTTCCATATGTGTAGCCTTGTGTGATGACCCTGCCTGCCTTCACAGGAACCAGAGCCAAGCAGAAATATTCCAGATTTTTTTCTTATATCCAGTATCTCACCTAATTAAAATGCTGATGTCTCCCCCAAATGCAGTAATTCATTATCATATGCTTTTCTTGTTGCAATCCACCAGGTGGCACGGTTCATCTGGTTTGCCGAAATAAAGAACGGGCTGAAGTTGCCAAAGAGGAAATAGTGACAGAAACGGGCAATCAGGTGAGTTGGTTTTCAGTCTTCTGTTTACTCTCAGAAAGGTTGTTAGTACTGAAGACCCCAGATGCCTTGAGGTATTCTTGCAACATCTTGCTGTTGTGTTTTTTAATAGTATTTTCATACAGATGTGGAAACATCTAGCAGTCTATAATTCAAATTATTTGGAGTGATTAGCTTCAAACCATTTGAATCACCTAACTTCATTAGGTGATCTCTTCTATGATTAGTAACATCAGCAGCAGCAAGCTGTTTTATTTAATGTTTGTTGTTGATCTGCTTTTTGATGTCCTACTTACTATTCCTGTCTATGTGGCTGAAGCTTTTAAAAGTTAATGCATTGCAACACTCTTGCAACAACATTTGAGTCCTCAGCATTGGAGCTGAAGGTTTTATGTGCCTGAATAACATGGTCTTGATTTGCTAAGGTTGGTTGCGCTGTGAAGTCCTGTGTGTGATCCTAATTCTGTACTCTACCTGCCTTTTCATCTCCTTTTCTTATAATGTCTCTTCCTTCCCTCTTCTTTCCTGACAGTACACCCCTGTATCTGCCACTGTTGCTTTTGTTAATTGTTTAGGAGGGTGTGCTTATGGAGAAGTTCACTAGCCATTATCTTTCTATCTTGGTGCCCTGGTTTTGGCTGGGATGGAGTTAATTTCCTTTCTAGCCATTCCACTGGTGCTATGCTTTGGATTTATGACCAAACCAGTGTTGAAAACCCACATTTTAGTTATTGCTGAACAGTGCTCACGCAGTATCAAAACCTATTCTCATTCTCACACTGTCCCACCAAGAGAGCAGGCTGAGATGCACAAGAAGATGGGAGGGGACGCGCTGGGACAGCTGACTGCAGCTGACCAAAGGGACACCCCAGACCATATGACACCTTGCTCAGCAGTAAAAGCTGGGAGGAAGAAGGAGCAAAAGGAGGCATTCACAGATATGATACTTGGCTTTCCAAATCGCTGTTGCATAGGATGAAGTCCTGCTTTCCTGGGAATTGCTAGATGCCTGCCTGACAATGGGAAATAGTGAATTAATTCCTTGTTTTACTATGTTTGCACATGCAGTTCTACTTCACTTAATAATGTCTTTATCTCAGCCCATAAGTTTTGCCTGTTTTGTCCTTGTGATTGTCTTCCCCATTCCCACTGGGAATGGAGTGAGTAAGTAGGGTTGTATAGGGCTGAACTACTGACCAGGGTTAACTCACAGCATTTGGATGGAGACCTGTCGTCATCTTAAATAATGACTTGTCTCTTGTACACAGTATTTTGATTCCAGTAATAGATTTTAAGCTGGATCAGAAATTCTGAAGACTTTTTTATGGTTAGAGATGTCATCCTTACTAAATTTCTGCTCTTTGATTTCAGCTCCCTAGTGTGGACACAACCAGCATTCCTGTTCAGTTCTTTAATGGAGGTGAATTAGATCAGTCTTTATGTAGAAATACTTTCCAGCTGTCTATAGCTGTCCAATCCCATAGCTATAGTAAGGCTGGTGATTATCTGTGTTACCTCCTCTGACTGCAGTCAGGCTTCCTGGGAAGAGAAGTGAGTTTGACCTCTGAAGGTTCCTTCATGTTCTGCTTTCTGTCACCTGGTAAAAAAAACTTGAGGCAAATAATAATTCTTCCTCTGAAGGCAGCATAATTACTGCATTCCCACTTTTTGCTAGGCTGTGGATCCATAATTTCTTTTGTCATGAAAGAGTGTGAGGGCACTGCAGAACTTTTTTGTGACCCTGGGGACAGGGCACTTGTGCAGAGAGCAGCTCTCAGTGAAGTGTTAGATGAGCTGTACAAGAGGCCCTGTGGGACACGTGACTGCACTGGGAAGAGCATTTTAATAAGGAGTCCACAAGAACATCCTTCTTTATAAGTGCTCATTCAGAAGCAATCCAGAGAGATAATAAAATGCTTTGTCTGCAACTTGACAAGCTGTATCCAGACTGAACTTGCTCTTCCTGATAATTTAGATGGAGATCCTGTTATAATATATACCAAAGGCTTTTTCCATCTTCCATAATACATACTGGAGTGCAGTGCTGAAATGGAGTTATTTGACAGTCACCTGCCCCTAGATCTGGGTACTGGAAAGTTCTCCTAATCTGTTACAATAGATCAAGTCACGGAGATGAGGTTTGCTTTGACAATGGCTTTGCTACCATTGAGAACTTTTATAGGGAACAGGCCTGCATATCCCTTTCCTGCATCAATGTGACAATCTTCAGCAGATAAGGGTAGATTTAGATCTTTTTCAGTCTCTGAAATCCCTTGTAATGCTTATCTGCCCAAAAAAAAAACTTTACCTCTTCTGTACCAGTAGATAATGATATTGGTTTTAGAAGTAGAAAGTTTTAAAAAGGAATCCGTCTTGAACCAGTAGAGCAGTGTCAAGTTTTTGGTCAGAAATGATTTGCAAAATGGATACATTTGGAAGGGACAATAGTGGGTCATCTGGTCCAATCTCCTTGATTAAGCATGGTCATCCTAGAGCACATCATTTCAATGAGAAAATTCTCACCCAAACTCAACTAAGGAGCTGAAATCAAATGGCTAGAGAGAAAGTCATGCGCTTTTTATCTTCAGGGAAGCAAAATTACAGGCAGGGAATAGTGCCATATCGTTTCTTCAGCTTCTTCACTTTTCTCATTTGCTTGTATAATGAGTATTTAAAGAAACAACTTGGAAAAAGAGGAGGCCCTTTAATGATTATTTGTTGTTTTGCAGGAGAACACATCCTCTGCATAATTATTTTAAAACTGTCTTTTCATGGCATACGTCATAAGACTATCTGTGGTGTGTCTTTGAGAGTAAGTGCTATCTAGGAGAAGAGTAGGAGTTGATGTGCCTTTGTACGCTGGTAAATGCCACTCTTCTTGTACTATGTAGAACACAAATCTGCAAGAAGCAAAAGAGCTGTCTGTACTAACAGCAAAAAGTTTTTGATGTACTGGAAGGAGGAATTATTTCTAGCTTTAGTGGTTTAGAAAGTTATAACTTTGTTCTATGTCAAGCCTTTTTTTTTTTCTTTCTTTCTTTCTTCTTTCTATTGCATCCACATTGCTGGCCATGGTATTGAAAAACATTGCAAGATTGTTGTGATATGGAGTGACTGACAAGGGTTTAGCAGTTAGTGCAGCACTTAGCGTGCAAGGGGATGCAGAAAGCACCCAGCACTCTGAGACAGCTGAGTGGTGCAGTGATGTTCCTCAAAGCATCCTTTACCACCCTGTGATAAAGCAGCTGTGCCTGGCACATGGGACACTAGCCTAGACAGAGCTCCAGAGGGATAATGTGGCATGTGTTGGATTGCAGGGAGTGACTGGTACTTTTCCCTGAGCTTAGGGCAGCACATGGTGGTGGCTTCATCTGTTGGGTTCTGCTGTGCTCAGGGTGCTGCGCTGCCAGGTGATGCAACAGCAGGAGGTGAGCAGGCTGCAGAACCATAGGGAGTAGAAACAGGTGATTGACAGGGTCTCTACAGGGCATAGGAGAGCACATTGGATGGAAGTAGGGACAGCTGGAAGATGCATTTGAATAAGTGGCAGATAGAGACTTCTAGGATGGGGAGGAATGGAAGCTTGTGAATGCTGGCAACAGAAGGCAGCTCCTTCTCTGTCTGCAGATGTGGATTTATAGGATAGGTATAGTGCCATGGTAACAGATGAGGGGAGAGCAAGCTCTGTCAGGGGAGGTGTTGGAGACAGATGATCCTAAACAGTGGTTGACAGTGGGAGGAAGTTGTGGGTGATGATGGCTGAAGGCTCCTTCCTGTGGGGGATGGAGGCACCCATCTGCAGTCTTGGCTTGATGACTTGAGAGGTTTGTTACTTGCTGGGGACTGAGATGTAAGGTATTGCAGAGAGTCTGCTGAGGCTGATCTGGACCTTTGCCTAATACCTCTTGTTGCCTAACCACATGGGCACATTGTGAGGGGTGACCTGGAGTTCTTCAAGAGTGTTTACAGAGGGTCAAGGGCATGGAAGCCCTAGCAGTGGTCTCCCAGATCCATACAATGAAAGGGAAGGGCTTGGTTAGGAGCATATATGCCCTGGTGGTCAGCACTGGAATGTTCAGCTGGTGTCACTTTGGACTTAGACTTTATGGCCTCTTGGACCCTCTCTGTTAAATGCTGTTTGCTGAGCAGCAATGACAATTTGGAGCAAGAGTGTCTTTGCCAATAGGCTTGCTAAGCCTAGTGAGGAAGCTTTGAAATGATTTCGTTGGTTTGTAGTGAACAAAACCAGAAGAGTAGTAGAGTCATGGGAGCAGTGAGTATGTGTCTAGGGGAACAGCAAAATGGAGGAAGCTCTCACAGTTTTCAAGGAAAAGCAGCATGTCTGGGAGCCCATTTCAGATGCCTGTTCATGAGTACACATAGCATAGGAAACACAGGAATCCATGCATGACTGCAGGGCTGTGATCTCACTGGGATTAGACAGAAATAGTTGGTATGACTGGAGTGCTGGAGTGAATGTATTCCCTAGCTTGTTGTATACTGGTTTTGGCTGGAGCAGGGTTAATTTTCTTCACAGTGGCTGCTATGGGGCTGTGTTTTGAATTTGTTCTGAACACAAGGTTGATAATACAGAGATGCTTTTGCAATTCCTGAACAGGGCTTACATAGACCCAAGGTCTTTTCTACTTTTTGTACTGACACACTGGAGAAGAATTTGGGGTTGCATAGGAGGTTATGAAGAGACAGCCAGGACAGTCTGACTAACTGACCAAAGGGATATTTCAGACTACATGATGTCACACGCAGTGTATTAACCTGGGGGAAAGAAAAAAGAATGGGAAGAGGTTTGGGATGGTGGCTTCCCAAGTAATTATTATGTGTGATGGAGCCTTACTCTCCTGGAGATGGCTGAACACCTGCCTGCCCATGGGAGGCAGTCAATTAATTCTTTGTAAAAAGCCTAAAAGCACCTGGTATTCCCAGGCAGTTTCCCATCTTAGTACTAACCAGGCCCACCCCTGATGAGTTTCTGAGATCAGACAAGATTGGGTGTTCTCAGAGTGGTATGCTCATAGGCTTGGGGGTTTTTTGCTTTTGTTTGTCCTTTTGTTTTCCCTGTTAATCTGTCTTTATCTCAACCCACGAGTTCTCTGTCTTTTACCTCTTCCTGATTCCTTTGGTGAGATGACTCTGTGGACAAGAGGGGGCAGTGCTCTCCTTAACTTTGACAAGGTCTTTTACATGGTTTGCCATGATATCCTTGTAGCCATTTTGAAGAGATGTGGCTTGAACTGGTAGATGAAAAGGTGGGTGAAAAACTGTCCAGAAGATGTGGCTTCAAAAGTAACAATCAACAGAACAGAGCTATCTGTTAATGATTTTTAGTGGCATCCCACATGAATCAATACAGGGGCAAAACCTGATGAATTTTTTTTTTTAAGAGCATAGGTGACAGAATGAATGGCAGTCTTTGCCTATCTGCCTGGAGAGCAGATGGCAGTGACAGGTTGTCCCTCTGAGTAGTGTCCTGGGGCAAGGGAGGCCAACCATATCCCAGGCTGTACGAACATGAGTCTAACCAGCAATCTGAGGGAAGTGCATCTTCCTCCCTATAAACCTTTTGTGAAACCACGGCAGGAGTCCTCTGCCTGGCTTTGGACTCCCCAGGCTGAGGAAGTCATCAGTGTCCTGGAGTGAGTCCAGCAGAGGGTGACTAGGGAGATGGGACATGTGATGTACGAAGTGACTCTGAGAAGGCTGATTTTGCTCAGTGTTGAGAAGGCTGTATTCTACAGCCATATGATGGGAGTGTGTAGGGAAGGCACTTACCGTGCTTCTCTTGGGGGTTTACAATGGGAAGACAAGAGGCGGCTGACACAGATTGGAACAGGAACAAAATTCTGAGCAGACATGAGGAAAAATGTTTATACTGTGAGGCTGATTAAATACTGGAGGCTTAGAGCAGGGGGCTCAGACAGACTGGTGAATCTTCACATTTGCCAAGCAGCCTCCAGAGGTCTCTTCCAACCTAGATTATTATCTGATGCTGTGACCTTGTACGTTTCCTTGGAAAGGTCATCCAAAGAGCTGCTAAATTGTTTAAACTGAATTTTTGCAAGCTTTGCAATATTTTTCTAGTTTTCTGCTATGCCTGACTGTCACATATTTATCTAAGTAGGACTCTCTCTTAATAACTTTGGCATTAAAAATCTGTCTCAGAAGCAGCTGAATCAATGACTAAACATGTTTTAAGGACTGGAGTTGAATTTTGCAGTTGTGCATGTTAACCTGTATTAGTTGCGTTCTGGAGACAGGTTTTTTTATTTTCACATTGCTTAAATACCTTTTTACCTAGACAGACCTAAACAGGCTTTTCCTGTTGATTGTGACTTAGTTTCTTTTCCTTTAGAATATCTTCTTGCATATTGTGGACATCTCTAATCCCAAGGAAATATGGAAGTTTGCTGAAAAATTCCAGAATGAACATAAATTAAATGTGTTGGTAAGTTTGCGTACTTTAATCATGTGTGTCTGTCTTGGGAGTGTGTAGCCTATGAATTTGTCTGACAGGTCATGTAGACTTGACAGTTTGACCCACAATTCTCTCCTTAATTTTCTCCAAATGTTTTTTTCAGGAGTCTCCATGATTTGCTTGCTCTTGTCCCTTCTCAGTTAACAGAGATGTGCTACAAAAAAAGAAAAGCAGTTAATTTTATAGCTGCATCTTTGGACACACCATACATTTTCTCTTTGACCTCTTGAAGCTAGACCTTTTGAAAGATTAAACTTTTGCAAAAACTCCAAAGGCTAAAACAGAGCCAGGAAGAGAGGAAACAGTTAATCATCATGGTTGGCAAGGAGCTCAGTGTGGTTTCCCCTTTATTTAGCAGTGAAAATTTTCTTGGGGTCTGTACTACTCCAGCTGAGGCACCTGGAGCAGCTCTTTGGTGCTTACTAGATGAGGAACATCTGATAAAAATGGGGAAGTAACTTTCGAGGAGTGGCAGTGAACACACAGGAAGGTGTGTAGGGGATCTTTTTTTGAGGAGGGAAAGAAAAGCCTGAGCTCCTTCTGGAAGGTAAGGCAGAGAGAAATGTGTCAGAGACTATGCTAGCTGCACACAGCTTTGCAGTCATGTTTTGGTGAACAGATAAAAGCTAGAGTGTGTAGCTTTGTTTTGCAGTGTCAGAAAACAGAAAATTAACATGAACTGCTCATATGTGTGGATTTCCTTGGGTATATTTGTGTAGATTGATTTTGTTTAAAGGAGCTGTTTTACAGGTCAACAACGCGGGATGTATGGTGAATAACAGAGAGTTAACTGAAGATGGACTTGAAAAAAACTTTGCAACAAACACTTTGGGTGAGTACTGAAGATTTAGTTCTGGAACATAGTTATTTTGCTTACAGAAGTGTGTTTTCATGGCTGAGTTCATAAGGCATGTATTCCTGCTTGAAGAGTGATCATAGCATTGCCATGCCAGGGAAGGAAAAGAAAAAATATTGCTGCTTGTTTGGAGTGTCATTTTTAAATTTCTCAATTTTTCATTTGTTCTGATATCAGCGTCCTTATTTATCATAGCAGAAATGGAAAATTGCAGGTTGATTCTGAAATTTGCTAGGGAACTTTGTTCTGAGCATTGCTAATGATGCTCTTTGTGATAATTGTGTTTCTGGGATTTGGATGGAGCTTGGAGCACATTCAGATGTTTAAAGAGACATTTAGATGTTTGAGTGGGCTTGCAGAGCCTTGTTCTATGTGACAGAGGTGCTGTGGAGGAAGCCTGTGCCATATGTGGTGCCCTGGATGCTCTCGAACAGATGCAATCTCTAGTGAAGGGATTGAGCAGTAATGGGCAAGTCTTGGGTGCTCCACGTGAAAGGGCATTGTGTGTGAACTGTGTGGCAGTGGTGTAAGAGGGACAAATGATAGGAAGCAAGTTGAGGGAAAGTGAAGATGTGGAAAGGCAGGGAAAATGGTGAGCCAAGTGGAAGGTTTCCCCACAGAAGTTGTGGAAAAGAGGTGAGCAAACAGCCAGCCAGCAGAGAGAAGAGCTGTCTGACACTGCTGATACCTGTAAGGCTGAAAGCTGCACCTCTTGCAGAGAGACACATGGTGCTTGCATCAACCCCACAGTCCTGACGCTCTTCCCCATCTGGCTCCATGCAGCGTAGGTGTATTTCTCAAGAGACTGTCTTTAATATAGTCAAAAGTGACGCGTTAAGGAAGAACGGTGGTGCTTTGTTTTTGTGTTTTCCTCCTGTTCATCAGTATCTGGAATGAGGAAGGGGAAACCTAGTCTATAAAGATAAGGCATTTATAGAACTAGTATAACCTGGGAACCATTGTTGGTTTTTATTCTTAGCCTTTTTCCTGTGTTGGTTCCTTAAATCCTATTTATGTTTGAAAACTAACATTTTAGTATAATTGCTTGTGCTTCACTGTTATTGTGCATACAGCTCATGTTTTCTGCAAGTCTGAATACTTTAAACTGACAATTAAATCAAGTATAAAGGCACAAATTATTTTGCTTCGGACTAATGTTCTGTTAACATTCTCCTGTTTCTCATGGTCAAAAAATTCAAAGAGTTTTATTTTGCCATCAAATTTCCCTTGGCTGCGCAAGAACTTCTACCTTGAGGGATCTATTCACCTTAAATTAGTTTTTATCCTCTTGTGGTCTTTCTGACAAAACCCAGCAATGTGCAAAACAGTTCTTGCAGAGAGAAGAAGAGTGAAACAAACACAACAATGTGGATGCAAAAGCATGTTTTGGTTTAGCTTTAGACATTAAGGATATTAAGTGCTGAGGAACCGTACTAGTGCATCCCTTGAATTATATTTTATTGCACAAGTAGAAGCAGCAAATTCTGCTTTTCCAGCTGTAAATCAGCCTTACTAGAGGTATACAGCAGCACAGAGGAAGCTGAATTATGGTTTAGCAAATAGGAAAATGCCTGTATTTTCTTTATCTATTACTTATAGATCTCCTTTATTCATTCGTGTATCACTTGCTGCATGATTGTATAAGGAGTTTAAGGAGGTAAATCATCCTCTGTTGTCCAGCTTCAGAGTTCAGACAAGGACTGGGTTGTTTGCTTAGACTGCTTCTCTCTAGACAAAAATAAGGATTGAATTTTGAATCTTGTAGAAGAGAATGGGACTTGGTTGAGCTGGAAGAAGCTGGCAGTGCAAGAGGAAGCTTCTGTGCTTGCAGGCCAGACACACATGAAGGACCAAGGCTACAAACCACAGGTTTTTTCTTGAAAGTCAGGGATAGGGCAATAAATCATAACATCACAGTAGGAGAAAGCTGTGTGGAGAAACACCTATCAGAGTAGATGCTGTGTTATATCCCAAAGTACTAGGTGCCTTTGGGTGTGTTTTACTTGGGAGAATTTATTTCTGTTTCAGTAACTATAAGTGGTTATAGGGTCCCAGAGAAAAACCTGGCTGAATTAGATATGGCTGGTATATAGGTTGGCTGTAAACTCACATGTGGTCTGAAAGAACAAAGTAAATTCCTCTCTCTGCCCCGGTAATGCTAAAGCCTGAAGGGTGACATGGGCTCAAGGCCCTTGTTTGGGAAATGTGCAGTTGTCCCTCACTTGACTAAAAAGATAGAATAATATCAATATCTTTTGCAGATCTTTACATGTAGGGTGTTCCTTCCATGTTTCTTTCACTTTTTTTTCCATACGCTGGATCTGTGGTCTAGTAAAGGAGTGTGTAGGTTGTAACTATCTAAAATGCAAGACTGAAATATAACATCCTTCAAATGCACGACACAGTTTTTGAATTCTGTATCTGATATCTGATTAACATTTCTATAAGCCGTAAAGTTGCTCATTTAGGTGTCTGAAATGCTGTGGAGCTTTTAAATCTGGTCTAGGAATGTTTTCCTCTTGACTGATCTGTTAGTCCATTTTTGAGCATATTGGATGTCAGTGTTCAGTTCTAATTGATGTTCTGACTCGTGAAACATACTTTATATCCTGATCTTTTCTTGGACATGCATAGGACAAAAATGACTGCATAAGTCCTCTTGTGTGAATACATACAAAAATAACAGTGGTTAGGATAGAAAGTAAAATTCCCTTAATGCAAAACACAGCTGACTGGCTAATTGAGGATGGTAACTGAAACAAGAGGTGCATCGTCCTCTTTGCTGCTGTCAGAATATACAGATGGCAGGAAAATGTAAAATGCAGGTTGATAAGTTAAGGCTTTGTATGGTTTGTTTAATATTCAAGTTCAAACTGTAAAGTGCGTTGAGCAGGTGGTGGCAGCTGCATCTGTGCTGGTGCCTGTAGCACCCTTAAAATGAGTCTGAGGCACAAGTACTGCATGGCTCATTGTGGTTCTGTTGTTGCTGTCATATGAAACACCTTGCCTTTTTTTCCCTGCCAAAGGCTCAAGAATTGTTGTCTGATTGCTGGAGCTCAGTGAATGTAGAGAGAAGAATGGAACACTTAGACTGTAATGTGGGAGCAATGGCCAGGCATGAATGTGGAATAGCACTTTGCTGATTGAAACACACTGTCAAATAAACCAAACTGAGTGACTTGCCTTCGGACCTGCCAATCCTGATGGGCAGATATTTTTCTGTGTCCTCTAGTTTGTGTGATGTTGCCTTTATATTTCTTCTTGTGAGCTGACCAAGTACTCGGGGCTGTATTCAGGAGCTGGGCAGCAACAAGCAGTCATTTCTTCTGATGCATCTTACAGACTTCTGAGCCAAACCTTTTTTAAAATTTAATTTTATTTTGCTTGTTTTAGTATAGACTAAACTAAAAGCAAAGACTATTAAAGCTGGTAGTATTCAGTCATTTTGGGAAAAAGCTTCAGTACTGATGAGCCAGTGAAGGCAAAAGCATGTTCTTATTGAAGCACTAGACATTTAGATGAAACAATCCTTTTTCCTCTGTTTTATCACCTGCCCCACTTTGCTTTTACTCAACGTATCTTGCTGCTTGACATGGAAAAATGGCATATATATTACTTTTTTATTGCTACTTACCAGCCAAGGGGATGTTAAAACATGGAGAGATAAATAATGCTCCCAGTATGCATCTTTTCCTCAATCTAATGTGCTCTTATGTTTTAATAATACATAGACATACACTTCCACTCTATGCAAGAAGGGTTAGAGCCAGAGCAAGTAAGATATTTATCTGTCAGAGTAACACTGTAGCCCGTCCGTGGCAAACTGCCTAACCTGGGTGGATGTTTATCAGTCTCTTCCCTACACATGAACTGTATCTAACTGGTGTTTCACAGAAGCCAGTGCAGCCTGGTATTCTGAATTACTTGGAAGTCAAACAACTTGAATATCAGCTGTCAGTCTGCCCTAAGTTCAGTGCCTGATCTTTGGCAAGACAACCTCATGTGTGACAAGGAGGCTGTGGTTCCAATTTTCTTTCTAAAGAGCTTTGAGACTTACAGATCAGAGGTGGTATGTGAAAGGATAACGTTGAATATAATTGCACATGCAGTAACTGTACTGAAGCCTGGTTCCCAGGAGACAGAGGGATCCTTATTGAGATGGGTTTTGTCATTTGAGGGAAATGTAAACCTTTGTGTTTCATGTTCATTAACTTTTCCCATACACTCTCAGTTATTCCTAGTGCAGTGGAATTGGCCCTCAGAGGTGGCACACTAAAATCTTCATTCCTGATCTCTTACTCAGGAAAAGAGACTTAGGGATGTCTATTACTGGGTACTGTATAAACTGCGGGTTTGAAAAGATAATCCAGCCAATGAAGAATTTCACTTTGTTGGGTGGTTTTGTTTGCTGGTTTCTGTGGTTTATTTTTACTTGGACTCAAGAAAAGCAAGCCAGTTTAACTGATTTCTACCAGATGAATGAACTATTGAAATATGTACAATAAAAGTTACGTTTTAAAAGTGATGGGTTTTTTTTTTTTTTTTTTTTTTTTTTTTTTTTTTTTTTGTTTAGGTTTTTTTGCTCCCACTTTTTCCACAGTTGAAATAACACTGTTCCTAATAGTACTGCAGAGCTCAGGCAGATGAAAAACTTCACTGAGTATGGTGCTGGCTGCCTGCCCTTACCCCAGTATTACCAGGGCAAAAACCTCACCGGCAGTGTGCCACTAATTGCCAGATAGAATATCAAGCAAAAAACACTCTAGAATTCACCAAGACACTTGGGTCCACAGTAATTGTATCATCAATTAATTTAATGTTATAAGCAGGCAGTAGGTTTACAATGTTACTTCTGCTGTAACCATAATTTTCTTCAAAATTGATTTATAAAGTACAGATTTTAGGGTCACGTTGAATCTTAAAGCAAATCAGAGTATGTGTTTGTGTACTTTTATGTGATACCCTGTTAATTTTCAGTCTGAAATATGGGAATCCTAAGGAGTCTCCCAGATTCTGGCAGACTGATCTGTACCACCAGCAGTTTGGAAATCTGTGTGCATGCTGTTTGTTTGTATTTTCTGTTAGGGCTATCCTGTGTTTTGATTACTTTCATGTTTTAGTACAGCAAGACTTGCATTTTTCTGTGAGAAAGACCAGTGCCTAATACACTGGAGACTGCTGTCCCATGCACTAGGATATTTAATTTTGTTCATGTCATGAGACCCACAGTGGAATAACTGTTGCAAGAACATGCAGAGCTGCATACATGCATGCGTGCATGAGTCCTGTCAGCTTCTGCATCTTGTCATGAGAAAGGTAGCATAACTTTTTTTAGGAGTTGATGAGGCAGGCTGATTTTTGTAGTTTTTGGGCCTTTTTTTAAAAAAATCAACCTACTATATGAATCAAGTGTTTATCTCCATAACAGTGCCTCATTTTCTACACATACATCATTACTATTTCACTTTGTGATTGTGAAACCATTGAATTAGTGCTTATCCAGGTTGACAGTGGAGTTCACTGTATGGAGTCAAAAATTTGGGTTTACTTGACTAAATTGAGAAGATCTCAGACCAGGTGGAGCAATTACCAGACAGGCCACAAGGGAATGCAAGGTGATTCAATATTTTTTGTGGGTTTTGTTTTTATATTTTTCAAGTAAACATGAAACTTAAATATTGATGTGCATGAGCAAAGTATGTTCTCATTAAATGCCATGCTCATTACATTTACTGGAATGACCATGTTTAGTGCATAGATTGGCAACCCACCCTGTCTACTTTACCATATGATAAAGTTGTTTTATGGTGTGTAGTTTCCTATTATGGGAGATCAGCTTCAAGTCATGAAGCCTACATAAGTTTTTCCAAAGAAAGTTACTGTTAAGAGACTGTTTATGTTTAAAATAAATTGTACATCTATTCCAGGAGCCTTTTTAACTAGAGAAAACATGGGTAGCCAGTTCTGTGTCAAACCTCATAACACAGAACAGGGCTGTAGCTTGTCCAGTAGGTTTTGCAAGTCAATGCTTCACCTTGGCAGAGTTCAGTGAGGGCAAGATGAAATCCTTTATATGGGTGTGATAGACTGGGCTCACCTTCTTCTGCATTCCTGCTGCTTCCGAGCAAACTCCCAAATTCATCTTGCTGCACTCCTTTGGGTCACAGCAAATGCTTTTCATCAGAGGGAAATGTTGTATACCATTTATTTCACTGACTTTTTTTTCCCCAGTTACAGCACTGGGTGACAAGCTTTCAGACCATGTGGATAATGTACCTTCCAGTGATAGGAAATGGTGATGCACAAATCAGGTCCCTGTCACCCAATCCTAAATGCAAATAGTATCAGCTGTATGTTCAGCATACAATAATTACTGCTTTCAGTGCAAGGCACAGCAATGTTGAGCACTGCCTTTCCTTTCATGTACTTTTGTGTTAAACCATTATAAAAAAACAAAACAATCAATCAATCCGTATGGTTTGAACATGGTGATAGTTAAGCATTAACCACATTTGGTATGCTTTACCTTTTTAAACTAAGCTCTGTGGAAGGAAGTTTCTCCTTTAACAGACAAAAATTTTTTTGCATCTAGTAAATGTGTTAGAATGTTCAGTGCTCATTTTAGAAAGGCTAATATCCAGTACATTGGTATTAAGTATTGGCAAAAGGAGATACAGTTTGGATGTTGCCTTGATTTCCTTATGTAGGGTCAGATATGTATGTAGTTTCTTCTACTGAATTAGTCTTGGTTTTCCTTGCAAAGTTTGTTTTTAACAAGAAAAATATCTTTTTTTCTTTTTTTTCTTTTTTTTTTTGTAAGGACACTGGCAGGGAAATGCCTTCATTTGCTGCTCCCCTTTTCATTCAGAAATTAATTTCTGTGTTGGTGCATGCTGGGATACAGCTGTGCTGGACAAAATACCTGCCATGAGGTGCACGGCTGAGCCAGGCCCTGCAGTGACCATACTGAGCATTCTCGCAGAGCTGTTTGAATGCCACCATCAAACTAGGGGACAGCTTTTTCACTGATAAAAATGGGGAGGTTTCAGTAGATGATGATGTATTCTAAGCAGCAATAAACCTTGTTAAAAAAGTATATATGTTCTGCTATTACTGCTCTGAATTTCTTTTTCAGGCTGTTTTGCCTGACAAACCAGCCCAGGCAAATAAGAATGTATAATATCCAAGTTTTTTTTGTCAAAGGAGCGAGGAGTTTGTGTTCAAACACTTAAAATGGGGACAGTAGTTGGTGAAATATTTAGCAGTGGGAGAAATTAAATGCTGCAACCTTAATGCCTGATGCACAGTGTATGTGTGTGTTTTCAGATACTGTTGCTTACCATTGGAAGCTGTAATCAAAACTGCTCTGTTTGTGCCCTGTCTCAAAGCAAATGAGCAAGTGGTTTTGTGGGGCAAAAAGATGGAATGCTCTGGCTCTGTGGGATTTACTGAATTCTTAATAAGCTTGAGGAAGAGAGGAGATGTGGGCTTTGCAGTTAGTTTGTGTTTCTAAATAAGCACATAAATTTCTGACAAGCTGTAGTAGCTCGAAGCAGGATTTTTGGCGTTGAACATTTCTCTTACTCGGCTAGAAAACAAAACAAAACTCGGTTGTTAATGAGGCAACATTAGTGCATTTATCTTTGCAGCTTTTTAGAATTAACAAATCAACATGAAGCCCTTGAAAAGTGTAAATTAATCTGCAGGACAGTAAAATGGAGCAGCGTCAGAGCAGCTCTGCCTTTAGGAGATGCAGCTTATTTAACCAAGACATAATGTTACTTTTTTTGAAGAATCCACAGCCAAACAACATTAAAACCAGGCTTTCAGCTTGTACTGAAGTGATTCCTTTTTAATTTTTTTTCCCTCATCGCGGCAGCCTCCCCTGGCAGTCAGCGGGAGTTCTTGTACCGATGATGTCATTGCTCAGTCTCCCCACCACTACCAGGGGACACGACCGGGCTCTCGTTATTCGCTGGCAGCTGCCTTTGGTCACATTTTCTGCTGAAGACCGGCTGCATTTACTCATCTGCGGTGCATTTGCTTTGTTTGATCTGCCAGGGTTTTAAATACACTGTGCGTGTATGGACATACCTCTGATTATATGGAGAAAGTGAAGGCTGCTGTGACTGACAGGGGAACTGAACAGTTTGTTCACCAAGCATGTAACATGTTTGATTTTGGTACCATATTTATAAGCATGCTGTATTTTAACTGGGTGATCTCATTGTCTGTGTGGAAGAGAGGTTAAAAAAACATGCTGAAATCTTCATGCCTAGTGAAAAACATGGCCTTGGTAGCTCAAGGAAAAAAAATGTGTTTATCACTGATAGAATAATTGAATTAGAGCCATTTGTAAAGACATAAGAGGAAAGTAGATGCAGAAACACTAGACTAAGTGGGGCTAGATTAACTTTTAATTAAATGGAATTTTTAAAAAATACATTTAAAAAAAAATCTCAGAAAAGATAAAACAAAAAAATATATCTGTAGTGCACTCAGTTGCGAGAAACATCACTAGGTGTGTCTGTGTGTCTGAATCAAATAACTGACTGTTGAACAGTGTTTGTAGTAACAAACTTTGCTGGTCATGGTAATGGAATATATTTGTGTGGTATGTAAAAATCCTTGCTAAATGAACATGATTAAAAACAGGGAAGGACACAATCAAGTTTCTCCAAGTAATCTTAGCTCAGCCTTGGGCAGGCAATATTAATATTTTTTCCCCCAAGGATTCCTTATCTTCCATAATGGTCATGCTAGGGATTTAAGGGGTGGGTTTTGTGTGCAACACAGAAGTCAATGTACTCTGAGTGACTTCATAGTGAGAAGGGAATTATGGACAAGTCTTAAGTGCATAGGCAGTGCCCTAAGAACTTTAAGCGTGAAGCGCAATTCCCTTTTCTTGTTCATGACCCGACTTAGATCTGTGTGTATATGCCAAACTTGCAGGGGAAATGCATTCCCCATTTCTTCACTGGCATCACCTACCCCTGCCCAAGGAATTCCATACCTGAGCCATTTTGCCCTCAGATTCTCATGGATGAATGTAGTGAGTGAGCTGTTCTCTCTATAGGTAAAACAAACATGAAAATCTGTAGAATAGTATGTGCCTTTTGCTTAGTATATGGCAACATGAACACTACAAGTTGAATTAACACACTGGAGGTGAAGCAGCAACAAAAAGTCATTGTCAAATTCAGATTGGATTTCACAGATAAAGAGACTTTGGGTTTTGGGTTCTTAAGGAGGGTGGAGAGAAGAAAGCTTTTTTTTAAAAGGAAAAGTTAATGTTGGTGCCTGTCTTTCTTCTAGGTACATACATCATGACAACTGCCCTGGTGCCCCTCCTGGAAAAAGCAGCTGATGCCAGAGTGGTGAGTCTGTGATGCTGTTTAAAAGGGGTGTTTTACTATTTTTACCTTCTGGCTTGTGACAGCAGTTCTCTGACTGTGTTAGCAATGCAGGATTACTAATAATACTGTAAGGATCTCTAAAATCCTCTTGGATTTTGCTAACAACAACCTCCTTCTCTAAGGCAAAGCTCCTGCCTGCTGCTCTCAAACCTTCATTGGAAATCAGAGTAAAACACTTCGTTTGGGAACTTACCCTCATGGATTCCCTAGGGCAAGTTAGCTCCTGCAGCAGAGTGCAAAATTGTACAACAGGAATATAGGTTTAAGAACTTTACAGATCTTGGTGTAAAATAAGACAGCAGGTACATTTTTAAAAATTAAATTTCCCAAGTTTTGTATGGTTTCTAATTAGTTTCAGTAAATGTTAAACATACAAACTGCAAATAGTGCTATTCTGCTATTTTCTTTCTCCCCATTACTTTTCAAAAGGAAGAAGTACAAAATTCCTGAAATGAATCAACATTGCTTTGAATGAAAGTTTCTTAAAAAACATACGTATCTTCCACCTCATCTCCAGGTATGCTCTACTCATGAGCAGAAGCATAATGCAAAGGGTATACAGAGGAGTCCTGCTCCACAGGGACTTCCAACTATTGCCTGAAGACTACATTGCATGCATGAGTGCATCTGTGTTTTGTTTTTCATTCATTTGTTTTTCATTCATTTGTTTTTCATTCATTTGTTTTTCATTCATTTCATTACAGATAACTGTCTCTTCTGGGGGCATGCTAGTTCAAAAATTAAACATATCTGACTTGCAGTCAGGAAATGGGCCATTTGATGGAACTATGGTGTATGCACAGAACAAGGTACAGTCCATGGGATTGAAAACAAAGCCCAGCCCTTCTTTGCTAGGTACCTCGTACCATCTGCTTTGCAAAAAACTTGTTGGTCACTGTTGTATTTCCATTGTATCCAACCCATGTGCAGATGCACAGGCAATAATCTTCAGGAGTATGATGGCATGCCCTTAGTAGTGCATACATCTTACATGGAGAAAAGCATGGCTAGACTTTCATTTGATATGAGAGAAGTCCCAAGGGGGAACACTGTCTTTCGCTGATGAACCCTGTCTGCCTGCTTAGTTCTTGCCCACAGTCTGCAGCAAGTAGACGTGGTCAATAAAAGCAGTGCAGCTGCTTTAAATCTGTGGCCAGGGTATAGATGGCAATGACTGTGGAAGTCTCTTATGAAACTATCCAATAAATCCAGTCAGGATGAGCAAGGGAATATTTCTGCTGTGCATAAATGCTCTGGTATTTATGGCACATTTGATGTAGTTTATCTCCCTGGGAACTAATTTGATGGACAAGCTGTTGAACTTGGTGCTAGTGTGGCTCTTACTGCTCTATCCTAGAGACAGCAAGTTGTCCTGACAGAACAGTGGGCAAAGGCTCACAGAAACATCCATTTCTCCGTGATGCACCCCGGCTGGGCAGACACTCCAGGTAACCTCTGCTTCACACTCTTGACAGTAATTTTTTCTTTTCAGGATTAGTCTAAAAGCAGAGAGAAATGAAACTTCTAGTATATTTTTCCAACAGGTGCAGTAATTTATATTCTCCAAACTGGTGCTTGAAGTAGTTTTATATCTCCTTGGTGGCTCTATTCTGCATGGTGTCTGCTAGCTGTGTATATCTAGAGAATAATAATGGGTAGTGAATGCTTCCAGCCCTGCACAATTGCACAAAAGAGACACAGTTCTTTAAGGTAACCTTTAAGTTACATTTGTAGTGGAACTATTAAACACACAGATGGAGCTTCTGCCTCTGTGAGTACCAGTATGCAGACACTGGGAAATCTGCAAGGGCATGTGGGAACATGCACCACTGTGCAAGCCCCTCTGCTCTTTCTCTAAACATTTACTGCTGTTGAGAAGCACTTTGGCCATTCAGCCCTTTGAGCTGCAGCTGTTCTTCAGTGACTGTGCCTGAGGTGGGCCAGCATCAGTCATGCACTATGCATGTTGCATTCCCCAATGTTTCCAGCCCCCAGTGCCCAAGCTTGGGATGCAGAATAGCAGTTACATCTCTAGGTCTTTTATAAGGATGCAGTTTTCAAAATTTGCTTCTGACAACAGAAGCATTTACCCTGTCTACCTTATGCTTGAAAATAGTCCTTTCCAACTAAATATCCCAGTATTTCTTTCTCTTTAAAATACATTTATTTATGCATTATGGATTTCAAACTTAATGAACCATAAAGTTATTCTGCCTTAAAGTTCAAACACTCCCTAACCCCCAAAAATAAACACCTGCAGTGGATGGGTCCACAGTCATCATCTCTTGGACAAAATAAAATGAAGCCAGAGTTTAGACAGGAAGTAAGCAGTTTTTAAGTACAGTGCTGTGGCTGGTTTCCTAAAACTGGTGAGAAAATAAGAGCTAAAAATCCCATTAGAATACTGTTTTTTGGAATTTGTGTTTCTCCGGTGTTTGCTGTCTTTACAGTTTAGAATGGAGCTGGCAGAGGAACCTCTTACAGATCCTGTTGTCAGTTTAGTCCCTGTAATTTGACCCAAACAAACTAGTGGTGGATTATCTGGCAGCTTAATGCTATTCTCCCACAAGCCATCCTACTCCCAGATATGGGGAAATACTAATTTTCTTCCATAAGCTCCAGAGATGCCTCCTCTCCTTACACATAAAATGGCAATTTGAAGCCGTTTTTTTGTTTGGTTTTTTTGTTGTTGTTGTTGTTTTTGTTTTTTTAATCAAAAAGCCTTGCATGGCAGGCCACCATTCTGTTATCTTTTCCAGCTGTGAGATCATCCATGCCTGATTTCTATGAGAGGATGAAGAACTCGCTGCGCACAGAGGCCCAAGGAGCTGACACCGTCCTGTGGTTGGCGGTGTCAGCTGAAGCAACAAAGCTGCCCAGTGGCTTGTTCTTCCAAGGTAAGAAGCAGTGCACAGTGCACAGACTGGAGATCTCCAGCCTGCCTGAGCTTAGGATCTCTGTCTGGCCTGGAAGGGGATGAAGGCTGCACCAGGCAGCTTGTGCGAAGGATAAAGCATTCCTCAAAGTTGTTTCAAGTCTAAATGTTTGAGTGAACATCATGTTATATTGTTATAGTCCTGCTTTTGTCCTATAAAGTAGCTGATAGAGACTTCAAAGCATTTCTTTATGGAGGATTGGGGATTTTTGTAATGAAAATGGCTGCATGTAGGACTGTGCCAAGGGAAGGTGAATCACAGCAGTCAAGCAGCATCTTTTATGATGCTAGGAAAGGAGCATCTTTCTCACAGAGCACTGGGAGTTGGCTCTGCTTTGACAGGTTCTTCCTACTGTTCCATGCTAGCTAAAATTGCCAATTCCCCCTTTTTCTAACACCAGGCAGAGACGAGCACAGTGACATTTTTGGCACTGTGATCTTAGGGAATGGAAAAGTAGGGCAGAGCCTTTCTCTTCTCCCAGGCAAATGACAGGCATCTTTGGAGGAGCAGCTGGAAGTAGGAATGCTTAATGGTGATGCAGGTCAGTCCAGAATGAGAAAGCTCAGGGTAATTTCTTACAGAAGCTCAGTGCGTCTGTTGGATGTGGCACTCAAATCCTGATTCACTGAATTTCTGTGTGGAGAATGTAGGAAGCTCAGACTTCCGCACTTGGGTTGACTTTGTCCTTTCTGTCCCACAGTCACACAGGATTGGCTGACAGATACTTAAATGGACATTTTTCATGTCAGCATGTGGAAACCCCACATCCCAGCTGGTCAGCCTTCTTTGTAGAACCAGGCTTTGCCTTTCTTTTACTCCAGTCACTTTCTTCTGGTCCTAATGCTTCTGCTCAGTTGTTCTTTCTGTTTCTTTCATAATTCCACCAGGCTCTTCCCTTTGGCCTTTGTACACCCTCAGCTTTGGTAAACAGGGAGCATGCCCTGGCTCTTTAGCTAAAGCTACTGGCTTTTGAGAGCTTTGGTCCTGGCATGGCTGCTTTTAAAGCTGGAAGAGAAGTTCTGAGTCTCTCTTGTGCTTATCAGATAGTGGTGAGGTCAGTTATTTCTTGCTCCTACAGCCTTTTGGAAACCCCAGCTTAACATGGGAACTCTTCAGGCCCTTTCGGTGAAGGGTTTGGGTGGGGTGTGGAAGCACTTTGCTGTAAGCCAAATGCTTCTGGACCTAGGCAGCCATTTTCCATATCAGGCACAGTTACACAGTTTCCCTCCATTTTCTGCATTCTGTTTTACTGTTTCCTCTGAGAACAAACCAAAGCCAGCTTGTTTTTTTTTTTCTGAGAAAAAATAATGGGAAGTGAGAACACAACTAGTTCTACCAGAATTCTCTGCATCTGCTAAAGTACATAAAAATTGTTTAACAGAGACCTGCATTCCAATGACTAGAAGCATCTTCTCTGTGATGCTGAACTTGGCTTTCATACCTAGTTCCCAAACTTTAGCACAGGCTACTGGAAGCACAATGACTAGGTGGGGAGCTGTTCATAATCAGTGATGGAGACGGGAATGTTCTCTGCATGTTTCTCTCTCCTCAGTTCTCCGTAAGCAGAAGTTATGTGGTGTGTGCAGTCAGGTAAACATTTGCTCTTAAGAGAGCAAATATCTCTGCTCTTCTGGGAAGCCCCGTGACAGCCTCATAGGTTTTCAGGGAAATCTGCTGCCAAGGGTTGCAACAGCTTGTTCTTTTTGTCTCAGCTGGCTGCTGCAGAAGCTGGGCTCGCTACACAGACTTAACAGTGCTGCACCAGTGCTCTGACTGTTGTTCCACAGACACCTGACAGCATTGTCACAAGGTTCCTGGGCTCTAGATACCATGTTTTTGGAGGGGAAAATCCCTTGGAGTGGGTGGTGGTAACAGCTGTATTTGCAGAGTGAGTGACAAGCATGAGATTTGGAAAATCAAGCAAAGCATCAAACTGAACAAACTTGGTTGGATATGTCTCACTTATGGTGATTGAGCAATAAGCTGAAGTTCCTTTGCATTTAGAATTTAACCATTGTTTCTAAGGATGAAAGCAAGCATTTTAAGATAGAAAATAATCCTAACTATAAAGTCTCAGCTGGGGATTTGTACAGTACTAGAAATGTTATCCAGGAAGGAAGGAAAAATGTTGTTTCAAGTGCAAAAGCATCCTCTGCCTGCAGCAAGAAACTCCAGCTATTGCTCTTTGCCTGCAGGTGTTGCACTAGTGACAGGCATAACCCCTCAAGGAAACCTTCCTTTTCCTAAACTGTCCCCAGCTGCAAATGGGGATGTGCTCCACACTTCCGATCATGTTGTGCTATAGAAAAAGTCACTCTAGCCCCAAAATACAAATTGAATTGGTTTAATTTTTTTGGTTTAGAAGATATGCTCAACTAGCATTATTTACAGGTATCTAGAAGGTTAAGTTTCCTGGCTTCCTGAGGTATATTTGGGCAGTAGAGAGTCCATCAGAAAAAACTCCTTTCTGCTATAAGAGAGTTAAATGTACCCATAAGTGTTGTTTATTTTCTTCTTCTTTTCTTCCAGACAGGCAACCAGTCCCTACACACTTACCCCTAGCATACACTCACAGTCCACCAGAGGATGAAGAGAAACTAATGGAGGTGCTGGAAGAATACTCCCAGAAGTTTAAATCCATTTCTCCAGGAATGTAGTGTCTCTGCTGATACAGTGTCACTGTAAATCTTGTAATTGCACAGTAACCTGCTGTTGAGGGGAAGTAGGATTCCACAGGCCTGTTAAAAACGAATTAGATTCAGGTGTTCGCATTATGAGGCAGTAGAGTGGCACCTGTATAATTTTTTCTGCTGCCAAGTCTCTCCCACTGTGAATGTGCAGCTTCTGCCTCAAGACACACTAAGGTTGTGCTCTTTGGATAGAACGAGAAATTGAAAGGCATTAAAATAAACCCTATTAAAGTTTGTAAAGTTACCTAGAATAATTTAAAACACTCAACATAGAGAAATGCAGAGGAGTGTACTTTAAGTAGTGTTTGTGAAGGACTTCAGGAAAGAAGTGGGGGTGTTTTAAACAACTTTTAACTGCTGTATTTGACAGGCTGGTGGTTTCCTTCACTGCATGAGGGTGACTGGGCTCAAACATATAACTGGGAATGCAGAAACTCTTGCAGAGCCTGCTTAGTTTAAAGGGAAGGATTCCTCACAGCCTTCTATAAATTAGTGCCGGTATGCAGAAGTGATCTGTTTCCTCATGTTTAAACAGCAAGAATTTAGGAACACTGCCAAATGCCTTCTGTATTACTTTATGGAGCCAGGGCTAAATATTATCCCATTTATGTCAAAATACCATGAAGTAGGAGGTTTCAACACAACACACCCAGACATGGCTGGATCCAGCAGAGAAATGGCTGCATGACTGTAAGCACAAAAAGAAACAACATGCTAAGCTGTACCTGCTTGCCATTTCTGTGAGAGATTAAAGGCAATTGTTCTATCATTATGAAGGGATTAAGAGGGAAAAAGAACACTGGTGGGGCACAGGTTTTAGAGGAGAATCCTCTTCTGATGAGAGACTTGTGTTTTGTCTGGATCTGTTTACTTCAGACACAGAGGACAGGATTCATCTTATCTGATCTGTGCACATTTGAATTACTTGCTGAGTTTCTCATTGTAAACTGGTAAAGGGAAAACCAGGCTTTTTCTCAGGGATCAACTGGATCTAGTTTAAGAAACACCACCTACAGTGCTGCATCTTTCTAATAGTGCTGAAGACAAGCAGCTCAGACTAAGATATTCTGGTCGGACTCATTTTGTCTTAATTATTTCAGATTTACTGCATAGCCAAGACTATTATTAACAAAGGTAACACCTTTTCTCTTGAACTGTGTTTATTAACCAACTGCCTCCAGAACCCAGCAAAATTGCTGCACTGTTTCACATGCGGCTCACACCAGTGTGGTAGGACCAAGGACCTAAACACAAATATAACACATGTGTTCTTGAGTCTCTGCAGTGAGTGGCAGCTAAAGACTGCTGGTGGACAGAGGAGAGCTCTTCATGTCTGGTTTACGTAATTTAATTTCCTCCTGGCTGACAGGACTTCCTCATTATTCAAAGATCTCCTATTAAGTATCAGTTTAAGGGAAAAAATGCTTTTTTCAGCCTACTGTCAATCTCCATAAAGACTTTACTGTCAGAGAGGCCCTAAGAAAAATTTTCCCATGATAAACAGTGCTGAGACAAGTCAGGCTGTCACAGCTCTTCCTGAAGAGGCTGGGTCAGCATTCAAACTATTGCCTCATTTATAAACTTAACTCCTCCTTGCACTACAGTGAAAGAAAACAACAGCAAGGCTTGTACAGAGGTTTATTTCCTGCAAATCTGGTACTAACATTTTCTATGCTTTCAACTGTTATATACAGTTACCTGAAACTAGATAAGGGCTGGAAGCATATATAGTAACTACATTTCTTAACCCAATAGCTGCAAGGCTAATAAAAATATTTGCATATTTACGTCGGTGTGCTTCTCAGCTATGCAGTACAGAAGAAAAATTTAATGACTGGTATTTAAATAGTTCATAAAAGTAAGAACTGTGCACTGTATATGTATGTATTTAACACAGTTTAGTACATATTCTGCACTAGTGTATTTGAATAGCCTGTATTTTCTATTTTGTGTCACGGTTTAAAAATGAAGTCAAAGTTAACAAAACTGCTTTAATCGAAGTTTGGTCACAGTGTCAAAGAGCAATATGCTATGGTTTAAGAGCACTTTTGATTTAAAAGGAACAAAACCACAGGAACAGCAACTGGAAGCAAAGTCCAGAGTGTCACACACTTTGGTATTATGTTCCTGCTGATGCTTCATTTCAGCCCAATTCCACAAGAGCAAACATGGCATGTGGCTGCGAGCCAGTGAGAGGATTTGTGTTAATGCAATCCAGAAAGACTTGCACCTTCACGTAAGTGAATGCATTCACAGACTCACAGATTATGCTGAGGCAGAAGGGACCCACAAGGATCATGGAGTCCAACTCCTGGCCCTGCACAGGACACCCCAGGACTTCCACCACGTGCCTGAGAACAATGTCCAAATGCTTCTTGAACTCTCTCAGGCTTGGTGCTGTGACCACCTTCCTGGGGAGCCCAGGGCTCAACCACTCTGAGTGAAGAACCTTTTTCTAATATCCAACCTAAACCTCCCCTGACAGCCTCAGGCCATTGCTTTGGGTCCTGTCACTGGTCACCTGAGTAAAGAAATCAGTGTCTGCTGCCTGCCCTCCCCCCCACAAGGAAGTTGTAAACTGTGATTAGGTCTCCCCTCAGTCTTCTATTCCACTTCTAAAACTTTATGAGCAAAATAAAAATAGCATTCAGTGACAGATGACCAGAAAATTAAGGTGGCACAGGTCCTTGCTAAGCAGTGCACACTGGGAGTTTGAGAGCACACCTGGTTCATGGGAGTAGAATGACAAACACAGCAGCTGTTCTTTTCTTTTGCTGTGCATGTGCAGCCCAACTCTTTTGTTGCAGTTTTGAGGCTTTTATGACTGACCTCACTCTGACGGCATCACATTTTTTCTTCGTTTCATGAAGTCACCTAATTGGGAAGTTTTTGCTCTCAGAGATCTTGCACAGGAATGTAGGACCACAGAGCACATGTGGAGTTGGTCATTTCCCTACATCCTAATGGAAAGATAGCCCATCATTAGTGCAGCAGGGCTGACTGCCCCTGTGATGCAGGGGCCACTGCAACTTCTCTTTTTGTCCTGGATGAAAATTTTTAGGAGGTCAATGTAACAGGTATCAAAACAATTTTTTAAACTGCATTTTGTCATAAGTTTAATTTCTGCACCCTCTTTATTGTTAAAAAAAACTGAACCCAATAAACTAAATCGACCTGCTATTGATTAAAGGTGTAAAAAATTGGTTTTTGTTTGCCTTTGAATGAAGGCACTCCCATACATGCCTCACAATTTTGGAGTAAGTGGCAAATACCAGTTGTTGGCATTTGCAGTAACACATGCTCCAGCTTCTGTGTTCCACTCAGTGGGAACAAGGTTTGAGCAGAGCCACCCCTTCCTGTTAAACAAGGCTCAGTTGGGATGTTGAACATGCACTTCCTGGGCTCAGAGGGAGTTCTGTTATATCCTTCATTATAAGTCATATCCTTCCTGATAAGTCAGTCCTGCAGACCTCAATGCAAATAAATTTATTTGGTGGGGCAGCCATTTCAGTTGTCAGTACAAGCACTAATTTGTATTTTTGTAATGATAGCCTTTTTAAAAGCCATGGCACTTGGAGCAGTTTATTAAGCAGTGCTGAACTTGGTGAGTGGAGAGTGCACATGGAGGTATTCGTTCAGGGAACAGCCTGATGGCACAGTGAAGAATGGCAGCTATGAAGCAGTTTAATCTGTGAGATCCTCTGTATGTTACTCTCTCACCCTCCCGGCAAAAATAAAGCACTCCATCTCATGACACTGGATCATACTTACCTAAAACTAGTGCTGGTCAACACCCACCCACTGTCATTTTAAACAGGCAGTTTCCACTCTGGCAGCACAAAGCGTCACATGCTCCCTAGCTCAGCTCACAGTATTTCCCTGTTTGTCTTAGGCTTCCATCTCTTGTAATGAGCAGCTGATTACAGCAGATAATTTTGAAATGCAACTTAGATGACTCAAAAACTCTATTCTTGCAGTCACCCAAAAAAGTATTGATCTAGACAATGAATGAGAGAAGCTTTTGAAAAGGCATCGAATCTGATAGGGAGCAAAGTGCAACAAAAACACCTCTGGGACTAAAAGTGATCAAATCCAAGAATTTCAGTTTGTGAAGTAGGTCAGTATTTATGTTCCTCTCTCTAGAGGGAGCCATCAGATAAAAGAAAAATTATGTATTTCTCTGAAGGAAGTTTGTTCTCTCTCAAAACTAATGCTAATGCTCAGCTTTACAAAGGGACACAGTGTCAGCCTGGCCAAAGGTCTTCAGCAGGACAAGTTTCTATCCTGCTGCCAGGAGAAACAACTCAAACCTTTGCTGTACTGGCATTGCCAGTGCCATTCCACAGATAAAAATATTGTCCAAACAGAGGAAAAGTGGTAAAACCTGCACCTGTGCAAACTTCAGGGAGAGAGGTCCCAGGAAGTGCTGTTTTCTTTGATGGTTAAAAATCTTAAGCATCTTCCTTTTACTTTCCAGTTCAGAATCCATAATCCACAGGGAGCCTTGGAGTGATGCACAAAATAGTGCAATTCCTCCACTGCTCGTCCACTGCCAGGCACTCAGGGCAAGAATTTGTCCTGGCAAAGGACACGTCCATACAACAGCTGTCAGTTTTATGACAATTCACAGAACAGGTAGGTGAATGGGTCCAGTGAAAACTCAATAAACCAAATTCCTCATTACACACATAGAGAAGGAAAAGGAATAGCCAAAAGCTGACAGAAATTAATTTAGTGGGGTTAAGATACTACAATTTATTCAGCTACATCAGAAACACTTATTTACATAATGGAACAGTACCTGAAAATGTTACAATGTAATTAGTAGAAAAGGTGATCAAATTGCTGAGCAGCATTCCTGCGAAACACTGACCTGAACAGAAGCAGTAAGATCTTTTTTTCATATAAAATCCCTCTAATCAAAAAGACAGCAAAGCCCACAAGATAGTGGTCAGTATGACAAACTTAACTTACTAAGTCAGAAACAAAGTTCATCCTTTGGAAAGCTACATCACAGCTAAAACTGGGGCTAATGACAAAGATGTAGCAAGGAAGTTTGTGTACTTGTTTATTTTTGAAAATTTCTTAATTACTTGGCCATGGCAACCCCACAAAATTTTCTTGGAACAGGAGAAAAATAGGGGTGGTAGCAGTGGGTCTTTCACATCTGAAGGAAGCCCTGACCTGTTACAACATCTAAGTATAAAGGTGATAAACCCTTCAACAAGTTCAGATTATTTATTGCCTAAAGAACAAATAATTGGAGAGAGGCAAAACTATCTTCATAAGGCCTGACACCTCTTGTGTACCATCTCAGTAGTGATGTGTCTCTTCCCCATCCTTTTAATGTTGAAGTGCTTATGCATTTAATACAGTTCTGAAAAAAAACTACTTGAGGTAGATAAATATTATTTGGCAATTGAACCAAAGAACAAGAAATGGAAGCCGAATCTTCATAGACTGGAAAAACTCTGTGTTCCTTGTGGCTTCTGGATCTGGACCATGGCTGCTGGCTGGCTTACAGTACTGGGATGGGGGGGATGGTTTGGCTTTATACAGTTCTGATGAATATTCATTTCTATACTGTAGGTGCTTTTTGTTTTGTGTTTGGTTTTTTAGATTTTGTTTGTATGCTGATACCATTTTCTTGGTATCCCTTCTTTGCACAGACTTTGACAGGACTGTAATCTCTTGTTTTCATTTTGGTTTGAGTTCAATGTCCCTACTTGGCAGCAGTTTCAATTGAACTCAGTCTCTTTCTCTTCTGAGCAGTACAGTGTGTCCTGCAGCAAGCAAAATTTCAGAGATGGCTAAAGACTGGTCACAAGGGAAAACCACCAAACTGGGAAAATGCAATGAGAAGTCACATTTGATCACAGGAAGTTCATCTCAAATCCCAGAACTTCAGGACTACATTTATCCTTCTGAGGAGCAAAGATTTCCTGCCAACATTCACAAGATACAATTTTGAAGAGAAAAACCTCTCTTCAATATTACATAAAAGGCCATCACAGAAGGGACTCAGCACATCAGTGCACTCTGAAAATGGATCAGGTTTGTAGTTACTGTTGCACACTATTGCCACACATAGGAAAAAAGTCTTCTAGGTCCTAACTGAAAACATCCCATGTGCTCAATGTGGTCTCCTGGAAAGGAAGTGGCCTCCTGGAAAGGAAGTGGCCTATAAAATCACACATTGTAGCCCTATTTCCTATGTGCTACAAAACAGAACTTCGGTTGCTGCTACACAGATCCTATTTGGGACAGCAAGGACAGACATAGGTAATGTTTGCCAATTTGTTAGAAACTAATTTAGTAGTAGTTTAGATTTAAGGAAAGATACTTATTTTTCTCTTTCTCTAAGCAACAGAGTAGAAACAGGCATTAAATGGATTGTGAATCACAGAATGGCTGAGGTGGGAAAGAACCATCAAAGGTTATCTGGTCCTGATCAAGCAGGGTCATCTACAGGTAGTTGCCCAGGGTCATGTCCAGTTGGGTTTTGAATATCTCCAAGGATGGAGAACCCATTAACTACCTGCCTGGCCAGTCTGTGTCCATGCTCAGTCACCCTCCTAGCAAAAACTGTTTCCTGATATTCAGAGAAAATCTGTATTTCAGTTTGTGCCCATTACCTGTGGTTCCGTCACTGGACACCAGTGCATTCTCTCTGCACCCTTCCTTCAGCCATTTATACACACTGATGAGATCCCTCTGAGCCTTCTTTAATCTCAGATGAACAGTCTCAGTTCTCCCAGATATGTTTCAGTATCTTTCACAATCTCAGTGGCCCTTTGCTGTTCTCCATGCAGTAGTAGTTTCCTTTCTCTCTAGTACTCAGAAGCACAGAACCAGACACAGGAAAAAAAAAGTCTAATATTCCTTTCTAACAATTATTTCTTCAGCAGGCATAAGGCAAAATTTTTTCCCTCTACAACTGTTTTGGATTATCCTTTTTGCACATCCAGCCATCCACCTTCTTATCAGCAACCAACCCCACTCAGAGGGAACACATCCCTCCCTTTCCCAGGACTCGAGATACTCATGCCACCCTCTCAGGCAAAGTGCAGTAACCACTACTGAGAGCCCACATGCTGACATTCAAGTAATGGCCTCAGGTTCAGGAGGACAGAGGAGAGAGGTCACCTGGGCTTGGCTGCAAAAAGCAGCTGCAGACAAGGGTGCTCACAGCTGAGCACACCTAGGCCACTGTTCAGGATCATCCTCTGTCAGACTGGCTGACTTGTAGCCCTATCACTACCATTTCAACATCTAACCATGGTGTTAAGTCTGCTGGTTGATGGGAGGACCATCAATGCTACATTGCAAGCAGATGCCTATATTCTTTTCCTGTCACTTAAATATTTTCAGCCTATAAAGACTGAAATTGATGCTCAGGTTGCCCCACCTGGGACACAAGTGACCCTAGCAAGCTGCTCAGGCACTGTGTATGTGACCAGTGCCTGCCCTATCACCTGCCTAAGCCCTACAGACACTGCTCATTTTAAAGCTGAGAATAGCAGGCAGATGCTCTGGAGAACACTGCCTCTTCCCACAAGGAAGCACCAGCTAAAGGAGAAATGAAAATCATCTTTTCTGATGTGCAGAGCAGAGGGAAGCCAGCAATGTTTGTTTGCCTCTTGTCACAGCACGAGGTATCACTAAAAACTACTGCCCTTCAGTACCCCCAGGGAAAAGGGGCTTGGCTTCATTTGAGTGTGTGTGTAAGTATGTGGCACTGCAGTTTAAAACTGTATCAAAACACACCCTCCTCCCATCCTCCAAAAATGCAATTCAAAAAGTAGCTCAAATTTGTTAGTCAGCAAGTAAAATGGAAAAAAAAGGACCAGGCAACAGAGATTCCTTTTCATATGGATCTGGAAGACAGAAGAAACAGATTACTACTCTAAAACAGCAGAAGAGGAAGGCAGTCATTTTAACTCTCCCATTGTCAAATCCTTCCTGTGTCATGTAGAAAATAAAAGAATTGTTAAGCTAGATACATCTATTTTCCCTTCATATCTCTACATTACAGCTCTTGAGGGCATTGCAAAGGGACAAATTTTCCTTCCTGCCTCAACTTCACTTGCAGTTTATATAATTTTCTAAGCACACAGCAGTTCGTCCTGAGACCGCAAGATAAGGAGATGTTAAGCTTAAATCCAGATAAACCCTGCAGGTCATTAAGTGAGAAAGAACAGCGAGGAAAATTCTGCAAAACTGTTCTGCATATCCCACATCCACACAAAAGCAAATTGAAACCATGACTCCTTGGAAGACAAGGGGGGAGTGGCCACGAGTTTATTGTAGAACAGTCCAAACAAGTCACTCTCCAATGTAGTCTCCTTTGGAATCAGTTCTTCACCTTTGTTTGCACATTACATGCTCAGGAGTAGGCGGTGACCCAGGGGCAGATCCTCAGCTTTCCAGCTCCACCACTCCATCAGTGTGAGCACAATTCATGCTGGAGTCCCAGCCTTGGTGCCACTTCTGTCTCCTCAGGAACCGAGCTCTAAACAGCAATTTAAATTCACTTCACTGCACCCTGTCACCATGAGATGCACTCCCTGCACAGCACAAGTCAGGTCTTTGGCCAAAGGCCTGGAGCCCAAGGGAACATGGAACACCATAGGCCAGCAAAGCTTTGTACATATTCTCCAGCTGGAATGAAATATGGCAGGCCACTTGTTCATCTTGCATAGCTTTGACAGCCAAGAACACTTCAGTCATCAGAAAACAAGGTGTTGAAAAGCATTCCAAGAGGAAAACAAGCATCTACTTTCCAGGAGAGAAGGTGGGAGGACCGACAACTTTCAAGCTGGAAAAATAATAGCAATGTGTGAATAATGTTTGAAAATAGGCTTTCAAATATGCTGTCTAGAGAGGAACCAACAACAGGCTGTACAACCAGGAAACCAAAGGTGGTGTTACTTCTCAGAACATGACTGCAAAATGCTTCATCACAGGTTACAGGAGGTTTTAGAAAGAGAATTTTCCTTGAAAATACATTGCAGTCCTGTGGTGTGCAGGCAGAAGTCCACTCACACTTTACTGCAGCAGCTCACTGGACAGAATTAAAGCCATGGATTGAGTTACCCTTCTTTTTTCCCCTCAAAAGTGAATTGCTGCTGGGCAAACAAAGCTTTATTTACTTTTGGCATTCTCTCTCAAGAGAGAACACAAGGCTTCTCCAGGTAGCAATGTGCTCTGTAGTGGCAAATGTCATGGACTCCCCACTACAGAGGGAAGAAGGTTGAGTCCAAAACAGGACAACACTGAGTACCACCAATGTGCCAATGTGCTGAAACAGGAGATGCAGGAAAGCCTTTGGTCTGGTCTGCAGTTTATTCTGTACACCAGTTTCTTTGAAGTACATGAGTAATACCAAGCTAAAAAGTAACGTGGATTGATGGAATGGAGAGTTGGCTCTTCAGAGAAGGTCCCTTTGGAAAAAAGGGCTTTTTTAGTTTAGTCACCTTGACAATGTCATTCTAAAAAGGTAGTTTTGGTCAATCCAGGTTTTTAAATACTGTTTATTTTTAAGAGAAACTGTAAAGTATGATGACAGGACAATGGGCATCATTCAGCAATATCACTTTTGAGTCTATAGATGAAATTAATAAAAACCATCAGCATTTTAAAAAATAAATATGATTAACCATATGGAAAACAGGAAAAACAAAATTAATCTTCAACAACACAGGTATAAATGCTGAAATGTTGCTGTGCAAGGTAGAGGTAGAGGTAGCGATAAACCAGACTTTTCAGATCTAGACCAGTTTTAGATCTGCCCCCCTCCATGCACACACTCCCAAAAGTTCCTATTGCAAATAATTTCATTTGAATCAGACCGTCAGCATCATCAAACTCAAATAAGTCTGTGTGCTCCTTGTAATTCTCTGAGCTGGAAAACTGTTTCAGTTTTCTGTAGAAATCAGTTGCTGAATAACCTGACCCCTGGTTCTGTGACTTGTGCAGCAGACGAAGAGGCAGGAAGATTATACAGACCAATGAATACTCTCTGGATGATGCCCACTAGGACAAGTAGATGGTAGAGCCCTTTTAGGAATTGGAATAGTCCATCAGCTCCTCGGTGATGCACCCAGAACCTGTGCCTGGATTTCCTCCTCTGGAGGGAGCATGGCCAGCAGAAATATCCCAAACCAACAGGTACTGGCTGCTGGGAGAGCTGGTTGCCTTACACAGTCTGTTGACACCACAAACTCACAGAGGAAGACACAACCCAAGAACCCTCTGTACAAAGCAGCAAGTATCTTGACAAAGTGAAATATAAAAACTAAAAATTGCACTGCACACAGGTTTTTCCAAACAAACTCAAGACAACCAAAGTCAGATCGTACAAACCGTTAGTTAAAAAAATACCTTCTTGTATATTTTGAGAAGAAGTGGAAAGAGTCTTCGTGCAAATATTCAGCCTGGATCAAGCAGAGGACATAAAGTTGTTGTAAACACATATTAGTTCCTTTCTCATCTGCTGTATGCACCCAGTGTTATCTATCTTCTGCAGTATAATTAGGGTTAGGAAATCAGTTTCTTCTGTAAATATCACCTTTCAAGTTCCACTGATGTAACATCAAGACACTACTGGTGTCATATCCCACAACTGTTAAATACAATAAAATAAAACAACATAATGAATAATGGTAAAAGACAATCAAATACAGTAAAAATACAATTTTTAAATAATTTATACCTGTTTTCATTAGTTAAGAGGAGCTACATGGTTAGAGGTGGATGCGACAAATCTGAAGAAGTTTAATTTTCCAGCACTTATTGTCATAGTGGTGGAGGTTGATGAAATGATATTCTGTATGCCACCAGCTTTCACCTGTATAAGACAGGTTCACAGCTGGCCTTAAAAGAAACCAAAAAAACTCCCACTATATTACTAACTTAAATTATCAGAACAGTCGTAACACATTGTGAGAGTTTTGGTTATTTAAATTACTCAAGCCGTTATAATTCAGTCATTATTTTAGCTATTTCTTTATTTAGCTACACTGAGATCTGGCATGTTGAAAACCAGTTGGTCTTCCTCAAGGGAGAGCTACAGTGAGCACTTGCCCCAGCCCCTTCAGGCAATAACTTCATAGACCAATACCTCCTTGGTCCTTATTGGGCAGAAATCCTAATCCAAATCCCAAGCAAGAAGTTTCTGGGTGGAAGAAGGTTGGTATGACATCCTGCAGCCACATGGGAGAGGGAAGGGAAATGAAGCACAGAGCTAGAACACATTCCTGGCTCTTACCTTAATAACCTTGTCTGTCCCCGAGGTCAGCAGCCATCCCCTGGTGGCATCGAAGTGTACATGAACAATATTGTGCTTGCTGTCATGGAAAGTAGCTGTAGGTGCCCTCCTGAAGTAAGAAATCCAAAAATCAGCAAGAATTGTAACTTCAGGATTTCCCCCCCAGAATGTTCCCTATTGAGTAAAAAAGTATTTGAGCCATTAATTCAGCAACCACTCCGCAAACTGCACTTTGAGACCTTTCTGGCATGAAAGGAACAGGAGTGGGGGGCTCTGTATCCCTCCTGGTTTCATCTCCTTATCCTACTGAGAAAGCCTAGGGATCACCATGCCAGGCTGCTCCCTCCTGGAGCCTTGCATGCACCCAGGCCCTTCCAGATGCAGGAGTCTTCCCCCACTGCAGTGCAAGCCAGCTCAGCATCCACACTTACTCCTCATCTGTTATGGACTCGTGGCAGCTGTCGCAGACCCTCACTTCAAACTCGAACCCCATCAGCGGGATGGAGGAGCGCTTGGAGCTGCATTTCCCACACACGGCTTTCCCGCACTTCCGGCAGTGATGCTGCAGGAGACAACGTGCAGGAAGACATCTCAGGCCACAAACCCAGACCAGGTCACTGCTCTGGTCCACTGGCTCTACCACCTCACTCCAGCAAGACACGACGCAGTTCAGCTCTGCCCCAGATGCTTATTTCTCAAGTTCCATGAGCACATGCAGCACTTAAAGTCTGCCATCTGCAGCCTTCTGCTGCTAGGAAAGAAAACACAGCAGCATGCTTCCAGCAGACCAGTAAGCCTTTCCCAATACAGCCTGAGTAGTTACAGATGTGTATCCAATCTCATTGAAAACAACTTTGGATCCAACACAATCTGCAAAAATCAGCTGTGAATTTCTTTCTGTAACTTATTTGACTAACAATGAACCAAGTCCCACGTGGCTTAAGTCATGGAAGGCGCCAAATCTACTCAACCCAACCTATTATATGCATTTGCTATTGGGATTGATTGGAAAAAGAAGTGTGTTCCTTTCAACCACAAAATCAAGCCACAGAGGGGAACCCAGTGTCCAACCCTTCAGCACTTAGTGGAAGAACGAAGTGCAAATTCTCAAAGCTTTAGAGGGAAAAAGGTTACCAGAATCCATTATGAGAGAAAAGCCTAATGGCACCATGGTAACACACCAAAGGGCACATACAAACCTGCCTGAGGCCTATTTTCTTACTGTCCCACATTTGCTTGAAGTTCCAGAAGAAAGGCTGGTCACATTTTTGACAGGAGTCACTATCCAGCCACTCCGGGGTCTGCAACACACACACATAAACACAAAGTGGAAGTGAGCAACAAGCAGAAAAATGTCTAATGGAGCCTAGAGGCAGGACAAGAAAGATGTGTTGTGATGTGGCAATATGGCCAGCTAAGCTTGATTTAATATCTCCATTTTCACAAGATGCCATTTTGACTGTTGTTGATGATGACAAGATGATATTTGTTCCCTGGGATGTCTTTTTTGGCTTAGTTTTGAGCTTCAAAGGACATGGGAGGAACAGTTCTCACAGAAATCACACAGAGTTTGATAATAAGACCATAGAAACAACCCAATTCTGAAATTAAACATATAAAAATATTTTTCTTCTGTCCTGTCTGGACAGCATTTACCATCTTCTATTGCCTCTGGTGGGAGTGTGGGTTAACTAGTATTTCCAATAGCCAAGCAACTTATCTGAATGGAAAAGGGAAGTTAAGGGAAATGCTGATGTGGTTGAGGTTTTTCACATTCTTTCTTTCTTTAACACTCTAAGAGGAGTTCCTGCTGGTTCCTGCAAGGTGCCCTTGCTACAAATCACACACAGGGATAAGAAGGATGTGATTCACCCGAACAAGCCTAAGACCCAAACCAAACCCAAGCTCTTTTCCCTCATCAACCCATGAGATTACATAAACACTAAATATTGTTTAATGATTCGTGAAGAAGTGCCATTAGCAAATTGTGGTTTTCTTGTCAGAGCCACTAGTTTGTCGCATGCTGCAAATCAAAATGGCAAGAAACACAGCTGAGATTAAGAACTAAAAACAATAGAAAAGCCAGGCAAAGTAAGTTAAAGGCAGAGGGAGACCCTCAGCTCCCAGGACTGCTTTGACCCCCAGCAATAAAGCAATCACCCGTCTCATATTCTTTTGCCAGTTATTCTGAAGGCAGTTCATTCTGCTGGGGAAAATCCTTGTCTTTTCTACCAACAACAGTCTTTCTTTTTAATGCCTATAGATTTACATCTCTGTGCATAACTTTCTATCTCTCGGGCATTTGAACACTATAGATGATGACAACATTTTGTTTGTGGCAAGTAACCACTTTGTAGTCAAACAAAGACTGCTTATAGCACCTTTCAAATGTCTTCTTACAGCTTTTTAAAAATTGAGTTGAAAATAAAGAATCAAGGGCTAAAATGGCTTAAGTGATTCTAACACAATCTCAGTGATGTGGGAAAGTCTGATTGCAATAAAATGAGTACTGAGCATGTATCACATGGAGAAAATCCTTAAATAAGGGCAAAGAAACAAAAGTCAAAATCCAAAAGAAAGTGATCTAGGGCCCAAACCCAAGGTTTGATACTAAAGTCTCAAGGATTCATGTTTTGGGGATCATTTAGCACCAGGAACATCCTGTTGTGCTGCTGATAACAAGAACAAGCCCACACAGCCATAGTCTGGGAAAGCTGTGCACCATTAGCACCTACTGCTTGGCCTTTATTTAGCTAATAATATTTCTCCTCTATTTTTTAAACCAGCCTTTTCACAGTGTTCCTGCCTATTTGATGACAAGCCAATCTTAACCCTTACTGTAGCCTTTTGAAAGCAGCAAATAAATAAAGGTTTTAATTTCTGAATGTTTGAGTTGCAGCAAAAAGGAAACATCTGTTGGGAACGAGGAAACTGTTCTGCTTTCGTTTCAGTTTAGGAGCTGATGACATACTTGGCCCCTGGATTAGCAATTAAAGAGAGTCAACTGGAATGCTAATTCCCAATAAAAAGGGAGCTCAGTTTCTGCTCTGCCTACTTCAGGAGTTTTTTAAAATCCAGTTTTCCACTTAGCACTTCTCTTTCCTCAAGGGAGACACATTCAATCCATGCAGGCCACAACTCTTGAGAACCAGAAAAGCTGGTGAAAGCCCATGCTGCCAACAGCCTTCCTCTGACCCACCCCCTGCAGGAAGAGGGCACAGGTTTGCTGTGACTCATGGCACCAGGATTTGCCAAGCTCCTGAGCAGGGCTGGTGCCTGACTCAGCCAGCACAGAGCTCACTCCCCACTCTCTGAGTCAGGACTCAGAAGTTGCCAAGTGGGGGCTGCTCCCACAGTGCCAAAGACCTGGCGAGCATTTTTGCACCACGCTCACATTCATTGGCAACAAAGCACAAAGGCAATTCAGAATGCATGGGTGAAATCTTACTGTCTGGATTACCAAAGCCATTACCAAAGCCATCATTTAACCCACTTCTATGTGGTAACACCAGAAGGAAGCAAGACCAAGCAGCAGGTGAGATTGAAGCCTTAGTTAAATGGCTTCTTATCAAAGAAAGAAAATGCTGGCTTGTGTTTTTCCAGAGATGATCAAGAGCCTTCTTGTTTTATTTTTTTAAAACAAAAATAAATCAATCAGTCCATCCATTTACATCTGAACTGATATATCTCATGACGTACTGAAAAACACAGCAGAGCATCTCAATACCCTCCTTAAAGAATATCTTTCAGAGCAGTAATGTAATGAGCAAGAGCCAATTAGCAGCCTATTTAATACAAATTTTCTGACAGGCGATTTCCCCTGTACCATATTATCAAAGGCACAGCATAATGGCTGTATAACAACTGGAACACATCCAGAAACATTTTTAAAGCTTGGAATGATCTTGTTTAGGTTGAAAGCTGCACATTTTAGAAAGGCCCCCCTCTTCCCACGACTGCTTCAGACCAAACTGACAAGAACTAAGCATCCACCTCCTGCCTCTCAACATCCATGTTCCAGACGACGATTCCCCCGTCTGCACCACAGGAGATGAGCTGCCGAGTGTGGTGAGCATAGGAGAGAGACTGAACTTTATCACTGAAAAAGAAAGAAGACAGTTAGCAATCAACCACCTATGGCTACTGCACAAGTGAGCACAGAATATCAATAAAGCAGTACAAACCATTTGTTTGTTTGCCCATATGTTTCCCTCCACCACTCACTGCACATGGCATCCATCAGATGCAAATCAGTCTTTGCAGTCAGACTGGGACCAGAATGAGAGTGTTGCTCATCTGGGCAGCATCCACAAAAGCAAAGACCTGTTCTGATAACTGTTTTTGCTGCTCTTGGGATAGGAGATCCCAGCTGCACTGGGAAGCCTAAACAGGGTTGCAGCATCTGAAGGCACATCTGGATGCATAAACACAGCCCTGGTAAGATACCTTCTTGGCAGAATGTCAGTAACAACTTTATTTTGTAAATCTCTGCAACATCTAGAAATGAATTACTGAGAAAATACTGAAGATTTTCTTTTGACACTAACAAGTAGAAGAGTTTCAAAAATAATGTAGGAATCACTAAATTGTTCCTAAGCCTTCTCACAGTAAGGTGGAAAATTTAGGTGCTTCTGTTTCTTCTTTTAATGAAAAAACAATATGGGAGGAACAATTCAGCTTAACTCCCCAAAGATGAGCTCAGTCTTTCATAAAAGAAAGAAATCCAGGCCCCATCTTAGGCTATTTACAACCTGGGAAACAAAGACTGCACAACACCTTTATGGAAAAAACAAGGTTGTGAAGACAGGAACTGAACATACTGTGACTGGAAATCATCCATAACATCTGATTTCCTTTGCTACCACCACTGATCTTGTCAGCAAAAAGGACTTGCATGCTAACACATTCATTTCTGCCTGTGGCTGAACCTGAAGAGGGGAATGCATTGATGGGAGAGTTTGGGACAATACTGCCACCCTTCACAGTGCCTGCCTGCTGACACCAGAGGCACCATCAGGATGTGTAGGACGCTGTGTTGTACAGTTCCAGCTGACAGCCATCACACAGATTAAGGTCCAGAGGCTAACTTCATATTAGAACTAATTTCCACAGCAATAAATCAAGCAATGATGCATTAGCAAGCACCAGTAGTAGGGTATGAGGGTGATCTGGTAATTTCAGCAAGAGCTCTGCAGTGCTCTGAAATCCCAGAGGCATTCAAATCACTCAGCAGAGTGCATCAGCACTCAAAAGAAACGCATGAATATGTAAGAAACTGTTAGCTCAAAACCACCACAAGATTTTTGTTTCTCCAGACCTGAGCCTGGAGCAAGTCCCAATATATGCAAGCAAGTCCCACATACATATGCAGTCCCAATACTCTGACACCAACTTGTTGCATTGCCATGTTAAAAGGTAAGGAAGGAGTCACTGCCACTAGAGCCATTCTGATGCATAATCAATGCCCAGCCGGGCTTACCCATCTTCAAAGATGTTTTCAAAGACATCTATGGCTATGCAAATGTACTTGCAAAGATGATGCCTCTTTGCACTGAGATGTGAAGGCTGCTATACTGTTAAAGCACATCACTTAGAATTCAGGCTGCAGGTGAAAGAGCATGGAGGAAAAAGGGATTAATTGTCCAAGCCCGATGCTCCCTCTAGGGGAAGGAAAAACCTTGACAGAAAAACCCCAGCATTTCCCTGCAGCTGTTCTCATTTGGGTAGCTTCCCTTTTCTAACAAATGCACAGGATCTGGCATAACACGTTCAGGACTACAGATGTTGTGCTTTCCTTCACCACCCTCTGCAGACTCTTAAAACAGCCTGTGGGCCCAACACTGCAAAACGTACTATAAGCAAATTATTCCTGTTGTATACAGACCACAGGGAGTCACACACACAAGCCTGAGGCTTGTGAAGACTGCAACCTTTGGGCTGTTTGTTTCCAGATGTAGCTTCTGCATTTAGCTTTTCTACTATAAAAGCAGGAGGAAGAGCTTTGAACATACTTATGTCCTTGCAGCTCAATGGCTGTTCCTTTTCTTCCTCCAATATCCCACATTATAATGGAATGATCAGAACTGCCTGAGAATAAAACTCGCTGTATTGGGTCCCAGCAGAGAGCAGTGACACCACCTGCAATAGGAGTACATACAACAGTCATTTATTACAGAAAGTGGAAGATTGGAAGGTAGCTAAATACAAAGATACAACAAAAAATACTGAGTGATTAAAATGCAGATCTCTTTGGCAAAGACTATGCAACCATGTGCCTTCCAGTGGAAAAATAACAGTCTAGAAAAACTACTGAAACCCCATCCTGCTCTTCTGTGGGCACAGGGCTTCACTGCTGTTTGCATGGGTGAATCCACTGAGCAGTAAAGTGTGGAAGAAAAATGGTCACAGTGGGAGCTACACAACTTTCCATCTCCATAATCTTCAGAAGATTAAAAAAGAAGCAAGTGTGGAATACTATGGGCATCTTCTCAGTATCCTAGCACAAAGACTGAACTATATTGTGCTATCTTGAGCTATTAGCACTTAGTTAGAGAGGAGGGATATGAAGAAAAAATGCTGAGGAATGACAGGATTTCTTCTGCTAGATGACAGGACCATATCTAGGGTTGCTCTTTTCAAAGGGTGATGGGGCACAAGTGTCAGCAGTGAAACAAGCATTTAGTGCCTCCAAGCTGTGCCCATTCCACTTGGGATGAAGTGTCTACCAGTACAGATCTTGCCTTTAGCAGTATCCTTTCTCCCTCCCAGAACTACCACAACTTGTTCAAGTCTCACTCTGTTTTGATTAGCAGCTACTGATTGTGGCATTTTCTGCCACAGATGTGTTCTGCTCAGAGCTCTGATCACTCTTCTTTTTACCAATAAAACTTCCCTGAACTGCTGGGAAAGTTTAAGAGCTATGCCCCTTCCATGCTAAGCACTGACACAAGCCAACCCAGTGTATCACAGGACAGTAAACCATCATGATGCTGAGCACAGATGAAGACCCCCCCTGAGCACCGTTCTGGGTCTCCTCCTGAGGCCTTACCTGTGTGTCCCTTAAATGTGGTAACAAGGCTGCAGGACTCTTGCTCTAGTTTGAGGATGGTCACTTGCCCAGAATGGTCACCAACAAACACATGCCGGGTTTCCACATCAAATCTGAAGGATAGATGCTGAGGAAAACATATTATTTACACAAGCTTTACATTCTTTTAATGACTCGCTAATTCTTTTGACATGAGTATACTGCAATCTTGTGAACAGTGCTCCAGTCTCAAGGAGGTATTCAGAACGTACTTTAAGGCACCTGTTCATGTTAATAATGCTCATACCTGTTTATACTAACAGTGCAGTATCCCTGGGTGAGAAAAAAATGAGACAATTCCAGGACACAATTTGTGGTTTTGTTATGAAACACCATTAAGTAGCCCTTCACATCAACATAAGAGCTGTCTCCTCAGGCTTTGTAACTTATGTGCTAGAGTTGGATGGTATCCACTCACTCCCTTCCCAAAACTATACAAAATACAAAGGAGTATTGATTTTAACCACACAGGACACTGCAGAGCAAAAAAACCCCAAACCTGTTCCTGGTTATGTCCAATATTTTTGCAGTATTTGCCAGTGATTCTCCCTTCCACTGCTTCCATCGCCCTCCACCATAACAATCAAATGACCCAAATTAAATTGTCCTCCAAAAGTTTTTATCAGTTAAAATTGGCTGTTCTCTAGAGAGATTTAGGGAGCACAGGGCAAATATTTGCATTGTGTTTTCAAAAATATTTATCAATTAATTAAAAAGTAAGTTCAGTCTTTCTGCCATTTAGATTGGCTGAATTATCAGCTAATATAAAGCATGTCCATCTTGAAGTAATAATTTTGAGTATCACTTCTCATGAACTAGCAGAGCACACATCATCTATACCACATATACTCTTGGGCAATAAGACGTCTGTTTATGCTAATCCCTGTTTTCAACCTAAGAGCTCATACTTTTCCATTTCCCTTTTTATTTTCAATACAGCTGAATTAATATTTCTTTTATTGTCAGGCAGCTGGGGCAGGCCTATGTGAATAAGCCACCTGAGTGCCATTTCTGGAGTCATTTACTCCTCAGTTAACTCAAATTCCCAATATATAGTGAGCAGTTCCAGAGTGAAGGACAAGTGCTCATTATTTTATATTAAAGTAATTTAATTTTTACCATGCATACACACAGGCACTCTGACCTGATCACCAACCTACTTTTGCTACCATTAATTCTCTGAAGAAAGCATGCACTGCATGCTTAAATGAAGGCCCTATCCGTATTTATTACAATAGCAGACCACAATAGGTTGCAGATTGCTCATTGTGGAGCTCAAAAATGGTTAGACCTAAATATGCCACAACACATTAAGGAGACAAAGCAAGGAGAACTGACAGTTTTTAAAATCTGCTTTAAATAACAGTTTCTCTCACAAAGCACTGAATCCATACAGGGCACAAAATTTGGAGGACAACAAGACAAATAAGGGCTGTTTGAGTGCCAAAGAGCAGAAACAGAACGGAGAGCTCAGCAAAGGATACTGGAGGCCGCAGGCGCCTGCGCTGGTGCGGTACCCCCCCAGCCGCTGGCCACTCTCCGAACAGTGCCATGTGAAGTGCTTGTCTTGTCCAGTGCTCAACACCCACTCCATCTCCAGGACAAACAAAATCATGATGACCCTGCTTTGATGAGCTGAAAGTTAAGCAGACAGACAGATCATCACATTGCAGAGAAGAACATGGGGGCAGAAAACCATTGCAAATACCAACTGCACCCAACGCCCCCACTCACCCTACAGAAGCAGCTGGTGTTTAATAATCCTGTTGACATCAGCTTCCATGGAAGCTTGTAAGGTCCCTGCTCTGCATGTTCAGCATTTGCATGAGAAAGAGAGGAAGCAAGACATAATTCCTTCCATGCCTGTTGCAGTCATTTATCTTCTACAGCAGCATGAATTTTCCCTCCATCATTGTATCATCACTAACAAAGCTGCCACTGTGGAATGGACTTGGGGGTTCCATTTAAACCTCCTTTGAGCTACTTTTTGAGAGCAGTGAAAATACCTACACTGCTGCTCCTCTTGCTGTGAAGTTTTGGTGAAGGATCTGTGCTGTGGTACCCCAGCAGAACGATGAGCTACAGCACAGGCCCAATGCTGAACCAAAGGGGAAATTTCAGCCTTAAAAATTTACTGGAATAAAATTTATACCAAAGAAAATATCACAGCTGTGCTAGATGAATAAAACAGCTGAAGGAATAAATTTCTACTGCTACCAAAATAAAGCCATCAAAAGGTTTTCATTAAAACAAGGGAACACATGATTGTTTTTTGCATGAATGACCAGTGGGCTTGGTCATGAAGTGCTGACTGAACTGAGATGCTAACAAAACAAGTGGCTGGAAAGACATACAGAACTATTCCCAGCTGTAACTTAATGGTGAATGCTACATTCCTCAATCTACAAGCCCTACTGGTTTATTACTGTTCTAAGATGCAGCAACATGTGTTGCACAAAACAGACTGCTTGTATTTGTTTGTGTAAAAGCTGACACAAAAAGAGATTGAACATATTTAGAAGCTTAAAAACTAGCCTCAAGCCTCCTGAAATGCAGAGAATCTCCTCAAAACATTACAGGAAGATTGCTGTCTGCCCTATACAGATATGCAACATATATGAGAGCTGTGTTCAAACCCCACAAGGGAGAACTGCCTGTAGGAAAGAAATGGAGGCTCCCAAGAGCCAATACCAGCTTTGATCCACGCTGCTTTTTCACACTGAGATTCCCTAAGCAGGAAATTCAATAGATGTATTGACACAACTTCCCGTAACAGTGACTGGCAGCTAAACCAAAGTGTCAGGCATGAACTGTGCCCAGTTGCTTTCACCCTGCCCATTAGAAGAGCTCAGATTTTGGCTGTCATTTCCACACACTTTTACATTCCAGATAAGAGGATGGGGATCATCCAGGAGTCACGTGAAGGCTTTCAAATAGATCCCATCTTCTCTCTACCCTTGTTTTCTCTGGGAAGAAATTCAGTAACCCCCTATGTGGCTCATGCTTATCTTTACCCATCTGTTGGTCTCTCTAGGAACACCTGCACCAGCAGCCAGTGGAGTGCTGCACTTAGAGAGGAACACAACTGGTGCCACAAGCACCTCATGGGCTCACAAACATGTTCCAGTAGCTTATGTGAACCATCAGTGCCACAGACACACCCATGCATTTCCACCGGATGTGCAAAGCTGGCTGAGATCAGACTGCTCAAGACACGTCCAGGAATGTTTTCTCAGCATGTGGCAAATGCTACTGCTAGTGACAACTTCTTATGATTTGAATTGGTTTTAAGAATAGCTGGCACCACCCAACTCTCCTAAATCTCCTTCCACCTCCTAAAACTTCTAAAAGACGGGGCTTGTAGCTTTTGGTAGTACTGCCTGTGGATACTGAGGCAGCTCTTTCTGGCAAGTAAGGAGTAGACATTAAAAAATGGTACTTGCCAAGAGGTGGATGGGGTGTACATGACAGCTTTGCTTATCCTCCCTCCCCAAAAAGAGCTTTCCATTCAGCACTCTGTTGTCCACCTGCACATATTAGCTGGTGCTACCACACACACGCTGATGGCAGATAGATCTGAAACAAGTAAAAGTGCACAGTGTAGATAATCTAAGTAAAGGAGCAAAGAGAAGACAAATGCAAATAGAAAGTCACTTGCCATTAAGAGGGAATTTGACTCATGTAAGGCTTAAAGAAGCAAAATATCATAAGACTGGAAGCTGACAGAATAGCAAGGAAGGGGTCTGGGCCCTAGGATTAACACAGGTTCAGCATCTTGAAGCACCAAACAAAAAGCTGGTCCATCTATTGAAGATTCGATCATCATTTGTAATGCAGAAAAAAATGTTGAGCAAACAATTCCAAAGCTACTCATTTGCAACAGCAGGATGGAGACAGGGGGATGGAGTGTGAATGTGGTCACAGCACTGGAAGACTCCCAACAGGCACCAGGCAAGAGCAGATCTGTGTAAGCCAGAATGAGAAGAGAGCCATTTGTGGGGAAAGATCATTATGTACAGAAGGGAGAGAAGCAGCAGAGAAGGGAAGGGGACAGGTCCATGTGCAGCTGGGTGGGAGGGAGCAGGGTGGCTGCTCTCCTCTATGAGAAAGTAGCAGTGAGCACTATGCAAAGAGCAGGTTGGAGAGAGGATGGAAAGGCTAAGCCCAAAGAAAAGAAGGTGCACAGCAAGATGTCAGCAAAGGAAATGGAGGGTCAGTGCTGTGCATAAAGGCAAAAGTCTGAGAAGCATGGCCAGCACACAGACACATAGTGCTGGGCAAGAAACTATTCTGAGGGGTTACAACAATAAAAAGTATCAGCAAATGCCAAAACAGAGGTGGAAATTGCCAGGAAGAAAAAAAAGCTTAGCATGAGCAAGAAAAGCACATAAGAAGAGGCTGTGCTTAGCAGAAAGCAGTAGGGGTATGACAGGAGCTGGCCTGAAAGCAGAGGACCAGGGGGACACCCTTGAAACAGGCAGGCTGTACAAAGCATGGGCAGAAGCAGGTCTACAAATCTGGCTAGGCAGAAAAAAGTGTTTGACAAACAAACAAATAAGTAAATGAAACAATCAGGAGCTGTTATCCAGAGGGAGCACTGTGAGATGATCCAGTTGCAAGAAGAAGGGTAGAGAAGGCCACGAAGAAAAGGAAGTAGCAACAGCCATATGGACCAGCCTGTAAAGGGCTGGAGTGGGGCTGGAAGCCAAGGCTGCTGAGGGAAGGGGAAGGTTTCTTGAGGGAATGTGGGAGAAGTTGCCCAGGGGAAGAACAGAAGTTGTCTACACCTTCAGCTGGTGCTATGACTGAAGAAGAGGGGATGACGATATGGGAGACAGACACACAATGAAAAAAAAAAAAATTTCCCAGAGTGTGCCAAATGGCACTGATCAAATGCTCGCACTACTCGTCCTTATGCAAGGGAATGAGTCAGTGCCTGCAGGAGGCCAACACCACAAGACCTACCCTGGAGTCCTGACTAATCCTGTGTCACAACCCCCATCTCTGCATTCAGATCCCTTTCAAAAAATAAGATTTCACAACTCCAGACACATCATTGCAGCAAAACCTGCTGCATGTCCAGAGCATGTCCAGCCACGTACACTGCCAAGGTCAGGCTCCATAAGCCACCTCTGGCTGCACACCCCTACCAAGACCAAAGCACAGCCTATCCACGTGCTGGCATTCTCTATCACCAAAAGATCATTTGACCAATGTATTCATGGCCTTTCAAGACACAATAAATGTTATTTAATCACTACAGCAGCCTCAGCTATTTATAATACCTTGTTGTGGGAGATGATCAATAGCACATCAGTCACTGGGCAAGAGCACTGCTGACTATTTACAAAGCTAGCAAACAGAAAAACAGCCAGCATGATTCAGCTAAAGCCACTTAGTAGGCTAAACAAAATTATTTACTCCCCTAAAATATTTTTAAGAACATAAAGGTCTTACTTAAAAACTTTCAGCAAAACTTTTTAAAAGTAAGACTTTTAACAAATGAAGCACTAGAAGACCACCACACCAAACAAAACCACATGTTCCTTTTTAATATTAATTTCTCCTTGCCCAGGGTTTTACCACGATGCTTATGCCAACCCCAGAATTTAGTATGGCAACTTGAAGAAGGTGCACTGCAGGAACAGGACTGCGGTGGGAGTCCTACTGGACCACGTTAGGAAGGCCCATCTCTTTTGGACCTTGATGTACCTACTACAGTGCTCCTCCCTGCATATTCTCCCAGACAGCATGGTAAAAATGTGGCTCTTTCCTCCTTGCTATGTTCTAGCTGGACTTTGGACCTAGTGAGGCCACTGGTAAACCCAGATCCAGTATTCTGCTTGGAAGCAAATGTAGCAAGAGGAGCAGGAAAGTGCCTAACACTGTGTGGACCAGTGGAACTACAGGACCCTGTGACTGACAGCAGCCCACAGAGCACCTCACCTTTGCAATGTTTCCCCAGCACTCCAGACCTCACGCATGGGTCCAGACAAGCCCAGGGACCAGGCAGAGGGGGTGCTACACTCCTTCACCAACACCTGGTGTGAAGAGTGGAAAACTCAGGAGCATGTCGTTTTGAAGGAAGGTGGTGGGAGGCACTGTGCTGTGAAGCAGCAAGCAGCCCCAGCTCCTTAGTGACCTGAAAACTGGGGAATCTCTTTGGGGTTTTTTGATTTTTCCTGCCTTGCATTGTCAGAAAACTGTTCATTGCAGTGAGAGACTGGCACAAGTTGTCCAGAGAAGCTGTGGATGTCCCATTTCTGGAAGTGTTCAAGGCCAGATTGGATGGGGCTTTGAGAACCTGATCTAGTGGAAGGTGTCCCTGCCAGTGGCAGAGGGGTTGGAACTTACTGATCTTTATGGTCCCTTCCAACCCAAACCAATCGATGATCCTATGAAAAACCTTCCCATGGTGAGACAGGTAAGCTAGGAAGAAGGTGACTCTTGTTAGGAGCATGGCCAGCTGCACCACCACTCCATTGATGTTAGTGGACACTCACGAGAATCCTTTGCTCACCAACATATGAGGAATCTGAGCTCTTGGGTTTCCCACCAGGACAACCCATGGAGGCTCTCCATGACATATTCCTATCCAAAGGCCTTCTCTAATGTTTGCAACACATCTGGCACATTGCAGAAAACCACAAGAACAGCTTCCATTTTCCTTATTTTCTCTTCTTTTTTAATTTTATATGAGTTCTTTCCCAGACCTTCAGTGGGCTGTCACAGCCAACTGGCTTTTCTTAAATACTGCCAAGAAATCCATTCCCCTCTTCCAAAATTTTCAGTGTTTTCTCTGAAGAACTCATCAGGAAAGTTGTTCTCATGCATATGTTGTTCTGCATATACAGAAGAAAAGACCTCAGCTCACCCTCTTTAGTGCCACAACATTTAAATATAAAACTCAGCTGCATTAAACTTTGGTGACTGCAGAGCAGTCACAAATAACACCTGTACCATCAGACTGCAGCAATCTTATTTTATATTATTATCACTGGATATTTTTCTTCAGTTTTTACTAGCTAAGAAAAAATGCAGGCATTCTAACTTAATTTTACAACACACCAGACATTCATGAAACACTCATGTTAGCCATGCTCTGCAAAAATCAAGATTCTCTTCATACCCTAAAATTTAAATGTTACAAAGTGATACCCAGAGCCTCCATTTAGATATTTAAATTATCCTCTCAATCTTTCAAGGTATAAAACTCAAAGTATATGAATAAGAACATATTTTAAAATGTATGTGAGAAACGTCAAGCTAACATGTCAATGGATTCTATACAGAAACATAATGCTTAGTATATAACACATTGATACCATGTAATATCATACCACCTCTTAGTTAACAGCAAAAAAATACATAAGAATAAATTGCCACATGTATTTGCTACTTTTAGATGAATACCTGTCCAAAACAGTCCTTTAGAGGTTTGAAAAGCATAAATACCTAGGTTTCTGAAAACATCACATTAGTGAACACCAGACTCTAATTGGAAAAGGTATGGACTGGCATTTCTTGACCTTGTACTACGAGAGGTACTCACTGATAATCTTGTGGTTATTGGAACAGACGGTTAGTGAAATACAACCAGACTAACCCCAAAAGCTTCAGTCTTAAAAGATGGGTTAGTTTCCTAAGTTGTTCAAGTAGATACACTGGATTACTGAAGACTGAAAATTAAAACTCCTATTCCCCAAACGTGGATGGTTTGCTGCCTACTGTGATACTCCAAAGGAACATTTAAAAGGAAAAACAGAACATGAAAGAGCTCTTTTAAAAAATCTCGTAATCTCAGAACAAAGTACATTATAGACCTATTGATAAAACCAGCACTTACACTAGTGAAAAGAAATCTGTAATTGTAAGGGAAACTTTCCCATTCATATTCCTTAAGAAAACATTAACAAAAATTAATGACAATACAAACCAATTAACATAGATTGTGGTCCTTACCCTGGTAACTTTTCACTAGCGTCATCTTGTTGTAATCTTCTGATAAAATAAACTCCTGAGGGAGAGAAAGAAAAAACAAAAGAAACAAGGCTTAGAGATGTAAAGTTTTTCAGACTATTTATATTTGAATATTTTACCTAGGTAAGCTCTCCCTTCTTCACAACCACAGCCCTATCTATACTTAGAATAATTTTGAGTACCTAAAACCCTAAATTATTTAACTTTTTTAAGCTGCCTAAGACAATATTATCAATGCTTCTGAATGGAATGAATAAAAGAGGAGCCATTAAAAAATAAGTCAAAAAAGCTGACAGAAATGACTGCCTGTGAGCTGTGGTGCCACAAAAGGAACCTGAGACCTAGGTGCACAGCTATTGTGTGCCCACATGTGCATTTGGGTATGCATGTGTACCCCTGTGTGTGCATACACTAACTACATTCCAACTTGAACACTCAGGAAACACAATATAAATATGTAAGAGACCCTCCAAATTGCTCAGTCCAGACTAGGTGCCAACAATATGTGATGGGAATGGAATGCACTTCAGGTTTCTGTTAAAAAGCCTCTCAAGGCTTCAGACAAACAGAAACCCAAACTTTCCCGTGTCCAGGCAAGAGCACACCTATAGGGATGGCCTCTGTTGTCTTGGTGCCACTGTGCAACTTCCAATTTGGCTTTTGCATGGGGAAGTGTTGAGCATGGCAGCTGAGAGTCTGCATGGCAGCCTTGGCTCCTGGGAAAGTCCCAGGTTGGTTAAACTCACTGACCACCCAGGTGTTCCTGCAGGAGAGTTACTCAAAACTGGGGAAATGGAATGGCCACAACCAAACTCCTGCAACATCTCTCTGGAGGAAACACCTAAGCAAAGGGTAGGCTTTGTGGCAGCACAGCATGAATTAAGCTTTCAGAAAGCTGTCAGGTATCTAAGTACATACATCACATACTCAGAGAAACAAAGTAAAAAATGAAGGTATGTAAACCACATCATTTTAATAATTTATAGCAAACTGTACAAAAGCTCCTTGTGCTGATCTGCCTGGAGGACAGAAAGTAAAACCTAACTCATTTAACCTGGAATAGAACGGAAAACTAAAATAAACATTACAAACACAAGATAAGTGAATTTGATAAACATATAATTGTGAAATGTTCTTGTGTACATGCCAAAAGTACAGAAGACTGGACTTCAGAAGCCTACCAACTATGTTTAAGGCAAACCAAATGTTTAATGCAAAAGAGCAAAAGACATTCTAACCTCCAACAAACCAGTATTTCCCCCCTAAACCACAATTTAAAAAGAAGTCACTCTGCATTTTCGGTTCGGTCACTGCAAGCAATCTGCCTGGCCTTCAGCACCAGAATTACTCAAACACATCACATCTTGTGCTTGGCACCAAGGTGGAGAGTACTCATCTGTGGAACATCTACAGACCCCAGCTTCCAGAAAAACAACTGGGAGTGATTTGAGGCAGCTATCTATTCTACTCTATGTTCCTATTCATAAATTTGTTATAAATATGTTCTCTTAAATTGCTCTACTTCATCTTCCTTTCCTTAATCTGCTCCAGCTCCCAGAAGGTTTCCCTGGCAGCTGAGGACTACAGTGGGGAGTATTACTTAAACAGCATAACAAATAAATTAAGTCAGCTGGATTTCTATACCAGGGTCACCTTAGCTCTACAAAGCACAGACAGTTTAAAATCTGCTATAACTTTTCAGCTACTAACAAGGAAACTTATTTTAGTTAACCACGACCTGAAGAATACTACATCACCACGTGAAATGCTTCACTACAAAGCCTATTTGAAGCAGGACCCTTTGCTAGAATGCTAACTTTCTGATGTTGTTACCTGAAGAGAAATTGCTCTAATTGCTGCAGCAACTGATGGGGAGATATGTCTGCCTTTCCCACCAGCTTGGCTGTCCTTGTCTCTGATTGCAGTGGCACAGAGATGCTGGCGACTTCAGGTGGGATGTACAGAGTGAATTGCATTCTCACTTTCATTTGCAATTTTCTCTTAACAAATTTGATGTGGCCATTTGGTTTTGTGCTCCAAAGAGCCCCACAGTTTCAGTGGAAGACTGAAAGGCTTTTGAATATCTCCATTATAATACAATAAATCAAACAAGTGTGGTTTGTAGGGTGTATCCAAGTATTTACTACCATTGTCTTCTTTAATATAAACCACAGCTATGTCCTATCAATACGCTGCTCCATCCAAAATAAAAACAAATACATTACAAGATAAACACAGTTTCAGTGAACCTAAATACTGGATATAATTCATTTTTTCCTGAAGACTTCTTGCATATAATTTTCCTCTTTGAAACGCATTTGTGATGCATTTTCTAATCTTTCTGCAGGTCTCCCTGCTCCCCTTTACACTCCCTTGTGCTTTTCCATTGCACTTACTGCCCTCTCCCTCTTTCAGGCTGAATGCATTAGTTGTGTCACTAGACAGGTATTTTAGCACAGGGCACCTTGCTCAAGAAATTCATGCCCTATTGCACATACAGTGTGTCATTTGCACTACAAAAACACCGACTACAGCGCTCCAACATTGTACCAGCAGAAGCTGTTTTTTTTTATCCTTGCCTACGTAGATGTTTTGCTCCTTCAGAGCTGCTGACATTCAGTTCTCATTAGGCAGCTTCTGGCTCTTCTTAATGAGCTGGAAAAGCTGGGGTCACCTACACAGCTCAGTCACTGCTTGTTAACAGAACAGAGAGAGACTTCTGAGTCCTGTGTAAGCCCTCTTGCACAGGAGGGGTTGGGACACATCAGAACACTCAAGGATGAACGCCCTCCTTGCAGGGATTAAAAACTACTTTTCTGGCAAGATCACTCCTTATCCTTCAGAGATGGTTTTGGAGCTACTTTACTACCTTTTGTCATACTTAAAACGTTAATGCTCAGTCTTGCCTGTTTCAGGTAAGCTTATTATTACAACAGCGACTTGATACCATGAAAATCTTTCACAAATTCTAGAAGACTGTCAAAATCTAGGTGTCCACTGATGTACAAAGACTCACAACTATTCCTTTGTGTAACACACCTCCCTCACACTGAAACACATATACCCATCACAAACTTCTCTTGAGCAAGACTTGTGTAAAACCTCCTCCTAGAAATAGTATCAGCATCTTGCTTAAATAATTCAGAGTCCTTGGCCATGGGGCTGGGTGACATGGTCCAGGAATTAAGGAAGATCCATGCCTTCCCAGAGCTTCAGGTATATGCCAACTGATGTACCACAAAGTGGAGAACTCACCTTAAGCAACTGAATCCATTTCTGAGTTAATAATCTTTATAAAATAGTTGTGTGTTAACCATGTACAGGCTAGTTCCCATCCCGGGGAATTTACAGTCTGCTCTTTGATAGATTATGCCATTTTGACAGCACACTACGAATCTCCTTATAGGCTTGACTTTATCCTGTTAACATAAGTGACTGACTGCACTCTCCGGTCTTCCAGAGAACAACAAACCTGCTTCAGCAATGGAAGAGAATGAAAACTCTTAAATCTTCTATATCTGTTGAGAGAAAAACCAAACCTCTATAAATAATGACAACATTTTCACTTTATTTAATATATAATTTAATTTCATTTCTTGAGGTAAAAAATAGTGAATTCCCCACAACGGCAGAGGGGAAGGCTGTACATCAGCAGCTACAGCCTGACTCAGTCTCAGGTATTCAAAGTACTGTTAATGGTCAAATTTGTAGACAGCTGCAAGATCAGATGAGGTGGAAGATGAATTTATTTTAATAAGTACCAACCCCAAGGAAGAATTCTGAAGGGATTATTCTGGTGCTCTGTTGTCCTTGTGGTTTTACTCAAAGTGTGTAACAAATTCATATAGACTTAGGCATGGTCAGCAAAAAAAAGATAAATTTAAGTCATCTTCAGCTACCTAAAAACTAAAATCTTAATTTCAATCTCCCCAGAAATGAAGAGAGAAATTTATGCCATTTCTTAAGAGTTTCTAGAAAATGTAACATGGGTGCATTCAAAGACAATTCATGTCTCCTTTACTGGCTGCAGAACCTAATGCTTAACTTTATCTAAGAAATGAGTTTTCATATAGATGACAAGTCTCATCTTGGCAGTGAAGTCTCCTGTTCATTGCAAGTGGAAGACCTTTCATCTGTTTCTTGTGGTATCTTAAGAGCCTTGCAGCAATTAGAATATGTTTTTTTTTCCACTTCTGAGCAAGGAGTTTATGTCCAGGATAAAGTCTTTTGGCTTCCAAAAGGGATTTCAAGCAGTCCCTAAGATGTCGTTTCTTCTCAAAAAAAAAAAAAAAAAGGTTTGCAAAGAGTAAAAGAAGTAAATTGCAGAAAGTTTGGTTGTTTTACATTAGGTGCCACCACTCTTCAAGCAAGATGCTAGACAATCTTTACTCAAGATAATGGTGTGCTGTGCTGCACAAATGTTTGTGCAGCCCTCATGCCGAGAAGTGACAAAATATTAAAAACAATCTCTTCCCTCTGTAGAAGCAGAATGTGCTGCCTTGTTTCACACAAGAGGTGTGTGAACACATACAAGCTCAGCTCAGGTGGCTTTGCTGGAACTTCTTTCTGTGCCAGTATTGTTGCTGCCTGTCCTCAAAATGAAGCGTATGCGTTCCTGAGGTGGCACACTTAGAACCAAAATCCATACAGCTTACAAAAATTTCACATAGAATACAAAAAAGCAGTTCTGCTTTCTTATCTCCATTTAGACCTGAAAGTAATTCCTTGCAGTGTAAAAAAAAAAAAAAAAAAAAATCATTTGAGATTATACATCACTCTCATGAACTATCAGCTCACAGCTCTTACCAGGAATCCTTTCTTTCTACCCAAAGTGAAGGTGAAGAATAATGGTCAGGGTTTTATTGGTATGGCTGGATGGTTTTTTATTTGTGTACTTTTTTTTGGCCCTGCACCCAGCATACACAAGTGTGCTGGGCATTACAGAAATGCTAATGTGAAGCAGCTGACTACTTCCCAAATATTTAAGCTGCTCAAGCAAATTGCCTGTACTTTCCCTTTGAAGAAATTAAAATAAGGGTACTAAGGTCACCTTGCTGCAGTAAGTTGTGTTATTTTGTGGTCAGTGTGCCCTGTTTATTTATTTCTGTGCTAAACTAATCATCATAGCTGGGCCCAGGAAAGAAAATTGATCCTTTCCTCTGGAGGGTGGTTGGAATCCATGTTCAAGTACCTGGGGGTGCTCTCTACACCCCAGTATTGCTGGGATTTGACAATGGGGCTCCCCTTGCTCTTACATTCCCACCTTCACCACTTCTTGCAGCACATTACAATTGTGACTTCTCTTACAACTAAGTCTTAGGTTTGCTGGAGATGAAAACATTTCATCCTTTTTACAAATTTGTGGAGTGCATTTTCCCCTAGCACACAAGGGCCTGCAGCTACAGAGGACTAAATCAAGCAAGATAGACTAGCACTTCCCTCTTCCTATATACTTGTATCCAGATGACTGGGAAAAGAAAAACCCAGCTTAGCAACAAGTAGAATCTGCCTTAGACGTGGCAGTATAAACCTATAAATATCCAAAGTCACATGTAGGTTTATCACCTGCATACCTCTTTTACCTTTTTTAGCTTCAGAATGGAAAATATTTGACCCCATTTACTCTGAAGCATCCTCTGACTCTTCAAAATAAAATGCCCCTAAGACAAAGGACACATCTCCCATCATGCCAAAGTATTTAAATACCTTATTTACAGTTGCCTTGACTTTCCCCAAAGGCTTGGTGAAAACAAAAGTGCCTAGTAGGACTGGTAAATTTCAGCTATTTCAGAGTGGGAAGGAGAGAATTTCAGAGGTGCAGAGAATTCTCTGGAATCTATCCCATCTCCTAGATACAAAAGGAAAAATGTCCTGCAGGCACACACACAGAAAAATCTCTGCTACTAGGCATTAATAGCTTTATAGGTCAAAACCTTCACATCTTTGATGGAGCTTATGTGCAACAGCTAAAAGGGTCACGTTCCCTTTCCCAAACACCATACTGGCTTTAGTGAAGACAGCTGCCCTTACATCAGCCTGAAAAACACTCATTCAGTTATAAGGCACATAAGCAGAGATAACAACAGAAAAATTGGAAGTGATGGTAAACTGATCTTGAACTGGAAGAAGAATCTATTGATGAGGTATAGGTGAAATAATACCTCTGACCCATGATTCTTCCACTCTTCCAAGTGATCCCACAAGAAAAATCCAATTAATAAGGCCAACTGCTACCCTCTATCATAGATCTAACAGACACACTCCTCTTTTAATATCCTGCTTCCTTTCCACACATCTCAGATGTTAATGAATCAAATCTCTCAGCAACCTCACTGCCAATTAGAAGCAACTCCTCTGAAGGGAGAGGAAAACAAAATCTGAACTCTGAAGTTTGGAAAAGCAGATGGATAGACACAGAGCAAAAATCTATCTTTTGCCTCTAAGGAGATAATTTTTCCTCCACTTAATTGCTGCTTTCAGAAAACTTTGGTATCATGTAATTAACAAGTCACTTAAATTTAATAAAACAACAGCTTTTTTTCTGTGTTATTTTTAAGAGATAAGCAAATTAAGACAATTTGTTAAATTGCCTAATAAATACTGTAAACCTCACTCAATCTCTTTTTGGTAGCTGGAATAAAAATTTTAATAATCTAACATCTTCTGCACTACAGATTTATTTCCAGTGTCATTAAAAAGTCCTTCTGCCAAACACTAGCAAAAGTATTCTCACAACATCACACACACACTTCTCAGAAAGGAAGCATTTCAACTAGAAATCTTTGGATGTACTTACTGAGATTGTACCATTGTCTAGACCTATGGACAGCCTTCTGGTTTCCGGGTTAAAAGACATGCATGAACATGGAGCTGAAAAAAATGAACATGTTGATGAAGTTAACAAAACTGTGATTCTCATTTTCTTGAAGTTCTGGAAAGCCTAAAATTAGCTAGCATGCTTTATGATGCTGTGCAGCATTTTTGAGCTTACCAATAGACAAGCATTAAAATAAAAGTGTTCTTGCAATTCATTAGCTCTATCCTATTAGGACATGGAAAAATTGCTATTTCTTGCTCCTGTTCCTTCATTTTTTTTTCTTACTAGTTATCTGTAAACAAGCCTTTCATATAAGAGCAATGGTGCTGCTTTGATATGAAGCACTTGACATTTCACTGTAAGTCAGAGATTACTTAGCTGAATAATTTAGTTTTTTACATTTGCCTGAACTGTGTTGACAATAAAACAAAACATTACATTACATCAGAGGCTTGCATCCTATACCTGCACTAAGAAAATTCCCCAGTAGGAATCAACACATGAGCTAATATTTAGGACTGAGTTCAACTGTACCCTACTCCAATTCCATCACAGACAGCACTATGGTCAAAATAAAAGTTTGTATCTAAAACTAGACATTGCTTGATTACATTGGTATTATTCTAACAAATATCAGAATTTTTCCCAAAATTGCACACAAGATGGTCACAGTCTCCTCCCTCAAGAATGTGGCAGAGTTTGTATCAAGGGTAAAACCAGATTTCTTTGCAACAATTCAAGAGCTGTGCTTGGTTTAATTGAAAAATTGTGAAGTTACATTCAGTTACATTCAGAAAGCAGGAATTGCTTTTACTACCCAACACAACAGCATGCAGCTGGGAATCCTGCTGTCCCAGTAGAAACCTTCAGGAACTATTTTTCAGGAGCAATTGCCAACTGCAGCTAGGATAACAGTAAGAGTGCTTTATAAACCATATTCTTATGATAAATATAGACTACAGTCAGATGCAGTTTTTGTTCTGCTTCCCCCCTCCCCCCCCCCCCCCCCTTGGTTTCTACTCATTGTTGTGATTGCTTGCACGTTTGTGTTACTAACAAGCTTGGAGTCCTCTCTTTTGCAGTACTGTAATTCAGTATCTTCTCAATTTGTGTAATGTCTCTCTTATGACTAAACAGCCCATAGCTTAGCAAATCTTCCTTGATAGTTTAATAGGCAGCAAAACTATATAAAGAGGAAGAATCAATGTTGACTGTTTAAAATAAAACTTGTTCCACCTTCAGTATTGACTCCCTCTTGAAATGTTTCCTGAAGGACAAGTTACCATAAACAGAAAGCCCATCAGATCTACATCCAGGCAGGCACCTCAGTTTATTTCTTTCCTGGAAGGGTTGACTGAATTGAGTCAATGAAAAGGCTTCAGTTCAAGGAAACAGAAAGGAAACAATTAAATCAGGCCTAGTAACAGTGACAAAATTGCTCCTTCCTGTACCTCTCCCTTAGAAAAGGAAAACTAGAATGGTACCTTCCAAAGGTGGTGCATTACTATTATACTGAGGTTTCTATGCCTGTAGCAGAATAAGAGTTGTAGAAAAAAAAAGGACAGAAAACTCTCCAATTCTAACCATAATAAACACCAAATAAGTTTAAAGGCACTTAATGCCAGAACAGGCATATTACACTGCAGCTTTTAAAGGCTGGACACTGTGCATACACTCAAAGAGCTACCAGTATCTCTGAAGGCAATGAGCAGCTCACAGAGAAGTCATCTCAGATAAATTAATTATTTGAAGTATACTTTTCCCAAACATTTCAGAAGCAAATAATGCAAGCAATTGCTTGACACGATCTGATTACAAAAGAAGTAACTTCTGAATTCCAGACCTATGTGTTCACATTCATAGCAGTGTAAAGGCACTTACTTTGCTATAATCATTTTCCCAAGGGAACTCTTTAGCAACGTGTGCACTTGGAAAGATCATTATGTCAGCACTAAAATTATGGCCATACCAGCTACATTGATGTAGTCAGTCCTGCTATTTGCAATAAGACTGCAGCAGCTTCCTCTGGTAAAATTAAGACAACATTCAGCTACTTATGCACTTAGGCACATTAAAAGAGGGGAAGAAAAAAAAAAAGAAAAAATATAACAAAATCCTGAAACCTTAAGTTTCTGAGGTATTTAAGACCCTTTAAAAACATATCCAAGAAAAATAACAGCATGCTGAAGACTCTATACTTTAGTACCTAGCTATGATTTGGATTTCAGACTGAAAAAAAGATTGATCTGAATTACTATGGAGGACAAGCAGGACATTCCTGATGCAGAAGTCTGGCTGCAGTCTTTGTCTTAAATATAGGGCAAATAGCCACTGATTTTTGCCTTTAGAAAATGAAATATGGAGGAAAATCACAATTACATATTTCATACTCTCAAAAGTGTGTCACCTTTATTAGAGGCTGAATCAGAATCAGAAGAGAAATACAGACTTTGTCCCTCCAGTTTCTGGGATCCCCTTCTGAAGTGCCTAAACATGACACAGTTTAAGACCAAAGGAGCACGTTTTGCATTGCAGTTTTTTTTACTCTCCTGTTCAAAGCAAAATGTTAGTTATGAAAACCTTCATAAGACAAGCAGTGTATTATCTTGCCTCAAAGACTGGATACTCCATTGTTCCCCAGTACAATAAATCCTTTACTCCATTCCACATCTGTTGTAGGGATTTTTTTGGTTGCATTTGGGTCTTTTTGTGTGTTTTAGTTCTGTTGTTTTTTTAATTGGAAAAGTATACTTGACTCTTGAGTGCAATTTCTTTACCTTTAATAAATTTGTGTCTGTGAAGTTGTTTTTTTAATCCTGTGCCCAAATCCTGTGCCTGTAATCAAGAGTACACATCTAACCAGGGTTACATGTTCACAGAGGTCTGTTGTTAATCAGCTGTTGAGACAATGCTGGTGTGAAGGAAATGGGTTAGCAAGGTTTCAGATACAGCTCTTTTCTTTCTCATGGGCTAGAGATGATGATCAAAAATATGGCCACTGTGTTGCCCAGAATTTTTTGACCATAGAATCACCCACAGGCAAGACATAAAACTTTCCCAGTTAGGAGAAATCCTTCCTCTAAACTCAGAAGAGATCTATAGCCTTGACCCTGTTTTACCATTAGGTTTTAAATGACTTTCACATTCAGAACGCGCTGATGACCCTGTTTGGGTGCAGAACTTGACCAAAGCACACCACTGAGCCAACCCAACTCCTCATCCTTCTCACTTCCCAGAGGACCTAGTCTTCAAACTCAGTTATTAAGGCTATCTGAGATCAAATAATAAAATAGATTGGGTCACATATCATCATCGTCAGTCACAAGTCATGTTAATGGGAGTATCTATAGGTAGGACTGCCACCCACAGCTTGCTAAACAGCGCAAAGGCACCATTGGGCCTACTACAATTTTACACAGAGAAACTTTCAGCAGTCATTGTTCTTTAAACAACAGAATCCAGTATGAACCTAAAACAGATCAAAAATGTGATCAACACAGAAACAGATAAAAACATACTTTTCAGTCAGGTGCAGACTTGTACAGGTTCTGGCTCAGAACCCTTTCTATGATTTCCAAGCTTAGAGGCATAACTGATTGTTATTGCTTCAGTTGTTAATTATACTTGATGATTCTTGAAATTGTTGAATAACACAATATCATTTCAGTATCTCATGCCTCCAAAGCTTATCACCCTTTGAAATGAAGGAGCACTATCAAGTGTTCAAACTTATGATGGAGCTTTGCAACAGTCCCCCTGCAGTGGAACTGGATCTACTCCATCATTTCCACTGAAGCTGTTATTACTGGAAATAACACAGCTTTGCTAAGACCAGAGGATAACCTAATGAGATTCAAAAATGCAAATGTATGCAAAAATACCACATGGAAAAAAAAGAAGTATCAATGCCAAATAGCTAGAAAGGCCATTTCATAACAGTCTGGCTTGGAAAAGCAAGCCTCTTAGGACAGGTCAGAGGAACTCAGGCCACTGCTAGTGATCATGAAAGAGCTTCACAGACTGCCATGTCATTAGCTAGTTCCCAATACCTTCTTGGGCAAAATCTTGAGCAGAAAGTAGCTTTGAGGATTGACACATTCTTACGAACTAGTCCATCACCAAAGGAAGATAAGGGGTCCTCCACTCTACCAAATTGTTTTATTAAAGCAGGCCATTACCATGGCTGCCCTAGAGTCCCCAATTGATGTTTCTGTACTAAAACTTACACCTATTAAATATTTTGGTTATCATGGAGACAGATGTCTCTTCCAAATCTACCTATCTTAGCTTAAAATAATCCTTTCTCCAGACAGTATGAGTACCTCCATGAGACCTGATATATGCTCCCCAATCTGGATTTAAGGTCAGCTTTACAAGCCTTCCAAAGACAGGCTAACCCAGCACATCTGATTGAAGCTGACTAAAGAGCATTAGCATATGCCTGCCTCTGATGACCTACAAAATTATATTCCTGCACTCAACACAAGGGTTACATCAAACAGCAAGGGCTGTAATTTCTTCAATTCTCACTTGGAAAAACGGACATTGATCTGTACTTGCTCAAAGCATGAACACTCTTTGGGAGAGAAGACATAATGGAGAGATCCATCAGGGAAATTTGGTTTTCCACATTTAATTGCAGAGGTAAAATGATTCTGCTTCTAAACTGGAAGAGCTGCCTCCCTGTCTAGTATCCTCTCTATCATATTAGCTGCCATGGAATATTAAGTTCTTACCAAATAAAATAATTTACCATTGCACTCTAATGGACTGAGCACACACGTAGGAAGGACAGAGTGATTAATACCGGGGACTTACAAAGCTTATGGACTCCATCAGGGGCAGAATGCAAGACTACATTTTGAGTTCCCACATTTTAAAACCTATGTTTGCATCAAATGCTCATCACTTGCTAACATGTCTGTATCCTTTTACTGCTGTAATCTCTGACGCCTCTCAGAAGCATTAGCATGTAACTTTGTAAAGGTTCACCGGTACCAAGAGGATTATTGAAGAATAACATTTGATACAGAGACGTGAGCTTGCGAACGGTCAATAAGCATGATGCTTCATCAAAATCACTTTGCAAATCCACAGTAGATATTGAACATCTCCTTATACTTACATGGCATTGCATGGTATATGCTGGGCCAGTACTGCCCACTGTCTCTCTTCAGCCAGACACGAACTGTCCTATAAAAGAAAAAACACAACATACATGTGAGGAAGAATTAAAATAATCATGACTGAATGAAAGCAAAGTGATCATGATGAATGTACAAGATGTTCTTCAAAATTAAATTATTTTGTGAGAGGGAAAATAAACCTGTGAACTCCTACAGCAGCCTGATACATCAGCCTCAGATTAACCCCTGTAAGGTGATAAGAGTAGACCACTCCTTGGTTCCATGTAGTATTCAACATCTTGGCTGAACATATCTCAACAGTATTTGGAAACTGCTATGGGTTTTAGTTCTTTGCCTTTACAAAGACTTGAACATAACTGTTCATTCAACATTTCACATGACAATTTGGGACACCACAGGTAGCCCAGTAGAACATTCCTATATCAGCGCTTCCAGTCTCTGCAGGAACCTTCCCCCTGCTCTCAGGGAAGGCCTTGACCCATCTGCTGTCTGTTCTGCTTCAGGAAAACCTCTAAGAAAAAGGAGATTCTAAAATTTTCAGCTTATTACTAATATTATGACCATTTGTGCCAAAAATCACCTCTTCAGCTTCAGGACCTTTCCCTCTCTTCTGTGCACACAGAATGCTGTCAGACGAAGCCACTGAGCCAAGAAGTGACAGACAGAAGAAGCCAAACATTTATTCTTCCCAGAAGAGGATGACCAATGTGACAAGCAGCCTTGCAGGTCTCTTCTGCCTCATCAGTTTGGAGCTGCTGTCTTTGAATAGAGGCACTTAGAACCACACAGTGTGCCCTACAAACACATCAGCAGTTTCCTCTTAAATAGAAGATCTTCCCAAAGTATCTCAGGATTACTTTTGCTTTCTCATAATCATATTTTACTGTCAGATCCCTGTTACTCAATCCATGCCCAGACATTTGAGACATTTGTTGCTTGTTTCCACAGCAGAGAACCTGGACTGATGCACCATCTGGGTCATTAAGTATTTATTATTTCAGCCCTTATTTGCTTGTTTTGGTCCAGTCTCTGAAGCCTTCTTGTAACTGAAGTGCTCTCTTAACTTCAGTTAAACAGTTAATTTTGTCAAAACATGTCTAGTAACCCTGTCAACAGTTAAAGCAGCATTAACCTCTTGCTTGTTCCTGCATAGCCCACTGCCACCTCACAGCCACCTGTTACCTCCCTTACTGTTCTGCTAATCCTTATATCTAATGCTAACTAGAAAACTCTCTATATAATACTATATTCATGCTTTATTGATTTACACTGAATTTATTAAGCTTCTCTAGAAAACACAGTTGTCCAAGACAGCACCATGTTAGTACAGCACAATAGATTTTGACCCCTCACCCACTTTTTAGTCTTTTACATCAAAATTACTATGCAATAGCAGATGCAGGAGGGACCTAAAAAACTATTGTTTCCATAACTTGCACTTGATACTATTAAGGAAAAAGAAACAAGCAATAATAGCTCTTTCCAGTACATGAAGCACGGAAATGCAGCTTATGGAAAAGACGGTATATGAATTTCTACTGTTACCTCATTTTATTCAAAAAGAAGATTGCAACCCTCTTCAATCAGTACAAGTTCAGAGCAATATCACAATATAAGAAATACAAGAAATATATAATAATAGAATACAAATTGATCTAAGGCATTACATATGCAAATATAGTCTGATTTGAGATGCCATGCATAATAAAGCAATTCAAGAACTAGTAATCTTTCCTTCAAACTTCAAGCCGAAGGCTGCACCACCTTGTCTTCTGGTATTGCATATATCCAAAATCAGGTTTCTGCTCATTTAAGCCTGCATTCAAACTCCTTTTACAGCAAATAATTCTGAGACCTTGTATATTTGGCCACTACACAAACTGAATCATTGTAGAAATATCTCAAGCACACACGTTCACAGGTATGTTGCTCTAAAAACTAACACTTTGCTGGGTCAACAAATCCCAAGGTTAGAAAGTTCTCACAAATTACTCAAAACATGTAACATTCATTATAATTATATCCTAAGTCTAATGGCCTTTTTGTGTTGAACACAGCAGCAGCTTTAAAATAAAGCTGCCAAAACTTTGTGTAAGGCACAATTTACCAACCAATAACAACAATGACATATCTTTGACCATGAGAGGGACAGACAAATCCTTCTGTAATTTCTCTTTGTATCTCACCATAGCTGTTGACCAGAAGTATTAGAAGCACATCAACCACTCTGTTTCCCAAATGTGTTTGTCCTTGACAAGTGAGGTTATTGTGGCAATGAATGAGTGCGCACAAAAAAATAATGGGATGAATCACAGCGAGCTGAAATAACTGAGTATGAAAGTACCCTGAGGAAATGCACCTGTGAGAGACTTGTCTTTCTTGACCATCCCAATCTATGTATTTGAGTGCTATCTGTTCCAAAAGCCCCAATCTTCAACAACATTGCCTTTTCCTCTCCACTCAGAGGGTTTGGCAAATAATAAATCCAGCACAACATCTTAGAAATAATTCAGCTTGCTAGGAAAGGACTGTGTAGAAAAACAGATCTTTCAAAAGCTGCAGGAAATAAAAATGAATCTTATGTGCAAAAAATGGCAATAATTTGAATGTTTTGGGTTGGTTTTGTCATTATACCCACTGCAGAATTACTAATCAATTTGACAATTACATCAGTTTTAAGACTTTTTGATGAATGATAATGAAGCAAAATATATTTTCTAGTTAACCTTAAAACAAACAAAGAAAAAAGCTGCTGGAGGTGGTGTTAAGAGTGAAACTATTTTTTACTAATATAGGCCTCTTCTATAGCTATACAGCATGCTCATTTTTAGTGTAGTCAAACATATTTCTATTCAAGGACTAAATCATGTGACTAAATGAGAAACAAAGCATTCTAAGAATAAAATCACTATAAGAAGAGGTCTCTAACTGTAAGATGTGTGAAAAGGAACATAACCAGCAAGTCAGTTCATGCAATTCTTTAGAGAAATAAGTATCTCCTGAGTAAATTATTTGAAATAAAAGAAAATAAAAGATCTTGTAAACAATTTATTTTAAAATTAAAGATGAGTACTATGCATGTCTTTAAAGCAAACATTTGAAATTTAGAATAACAATTATAATGGAATTCTAATATCTATGTATAAGCTCATGTAAAAGCATGAAAATTATTCCTTATGTCAGGAAATGATGACTGAGAATTTTCTTAAGTTCACTGAAATAGATAAAACATTTTATTGAAAGAAGGAAGACTAACTTTGATTCAGCAACCTTTTCTAGGTAACACTTTCTCAAAGTACATTTGGGCCAAAGAATAAACCGTACCAACTACTCAGTTTGGGAAAAGCCGAACATTCTTGCAAAAGCACATCCTTTTTCAGCTGAAGTTCCACACATTTCTGTACACTTCTTTACAGATTACTACCCATTAGATGTGAAACCCAGAGCTTTTGCAGCTTCTAAAGAATGTAAAGAAAAAAAACCCAAGTATTAATGAAAATAAGCTTTTTTAGCGGATATCCAGCATGAGGAGTACTTGCTGCTTGCATGGCTACTGGACTTAAACAGCACCCACCCAGGTCAGGATTCATTCTTCAGCTACTCTTGAGTGATTCAGTCGGCATCACCATGGAAATGAGTTGTCCCTTCATTTTGTTGCCAGCGAATTGACTTGGAAAGATTTTTAGAAGCTGTCAAATCAATAGATATTCTTCTAGTCTTTTCATAACAGAGATGATTAATTTTTAAATGAGACAGGCTATACCAAAATAATTCTGCCATACAAAACACAGGCTATGTCTTCATCTATTTAGGGGATGTGGAAATTGACTATTTTAAGAGAAAAATTGCTTCTCTCTGTTATGATGAAGAGAATGTGTCACAGGTCCAAGTGGCTGTGGATGTACCAGTAAGTCTCAAGCACACTGCCAGGCTGTGCAGGTGTGCAGGAGGCGGGCTTCACTTGAGAACCCACTGCTCATGGAGGTGACCATGTCAACAGCAGCACGTCCAGCTCAGAGCATGGCAGCTCTGTGTGTCACCATCTACAGAAACGTATTCAGTCCCTGGAATCTCATTTAGGACAAAAACAATTTGCTCATACAAACCCAACTTTGTGCATCTAGGCTGCAGTGCATTTTTTCAGCCCAGATGTTCTCAGCATCTAGGGTGAAAATCTGCACAATGCTGCCAGGTTGGATGTGGAATTCTCTACTCTATCCCTGCTCTGGCCTGAGCAGTCACCTCACTGCTGGACAACTCAGTGTTGCTTGTAGTGTCGGAGTTGAGTTTCTGTGAATGACTCATAGCAGGGCTCCTGTCCTTTCTCCTTTGTGCCTTGCATGAAATTAAGGCAAAAGACAAACACTGGTGTTGCATACAGTACAGACATACTGATGGGTCAAAAGCACTGGCCCAAGATGTTTGCATGTTGCAATACTGGGAAATCTGTGGTAGGGAGATCCATTACCTCAAGAAACAATATTCCTATAACACTCCGCCTCTCCAGAACAGCCACAAACCCCCCAGTTCTAGTTTCACAGTCTGAGTGAGGAAATCTAATACATATGTTTCCCCTAATGGAAACCCCTTCCTTTCCTGTTCATTTTTTTCCTTCCTTCCTCCTGTCTTTTTAGAAGTTTCTCTTTGCTGAGATGCACTTGTGTAACATTTGCACTTCTGTAACATTAGCACCTTCATGCCTCAGACATACACCAGAGTATAACAGAGCAGAGGTAACCCTCAACACATACAATTCACTACGTTAATTAACGGGTATTCTTGGGATTCAGGAAATTGCTTTAAATGGCATTTTAATGCATTCCTTGTTGTTTGCATCTTGGAGACCATAATACTGCAGGATTATTTCATTTCTTGTCTTGCTCAGTGACCAAAACTGGTAAGCAGCAAATGAAATGTGAAATTATTTTTAAGTTTTCATTTTATTATTTTATAGTTTCATTCTTATTTGTAATGAGGACACAAATTACAGAGGTACAGAAACTTTCATCTGTCACTTTCTAAAGTCATGAGGCTTATTCAGAGACCCTTTGCACATTAATGCTCCTTGGGAAAGGGGAATATGTTAACAGTGCAAATGACCTGGTTTAAAACAAACATTTCCTACTGTCCGCTGTTCTAACTACAGAACTGATTTAACACAGTTTCAGAACAGTTTTGAAAAGGGAAAAGGAATACACTAAACTATTCTGGAAAGTCCTTTAAAACACTCCTCCAGCTATTCATTGACAGAAGAAACAAAAAGATATTAGGATAAATTATATAAGCATCAGTGCAATCTGTGAGGTTTCAGGCATACCTAATGGAGTAATAGCACAGATTCTTACCATCAATACACCGAAGACTTCTTTAGTGTTGAAATGAAACTTCACCTATCCCTAAACATCCAGTAACAGACAATTCAGAAGTATTCAAAAGACATGTTTTTCTAGAAACTAAATATCTGCATTTGTGACAGCAAAGGCTCTACCTGCTGTCATTAAACAAATGTGACAACAGTAGCCTTTGAAGTCCAAGTGTACCACTGATGGCTTGACTGTCATTAGCAGTGGCATACTGTCATTAGAAGTAGGATAACTTAGTAGGAAGATTATTTAGCAACTGTATTAAACTGAATTATACAGTACTATAAATCCCCCAACGTCTCCAGAGACTTTTGCAGGCAAGAGATAGGAAGAGAATCTGACTTCCACTACTTAGTGACATGGAACCCCACTGTGAATAAAGGATCTTTCACGTTCAGCAGCAGCTCATGAACCACTGCCAGTGTACTGGAACCAGTGATGATGAGTTTCATTTCTCCAATAAATTTTGAAAGAAAGTATATGAAAGCAAAAATCAAAACCAGAACTAGTTTCTGGGCCAGCTTGTGTTTCAGAGAAAACAAATAGAAATGTAATAGCAGAGTGTCAAAGCCTTGGGCAACAAGAGGACTTCATCTCACAGTCCTTATCCTATGTCCTCCTGAATGAAAAGCAAAAGAAAATCAAGACAAAACCTCAGTACTTCCACACCAGCCCCACCAAATCCAACACCAAAGGCCTAGGGAAGTGCATGACTGTCTCTCACTCAGACTCACCCATACCAATTCCCACAAAGCCTATCACACACCTGTGATGGAGGGTTCTGCATATACCCTGAAATGCTGGGGCACATTCCAGGCGCTACCTTGCTTCCCCCCAGTTTTGTTGAACAAATATGTGATTTAAGCTGAACTAGTTAAAGATTAACTCACTGGACCTTTTCTGGGACTGAGGCCATGTTCAGCCATACATCCACAATATAAGAAGGATGTAAAGCTATTTAGAGAGCATGCAATGGAGGGCCACAAGGATGGTCAAGGGTCTAGAGAAGAAGCCGTGAGAGGAGAGGCTGCGGTCACTTGGCTTGTTCAGCCTGGAAAAGACTGAGGGGAGATCATAATGGTGTCTACGGGTTCTTGTTGAGGGGAAATGGAAGGGCAGGTACTGATCTCTCAGGTAGCCAGCAACAGAATCTGAGGGAATGACATGAAGCTGAGTGAGGGGAAGTTTAGTTTGGATATTAGGATATGTTGGATATTCCAGTTCTTCACTGGAACAGGCTCCCCAGGGAATTGGTCACAGCACCGAGCCCACTGAAGTTTAAAAATAATTTGGACAAAGCTCTTGGGCATGTTGTATGATTCTTGGAGCGTCCTGTGCAGTTCCAGGAGTTGGACTTGATGATCCTTGTGGGTCCCTTCCAAGCCAGGATACCCTAGGTTGGATACCAGGATATGGATTCTATGGCCACTGTAGATCTGGATATTACAAAAGGGCAGGGAAAGGTTTCGTTTCTGAAATAAAGTGCAAGAACTGCAAGTTCAGGAAAGGGGAAAAATGTGTGGGGATAAGATTAAAGAGTTCTGAAGGACTTTATTTCAGGGCTGTTTTAGAGAGGTTCTCTCTTAGCAGTGATTGCATAAAGGCATTTCTAAAATATATAACAGCCTCATTGTAACCTTTGTCTGTAACTCATCATAGAGCTTCCTATAAAATGAAAGTATTTTGAATAATGATAGCATTCCCTACTCTATATCACTCAAACCCTGCAACAAAGCCATAGGAGCAGTAAGATATAACTTCAAGATTAACCCAGGCCAGCTCCCAACAGCCAGCTCCTTTGACATCCTGCTGTTGTATCCAAAATGCTGCTGCCATTGTCACCAATCCAGAAACGCTTATATACAAAGCTCAGAAACAACAGAGAAACAGATCATGGCAAGGGAGGTGAACCAAGAAAGGACTTCACACAGTCCTGGATGTGAACAGAACAGGGAGCACACCAAAACCCATGTGGAGGCAGCTGGATCTCATAGTGGTAGCTCAGGCACCAGCTATGAGGAAGGAAGGAGTCTCATGAGCACTTGAACATTCAAGGGCACTGTCAATCCCACCCAGTGATGTTAAAATAAACATTGCACAAAACAGTGCCAAGCAGGCAGATGGACTGAAAGGCAGGATTTTTTTTCATACCAAGAGTACTAAGCAGTCAACCCATGCTTAATAAGATGTTTCCCTATTTAATTCATGCTGCTGTAACTAAATGCAGATGCACATTGCATAACAGGGAAAACATCAATGTTTTGGTAGGTTATATGCAGCTAGAGGATTGCATGGGATTCTCAGGGTGTTATAATCATCAGCTGTACTTAGACCTCAGAGAAAGTGACACCATTTTATTTAACAGTTTTGGCATTTTGGGTACTTCATGGGAAGTGACTAAAGAAACAAAGATTCATAGGAGACAACATCAGGATAAATGTTTTTTTAAAAAATTACTTTAAAAAAGATAGTCACATGGCAGCTTTACTACTCAGCTGTTAAACCGTTTCCACACATTTTTCAGTTTTCTGGACAATGAGCAATGCAGTTCAGTGATTTTTCCAGATACCCGAGTACACACGCCTGAGAGTAGTGCAAGCTCTGCTCTTCAGGCATGGGGCAAAAAAACCAGATTCTAACCAGCTTCCACTTCAGAAACTTTGGTCAAGCAGAGACCCAAAAAATGAAGCTTAAGTTACAACCACAGAAAAATACTCTGTCACACTGAGGTTACTAGAACAAAGTTCAGAGCCAAGCTGCCTCAGGTCTTCAGCAGCTTCACAAAATCAGTTCTCATCATGTGTCATAAGAAGCAGTGTAGTGACTATACCACATTCCAGCTGTAGGGAAGCTAAATTTTTCTGCAAATACAGGTAAATGCAGGGCTGTAGTTCCCAGTGAGCATGAACCTACAGCTTTGGAAAGAATTCAACAAGTGTTACATCACATTGGGACTTCTTTCAAGCAAAGTTTCAAAATTGCCTCCCTCATTAAAAACTGTGCACCAGTCTTCCTTACAGATCCTTAGGGTAACAAAATGATCTTCATCTTCCTCTTCCCCAGAGACCTCCTTCACCCATACCCCACCAAATGATCTCCCTTCCAGAACAGAAGCAGCTTTGGAGCTGCCTGCACTGATCCATTCCTGTTTGCATTCAGGAAGCATAAGCACACAACCTTTTGAAGGTAATTGCATTGGATGATTTAATTATTGCAATCCAATTACTTTCACCTCCTTCCCACATTCAAATGTTTCAGTAATGGAAGTTATTAGAAAGATCCTCATTAGATTAAAATACAGACCTGCTATGCAATAAGTGACTCAGTGGAACCATGCTAAAAATACCCAGTGGATCCAGAATTTGCAAGAAAGAAACTCTCCTACACTCTTCTAAATTGCCCATATAGCAAAGGTGAAGAACTAGAACCCACCAGGTCACTGTCCCGCTTCCAGTTGCCTGTCGGAACATCTGTCCAGCAAAACGCACTTTTTTTCCCCTCCAAAACTCCTGTTGGCTATCAACTTGGTGATAATTTTTAAGTTATGCATGCTTCATTCTGCATAAAAATGAATGCATTATTCAACTGATAAAAAAGTGGATCTGTGAAGTGAAAACTGAACATACTAATTTTCAATATACATACTACCAGTATGGCATTTTCTAATGAATTACAGTCATATAAAGGTTAATTTACAGGGAAAGATTGATATTTGATCCCAAGCACTAAATTAAGTCATACCCTAAGACCTCAACTTATTTTTCATATAAATGTTTGGTTAACTATCCAGTGCAACATCTTGTAAATTATGCCTTTACTGCACAGGAAGGAAGCCACATTTCCACATGTATAGGATGATGCCCTCCCTCAGCATTTTAATTTCTGGACCTACGTTATCTGCATCAATCACCGCAAGAGACTAAATTAAATCATTAACTACTCCACTGCTTCTTGCAAGATATCTGACACATTAAACAGAGTATAACCATTCATTGAAGAGATTTCAGAATCCTGGTGTAAGGAAAAGAGGCTACCAGATGCAAACATGGAAGACCATGCACAAGCTCTAAAAGTGTTATTTTGTCTTGACAGTCTATTTACCATATTCAGTCAGAAAGCACTCAACATTTAACTCATGTAAGTTAAGTTGTAATGGAAATCCCATGTTTCTTGGATTTTGGGAAAGCATCATATCCCAGTGCAAATAAACCCTTTTTGAAACACGCAGCTATTAAGTCTCAACATCCACAGATTTCCCATAAAGTCATTAACTCCCAATGTACACACTTATTTTTGTTACTATATGAACTATCACTTCAATTGATTGTTTCTCTGATTTTGTTCATTGTGAAAAAAACAGAACCCAAACCAAAACAACTGTGCTCAGTTTTGCAGGATAGCATTAATTTTCTTCACAGTAGTTGGCATGGGATTGTGATTTGATTTGTGCTGAAAACAGTGCTAATAATACTGAGACATTTTTGTTAATGCTGAGCAGGGCTTACACTGAGCCAAGGCCTTTTCTGCCTTTCATCCCAACCCATCAGCAAGTGGGCTGGGAGTCAACAAGATGGGAGGGGACATGGTCGGGACAGCTGACCCCAACTTACAAAAGAGATATTCTATATTATATGGTCTCATGCTCAGCATTTAGAGCTGGGGAAGGAAGTGGGGAATATTTGGAGTGATGACATTTTGTCCTTCCAAGTAATGGCTACCTATGATGGAGCCCTACCTTTCTGGAGACAGCTGAACACCGGCCTGCTGATGGAAAGTAGTGACTGAATTCCTTGTTCATCTTTGCTTGTGTGCCTATGTTTTGCTTTTATTAAACTGCCTATTAGACTGTCTTTATCTCTAGCCATGAGTTTTCTCACTTTTACTCTCCCAATTCTCTCCTCCATTTCACCATAGGGGGACTGAGTGAGCAGTTGTCTGGTGCCTAGCTGCTGCCTGAAGGTAAACCATGACAAAAATCCAAACCAAAACCCAACCCCCACACCCATACTGTACAGTTAAATTCCTTAGCCAATAAATAGGACAATGGTTTGTCACATGCGTCTGAAGATGCTGAAAGTTTATTGAAACATCCTCTGTAAGAAGAGATGGGCTTCTGGTTTTTAAATAGTGCTGAACAATTAAAGCACTGTTTCTGCAGAGACAGCAAGCATATCTACTTGGAATGTGTTGTGTGCTGTGTTCTACACCAAGGTGTCTTTGCAAATGCTCTCCTTGAGGCATCAAGGACCTTCTGCAGAGGAATTTCCAGTTCCTCCAGCTGAACTTGAACAATGATTCATGGGTGATAAAATGTTCCTTCAGCTTTTCTGCTCATTGCTGTTTTCCTTTCTGGGCACCCAGACTCAGATATTTTCACTGTCCTCACACAAACAAAACTCCTACAGGCTTTGCTCTTCTAGAGGAAGTAAGAAGCCATTCTGCTGCTCTGACCCAGCAGGACAACTTTGGCTGGGGAGTCTCAGTACTCTGGAAAGGAAACCAGCAAGGTCAACAGAATTTGCACCAGCAAAAAATGATGAAGAAAGCAGGACAAAGCTATGCAAACCAAACCCTGTCCTGAAAGGTTTGTACAATAGCTGCAAAGCAACTGTAGCCCTGAAGTGCTTTACCAAGGGCTCTCAGATTTCTTCTTATCATGCATACTGCAGTGTGTTGTGAGGTGCCAGCAAACCCCAGCAAAGCCCATACTTCTGAGTCTGTAATTTAGAGGTGATCTGGCATTTCAAGGGCTTAAAGCCAGTCGCTTTGTCACCTCTCCGTTCCATGGGGGGGTGCATGGGGAGATGGAAATCAACAGGGTTAAACAGAAACCATCTTCAAACCTGTACTGAGAGACTGACTATTCCATCCTAAACTTCGGGTTTTATTATTTAAAAAAATCTCTCTCACACATGCACGGTCTCTTTACATCCAGCTACTTCTTTCATATGGTCTAGTTGCAGCTTTTCCTTTCTTCAGTATACAACTTCATACTGTATCAATTTTATTCTATCATGTTTAAAATAGTACATTTCAATTTTTGAACACCAAATTTCAATGAACATCCTCTTGCTCTCCTCCTACAAGACCAGAAGTTCTGTTGTCTCTGTTAGTTGCTATGTATACTTGCATAGTTTCTTACATGCCTCCTCTTTAAGGTAATCAATCTTTCCAGTCTCTTGGAAAAGCTGTTCTTGTGTTCTGTTCCCCTTACCTGCTTTCCTGTCCTTCTAATGAGACAATATCCTGTCTGAACTGTCATCTTCTATACTAAATGCAGCAAACCAGACACAGACAAACATGCTAAATTATAAGAACATTATTATTCTTTTCCTTATGCATTTTCTTCCCATATGTACTCTAGCAGTGTTTATTTGCAGCAGCTGTACCTGGGTTTTGATCATGCTGACAGTATTTAGAAACTTACAGACTATGGATGAAAGAGAAAAAATATATTTATCAATATTAGATTTTTCTCTTCAATACACTGCTATCCACTTAGTAAGTTCTGCACTTCACATCTCTCCAGACCCAATCAGATTATCTGCTAATTTGGGTTAGACAACTAGTCCAGACTGTTAGGGAAGGGAACAGAGGATTCATCAGCCACAGCTATCAGGGACAATCCCAGAGCCACATGCTTCTGGCAAGAGAGGTAGAAAGAAAATTATAAAGGAGAGCAATAGGCAGAGACTATCAAATACCAAGAAAAACCTTGACCCTTAGCATCAAACTTTCTCCTTGTCAAAACAGGATAAGAAAGCCATGTCTATTGCAGCAGCATAGGGAAGACACAAGACCATCTCTCCTCAGGTACAAAAAAAAATACATTCTTTAAATATGTGAAATGGTACAATGTATTACAGTAAAGTCTTGTAAAGATGCCTGGTGGAGCAGTGTCCTGACAGGAGACCATTGCTTAGGTGACTGACCAAACCAATAAAGCAACTTCAGTTCAATTAGCTGGTCACTGTCTCACAGGTAGCTTCCTCTTTGCTATAAGGATCAAATTCTGGTTCATGGCAAGAGCCTCAAATATTATAGAAACCTCTTTGCTGGCACCTTATTTCTACCTTATTTTACTGGCATTTTTCTTTAGAAGGTTACAAGAAGAGTCCTTTGCAATTCCTGTCCAGATGCTGTCTCAGCTTGCATCCTCCAGGTTTTTACTGTTGCTGTTCATAGGGGAAATATCAGTATTATCTTGGAAGAAACAGATTTGAGGTTGTGAGATAAAATCATCTCTAAAGACCTGCTTCTCTGCTCAGTAGCCTCCCACTTTTAAATCTTATTTCAAGCTAATACAAAACACAACATCCTCAGGTTCAAAAGTAGTAAGTACTTACTAGGTTATGCTACTGGACATGGTAATTACAATAAAGGTGTCAGTATTTATATATTTACAGGAATCAGGGATTCAAGACAGAATAATTTCAAAGCAAGGCTTTTCAAAGTCATTGCTGATTTAAATAGTGGGCAACTCTACGTGATCACTGGAAAAACCTAACTAACTTCCCCATCCTGAATAAATACAAAGTTCCTTACCAGAGAACTACAGACCACCTACTTCCAACACCCCTGCCATGGGCAGGGACACTTTCCACTACATCAGGTTGCTCAGGGTCCCATCCAATCTGGTCTAGAACACTTTCAGGAATGGGGCATTTGCATCTATGGATGTTGCCCTGCAGTGGAAGCTTACTAGTTAGCATGGGCATGGGCAGTGCAAAGAAAGGTGTCTGAAGTAATGACTTGGCCTGTTCAAGGACCATTGGAAGCAGAGAATGGTAACAGATTGAAGAAGACCAGATCTGTTTATGACCTTGGCAGAGGACACCAGATTTTAGATGGCAATACAAGATAAAAGACAGCTAGAGACCAACCACTGGGCTAGTAAATCCTTGTGCTATTAGGTAAAGCATAAAATCAGCTCACAGCATCTGCTGGGGAAAAGGATGAGCTGAGATGAGGTAAAGGCAGTAAATAAGAAATGGGTCCTTTTTGACCCTGCAACCTTGCAGGCTCAGCACTGTCTGAAAAACTAAATCATGTTTGTAATTCTGGCTCAACTTTTTTGTGGGTCAGACAGGATTGCTTCTTACATAGAGGACAGGGAAGGGAGGAACAGCTTTCCTAACAGACAGTTAAATGACTATGCAAAGAGACAACATGTCCAGTTACCTTAAGCCACAAGATACATGTCCCACAGACTAAAACCCACTCTGTTGGTTTCAAAATCCATGCATGTTCTGCTGTGTCAAGCAGTTCCTCCCCCCATTCTCCTGTCCTGGTATCTGAGACATGCTCAAAACACCCAGGTGGAATCACCTGACACCCCAGTAAGTCTCTTCCACGTGTCATATCTAATAGAAGTAAATTGTGTCTTCTTATCAGGCACACATGGTGAGCTTTGGAGGGATGTGTGCGATTTGTGAGCAGTCATCAAGAAATGCAAATTATTAACAATCTTCAGCAGGTTAAGCAGTTTACTTAACTGAGAGATGTCCCAACTAGTGAGCATCAGAGGGAGGCAGTGCACATGGAGGCCAGTTTTTAGAATCCATTTTTATTCCAGTTGGAGGGGAGGAGGCAGAAAGTATTAGACAGAGCTGTTCTGTGGACAGGATCTGGCCCCTAAAACAGATCAGATGGACAGTTTGCTCTAAATAACCAACAGACAGGAACAGCAAGTTTACAACAAAGACTGAGAGCAGTTACAACCTTGAACACTGCAGTGAACAAATGGGTTGCCTTGGAAGTACACACAAATTCATTGTGTATACTGCACAGTAGAAATAAATACAAACTAACAAAGGCTGTTAGAAATGCACAACCATATCACTCCAAAAATCCATCTTTGCCCCCTGGCACTGCACCTTTAAAATATTTGCTTCACACTCTTTAAGTCTGAAACATCAAGATTCATCTTTGTTTTTCCTACTCACTTTTTCTCAGAGCATTTAATGGTTCTGTTTGATCCATTTCTGGAAGGAAAATATTTCTGTAGAAGGAAACAAAGTTTTATGGTATGGCAACTACATGCTAATTAAAAAGCCAGTGAATGTTGAGGATCTATGTCCTACCTTTCCTAGTGGTCAACCATTAACTCTATTTAGAACATCGGAACTGAAGAAGACAGTCCAGTAGCCTACTTCCAAGCCATGCACTTAGAGACATTTTTCTGTACTGCCATCAGCTCTCCTGCACTGTCTTTTCCTCTGGCACCCTTCAATTTTATACACATTTCAACCACGCTATTTCTCTCCCCAGAGTTTTGCCTCCAGCATCTGGTTCAACAAGAGCTGACAGTGATTTACAAGTCCTGCTAGACTTAGGCTTTTAAAATTACTAATGCTATTGGCAAGAATTTAAGCTTCAGATGTGTATGTGTTTGTGGGAAAGGTTCAGATACTCCCTTTGCATCCCTGTTTTTCTCTTTTCAGGAACACCCATTAACCAGCAGGTACAAGGCTACCAAGGTCACCTCTCCCTTGCAGTAGCAAGCCTTCAGCATTTGCACCCCCACAAACAACTGCAGAGGTAGCCAGGTTCCTCCTCAAGCAGCTGATGCTCCCTTTCTCACCAAGTCAGCTTTGAAGCAGCAAGGCAAAGGCAAATATTGCCATTCCCCCCACTCACTGCAAATGAAAGAGACTCTTCCCATTTGATTTCCATTCCTCTACTGCTTGTCGTATCCCATCCCACTCCCTCATATGCCTGGGAGGCATCACACATACAGTGTCTCTCAATTACTCATAACAATTCAATGCATTTTAATAATATTTAAACAGGTTTTTAAAACCTAGTAATAAACTGGGAATTACTGTGAACTGCTGCTGGACCACAGAAGCATAGAGGAGGTACTTCAGGTTTTCAGAAGGCAACACTTTCCAGATAAAACCAGCTAAACACACTAAATGCCTTTTCACATCACCAATGCGCAAAGTGGTTTTTACCTACTTCTGGTGTCAACAATTTTCCTGATCCAAGCTGCCCCATTTCACTTTCATATCAGCTGACTTGGATATTGATATTTAACAGCATTAGCAAGGATGTGCAGCTGCTCCAAGTTCATTCAGGAAGGAGACAGCCTGCCTTTTTTGAATTCCAAATTGATAAAGAGAAGGGTCACTGAGAGAAATAATAAACAGGAAGGTGAGGAAATGAGAAAATCAGTTGAGAGGCGTTAGAGATAGAACACAAATGGGAAGAGCAGCAGTAGGGAACACGATATAAAGTACAAACACTACAAAGCCTGCAGTAAGGACGGCAGCAAACAACTGGTTCAGCAGCACTCAGGCAAGGAAACTGAAAGGGCAGTGTTTTGGTAATAACAGGTCTATCCAAATGGAAGTACCAGGCTGAAGACAAACCCTTTGAACCCCAAGACTCTCCCACCACCCCAATTACTGTGGTATCAGGGCAGCTTTGTGCATGTCGATTGTCTCTCGCCAGAAGAAAGGGGAGAAGTCCAGCTCCACATGGTGCATTTATGAAGCAGCCTGGTGACATACAAATACGAAGTTCTTGCTCTTATTTGGGACACAAAATCCATTAGGCTCTATTTGCTTTTAACAGACAGGAATTGGTTTTTGCATTTAAGACAAACAAAGGTTCATTACCTATCACTGTGAAATAAGCATAGAGAAAAAAAACACAAGAGTTAGAAAAAGGAAGTTATGACCATTGCAGGCTATCTGAATTCAATGTCAAGTGTATTTTTCCCCAACTGCATACTGCAAAACGTGTACATATTTTAAGGAAGAGAAAAAGCTCCACTTCTGTTATCTTCCTCTGCAGTGTTCATGGAAAGTTTCAAGTCTCAGCTCTGGCTCTTAAATTCCTACTCTCTTTTCTTCCCCAACTTGGTCAAGTTATTACTGGGTCTCAAGAACGAAATATTTTTCTGTTCAAAGCAGCTTAGCTTTTGAATAAACAAACACACAGCACCAAACTTTGTCCTGTTTAGGAAATATTTACGAAAATTACTATTAGTGAAAGATAAAAATCATGTGTTTGAGATGCTTCTAAATCAGTCCTGGACACACAGAGAAAACAGCACCACAATCCAGTTCCACAAGAGAACTTAAGGCATTGATACCAAACACCAAGAGGTCTAAGGTAAGAGGACAGGTGTGGGAGTTCTGTTACTACTATAGAGGTAGGTAATGAAAAATGGGATTCTCATGAAACACCACAGTGCAAGCCAATCCACAAGCTTATCAAAGATTACATTTTTTACATATATATTTTTAATTACATTTTTTCATAGCAGTTAAATTTTTTCACAGCATCAAGACTGAATATGCACTGACTGAACAAGAAGTAAACTTCTCTGCAAGGCAGGATGGATGATCACACATTGATCTCATTCTTTCTCTCTACAGGGAAGTCTTCCCATTTCAACTTTCAGCTTTAGCAAATGATTTTTCCTATTTTTTTCAGATAATACACAATCATATCACGTTGCCAAATAGCAACACCAGTGTCACTCTGATTTGATTTCAGAAAAGAGTATCAATTTTGTCTCACAGGAAGGAGAGGGCTAAGTTAGATATCTTGTTCTGCTTATTTTTGTTACTTCTACATAATTGATAGCTATTTGAAATTTAATTGTATTGGACTCAAAATACGCTTCTCTCCCAGTCTATGGTTAAAATTGCCATTTCTACAAGATTTTATGCAATGAAGGCCAAGCAGAATTTCTGTGTGTGTCCAAAGTAAGACAGTGCAATGCTGTGGTACAGTAAAAGCAGCAGAGTTTGTAGAAAAATAAAACAAAGATTATTGTACTACTCTTACACCCCAGGTATTCCAGACATACATGATTTAAAGGGAATTTTGTTGCTTTCTTGATCCTCTGATGCCTTAAAAAGCATTCATAATCTTGTAACAACTCAGGGCTGGTTTAAAATACCCTGACATCATTTCTTCACTATCAAAGGACCTGTACCAGAGCATTTCAGACCAACAATCTTGAGAACAGTTAAAGTAATATTAAAAATTAAACAAGAAACTTTTCACAGAAAACACAAAAGTCTCCTACAACAAGACACTCCACACAAGAAAAAAAACTAGAATATATAAAGTCCTTCACAACCCCAGAGGGAATAACATACTGTGGAGGACAAGGCAAGTCCAACAACCCTTGCCACTGGAAAGCCCGGCTCCAAGATACAAAACCCAGTTTAGCAACTTGGGCCAAGCCCAGAAAGAGAGAGAGAACACAACTGCCACAGGGAAGCACCATGGCAAAGAGTGTCAGAACAATGATGCTACGTCCAACACGTATTTTCTGATTCTGTTGCTGCCCCATCCCAATTACTGTGGCAGTGACAGCCAAGGGAAATCGATCATCCTTGTGCAGCTGTACATGTCCTCACTCCTCCAGTAATCCAAGTATCACCTGTCCTTTTGAAATGCTCAACTGATCTCACTCACAAGGTCAGCAGCAAAACTCTCAAGTGACATTGGTGCAGGATGAAACCAGCCATGAAAATTTTGGTGTTTATTTGCATATTGAAGCAAAAGCAAACTATTTCTTCCTAATAGGAGACACACCACTGTCCCCAAAACAGTGGGTAAAGGAGAAGAAAAAAGAGAAGGACTGAAATTCTGTGTGAATCATCCACCAGACACTCAAATGAAAACAGCTTGTACAAGACCGGTAAGATTATAGAAGAGTCTCTCCACAAGATTTTGTCCTAACAACACCTTTAACTTCTGTTAAACTATCAGTGTCAAGTAAACTGGACAAGGCAGAAAGACCTATGTGATAGTTACAGAAGAAGCATCTCTAGCTATAATGTACTTTCTATTGAAAATGGCTTTGAAGACTGATTTAATTATTGTGCCTGAAGTTCCCTTGCTTTTCTCAGGTAGAGGAGCCCACAAGCTACTGAGGCAGACTATAGCTGCCTCAGGCAGAAACTCTTCATCATTTCTTTGTGCCATCACCAGTTTTACTAGGAAATGGAAGTTTCTTATTTTCTAGCTTCCTTGAAGTATTAGTACAACCTACAAAACATATTAGTTTTCTATAATCACTTGGCAGCAATACCAAATGCATGGGCAGAAAACTGCTTGGGGTAAACTCTGCGACCACTGTACATCCACCTTATTTAAAGTATTTTAAGAATTGAAAGGAGCAAAAATGTCATTTTTATGATTTTTTGAAGATGTAATGCTTAGGAAAAACTTCACAGCAGAGGGTCTCTAGACTGCCTTGATCTTCTTCAAGCTATGCTCTACATTTGGATGTCCCTGATGAATTCTCTCTTCAGTACCTAACATCCAACTGTGTTTCAGATGCAGATGATTGGTGACTTGTATTTCCAAGCTGGTCATTACTACAGCTTAGCACTGTTCCATGGCTTCAAAAATACAGGACCAAAGCTTACACATGGCCTGAAACACTGAAGGGACTGCCACACTTATTAGAGCAAACCTGGGTACTTTTACTGGCAGGCACAGTGCAGCTGCAATGACACCAAGCCCACTGGAAGGATGCCACCCCGGAATGGTGTAAGCAGGGAAGGAGCTGACATATAAGGAAGCATTCATGTCCCAGCTCCCAGACCTACAGGACAAGCAATGCTCTGCACAAACTGGCCAAAGATACATCTCTGGGTGTCAGAAACAAAGGCTCATGGAGAAAACATACCTAGACAGCTACTGAGGAATACAAGGAGATGTATTCACACCAGTTACAGGTCCAATGCTTGTGCCTCCCATGGTGCAGGAAATGAGCACAGACATCTGACTGGAGAACTTGGCCACAGAGGCCATGAATGTGACTTCAGTGCTCCAGCTGGGTTCCAGCCCTGGCTGCAGCCCTGTGGGTCACTGGCCAGTGTCACACACAGGAATTTGGCAAGTGCACGTACTTCTGCTCAGCACAGGGGCCCTGGAAGACCTTTCCTCCTCTGGACATCCGGTTGAAATTTTCTTATGAATCTCAAACTACTTCGGTCTCAAATTCAGGTTTTTTAAACTTGCTGTTACAGATCTCCAACCACCAGAAATGTTTACAGGCATGACAGTTTCAAGGGTTGTGTCTTGTTTAAACCAGAGGCTTAGTTAGTTTGGTTTTTGTTTGTTTTTTTTTTTTTTTTTAAATCACAGAACCAATTTCCTGTAGGCAATCCTTGCACCAGGAGGAACAGCCACATGAGCTGGGTGCTCCAGAAATGTGAAACACACCTACATTAATAAGTGACACAGGCCTGAGACGAGCCTCTGGCAGTGAGGCCACCTGGCAGGAAAACCAGCAGCTGCATCCAAGCTACGTACTGGGAATGGTCCCTGGTTCCAAACCCTGTATTGTGGGCACTGTCTGATACTGTGCAAATTGGCTTATGACAAGAACAGTGCCTGATATCAACAGCCAGACACCACAGGCAGCCAGATCCCCATGCTTGAAATATACACTTGCACTACTTAATTTATTAGAAATACAGTCACTATAGCTACTGGCCATGGGTTCAGCTGCCCATTTCCCCCCCACTGGTTCATGAAGCCATTAAAAAAAGGAAACAGTATTGATCCCTGTATGCACCATCTTGCACAGTACTGGGCTTGTCCAAAAGAACAGGAAAGTGAGAACAACAAGGGGTTTGCTGCTTACCCTCAAAACAGCTTTTCTTTCTTGTTACACTGTACAACATAATAATAACTCAAGAAGGTCCATATTTTCCCTCCTTCATTTTTATTAGCCTGAGGTCCGTATAATGGCATTGGTCAATAATTAAATGAACACCATTTTTTGGCTTGAAGTCATCATACACAGCAATAAAGGGAAATGAAACTCAAAACAAAAAAATGACCACTGCCAGGATAATGCTTCAGAATATCACAACAACCAGCTTGCAAATTAGGAGCTTGCCCTCAAACACAGGCAATATCATTTATTTCTGGAAAAATACCACTGAGTCTGAGATGTCAATACGTGCACACATACCACTTTCTGAAACCACTGTTTGCACTTTTTAATCCTCATGCTAAACACGAACACAGATCACTAAGCAATTACCCATGTCATTTGCTTCTCCTGTCTCCAAAATTTTTATCAAAGCGGTTGTTTAGCTACTTCTCCCATATCATTTTGTATACAAAACACTTGCCTGCACATTTAAAACAGGTTTTGTGCTTAACAGCTGTGTGACAGTTACACCTGTTTCTAAAAGAATTTGACTCTAAAACCCATGTAAAAATGTCTGCTTGTGTCAAAAAGGGCATGCGAACACAGATTCAGTCTTGGAGCACAGGAATGACCATGGGAAACAATGACTGAGGCAGACAGAGATGTTGGTTAGGTTTAGCCATACTTCCCGATGGTGACCTCGGTAATTGCAATCCTTGGGCCATCCATTCAGATGTGTTCACACCTCATAAAAACCAGACAACAGTGTACATGCCCGCTTCCTTGAAGAAGAGGTCTTAGGTCATCAGGTTTTTAGAAGAATAAATATAAGGTGTTATCAAAAGCGTGCTGTGGATGAAACTAGCTGGGGACGACGACTTCTTGGCTTGGTTTCTTGGTCACAAAAACTTGTTAAGGAAATCCTCACCAGGCTTCTCTCTCATCTGCTAAAGAATGAAGAAAGGAGGGAAAGAAGGAGCAAAAGCATCTGAGATCACAGAGGAGCTTCCAAAATTCAGATTAAAGTCATGCATTTTTCAGCCACCACAGCATGTATTTTTTGTAAACAATCAGTACATTCATAGCTCCCTTTCCCTACTGCTTTCTCTGGTATATATATAATACAGGTTAGCGACAGTATTTGTGGAAAACCTTATTGCTGGAAACCAAGGGACCGTGACCAACAGCATTCACAGCATTTCTTGCTTAACAAAAAACCCCTTACCCTTACTTTTCATCTTCCACTCCAAAATCAACACTTTGGAACCTGAATTAGTTGTACAAGCTACTGAGGGATTTCCTCCCTTCCCCCTAGTCTTGTGCTCCCCAACCATATTAGCAACCATACAGAATGTGGAAAGGGGAAGATGAAATGCCAAACAACAGAGGTCTCAAATATTCCCCCAGAGCAAAGCCTGCAGCTGGGCAGCAGGTAGAAATCCTGCCTGCAGAACAGCTGAGAGATCTCTGCAATAGCCCATCCCAACACAGCTCCTCATCTACTGGTGCTTCACAGCTCAGACTGCCATGGTACTCCAAGCACCACAGCAAGCTCTGAAAGCTTATGTGCTTTGGCCTTTTGGCTACCAATAAATTTGGCAACAACAGGGATCAGAGCGTGAAGCTGTAAGTTCAGTGTTTGTATGGGTCTGTCCCTGCTGGAAACCTGGCAAGGATCATTTATCAGTTGATATTTTCAAAGCATGATGATGGATTTATTTATTCCCACTCATTTACTGGCAGTTACAGAAGTTACCAAGAAGAAATTAGTTTATGAAGTCTGATTCACTTCCTGAAAGGAAGAGACTGAATTCTTCTTTGGAAATAGATTAGTGCCTATACATTGTGTAACCAACCACTGTATGTAATAATCTGTGCCAAGTGTATAGTGGTCTACCACCCATTGCAGCTAATAACCATACTCGAGCTGCTTTCCCTGCTTGCCCCTGCCTGAGGGAATCCAGCACAGGTCCATTCTTAGCTGCCAATGTCAGAGCATGCAGTCTCAAAAACTTCAGATGTAACAGAACTTCGAAAACTTCAGTTAATATCAGACAGCACTAAAAGTCTCAGCTGCTAAGGCAGCACATACAGCAGCTTGGGCAAGGCTTTCATAGACCCAAAAGCCTCTTTTGGGGCTGAATTATAGTTGTTCTGACTGAATGGGACAGAGGTCTCAGTGGAACAGAATAAAACACATCACTCGACTGCCGCAAAAAGTATTAACTTAATTTTAGTAATTAAATAGCATTAGGGGACAATAAAGTCAGAGGTGTCAATTTTGATTTAACAGATAGATTCTCTTTATCCTCTGCCCTCACCACAATGAACATTGAGACTGCTTTAGTCCTCTTTTCCCCATGTTAGTACTACCACACTGCCCTACTTAGATCTCTAGTTTTTATCAGTATTTACTTCTGCCTATGCTAAAGTAAATTGTTCCCATGGCAGATTAAAAGCACAGAGAACATTTACCTCTAGAAGACAAACACAGCCAAGACCCTTTCACCTCCCATTAAGCTCCTGGCCAGGAGAAAGCAGTCTATTCTGAGGCCTGATCAAGGACTCCTGTGCCACAGGAGTTTGAAGCAATGGGACCAACATGACAAGAACAGGCACAAGGGCTGCATGCCTGATGTTGGAGAACAGCACAGCCACGACCTTTCTGGCTGGACTTCCAATAACTGCAAAAGGCAATCATCCTTTGACAACTGCTTATTGTTGATGGAGCTGCTGAAAGAGCAAGTGAAGTCAAGTCATAATTCCTAAATCCAGACATGACATGTGAAGAGGACCTCCACTGCCATCAAAATGCTGCAGCTGCCTTTAGCCAGCCCTGCATGCAGCAAAAGGTAGGCTGGACAACAGGCTATGCCCTTGCCATCAAAGCTGAAAGCATCTCCTTGGAAATCCTACTTTCATTCTATCCAACAGAATGCACATGGTGCTGCAAAACATGAAGCCTTTGAAATGTCATTTTGAACTGCTCATTGGATGACTCCACAGCCCACATTTGCTCTAGCAAAACACAGAGCTGAGAGGAGGGGCCAAGTTTCTCTGTGTCTGATGGGGAAAAGGAATGGGGTATGGGAATGAGAAGATACAGCTTAATAACACTTAGGATCAAGAAGAAAACTATAAAGTAAGGATAATCTGGCACATAAGCAAAATGAGTGCAAACTTCTAGGCCACAAAGTATTCCACAGAGCAGATGCACCTCTTGTTTAAGAATACAATTAAAGCTTTATTTGCTATTCTAAGTGCACTTGAAGCCTGAGGTAAATTTACCACATTTGCACTCACTGCTGGAAGTGCAAATCCTCATTATCTGTCACGTTCTGAACATGAGCAAGGATCTTCTCTCAATATCCCTTCCAGACAAAGCACTGTACTTATTCTATCACCTGAACCCAGATAATTCAACCTGATGGCAAAATAGGCCACTTCACATTAGGACAGCCTTTACTTGGATTTCTCTCCACAGGACTCAACTTCTAAGGAAAACATGATTACAGACCTGTAAAGGTCAAAAGCATTACTTTCTGGGGCTGTTCGATCACTACTGTTATTGCAAAAACCAGCTAAGTACATTGATCTTTCACATCCCAGTAGGAGGGAATGGTACAGGACCTGGAGAATAAAAGACAACATTAGCCAAAACTTTGCAGTAAACTTGGCAGCAGAACAGCAGTGCTTTCTACCCAGAACTGTGTTTTGGCATCGCCTTCTATTCAGTGCTCAAAACCTTAAGAGTTCCCTGAAAAACTTAATTTAAGTGGTGAATACACATGATGTGACAAGCAAAGCCCATATGTTCAAAGTCTGGCCAAGGTTAGTTACACAACATTTTTTCCTGCAGCCTGACTAAGATAAAAATTGAAACACCACATTTTTTAGCCCAGCCTCCACAACTGCTCTCCCTTTCATGAGGATGAAGGCAGTATGTTGTCCAATCAAATTCTGGCACAGTCTAATTTGTAAAATTTATTATTTGTTTTCTGATAGCCCAATATAAATTTTGGCTATTATTTATGTGCAGTTTCAAGCCATCAGGCATGCAGACTGTGACATATGAAGAACCCCAAGAGACACATATGGCTTTGTGGTTATGCAAAGGTCCCTTCCTGGAGGGTTACCTGGTAAACTTGCCCTCTCCTGCTGCTTCTTTCACAAAACTGTCCCTTTCCTTCTCCAGGCTTGCTCCAGCCGCTCACCCAAACTGCTTGCAAGGGTACCTCCAATTCCTGTGTGGATGTTCGTTTTACAGTTTTCCTATTTACATAATTTCTTTACCTCATAAAAGTATAAATAAGGAAGCTTCATTTTCTCTTTCCTAAAATGCCCCATGCAGGAGAAAGCTCTGTTGAACAGGATGTGCCCTGCTGTATTGTGGCTATTCTCAATACTCCATGGCTGCTGCTCCTATTCCCTCCCATGGTGCCACATCCCATCCTGCTACATCCAGCAGTCCACGGCTGCAACCATCATTCCTCACTGTATGCAGAAGGGAAACTGCTGTGGTTTTCCTTGCTTCTGGTCTCGCAAAAGACTGCATTATGGACGACTGCAATTCTTATCAAATCCCTGGGAAAATACATGCAGATACCAGAAGTCTTATACAAACCCACTCATATTTGGGCAGCGTGTGATGAAGCGAAAAGAGCAAAGCAGTGTTTTATGTGAATAATCTTACAGTGCCTGAGAGGTTACAGTGCACAGAATACAGTGATGCATAGAAGACACTTGTACAAAAGCCAGTTGCTCCCCCTAAGGCATTGCTCATCATTTAAGAAGCTTTTAGAGCTCCTGACCACAGAAGCACCAACACAGTGCCTGCATTATGACCTCCTACTCTCCTTTCCATTAATCTCTGAGCTGCCAAGTATTTTCTGACTTCTCTCAGGGCTGTTACAAACACCATTTTACAAAATTTGTGCCACTTTTGAGCAATTCTCTTCCATGTAGTATCACACAGCTAAAAGATGTTGCCAGGAAACCTATGCACAGATCAGTGTTGGCAGATACCATGCAGGCACCAGCACAGCTGGAGAGAGGGAAAGAAAACAGTCTGTTTCAGTAAACAAAACACTATAAAGTAGCTCAAACAAGCTACTGACATATTTCTATTGTGCTACAATGGTCACATGTTATTTGAGACATTCAGTCTGCTAAGTGACCCACAATGAAAGGTCAGCCTTATTTAAATAGCTCAGTAGCTTCAAAACTGTTGCAATTCCTTTAGTTTAAGGTATTGCAGCCATTTTGTGTTGCAGCATCACTGCCTCTAGACATCTTTATCCTGAGAAGAAAAACCAGCAAGTTTCCTGCAACAGTGCATTTTTAGTTATATGCCATCTCTGTACTGCATGGACTCCATAACTGGCATTTGTTTTTCTTCCAGGGTCCACAGGCCACACACAGAGGTGGCATTGTGCAGTCCCCTCTTGGCGAGAAGCACCGTTCAGCTGCAGAACTGGAGAGACTGCAAGGGAAGGTCACCAAGCCTGACAGACATGAGACACACTGATGAGAGATCCAGTCTCTGTGTAAGCAGATGCTAGGGAAATTAAGATGAGATCAGAGAAGACATGCAGAAAAATAAGAACTAGTTAATATGGGAAGCAGATGCATCACCCCAAATCTTGCTGTAACTCAAGAACACTGTTCAGCAACAGGCAGAAAAAGAGGCTACCAGGAGGCAAACAGAAGGTGTATTAAGTAGCTCTTATTCCAAATAAAGTTTGTAAGATAAGATATATGCACCCACATCTTTTATAGAAGGAATAATCTCTAAAACAGAGAGGGGAGTAAAAGCCATTGCACCTCTAACTCGATAGGCTCAAGCACCTAAGGTTCCACCCTATTATGCTGCCCAACTGTGCTGCTGAAGCTGGGTCTGTACAACTTGTGGCCCAAGTCACATCAGAGCACGTTTTTGCAGCTGTTGTCTTGCAGTTAACATGAACTTAATGCAACTGCAGGAGTTTCCTCAATCTCTGCATTGACCTCCATGACCTAGCAGTTTCAGGATAGCTCAAATCAGAGAGATGAGACTAAATGCTGGTGCTTTAAATCTTTGACACAGAGGAGAGCATCATAAGGCAAGGGATCCACAAGCTTGGACAAACTTCAACAAGTGGCATAAAGTGGCACAGAGAGTTAAAAAAGCTCAACATTGCAAGGTCTCCCACAAGTTGCTAAGTGGAGTTTATCACTCCCAACAAGCACTCAGCAAGATGTTTTAAGCACTAGTTTTAGATTTTGGCATCTCAGCAGGATACATGTTAGTCAAATCAGGAACAACTGCTTTTCAACTCTGCAACAATGTCTGATTCCAAGTGATTTTGGATCTTCTGTCTTCTCTCTTAAGCCTCCTGCAAGCATCCACTTCTTCCTCACAAACAGCCAGCACTAACCTCCACCCTAACCTTTATTCCAAACACACACTCATCAAATTACAACATATCCAAACAATTTAGTTCAGAAAAAAAAAAAGTCAACCAAATTGCATCTACAGCACTAGGTCTCTTCGATTCCTATGAACAGTTTTATAGGTGACTGATGTTTTAATCAAAATTTAAAGGACCTCCAGCAGAAACAAGTCCTTTTATACTTGTGAAGAGCATCCACACCTTCTGCACTGCTTGAGCTACTGCTCATGCTGCAATCACCTGGGTGTGAAACCTACAGGCTTAAATTAAGACTGATAAACATACACAGACAGCATCAAAATCAGTTTTCACAGCACCTGCACTTCTGCTGCCAACCAAGAGCCACACACAACGCAGAGCAGACATCAGTGATGTAACCCTGTGCTTAGGCAAGAATTACAGACCTGTACTGCGACCACACTGCTGGGCAAAGCAATCACTTGCTACCACTCAGCCACAGGAGAAAGGAAACAGTTTACCGAGGGTCTGCAGTTCCTTGTACCCTGCCTGAAAGCAGCACTGTGTGAAGAATCCCACCTTTCCACTAGAGCTTTTCCATAGGCATGAACTGTGACATTGGATGCTCAGTGTTCTGGATCTGGACAGGAAAGCCACAAGGAGAAAGAATGTTTTTTATATACTTAAGAGTGTAAAAATCACAGTTCATGTTAGAAGTCATGTCAGCACAAAGCCACAGACAACTCCCACACTTCTTGTCACATAAGCATATTCCCATTCCCAGTCCACTGTTAGTTTAGCAAAGAGATTTTCATTTACACAAGATGCACATTAAGTTGTGGTGCCCCCTAAAAAACCTGCTAGCACACCCAGAACACAAGCCTTGGGCAACAGCTGAAGTGCACATCTGTATTTAAAACCCTCAAACTGTAAACCAAACCTAGCAATACAAGTTCTGCACAGTTTTCTCTATATGAAATGAAGACACTAGTAAGATAAGCTGTCTGGACTCACTGTTTATACAGTGATCCATATGAAGAAACTGAGAAATCTGAATTAAAAAAGAACTTAAGATAATACAAGGTAATGGAGAAGACAAAGGTCTCTACTCCCTTCATACAAAGAAAATTAAATTAAATAAAAGAAGCTATGGGATAAAGGAATAAGTATTTTTCTCCTGGGTCTTGTCACCTTCTAAGAGACTAGAAGGTGCCCATTTTTTAAAATAAAAGGATTTTGACAATTTTCAGTTGACTGTGGAAACTTTTACTTCTTGTGAGTACTTCAAAGAGAACAGTTCTTGACTGCAATAGCTACATTTAGAATATCTGCAGCATGGAAGTGAGCACAGAACTGCCACCCACAAGAGGGCACAGACCAGAGTTCAGACCAGGAAAGCTGTTCACACCAGCCTCTGTGAAAGTTTTCCTCACTTACAATCCAACTGGTGGTAAAAAGAGGGCTATTGGCAAAGTGCAGGTTTACCAGGATGACACCCAGCCCCTCCTGCCAGTGAGCTGACACTTGATCAGCACATCAGAGGCCCAGCTAAGTCAGCACTCACAGCACCAGCAGGCTCTTCAGAAACACACAGGTGTGCCAGCACCCAGCAGAACTGCATGCACTGAAAGCTGGGTGAGTCAGTGCACTTGTCCCAGTGTATCCCATGCTCAGGTAAGATTAATGACACTAAATCTTCTCTGGAGCATGGAGTTAGATATGTCTGAACTTGACATGCCAGTGACCTACTTTTCAGACGTGCCCAACATCCACATCTCCCTCTGAAGGCAATAAAAGACAATTTTGAAATGATAGCACATGCTTTTAATACTGAGGAAGCTGACGGCAACTTAGGATCAGCTGTGCACATTAGAAAAATCCCACTCTAGCTTCACAAGAGCATGCAATGCTATGGATCACTCAAGACTCTACATGTTTGGCTATACATGTCTGTTGATTCCATGTGTTTGGTGGCAGGGAAAGAGCATGGATAAAAGCTAGTAACTTCCTAGAGTCATCCTGCATTAGATTTATACATTCCTGGATATCAAATTTTGACAGTACTTCAACTCTCGCCTGTCTAGACAGGTGCATGCTTTTCCTTAGAAGAAAAAAACAAAATATCTTATCCCTCCAGTGTATACCAGCTGTACTGTTGATACAGGCTCAGCCTATTTTGTCCAGATACAGAATCAAAAAACCCACTAACATTAGGACACAATGAACATCACTCAATTACCATGAGTGACCAGGATTCAGAAGAGAAAATCTGTATGCATCATCTGTAGAAATGACACACACTAAAAAGGAACTCCAGCCTTGTTGGGTATACAAAGTTCTGAGAATTTAGGTAAATACGTAAACCCATTCCTCCCCCCTCCCCCCCCCTTCCCCCCCCCCCCCCCCGCTTTGTCTTTCTTTATGAGGAATAACCACACTCTCTATTATTTCATAGTTTTCATTTTATTTCTTAAAATATATGCATGTATGTGCTAAACATGCAGGGCTATATAATCCATGACTATGTCTTCAAGCTACAGCTAGAACCACTTTTGTGTCTTTTAAAACCAGGTTACACCACTGGTGTCATACAAAATTGAGACCAGAGACCAAGCTAGCTCCTGCTTTTAAAGATTTAAGTGTTTAGAGCCACATCACACAGCAAAGGAAACCTTTTCAGCTTTAAAGTGGTACCTAGGTGTTGCATATGCGAAGACTACCAGCAACTTCAGTAATTATGTGTTCAGCCATTCACCAGCAAAACAACTCCTCCTTCACCTACAGATGTCCCAGCCTGAAGCAAATGCTGGAGATGGTAAGTCATTCCAGCTGAAGTTCTCTGCAGAGGTTTCAGAACATTTTTCTCATACAAGTAGTGCATATCAAACTGGGAAATGTAGACAAAATTCACTCATCTGGTTAACAAGTAAAGGGACAGATAACATCTCCATATCCACCCTTTAGAGTTTCCAGGAAGCTCTAAAAGCCCTCCACATTCCAAGGCCATTAAACAACCATGTCAACACAGGCAGGAGAAGGCAGGTCCAGACAGGAAAAAGTGCCATAAGGATCTGATCATAACACACAGGTATTGAAAGTCTGGCAATTATGCTTTCACCCCAGGTAGGCTAAAACCTGCAGGTTAGACTCCCAACCTCCTATTCCTTCCAAGTCAGTTTTAGACTCTTAACCTTTCAGTTACAATAAAAATGCTAATGCCAGCAGAAAATGAAAGACCAACCCATCAACCAACATCTTCATGCCTAAAGAAATAAAAGGCAGGATCATAGTTTGTAGCATGTCAAGGATGCTGCAAACAAGCCCTGCAAGAGGCACATTACCTGGCTAATTCCTTTCAACAGAAAATAGCCTGGGAACCTCCAGACTTTCCTAGTGTGAAACTCCCGGCTCCTTATTGCCTGCTTGTTTCTTGAAGCTGAAATCTCAGCTACTAGTGGAAATAAAGACGTCTCATCAATCTCTTTCCCTACACAGAAATATCAGCCTGGAGCATCAACCTGTTATCAACGACTAAAGCAACTTATTTTCGCTAAGGTGAGGGAAGATCCGAGATTGAGAGAGACATCTTTATGAGAAGAAATAAATTTCAGTAATACTTTCTTACAGGTAAAAACAATTGGCTATGCCTAACAAGTACAATGAACCAAAACAAGCTCAAGCTTTATTCAATGTCACATTAAATAAATAAAAAATGCGAAGACAATAAAATCGTGAGCACCTAATGCAAAACTCTACTTAAAGTTCCTTTGACAGTATACTTGTTTTAAGTAGCTCAACTCCTCTTGCTACCACGCATATGAGAGTTCACTCATCTTTCATCTTAAGTGAACTTAAATGATCTTAAATTTGCACGTATTTGATGGCTGAAAACTAAGTCACAGCGAGGACAAAGGCGAAAGAAAATACTGTTGGTTTTTCAGAAAGTTTGCAGAGACATAAAAGCAGACAACAGGCATACACGAGAAACAGTCCATACAAATACCCGTGTGTATCAAAACATATTGACATGCTGGTCAACAACACGTGTCTTTCAATCTTAGGATACAGGTTACACAGTACTGTTGCAATGAAATGCTGCTTAAAATAACTATTTATTGACACTGCAAGAAAAATAAGCACTTATTTTGAAATAAAATATTTTCAGTATACAATTTTGAAGCTCCAGCTGCAGACTGAATCAGGTTTGAGTTCTTTCAGAAGAGACAGAGTTGCCTCTGGGCAGCCTCAGTCCCCGAGAAGCCCTGCTAAAGGGCCTGAAAGCATTCTCCTTCTTGGCAGCTTTTCAACACGGGATTTAACTCCAAGATCTTATAACTGTTTCATGGTATTTTTAAACAATTACCAAGAAACGTTTGGGGAGAGGAAACAAGAACCAAAACTACTGGTTCAGCCAATGCCACCACAATCTTTAGGCAAGGTCAAAGATCTCCACAGACTCCCCTGGTGATGAAGGGGATCTCAAATCCCATTTTACCCACGCTAAGATCAGTCTCTCAAGTCCCGCAAGTTTCAGCGGTGCCCCAGCCCGGTCACTGTCCTGACACACACAGCGGTGGAGGAGGAGGACAAGGAGGAGGAGTGGGACACTACGCTGGAGCCCGCTGCTCCAGGCTCCTTCCCCTCCAGGACGTGATGTATGTGCCCAAAGCAACGTCCCCATGCTGGACCACCACCACCACCACGAGCGCTTGCCCGGGCTGCGGGTGGCGGAGTCTGCATTCGCACAGGGATGCTGGTGGTCTGCCTCCACCATCCCTCTCCGGCGGGACCCACCACCTCCCGCCGGTGCCGCCGGCGATCGGGGACCAGCAGCCAGGACCCCGCGCCGCGGGCCCAGCACTGCCTCCATCACCGGCAGCAGCGGCGCGGGGCGGCAGACCACCGCCGCGGCCCCGCTGAACACCCGCTCTACGGTACCTGTCTTCGGAGATGCTGATGACCCCGTCCTCCTTGGGCACTATCGCTGCCATGTTCACCACCTCCTGCGAGCCCTCCACTTTGTTGAGCAGGAGGGGCTTGCGAGTCAGCGCCTTGGGCTGGGGCTCCGCCGCCATGGGGCCGGCGGGCACTGCCGCTGCCGCCGGAGGAGGCTACGGCCGGCGGAGGGAGGGAGAGAGGGAGGGAGGCGGCCCGCACTGCCGAGGCGGAGGAGGGACTTGCCAGAGCCGGGCGCTCCCTGGGAAGCAGGAACAGCGCGGCGGCGGCAGCACCGCCCCCGAGCGGGCAGGGCCGGGCCGGGCCGGGCGGGGCGCGGTGCTCGGAGGGGCGGGAAATGGCGGCCGCCCGCCGCCATCTCGCAGAGCCAGGCTACGGAGCCGCGCCTTCGCCAAGGGAAAGCTGCCGTCCGGCGGAGGTATGAGCGCACCTCTCCTGCCAGGGCCGCCCTCCCAGCGCCGCCGGCTCGCCCCAGGGGCAGCCCGGGAAGCGTGTTCCCCTCTGGGCCGTGCCCGAGTATGGGCTGGCGGCACCGTGCGGCTCCCTGCGGTCCGTACCACACCGCTGTGGCCGCCGGGCGACAAGAAAAAAGCCCCACGCGAGTAAAGATTAAACGGAATGTTGCTGCGAAAGTAGCTGCATCGCTCTGTTTCCATTTTCCTATATTCGTTTTGCCTGGGACTGAAGGTAAACATGGGATTTCTGCCGCTGCATGAGGCAGGGATGCTGGCAGGCAGGGCTGCACCGAGGCGCCAGCAGAAATTCTCTTTCAGAAAGCTTATTCCTAAGGGAAACACAGCAGACTTCCAGCAGCTCGTTTTCATCAAGCGCCTTCTTTTCACTCGCTTTTCCTGACAGATTCATTGATCTCCAAGAAAGTCAGATCACTTGCCCAAAGCTCTGTGCTAAAACCAGTGAAAAGGCAGCTTCCTCCTGAGGCATATGCCAAACTTTCATAATCTGTCTCGAAAGATTCTGGAAAATCATGCTCAGTGTCTGAACTGCTGTCCTACATTGCAGAAGTTGTCAGCAGATTGGAAAGCACTATTTCAGCCACATCTTTAAATTTACCCACACTAAGCCAAATGAACAGCAGTTCTTGTAAAAAAAAACCCAAACATTCTGATATGAAAAAATCCAAGATCAGGAGATTAAATTTTTCTCCAGGAGTAGAACACAGCAGTGTCTGCAACAGAAGAAATCCTGATTGCCCACTCACACTTCTCTTGCCTATGTAGTAGACAGAGGCAACAGAGGAAAAATAAAGTCAATTCCTTGTGACAGAAATTAAATTTCACCGTGTTTAGTAATCTCTGTTCTGCTAAACAGTGTCTGTAGGAGTACAGGAAGACATTTAAGCTTTCTCAACTAAACATGACAGGTCCACAAATGTACTGCAGAAGGAAAGGTCTGGTCAGCAGCAGCTGGATTGCATGAAATGAATCTGCAGTCTCAAACTATTTCCCTGAGGCTGTGTGACTGGACTGGTTAATATCTCTTCCTCAGAATTCTTAAAAGGGAGCTACTACTGAAGAGTCAAAGACCTACCTTCTTACTGCTATGGATGATCCTGCAGTCCTAGGCTAGACCTACAGAGAGAAATGCTTGTCTCACTACTTGGTGAGGTGTGAGGTATTCTTTGGAGATTGATAGACTTGTTAGTTCTCTGAATATATCAAAAAATGTCTTTTAAACTGGTCTGGTAAGGTCTACTGACCTTGCAGTAGTTTGCTCTCAAGATTAGGCATTGTGGATCACTGACAGATCAACAGGGGCTGAAAGTATGTTGGAGACAGCAGGCTGCAGGCTCTTGGGAGACCCAGAATACATTTCCCAGAAATGCTTTTAAGGAAGAAAGTAGTTGAGGAAATTAGTGTCTTGACAGCAAAGGTGTGGGTCACAGGACTGGAAGGAGGTCCTACATATCTCCCAAATCAGCTGGATTATCCTCAGTTACCTACTGAAATATCACTCTTCCCTATTAATCTTGTCCATATCCAACTACTCCTTCTTTAAGACACTGTTTGGAGGAAAACACTGAAAGGCAGGCATACGTTTTGGACTGAAGTGAAATAATAATATGATGAAATAAAATATATGCTTTATATAAATGATTGGTTTTTGGAACGAAGTTACTCTTTGGGGAGAAAGGAAGGAGAAAAAAAATAAAAAGACAACACAATGCAGGAAAGATTCCAGAATTCCAGTGGCTATTCAAGATTAAATCCTTGAGGGCTTTAAAATTCTTTTAAAGCTTATCTGTAACGGTGATTTCCTCTGCAAGACCAGGAAGGTACTTGAATAATAGAAAGGTGTCCTGAGGTCTAGTACATCATTTTAGCAGGTGTGCAAACTTGAGGTCAGTGCTCTACTCTCCCTGATGAGATGGGGAAATAGGGTTGGGAAATTATGGCACACAAAAGCAGTTTTGCTATGACTGATGGAAGAAAAAGTAATGTATGGAAACCTGAGAAGATGAGTAGGGAAACAGAGAAGAAATACAAAGATTTCAAAGTGAAGACCTGGATTGCAGGTCCTCTTGCATCCTCATGCATTTAAGCTGACAGGCTTGAAGAGTATTGTGATGATGGAAAAGGCATGGAAATTCCCAACAAGATCTGAGTGTTCTCCCAGGTCTACCACTGTCACACAAAACAATAAAAAACTTTTAATAAACAGTTTTCCTATAATGACAGAAAGTTGGTAATCATGTCTTGTGTGACAGTTCAGACAAAGTTAGAATTGCTGTAGACATCAAGTTTAATGAGAACTTACAGAAGCAAAACTAGGGAACTTTAGAAAAGTGTTTCCTCATATAACTGAAAAGGAAAATCAAGCAAATAAATTTCATAAATACTTCCTAGAATATATTTTTTCATTTTCTGTCATAGCTTTCAGGTCAGATTGCACAGATTAAAAATAGTGCTAGGACTGAAAGCAGGACATCTTAGTATCTGAATCCGAGGCCAAGAAAAGCAAGCTTATTCAGTTATTTTTCTGCATTAAAAATGTTATAGGATTAAGAGTTATGCTGCTCTGATATTTGCTTTTTTTGCAGGAAACTGTAAAAATTATATGATGACATCATCTAAAGGTCCTATTTCTTGTCCAGTAGGTATGTTTGGATAATGTGAGCTTTCTTGGAAGAGTGTATCCACCAATAAGACAGAATGAAAATCAAGCTGAAAAATGCAGCTTACTTTATATCGACAAAATATTACCTCATCTTTGGTTCTTAGCATCATTTTTCTTACTCTGTCCTGGCATGACACCACAGTAAATGAAACATCCATCCCTCTGTTAGTTTTGGCCTGTCTATTCTTGGGGCAGGCTGACTTTTCCTCGTTTGATTGGGGTAGAGCGGAATTAAGTTCCCTGCCTCTAAGCAGCAGTTGTGGCTCATGTTATTCATGTGTAGGGTGAGGACAGGAGACCCCGGGAAGCATCTGTGCTGGTTGGGACTGATGTGTTCACACACAGTGAGGCCTCTTTCCATGCCCTCGTACTGCACCACAGTCTTGGAGGACTTCCTCCAGTTCCTTATCTGCAGTCTTGTTTGGAGTTCATGAGCTGGAGCAAAGCCAACTCCCCATCTTCTCCGGCAATTTGCTTAAAAGCTGCTCTCTGGCTCCATCTTCTGTTTGGTTGGTTGGGCTTGGGATTGTTTTGGTTTTTTTTTTATGTCTTTAATTTTGACATACAGGGGTGAGATCTTCTAAATTTCACATACTAAAGTTGTATTAAAAAGTAGGTAAATCACATCTTGTGACAGTTTAGACAAAGCAGAGAGAAACCCGACCTGCAGATGGAAAGAGTGGCCCAGAGAGGAGAGAGCTGAAAGTTCCCAGCTCTGCTGTCAGCCCTGTGTTTACAGATTCTCCTGTTCTGCCAGGTGGTTACTCCTGTTACAAAACGAGGCGAAATCCTTTGACCAAAAAGCACAGCAACATGTTCTGTTTTGGTGTAATTGTATTTTTCTGGATAATTAGGACCATTACGTGACCTGGCAATGCAAGTGACATCTCAGCTACAACTGTCAAACTCTGGGGCCACTGAGTACGTATAAGACAATTTAATAAACAGATTGGTCTTTTTGTGGATGCTGAAAGAAACAGCCCTTTTACAAAGTGTTCAACAATAATAAGAGTAATAGTAAAAGTCACAAAAATAGGCCTCTAATAAAAAAAACCCCCTGGTTTGTGGTGATTAATTTTTAGGCCCAAACTATTCATACCCTTTTGAGCCATTAAGTAATCTGATTCCAGTTGCCCTCACCCTGCAAAAAGGGAACTAGTGTGGGAGCAAAACAGCACTTTGACTGAATCAGTGCTTAAATTTAAAGTTGCTCTGTTGACAGCAAGCCAGATTTTGGCTTCTGAGGCCTCTTCCTTAATCACCCATGCAAAATCAAAGAACTTGCATACACAAAAGTTAACCACATAAAAAAGGTAAAAAACCATTTGGCAACAAGTAGAGTTGCCTCTCAATAGTAATTGAATACAGTGGTTTACTCTCTCTCATGCTTTTCTTCTCTGCTTGTTTGTAAACAAAATCTTTATCAGCTTTACAATATATGGGATTTACAATTTCTTCTATACCTCCACTTCTATGCAACTGCAAAAATTAATACTTAAAATTCTCTCCTTCTCGTATTTTGTCATCGGTGACAGCCTTCATAAGATAGTTACTGAAAAGTATTTTTAATTTCAGATGCTACATCATTTTTGGAAGACTGTGGGAAACAAATATAGATGAGCTCTTTATATAGGAAGGCAAACTTCATGAAGTACCAAAATGTTCTGTGGAAAATTTGCTTGTACGTCTTGGTTAAAAATATGAAACTTGTTACAAAAATGCACCCTCAGATTTAATCACTGCTCCTTATTTTGCTCCAGGTATTTATCAGTCACACAGTTAATAGCGTACCACCTCTCACATTTCTGTTAATAAGCCCTACATCCTCACTGGGACAGTTTTCTTCTATATTTTATTAGTTTCAATTTATGTGGCCATTGAGAAAATGAGGACCTATTAGAAACAGAGCTTGAATCTGCTCTGGGTTAAAGTTATGGAGAGAAAGATTAGCATTAGAAGATAAACATGGCAGTACCACTATGTAGCACCTTCTCGGGAAAATATATAGTCATTTTTAGCTGCCATGCAAGTGCTGTTGGCTTTGTAACAGACTGTGAACATGTGAGAACAAAAAAAATGATGCTGTGTCAGTGTGTGGGCTGCAAATGAGAACTCCTGGCTCATACATTTTTGCCCCATAAGCAGTTCTGGCATTGTATGCAGTCTTATTGCTGTTTTCTTTTGTCCTCATTGATCCTGCTATAGTATTACTCACATTTTGGGCTCCCAAAAAAAACCCTGTAATTTAATTCATTGTCTTTTTGGTAGAATTTTCTGACCACTAATTCTTCTAAGCTCATTATTCTCATATTTTTCTAGGCCTCAGGACTTAAGACCTGTTTTGTTTTGTTTTTTTTCCCCTAAATCTTCCCTCTGTTATATAGAAGAATCATGAAGTATCATCAGCAAACACAATTTTGTACCCGGAAAATGCATTAAAATCACTCAAGTAACATGCATGGAAAGTAAATAAACTTGTCTTACATGATGCATGAACTATATGAAAGCTTTGAAGTATTTCCTTTTCTTTCATCTGAAGTGTGCAATTAAGAACATATCCAGGGAATAACAAAGAACAACTTCTTATGATAACTTTTGTACATTTGGCTTTTTTTTTTTTTAATTTTTAATTTTTCTCACTTTTGTTACACACGGGTCTAGAGTGGATGTTGTTAGATGGACAAAATGTTTTCAACCATCTGAAACCTCACAAAGTTCAACAAAGCCAAGTGCAAGTTCCTGCACCCAGATCAGTGTATTACCAATACAAGCCAGGGGATGAATAGACTGAGAGCAGCCCTGCAGAGATGATCTTGGCAATACTGGTGAGTGAAAAATTGGATATGACCCAGCAATGTGCACTCACAGCCCAGAAAACCAGTCACACCCTGTGCTGCAACAAGAACAACATGGCCAGCAGGTCCAGGGAGGTGATTCTGCCACTCTACTCTGCCCTTGTGAGACTGCACCTGGAGTGCTACATCCAGCTTTGCCATCCCCAGCACAGAAAGGACACGGGGCCTCTTAAAGCTGGTCCAGAGAAGACCCACAAAAATGGCCAGAGGGCTTGAACACCTCTCCTAAGAGGAAAGGGAGAGAGAGCTGGGGGTTGTTCAGCCTGGAGAAGAGAAGGTGCCAGGGAAATGTTATTGCAGCCTTTCAATATACAAAGGGAGCCTGTAAGAAAGACAGAGAGACTTTTTACCAAGGCTTGTGGGGGCAGGACAAGTGGCAAGGGTTTTAAAACGAAGGAAGGTAGGTTTATATTAGGGATAAGAAGAAACTTCTTGCAAGGAAGGTGGTGAGACACTAATATGTTGTTCATAGAAGCTGGGGGATGCTCCATTCCTGGAAGTGTTTAAGGACAGGTTGGACAGGGCTCTGAGAAACCTGATGTAGTGGAAGGTGTCCCTGCCCATGGCAGGTGGGGTGGAACTCAGTAATCTTTAAGGACCCTTCAAACCCAAACCTGTGGTTCTATGATCTGAGTATACAAAGAGAAAAACAAGAAAACTACTATTAAAATATAAACTATTATTAAAAATATAAAAATGTTGCTTCTTAATGTTGCAAGTACCTTTGAAGAAGGAATCAAGGAATAACTTTAAAAATACAAAAAGTCTCATAAACTTATGGCCAAAAGATCTTAGCAATGCTAGTGCTAACAAAGCTCTGGCATAATTTTAATAAATACTTTTCAATAGAAAGTTTTTGGACCTGTGTAGTTTTCTTGCAGTCAAGCCATTTTCATGCCTTACTGCAATTGCATGCAAAGCTCCCTATTATACAAACTAAGCATGAGTCCTTAAAAAATAGGTAGAACCCTCGCTAAACTGCCAGTTTTGTCAACTCAAACCTGATTGACAAAAGATTGCTTTAAAAGCTTGTGGTTCCTAAAGCAGGGCAGCTGAACTCATCCCTCCTGTAAAAAATTACTTCTGCAAAGAAGTCCCAAGAAACAGCTTGAGAGCAAAATTGCAGGAGTTTCATTGTATACAGGGACTTATGACTCACTGCTGCAGGGCTGTTTAGAGTTAATAAAGAATCCCAGATTGTCTAATCAAACTTTCGCCTGTCTTATGCTGGGCCAACATTATGTGCCACCTTCTCTTTAGCAGGCAAGTCACCATTTCTGGCCATCACTGTGGTAAGAGGTTCTTCAGTGTGTGAGCACATAGAGACATGCCAGTAATGCCACATTTAGATGGGCACTGTCACAGATGTGTTGTAGAGCATTTGCTTCTGATTACCTCATGGCCACTCCTGATAATTTTTATTCTAGATAGATTGCAGCCAGAATGTCTGATTGCTTTGAACATCTTGCACTGCAGTAGGCCCATATGTTTATCATCATAATCTACAGAGTGCCCTTTGATTTGGAAGAGAGAACCATATCTGAGTCAAGTTTAGCTGCTTTAGGAATACTTCCTTTGGGACAAGAGTGGGTGTAAAAGCACTGGCCCACTATAGGACATCCACCAAATATGAAAATTCATGAAAGTGGGAGAAATACTCTTTTTTGTAAAATAGGAAATGCTCTAGAGACAAGAGGCCACTTGTGTTTGGAAGGCAAAACCAATTATTCAGTCATGTCCTCATCTGTAACTCAGTGACCTCCTTGTATAAAAATATCATCTGACAAGATAGGAGAAATACTTCTGTGAAGACTGAGGAGCTGACGAGTGTACAGCTTGTGCCTCTGAAAGTACACGAGGAAACTCCAAATGGGAAAACAAAGAAAACCTATGAGTCAGTCCAGCTGGGAGAGAGGAGAAATAAAAGTTACACTCTCAGACGTTTTCATTAGCCCCTGAAATTCAGGCTAACTAGCCCCAGAAAAGCCTCTGTACTGTATGCTTAATATGAGCATGGGACAATTTTCACTCAGAGGCTCTAAAACAGGTACTGGTATCAAAAGATAAAGGTGCTCAACAGACTCCTTAGGAGGCCAAGAGATGCTTTTGAAATCAAAAGAACTTGTCTGCCATGTTAGATCAGTTCTCAGTAACAGGAGGGGGCTAGAGCAATACTTATTTGCCAGTGAACCATGACAAGAAACAATAAGAATTGTCCATGTCTCCCAAAGTGTCCAAGTGAGAAGACATTGGAGAAAGGGACAGGTAGTAATTAAGAACATGTAAAGACCCTTTAAACTGAACTGAATGAGTGTTGGAAACAGGTTTCTCTATCTGAAGAAAACCAAAAGTAGATATGCATGTAGACGCATACTTAAATTAAACAAACAAACATCCTCAAACTTCCCCCACCAAAAAAACCAAACAGAAAACCAAACTAACAAAAAAACATCAAAAAGCCAACCAACTAAAAAAAAAACAAAAAACACCCAAAAAATGCTCACCAAACTGAAAAATAAACCTTTTGCCAAAACTAGAGAGACCAAGACCAAAACTGTAGCAAGAAATTCAGGTACCTGCTCCAGCTCTCTAGCTCATAAAACACACCAGACATTTTTCTTTGAGTTCTGAGGCTGAACTGTGTGTCCCAACTTACATTGCAGAATTACATTTTCTTCTTCTCCTGAAAGTGATGATGTAAAATTGCTTTTGAGGAAATGACTCCTACTCCATGCTGTCCTCCAAGCCAGATGCATGTACCATCTGAGAAGTTGCCAGGAGTTTCATGCCAAAATTGCCAAGTAATCTGCCTATACTTCAATTGCAGGAGCTCTGCATAGAATGCAAGAGCATTGGCTTCTGAATCTCACCAGTGTAAATCCAGCTGATGAAAATTTCTTCAGGGTTCTGGTACCTTCCAATCCAGCAGTTTGGCCACAACAATGCTTCTACCCTTCCACTGCAGAAGCAAGTACTAGTGAGGCATCTAGCAAACTTCCTGGCACTTCAGGAGCTATGTGGTGAGAGTCCCAGGCAGCTGCCAGGACTTTGACTGCTAGAGAAGCACTTGCACGCAGGCAGCCTAATTTCTCTCCTTCACAGTGGCACACATTGAAATACAAACCATCGTCTCAAGCACTTCACTGTGCAGATTTATATTCTAGGGACTTCAGCACCTGGCTCGCAGAATATCTCCACAGGGATGTCTGACTGGACCTGTATCAATCAACATTCAATTCCTTGACTCCCTCCTCTGGGAGATGAGTGCCAGATGTTAGGGACTCTCTTACCTCCTCTTTGATACAATCCTGCCTGACAATTTTCCTCTCATAAGTGCCAATAACCTAATAGAAAATAAAACTATCCAGAAGAGAAACTAGGACAACTTTCCTGTGCAGGGATGGACTAAAACCTGATCTGAATGGGGAAGAGGAAAGAAGGAATGGCTGTGTAGCTGCAGCATGATTTCATACTGTGAACACATCACTCTAGTGTCTTCAAATCCTCTGCTAAGACTACATTTGGCATACTACATGTAACAGTCAAAAATGCTTTGCTACCATAGACCTTTCTAGGTGTCTGCCCTTTCCCCAACTTAAAGGTGTGCAAGTCAGGTGAATTCTGATTGTATTGTATTTAAGGGAGTGCTTTTTCTCTGAAAATATATTTTCATTAATTTCAGGGGTTTTCATTCATATCCTTTCATTTTGGCCAAGGAAAAATATGGAGCCATTGCATCTGTGCATTGCATGTACACATACATGAACAAAGACTTAGAAGAAAATGAGGGGAAAATACCCCTCCTGACCAGGCATAACAATTCTGAAAATACAATTTATACCCATTTTAAGCTTTTGTTTTATAATAAGAGATGCCATGCTGCTCAAGTGCTGTCTTGTAGCGGAATAGATTAAAAATTCTTGGACCATCAGTAGCAAGAAATCACAGGGCTGTACTTGCAGAGGTCATTAACTGTCCAGACATCTGTTGGGTTACAAATTCTGCCAAACATAGATCATGAAGCGGTTCTTGAATTATGCAGAGGATAATTTCACAATCCAGAAAAGAGAGAACTCAAGCAGAGAAAGAGCTGTGTAAGACTTTCTTATTGCCAGTTGGGAAGGAATTCACTACAGTGTCAGAATTACAGGAAAGTCTGATGCTAGTGGCAGTGGTCTTCAGCATTGCTAGCACTGCAATAAGGAACAGATTTAGATGATGGTGGCAATTACAGTTATATACTCCACAAAGTAATTGACATTATAGTAAAATTGGCCGTATTAATTAGAGAGACACTGTGACAAAAGTAAAAACTCCAAATGTCTCAGTGAAAACTACTGTAAAGCATACTAACACAAAAGTAATAGATTTCAGTATAATAAAAGGGAATTAGGAAACAATGAGCAGATGCAGAAAAAGAAAAATTGGTGCTTAGGTAGAAACAGTTTGGAGCATTCTAAACAATGTATAAATTAAAGCATAATAGACTAATTCCCCTTGAAAAAGGAATACTGTCATATTTTTCATGAATTAACTGCAATAGCCAGTTGGTAAAGGATCACAAATGAGTCCAATTATGCCACACTGGACTATAATTGGGTTAAAGGGCTGTCATTTACCTCTGAAATGAGAGTTCAGATGATATCTGTCAACCTTTGGAATCAGGAGTTATTCTGGCATCAGGACTTACTTATTAGCTGCTGCAGAAGTCCAGGACACAGTAAAGCCAGTCATTGAAAGAACAAAGAGTGAAAACACTCATCAGAGCAAATTAGTAGTTTTGTCTTTTTTTCCCTTGGCCAGCTGAGGAGAGCTGTATCTAAGTAGATAAGCCATATCTAAGCAGAAGTGTCAAGAAGAACATATTGTAACTTTTCCTGAAAGAGAAGATTAAAAGGACCTGAAATGGAAGACATGAAGAAAAATAAGAATTGATAAAGGAATATAAAATTTTTTAAAAAAGAAACAACCTGTAAACCCTGAAAGGTAATGGAATGGATATAACAGTTAAAAGGCTGTTTTTGTCACCTTTGCATTATTTTCATTCTTTGACACCCCAGTTATATAAATCACTGCTAGCTTTATTCACAAGTCACACAAACCAAAAAACAGAAATGCATACATCAGTATCAAGTTTGTAAGAAAACAACTAACAGAAAATAGAAATACTTTAAAAGAGGAAAAGACTAGGAAAAACTCAGGAGAATGTTCGACTACTCACACAACTGGTATACACACACACTCTGTCAAACCTGGAAAAGCACACACTTACCATCAACATGAATTATGGGATGGGCTTTCTTGGGACTTTTTATTTTGGCCCCATGTTAGGAAAATAACCATAAATGGTATGTTGCCTTAAAAATGGCTTACCAACAGGAAAATATTAGAACTGATCCTGAAATGTTCAAGGCTTTCCGATTGCAACATCATGAAATAGAAAGCCATCTCCAACAACAAAAGAACTCATCACTGACAAAAATAGCACTGCTGGTGAAGACTGTTGTTATGAAAAAAGGTTACACTTGTAATTCAGGGTTTCCTATAAGCTGGTCTCAAGTCAAATCTAAAATTTTCCTAATGAGAAATGCTTTTGTAGTCTCTAACTCAGTAAGAATCATTCTTTTGCAATTTTCAAAGCTGTGTTTTAAGTGTCCTTCCTTCTCATTTGAAATATTTATAAAACAAGACACTATTTTTCTGCAAATTGGTGCAGGACAGATTTGCCCACTGTGGCACCCACTAAAGATTTCTATGACAAATAGGCCTTATATCAGGCCTTCAATGGGAGCATAAAAGTAGAGAAGAAAAAAAAAATCCTCTCACTTCATTTTAATTGCATCTTTTGAATTACATGCTCAGCAACAGTCCAAAACACCTTGACATAGGTCCTTGAAGGCATGAAATACAGATTATATATTTCCTCTCTGGCTTTATAGGGTTAATTGTTTCCTGGAAGACCTATGTCTGTGCTTTATAGATGGCTTTTGTAAAGATTTCCGATTAGCTACTAGTTGAGATTTGATTAAGTTTTCATTAACTGCTAAGTGGAAAAAGATCAACTGGTCCATGATCCATTCAACATCAGCCATCAGCCAGCTGCTTTGTAGGAGCAACAAAGTGCATCTTTATTCTACAGTGTATTTTGATTTTGGTCTAAAGATAGCAATGCATAATAATCACATTCAGAGTAAAAGTTGGACAAAAAAACTCTACAGTGAGGCAGTATTGTGAAGAAAGAACTCCCAGCTTGCAAATACCACATGCAGGTGTGATACCTCAGTGGGAAACAGCTTATGGATGAATGAATAATTCTGTGTGTTTACCAAGACTATACATTTGCATTACATTTGCCATTAAAAAACCCCAAACCAAACAAACCACAAACAAAAGAAACCCCAACTCATTGCTTTGCCTCCCTGGGAAGTGCTTGTAGGCTACATTTTATCTGTAAGTGCTTTATAATCCAAGCTGACTGCAGTTGAAATTGGTGTCCCTTAGCTGCTTGATTAGTTAGATAAATTCGGCATGCTCGTGTCTGGGATCCATGGTAATGGAGTTATGTTGCTATGCTATGAAATGTGCAGGAAGGTCCAGCACTTCAGGAAGGATATGATTGCCAGGGCTAATGAAACTTGGTAGTAGTACAGGCAAGAAGGAATGCTTGGAGGAATGAACAAAAGCAATCACTGAACAGTGACAGGGGATTGCTCAAGTCAGCAGGTACAGGCAAGGCATAGATGCCCAGAAGGGTTTCCCTTGGAGAGCTGTAGCAACCACCCCAAAGATCATTTAAAAGTAGTGTTGTGGAAGAAAAGTATCATAGTTCTGTTCCCGTCATCAGGAGGAAAGCCTGCATGGCAACATTTTTACAGGTATTTGTGTGGAGGATGCATAAACCCCCAAAACCAGAGCAGATTGCTACAAATGATCTTTCTCAGACTTTCAATAGACCTAACTATGATCTGTGGCCATTCTGGCAAGAGAGTATCTTTTTTGCCCTGACATAACAAGCAAAAGTCTCCTCAAACCTGTTGGTGTAGTGAATGCAGAAGACTTCTCCTGTGTTCATGATCTGGGGGACTGGTAAGTCTGTACTGATATTTTCCTGGGCATTCTGATAGTATCAGTAATTGAATGAGTTGAAGCATCTCAAGGATGGAAAATGAGAGGGGAGAGAAGGAAGGAAGGAAAGAATGGGAAGGAAGGGAGGAAGGGAAAGGGAAAGGGAAAGGGAAAGGGAAAGGGAAAGGGAAAGCAAAGCAAAGCAAAGCAAAGCAAAGCAAAGCAAAGCAAAGCAAAGCAAAGCAAAGCAAAGCAAAGCAAAGGAAAGGAAAGGAAAGGAAAGGAAAGGAAAGGAAAGGAAAGGAAAGGAAAGGAAAGGAAAGGAAAGGAAAGGAAAGGAAAGGAAAGGAAAGGAAAGGAAAGGAAAGGAAAGGAAAGGAAAGGAAAGGAAAGGAAAGGAAAGGAAAGGAAAGGAAAGGAAAGGAAAGGAAAGGAAAGGAAAGGAAAGGAAAGGAAAGGAAAGGAAAGGAAAGGAAAGGAAAGGAAAGGAAAGGAAAGGAAAGGAAAGGAAAGGAAAGGAAAGGAAAGGAAAGGAAAGGAAAGGAAAGGAAAGGAAAGGAAAGGAGGAAGGAAAGGAGGAAGGAAGGAAGATCTTATTGTATGCTAGATGGTGTTTATGCCAGAGGGTATTTTCTGTTCCCTTTGGATCTCAATGCACTAGCTTAGATACTCAGGACATGGAAGGCCCAGAGCTGAGACAGGGTTTTGCTCTTGACCAGAACCCTAAGTGAAAGGAGCAATGTAACACATCAGGAATGATAAATAAGAACTGTAAATCTATTTGAATTCTCATGTGTGCTACCTTACTGCAACTGTAATTTTGAAAAGTTTAAGTAGATTTTTCCATACTATATTTACTACTCCTCCATGATACCAAATAGGAGAGGTTTTGCTCTGTTAAATACTGTTAAATACATATGAAGACAGTGCATAGTCTAGACCTTTCAATCGATGACCAGTAATAGTAGCAATGACAAGTAATAGTAAAGAAAAAGCATGTAGCTAACACAGTTCACTTAATGACAAAAGCTTCCTTATCTTCTATTCAGGTGCTTTGCAAACTCTCCATCATTAACTGACTGAATTCTGCTGTCACAGCAATCAGGTTTTTTCTCTGAAAATAATCTCACTGTGAACTTCCATCATAACTTCATTTGGAAGTACTTAAGTACTTCACAAATACTCATGAACTCAAGTCTCCCAGTACCCACATTCAGTCTGCACAGTTAGAAAACAAGCTCTATCAAACTCCTGATGTACCCATTTCCTTGCATTCCCAGATTAACTGTTCTTCACAGGGGTTCCAACTCCCAAGCTGGGAAACAGCAAGGGATTTGGATGACTGGAGGGGTGGTGGGGAATACAAAAAATCCCTAGGAAGCTTCAAAGCCTATCCTCTGGGTTTCCTAATGGATGGACAATGAAAAAGAGGCTGTCTTTGAAGATGGGCCAAGAGAAGCCAGAATGGCACTTCTTTTAGAGGTCATTGTTCTGCAGAGAGATGTAGTTTCACTGTGTTCTGGTGCAAGGGAACCCAAAGTACAGGCTTCTAAAAGGTGCTAGTTTCAAAGGGAGGCAGCCGCCGCTGCAATCTTGGAAAAATAGGCATCCTCATTCAAGTCCTAGAATACACATAAAAAAAGTTTTCTGTTTACCTAGGCTGCCTGAAGTATAAGATTAAATGAGTTTATCTTTGGTAAGAATTTCAGGAAGAGGAAAAAAAAATTACCTTCAAATCCTGCTGCATTGAAACTATTAAAAATAAACCCAACAGGACAAACCAAAACCCCTCCACAATATATGCTGCCATGTATGCAAGACAAGTAAACAGTAAAATTTTATTTGTAGCAAAAAGCAAGTGAGATGAATGCACAGAACATGTCTAAAGGAAGACAAAGGAAAAGAGGATACAAGTATTAAAAGATAAATTGAAACTCAGAATGCTGTATAAAGAGATATGTTTTAATGATATGAAGTATAATTAAATTAGGGAATGGAAAACGTTACTGTTAAATGGGGGGGAAAGCACTTAATAATGACAATCTAAAAGGCTACAGAACTCCATTCTAAAGGAAGCTTGGAAAAATTTCCCTGTTATCATTAGGACCTGAACTAAGATGTGGAAATTTTCTTTGTGAAAATAATTCCATATTGAGGAGAAAGACAATTAAAAAGTTTATTGACTTAGCATTCAAAAGTAAAGTAAATATGCACCTTCAATACGACCTTATTTGTCCACAGATGGACAACATCTATTCTCTGAAGATAAGAAAACAAATATTCTTAGGCATACATATACATTCATGCTTCCTCATGGATGTACAAGAAATACAAACCTGTATGAAAGCAGGTGGAATGTTTTGCATCATGAGGACAGCCGGAAGAGAGATTCATCCAGCCAGAAGCTTGCTGAAATCATCCATCTTAACTCAGGAGAAAAGGCAGAACTAGCTCATTTGGGCTGTGCATGGGGTGTCACTTTGCCTACAATATTAAAGGAAGATTTATCTGTTTTTGGTGGCAGCCTCAGTCTCTCTCCCTGCTCAACTGTGTCAGCTCTGCCAGTAATAAGCATAAGCACTAATATCACTGGGGTTTGTTCCTTTGCAGCCAGTCTCCCACACAGATTTATAAATGCGACTCTGATGGCAGTACCAGCCATTATGACTCTCACATCAAGAGGCTGATGCACACTTATGGCTTGGGCTGATTACTTGTCTTTGAAAGAATCTTTCTCAATATTAGTCAAATTGGCCTGCTCCCAGCAGCAAAGTACTCATACCTACCACACACACCCAGCCGTGATTCTGCCCTATAGCAGATCTAATATGGATCTCATATAAAATGCATAGGATTGAGAAGGATTGAATGCTCCAAATGGCCTCAAAGATAATAGCAAAAAGCATACAGAGTAAATTAGCTTCCTTGTATAAGTCTCATTGGAACAGTGTATAAGTTTTGTCTGTGGGATTCTTCCATCGGTGATAATTAATTACCAGTGCTGAGGGAACTAGGGGTAGAGTGTGGCCAGCTGCTTCAGTCTCACCTTCCTTTTGCAAGACAGTTACAGCATGCCTACAGCTTGCAATTTTCAAAGTTGATTCACAATCCATGCTGGTTTTTAACTGATTCTACCACCATGAATGAACATGGCTTTTTCCCTGATCTCTTTTCATTTACTGGCAACAAAACATAAAAATTCCAAATGGCCTTCCAGGATTTATGCAGTCTTCATGGCCCAGGCTGCCTTTCACCATTATATTTTTTTTTTGGTATGGCAAGGACTCTAAAATGCCTCTTTTCTGGCACTTTGAAGAAGGAAGCACTCCAGAAATTTCCCATTTTTCAGATGTTCCCCAAAAAGATGCATGATGTTTAACACATAAAAGTGATGACAGTTTTATTAGGATGGTCAATGAAATATCAGCAACACACAAACAAATAAAATATGGCATGTCTGAACAATGTGCCTATCTCTGAAATTTAAAAGGAAGCCAGTTAAAGGCTTCATCATACACTCAGTTGATGTTACTCCCAAATGTAATTACTAATCCCAAGGCATGACTTGCTAAAGCAGCACCACAGCCTACAACTTGAATCTCCCCAACTTAGGGAGACAACTACAATTCTTCCAGCAGCCACTCTCACTGACCTTAGGAGCTGCAGAAGATACCTTTAGCTTTCTTTGGGGACCTGAGGGGACATAAGGTGTCCCAAAATACCTCTGTGAAGAGAAAATGACCGTGAACCAAGCCTCTCTGCTAGTCTGAATGCTTTACTGTGAAACAGGGACTGGCAGGCAGCTGGATTCCAGGGTAACCCAGCAATGTGACCTCTGTGGCACTTGCTGGTTTTATCCCTCTGACAGGTGGGATTCAGATTAAACAGTAGAACCTGTCACTGAACAGCCTTGCTGCAGGTTATGAGACCAAGCATCACTGCTAGAACTCTAATACTGAAGTGGAAAGATACAAGCCGCTCAAGTGCCACTGGGTGCAAGTGAGCTTGGCCACTTTCACCACCAGCAGCACAATCCAGAGTGAGAAATAATCATAGTAAAAGAAGTTACTTCGAAAGTTGCTGCATTTTGGTCTGCACCAACTCAAAAAATCCCTTCTCAGCTCCCACAGGGTCCTTAAGATTGGAGATACTTTAATGGCCTTGAATGATAAACTGGGCTGAAAGAATGTGTCCTTGATTTCACCCCAAAGCCTAAGAAAAGATGGCATAGGTCACAGGTAGAGCATGAACAGAAAAGCAAAAATAAGCTGCTCAAAGGCATAAGAATGCATACCAATTTGCAATGGAAATGTGATTCTACCCCTCTCTCTTCCTAGAAATGCTAGCCTTCCATTAGTCTTAAAAAAAATAAAAAAAAATAAATAAAAAAGCCCAACCAAGGTCTTGCCTAACAAGACACAAATCTTGCCTGGAAGACCAAGATGAATCAAGCCAGAACACTGCCAATTTTATCTTGGGAGAAGGAAGGAACACAGCGGCTTTAAACCTTCCTGAGTAGTAGCTGTGGGAGCACATCAGCAGGATCAGGGAGAAAAAAAAATCTGCAAGATAGAAAGCAGAGCATTCTCCTGTACAGATTATGCTAAGAAATGGCTCTGGAGTTACTGCTCAAAGGCTGTGAGCACAAACAGCAGACTCAATTGCTGGCGAAAAAAAAAAATCCCAAACCCTAACAAATCGCCAAGACCCTGACAACAGAGATCTTTGTCATTAATTTGTTAGGAACACTCCATAATTAGAAGATTTATAAGAAGTAAATTTGGAGTGTCTTAGCATAGATGAAAGAAACCTTAGTGTCAATCACTGCTCATATGGAAGGAAAAAGGTCACAGCTAAGGCTAGCCAATTTTCTTTTTCCTAAGGGTCGAGTGAAAGGCCAGACCATGTCTCTGGGAATTCATCACCAAAATGGTACCGGACCGTCTTCTCCATCCTAAACTCAGCGGACACGACAGGCGATCCCTGTGCTGCCTGCCGGGAGCCGAAGTTCCCTTGAGGAGCGAACCCCCCGCTCCCTCGGCACCGGGGCTCGCGGGGCTCTCCGCACACTCCCCGGGCCGGAGGGGCTGCGCTGGTACCTGGCTGCAGCACAGCTCGCCCAGAGCCCCTAAAGCACTCCCCTGGTCCCGGCCAGGGCACAGGATCCGCTGCAGGCATCTCCCCGCAGCCTCAAGGAGAGCGGCGGCGCCCGGAGACGGGGCGGGAGTAGCGCCCGCCCTCTTCCCTCCCTCCTTCCTTCCCGCCCCCGTGACTCACCCACCTCTCCCGGCGGCGACAAGCCGCCAGCGCCGGAGTTACCGCCCCGGCCCGGCGCTCCCCGGGGGCCACCCCCCCGCCCTCTCCGAGCGGGCGGCTCGGGCAGCGTTCTACCCCCGAGGAACGCCTCACCGCGCAGCCCTCGAAATAGCTCAGCGAGAGGGGCGGCGGCGATAGATCCCTCTCCCCGTCCATCCCTCCCGCGCTCCCCCTCCGCATCCCCGGCGCCTGGAGCGCATCCACGGGACCCGTCCAAGCGAGCACCGGCGCTCCCCGCCCGGCCCCGTGTCCCCCGGCCGGCCGCCCCCCCGCCCGCGGCTGCGCCTGCGCGCCCCCGGCGCCCGCCCCGTGATTTGAATATGCTAATGAGCGGCTACCGGGGTCCTATGGTGGAGCCGGGAGGCAGTCACGTGGGACAGGGACGTGTCCTTGAGGGGCGGGGCCGACCTACCCAGGCTACCTTAAAAGCGGGCGGCGAGCGAGGAAGCGCCTCAGTCAGAGCGAGAAAGTGCCGGGGTGGTGGGGCTGCTGCTGCTCCGCCTGAAACTTCTGAGTAACATCAACAGGGGGAGGGGAGGGCGGGCGGCGGAGGAGGAAGGTGGTGGTGGGGGGAAGGTTAGCCAGCAGCGCAGCCCTATCCGCCTCTCCCTCATAAACCAGCCTGTGTTGGGCTGAGCAGGCCCCTCACACAAAGGAGGGCAGGGCAGACAGGGCTGCCCCCCCCTTCCCCCCCGCCTCGGCAGAGGGGCAGCGGGGAGGCGCCCTTCCCCGTGCACAGCACTCACAGCCACTTACTCCTCTCCCGTCCCCCGTCTTCTCTCTCTCCCCCCCTTCCCCTCACCTCCCTCCCACAGTTCTCCCCTCAGCCCCCGCCCGCTGTCCATGTAGCCGTCCGGCCGCCGGCCCTTCCGCACTATGCCCATCTTACTCTTCCTGATAGACACGTCCGCCTCCATGAACCAGCGCACCCATCTGGGCACCACCTATCTGGACATAGCCAAAGGCGCTGTAGAGACTTTCATGAAGGTACCGGGCTCTGCCTTGCGAGAGGAGGCGAGAGAAAACCAGCGAGAGTGACTGTGCGGGGAGGGGAGGGGGCGGCAGGGAGCGGGGGGCTGCCTGGGCCGGGGGCGCGGGGCGAGGGCGGGCGGGAGAGAGCGAGAGAGTGCGTGTGTGTGTTCGGGGAGGGAGGGGAGGGGAGGGCCGGGTTGAGCCGGGGGGCTCCGGCGGCGGCGGCGGCGCCGCCTCTCGGCTCACCCTCTGCTTTGTCCCCCGCGCTGCAGCTCCGAGCACGGGACCCAGCCAGCAGGGGAGACAGGTACATGCTGGTCACTTTCGAGGAGCCGCCCTACGCTATCAAGGTAACCCCCGCTCACCCCTTCCCTCCCCTCCCCCCCCGGCCTCCTTCCGGCCCGTCCGCCCCCCGCCCGCGTCGCCCCGGCTGCCGGCGGTCCGGGGGAGCGCGGCACACACGGGCTCCGGCGGCGGCGCTGACATCAACATGGCCGACGCTTTTCCCCTGTGCGGTGTGTGCGAGCAGCAATGAACTGTGGGGGATATTTATTCAAGTTGGGAGAAGTGACAGCAACTCCAAGGAGAGTTCGGCTTGGAAGGGGCGAGCCGGGCGGGGGAAGGACCGACTTCAGCCTGGGAGAGCCCCGGACTCGGAAGGGGACGGCACTTCCCTGGCCCCGCCGCGGCGGCGGGTGGGGGGGGGGGGGGGTGGGGGACACGCACCGTTCGGGGGAAGGGGGCGGTGGGTCCATATGACACAGGACGGTGAACCTGTTGGAGATCGCTTCACAGCGCAGTTGGCTTCCATCTGAGCAGGGCTCTGGGAGGGTGATGTAAATAGCTCTAAGGTTTGGGCACCGGTGTCTTCAAAGAAATTTGTCCCTTGGAAGAAAGCTAAAATGCTCCTTCGGGAGATGGGGAGTTCTAAGGATTAAGTATGTAATTTCGGGCTTTTTGGAGCAACATCAAATGCTGCTAACTTTTGGGGTGTTTTGTTAGCATATGTAGTGAGCTGCATGCAGCAGGGAAAGCTCTTTGTCAAGCTTAACAGGAAAGGAAATCTTGTATCTGCAGAATAAATCTTCTCACGTTTCTTTTTGCAGGCTGGCTGGAAGGAAAACCATGCTACATTTATGAATGAGCTGAAAAATCTTCAGGCTGAAGGACTTACGACTCTTGGCCAGTCCCTAAGGACAGCTTTTGATTTATTAAACTTAAATAGATTAGTAACTGGCATAGACAACTATGGGCAGGTAGGTTGACTGTTACTAGGTGGGAAAAATCTTAAAAAACACTAACTTCCCAGAGACAGCAATTAGCTAGTTGTCCAAAGTGGCATCTTCATGGAATATTCAGTAGGGGAGGCTTCTTCAAAAGTAAGCAGAGCGCAGCGAGCTTGAAGAAATGTGGTCAGTGAGTATAGTTTGGTACCCAACTTACTTTTTTTTGTTCTTTAATTTCAGTAGTTTCTCAGTTTAAGTTGTGCTGTAGCCTCCAAGTTGACCTTTTCAGTTCAAATTTTTCTATTTGTGGTCAAGCCTGTGTTCAGTACCTTAGCTGGTGAGCCTGATAGGGTTATGAAAACTTTGCTTTCTCTATACAGTGCAGAAGAGTTTGGGAGATGAGCCCTTTTTCTAACAACACCATATGTCCAAAAGAAATGAGCACGACTCTTTCAAGACACTTCCTTTCCATTGAGTTTACCACAACATTTTTCAGCATACGTCTATTTTTATAAACCTGCCTGTTGTATCAGAGCCTTGAGAAGCTGTGCTTTTTCAATCTCTCTATTGCAACTATCCCTTTAAAGCAAGTGTTTTTTGGCGTGGGCCAGCACTTTCATGCTCATTAGTATGAGGTACTAAAATACGGATGTTGTAGGTTTATCGTGTGCATTAGGACTCGTACAGAATTCTTTCTGGTGCTGGCTCAAAGCCTGGATTTGTTTCACTTGAAAGATGCTACTAGTGTTGGGCAAAATATATAATGTACTTTTCATCTGGGGGATACTAACTTGAATCTCCCCTTTTTCTTTGTTACTCTTGTGTAATTGTGTCCACTCTCTGAGGATTAGTACTTAGTACTCCTCTTGGAGTACTCTTTAACTTCCTCTTCAACATGGGAATATGGTTGTGAATATAAGTCCCCCTTCTTCTTTTCCTATGGCCACCTTCTGTCCTCATATGTCTGTGTGCAATTTTCCCATTTTTCTGGTGTTTTTGTTTAGGTACAGCAGCTATATGAATCTTTTTTTGAACACTTAGCCCCTGTAGGCCCATACACAAAATATTTGCTCTTTCCCATTGCTGCTGATAAATATTCTAGTTAAACCCATGCCAAATCATTTGATCTCGGTGAACCAGCTGTGCTCAGCTACTCAAGTGGGCAGTTGAGTTGTCATGGCTGTTTTGACTCACTAGTAGTGTTTGTTACTGCAATAGTTGCTGTTTTGCCTGTGAAGCAGTGACTTTTTCCTTGTCTGATTGGTTCTGGTTGTAGTTCTCTCTGGGATTGAACCCACCCTCACTTATGCATGTTTTTGCTCCATTCCACGTGTGGAGCTGGCTGTTGAAGAGGTATTCACATGTGCAGACAGGTGACTTAATACAAATTCTAACTCTTTTTAGTGTCTGCAAAAATAGACATGTTACGTAGATATATATGTATGTGTATATAGGTATATGCATATTGCAAGTGGCAGGTCATCTGCTGCTGTAGTCAAAGATTGCCATTTTGACTATTCTAACCAAAACGGCAATTAAAAAAAAAATCCACAACATTTAACTGATCCTTCAGTGTTTGCAGGATGAGATCTAGGGCAGCTAATTGTCCTCAACTTCACATTGGTCTTTAAAACTATGTCTTGATAGCCTATCATCTTCCTGTTATTCTTGACTACCACCTAAAATTTATTCCAGACAAATGTGTGTTTAACCATACGTAGTATGAGAAACTTAAAACTCCAGGAAAATAGAAGTCAGAATGCTCAATTGCATTTGAGATAGTTTTCACTCAGAACATAAATTGCTGATTAACTTTTTTTAAAGCAGCTGCAAATAGGGCTATAAAACCGTAGTTAACTGAAGTTTAGCAGGCAGGTATTTGAAGACTAAGTATGTCAGAGTAAGAGAATACAGCTTTGCAAAAAAAAGAGCAACATATAGACCATCTTAGGTGTGATATTATATGATGTAATAAAATCCAGACTTATTAATCTTCTGTGGGAAATTTCTCTTGCTAAAAATCTTTTGACTGTCATGCTTGTATTTTCGTATATTGACAAACCTCTAAGATATTTGCCAAGATCCACTTGTTACACAAAAATGAATTGTAAACCAGACTTTTCTTACACATGCAAATGACAAGACATGATACAAGCCTGATGGGATTGTCTGGTTATGTCTCCACCAGTGTGATATCTTGTACCACTGCTAAGTGTGGAGTGCTTGTTTAAATGGCAGAGTGACTCACTATACTCTGTTTCTTTTAAAGTTGACCAGAGTTCTCCATCAGCTGACCTTCTGAACAAGAATGATGGCTGAATGGTCGTTCTGGAGTTGGGGAAAATCTGCTTCATATTTTCTTGCGACTTCAATGTTTGGATTTTTATTATGAGTTTATTGTACTTCTCTTTTAAGCAAATAAGTGCTGGTTTAGTTGCTCATGAAGATTGAGTTACCTTGTCATCAGCTGATCACAAGGTCTTGTGTTTAGATCTTAAAGGACACTGTCAACACACTTAAATTGTCAAGAGCCTGGAAGATTTTTTCATAAGCTATTTCTGATATGCTGTGGTAGGGTTTTATTAATATTTTGTCTTACTCAGGAGTTGCTAGATCCAATTGTTTTGGAGTATTTTGCAAAGAAAAAATGGGTTTTAAAAGTACAAGTTTTAAGGTGGTTGTTCCTTTAACTTTGGCAGTGTTTTCAGACTGATAATTTCAGTATTATACTGCTTGGATCCAATAATAGTTTTCCCAAAACCCTTAGTATGCTTCATGATGATTATGATAGCAGAAGAATAAACCTTTAAATAGGGTGTCAGCTTTTAGCATTTGCTAAAAATAGTGATCCTTTTCACCTCCTGCATTTTTATGTGGAGCTTAGGAAGTAATGCAGCATTTGGATGTCTCCAGGAAGAAATCACTTAAAACACACCAAGTTCACTAAGAGTTTACTGTCACATAACACAAAATGTTGTACTTCATTAGCCTGGTTTACACTTATATAATTTACTTATCTTCTCTAGTTCAGGTCTTCCATTATTTCAGGTAGTCTGAAATAGCAAGCCTTTTACTAACAGGTTTTTTTTGTCCTCATGAAATACACTTAGGTCTTTTAACTATGGCTTATTCAACAGGACATGAATAGTCACAATTTAAACAAATAGTTTTGAGGGTAGCAAATGTACAGCTTGTTGTAGCTGATAGAAGGTTTAAATACTGATAGACGTTTCTGTGGAAACAGAAAATATTAAAAATGTAGCAGCTGTTATGATAGATGAAATTGTAAACAAATGGTTGAAATGAACCATCAACTTCAGTTACTTGCAGTTTGTAGTGAGATTTCTATGACTAAGCACTGAATCTGAGGTAGGTAAAACATGTTTCAATGATGTTTTGATACTCGTGCAAAGGACCAGCATAGCTGTACCAAAACTGGAATCTGATGGATGTTTTCAATTGTGAAGACTGATTTACTGATACCCCATGTTGCCTGTTACCTGTGAAATTATGAAAGTCTCCTACTGTTCTTTTAGCAGTATTGCATAGAATAAGGTTTGAGAGGATAAAATACACTTAAATGAATGGATTTCAAAGTGGTAGAGTTGATATTTCAAAGTGTTTTTGCATTTGTTTTCAGGTGAAATTGCTTTAATACTGCCTATAGAAAGTGCTTTTCAACAATATAAGCTTTATATGAGTTTTTAGAAATCTCACTAGGGTGCACATTTTCAGCAGCATTTCTGCTGCTATGAGTTTGACTTTTAAAGGAATCTAATGTAACAAAAGCACATGCTATTTGTTGCTCTGAAACAGAAAAGTCAACTGTAATGTATCTAATACAAGTGGATTTAGAATAGGTATTTATCATTCAAAATGATGAACAAGATGCTACCTGGATTTAGATTAGCATAAGAAACACTGTTTGGGTGATTTACCAGGCTGTGTGAGGTCTTGGTAAAAGCCTTTTATTCTGTGGTGTGTTTCGCATATGAACACAAGCATAACTAAAATTTTTTGAGGAAAAACTAAAGTCCAGATGGAGTTCAACTGCTAAAGAATATTTTGGAAACTTTAAAATGTGCTCAGAGCTGGAAGTTGGAAGGTATCCTGCATATGATGGCATTGTTTTTAAATAATTTGAGTTTTTCCAAGTGCTTTGGTCATGCCATGTATGACCATCAAGCAATACAATCTTAGGTTGACTGTTACTTTATAGTTCTCCCTGAATATATGTTTAGACCAATTTTTAGCAACAGTAGCAGAATTGCTGATCTGTTCCCGCAGTAGAACTTACCATTGGTCTGTAGAGTTCATGGTGCTTTGCCATAATGGCTTAAATGCCTTAAATACTGTAGTATTCCTACTACAAGTTAACAGCATGCCTAGGGTTTAATGTCTAATCATACTTGTAGGCACAAGATAGCCTAGAATGTATGACTTAGAGCTGACTGCGTATATGCATGTCTAGGATCTCCTGAGCTTATAAAACCACAACCATCACATATGAAGGAAGTACTGTTCCCTAGCATGGACTACATTATGCTTTTGCAGTGATATGTTCTGTTTTCTTTAAGTTGTTGAGCAGTTTTGTTTTCCCAAGAGGCATTTGATGATTGTTACTGGATTTTGTTGCTCTCAGAAGTCAAAATCCTTTGAAGTATGGCTTTTGTCTTGGTATTTTGGGATCATAACACATTGCACTGAAATGGCCTGTGCTGCATGTGCCTCCAAATTTGGAACCAAAGTTTAGGTTAGCATATCCTGCTTTGTCATGCTGGCACAGTTGCACCTGCAGTTTGCTGCTTATGTTGGTAGAGGCAGAGATTTGCAATTACAGAGTAGCTTTCCTGGTCTCTTTTTTCCCCTTCTTCCCCAAGAAAACCAAATAGGAGAATTTCATACAGTAGTAAACACCATCACAAGTTTAAGCGTAATAATGGCAGAAATGAGAGGCTTTCTCTGTCTCCTGTGTTCTGTGGAATAGCAATGGATTTAACATGATCCTGTATGCCTGCTGATGTCCAAGATCTGTCTGTGAAGCGCTGGTAAAAAATCAGTCATTCTCATCTGCTATGTGATGAAATTAAGCATACTGTTTTGAACTTGTACCTTTTAGACCATAACCTTTAAACATGCCATCTTTGAATTTCTTAGTTTTGTTTTAGAATACCCTCTAGTGAAAGTTACAGCAGGCAATGTTAGTGTTTTTTCACATAGTAAGGTGGAACTGTTTGCCCTTTAGCCCTCTCAGCACAACAAAGCTCAGCAAAAGTGAAATGTTTTTAAAATCACTTGTCTAGTTCCAACCCAGTAAGTTCATAAAGAATCTGAAGCAATGTTACATGAAGTACTTGTTTTGCAATGAAAACAATCTCATCAATCTGTTCCAGTAACAGAAAGAAGATGGTTCAAACAAGTTTGATTTTGTAGAAGCAGTGCCATAACATGTTCATTCATAAGTTATCTGCATTTTGTCTAGCTACATTGAACAAATGCAGAATGTGTCATTAGACTCATGTAGGGCACTGACAGTTTTCTGATGCTCAGTATATAGAAGGAGTGAAAAAGTGGCCATCTCTTGCAACAGTTCTGCCCTCCCAGCTTTGAATCCCAGAATGCCAAATTGGTTGTATGCGTCTACCTGTAAGGCATACTCAGCCTAGATCTCTGCTCTGGAACTTGTGGTCTCTCATGGGTTCATAGTTGTGCTAACCTTGCTTCAAGTTGTGACTTAATGTAGTAAAATAAATCAGTGATTGATCAGTGAAATTAATCAACTGGACTGAACTGTTGTGGTTCAAAATTGGTTTACAGCAGCTAAGTTGCTCCTGCTGTTGTGGTAATAAACTCCAGGAAGGATTTGTAGGGGAGTCTTTGGGAAGTTATTCTGAAGAAATGCTGTGTTCACAGGTCAAGCTACTTTCAGTCTGCTTGTCAGTTCTCTGGATTATTAACTCCCTAAAATATGGGGAGATGTTTGTGTACAAATTTGTTTTCTCCTTGATGATGTATTTTTTTGTTAGCTTTTATTTTCCTCCACTTAGTGTGCTGGCAACTGTAGGACTCGTTACCCTTCTCCAGCATATGGAGAGCAGAGGCCTGGCTTAGCACTGTGAATTGCACTGACTGAGCCAGAACCAGCTATGTCAAGTCACCGCTGTGAAGCGGAAAGGCTGCTGTAATTAGGGACTTGATCCAGGGCCTGGCAAGGTCAGTTATTTTTGGAATAAAACATTCAGAGATATTTTTAGGAAATATAACTGAAATCATCTTAAACTCAGTCTTTGGAGCTGACTTTAAAGTTATGTTTGGTATGGGTTGTGTTATTTCATTTTTCATAGAAAAAGTTTATAAAGGCTCAAATAGAACCTATTTTTAGCAGCTCACATTTACCATGTTCACTCAACTTTGAAAAGTCCTGTGACTTATTGGCTGATTGTCCAATTTCAGATGATTTCAGTAGTGATGCATTTATTAATCTGTAACTAACTGATAAAGTACATATTTTCTATGATTTGTCATTTCCATTACCTTAAAAATGAGATAAATTGTGATTGCAGTTGATTTTGCTGCTTAGGTGTAGTTAATTTAATTTAAGAAAAAGTTAGTTTTTCCTCTTCTGTGACTATGTATCTGTCACACCAGGACTTAAATGTTTCAAATATTAGTGGCCTTTTGTTCTTCATTTCAATGTGATTTGTCACTGTTTAGTTACTTGCTGGAATTCATTATGTATAAAATCTGTTCTATGCATATTTACTTTAACTGTAACATAATTGTGAAAGATTGAAGGACTGAATTGTGTTTGGAACTTACTAAGGACCTTATCTAAATTGGAGTGCTTAGAAGGTAATCAAGAAATTATCACTTATATAATGTGATATTTAAAACTCAATTAAATCTGTTCTTAAATGAAAGAAACAGGACAAACCTATATACTAACCTGTGATTTTTTGAAACTGTGTCTTAATAATGTTGGGACCTCTCTGATTTAGGCACATGAAGGCGTGAAAGTATCTTGAGATTTTATGTTTGATGTCTTAGAAAAACTACTATGTATTCATCACTCCTTTATTGTTCAACATGAACAGAGTCTCAAACTGCTTCCTTAGCACATGCCTTCGGTTGTCACATGTGTATTATTCAATATGAAGATTCTGTATTCCAAAATGATCTGTTCTTGCATTGAAACTCATTTTCAGGCTGCTTTGAGTTGCCTGTTTTGTTTTCTTGCTGTTAGTTTTGGTTTTGTTCTTGGCACAAACTTTTTGAGAGAGTTCCAAAATGACTGAAGTTGCACAATTAAATAATCTTTAAGCAGTTCATTCAGTGCCAGACTTGGAGACTCCAAATGTGTAAAATTATGAGAGCCTATAAAAATGATACTAAGCACAGTGAATTTCCTTGTGGCGTATTTCAGGACTGATGTGCAATGAAATCATTGCCTATAGAACACCAACTTGCAAGCTTTAGCAAAGCAAGCAGCTGATATGCTTAGATATATTTCTGTGACTTTGTTGTTGAAAATGGGTTTGATGTCTCTTGTGCAATTCAGATAGCTATTTTGTCTCTAGCATTGCTAATTTTAGAAGTGTTATCTGACTAGATCTTTGATTTTTGCTGTACAGCTTTGACTGGTCATGGCTAGTTTAAGGTGACATGTTTGGAGGTTCAGTAGTCAATTGAAGTAATAAGTGGCTGTTTTGAAAAAGATTTTTGGAGATAATGCTTAGGTCCAAAACACCAAGGAGCAAATTACTTGATTTCATCCCATTTATTTTCCTCAATACCTTAAATTTCCTTTTCTTAGGCATAACTTGGGTAGCCTGTGTTATGACATAATGGTTGTTTCAAGAATTCTCCCTTAGTTCTGTAACTGCTGTGCTGAGGACTTTGATCTCTGGCTCAGCTTTAGGAAAAGTTTGCTGTTATAATTGTTCTGCTTTGGAACCCTTTTGCTAACTGATTTTTCTTTGAATTTCTTTTTATTTAAGTCTATAACCTTATTTGTTCCTGCTTTCATGAAATGCAGAAAGCTTCATACCACCAAACAGTGGTATGTACCAACACCGTGTGTACAAAAATTATTTCATCTACTGCTAATCTGTAGTGCCAGTAAGGAATGAAAGTGAAGCAATGTAACTGCCTTGTAATCTTACATAGATATTCCAGCTAAGAAACTGTGACTAGCCCATGTCTCGGGCACTGTAGTAACTCCTAGGTATTTGTTATGTAGTTAACTAAACAATTGTTTAGAATATAGGAAATTAATTTGCCTACAGTAACCTTGCTGCCGTCTATGGAGGAGGATAGCTTGTCTCATGGAAGAAAGATTTTTTTGGTAGTCATCCTTACTGAAAGTAAAAAAAATTGGAACAATTTTACAGAGTATGAATGAGTGCAGGAGAAATCATTACTTCTTGAAAAGTGTTTTCCATTTAGTTTTTGGGAAGAGCAAGATGGTGTGTTAATGGAAGCATGGGTTCAGACGTTGTTAAATTCTAGTGGGCCTTCTTAAACTCTGTTTTTAGGGTCTTCTTCAAAAGACAAAATAATTTGAGATAGAATACTGGGGGTGGAGGGGGAGGTTAGCTTCAGAAGTGAAGGGAATGTGTCTGTAATACAGTTTAACGTTTGTGGCTAAGCCTTCCAAAGATGGGCAGTCTGCAGCAAAAAAAGGAAGAAGTAGAATGATAGTATGTGCTTCCATGGTGTCTAGAAATCATGAACCAACTGTTGGATTAAACATACATAAAGAAATTAGAGTTCAGTGATGGATTACTTTTTATTTGTACTTACACAAGAACATTTAGGGGTTTTAGATATATAGTTTTAGAATGGAGGAATTAACCTGTGCCTGTGTGTTTTGAGGTTGTATGCAAATAGAATACGCCTCAGGTTTATCTTGTTACTCAAATAACCTCATATGAGCAGAGATTTTATTAACTTGTGCTCCCTCTGCTGGCTGGTGTTTCAATTACAAAGTAAAATGCAAGTTTACATAGGTGAGGTACTCTCTGACAGGCTATTTTGGCTAAATATATAAATGTTGCTTTTATGCAGCTGAAACTACAGCAAAAACCCCGGGAGTTGCAATTTGGGGGAATAAGTGGTGTTGAGAGTTGGTGTTTCCATAGTGTAGTTACTGTCTTGGGCTCAGTCAAGACTCCTTAAGTATTTGTCAAACCTGTTTCTTTCCCTCCTCCCTTAGTTGAAGTGATGTGATCTTTTTACTCACCCTGGGTGTGTATATTGTTACATATACAGACCCACACTTGGGTCTTCTAAAATCTGTTACTATCACCTGCTTTTCTGATAGTAGTTGTTTTCCCCTTGAGATTTAGAGTTCACTTCTTTTGGTGGTAGTGAAGTGATCTCTCAATTTTTACTTAAAAGATGATGACTTTTCCTGTGTTCTTTCTGAAACCTGTCTGTTGGTGAGGTAGTATTCCCACTGCCTAGCATGAGTGAAAGGCAGAGCACGTGTACCTCCTGTCTTGGGTACTGCAGGGAGAGCTAAAAGATGTCAGTATTATGACGGAGGATGCTTGTCCATGTGCAGGTGTGTGTGACTCTAATAACAAGAATCATCCTGCTGTCCTGCAGCCCTTTCATAAAAACACTGGGCATCTTTTCTTGGAGATAGTATAATTTCTGGAATGGGGCTTTTATTAGGTTGTTTCATAAGATTCCTCTGTGACTGGTGGTATTGCCTTTGTCATTAATCAGGTATCAAGAGAAATTTCTGGCTTGTATTAGAATTTCTTTTATGGCTTGAAATCTTAACAGATTTCAAAGCACTTACCATATGTAAAACTCTAACTGCTTGGTGTAGCTCTCACGGAACTTTCTTCTGTGACTTCTGAGAGTGATCTTGAAATATATCTGCTGTACGAATGTCTGGTGGTCTTCTAATATAGAACTGCTACCACTGCAAAACTGTGTTGTATATTGAGTATGGAGGGGCCATATTGAAATCTTTATGGACAGCAAGACAGATGAGTTAGCAGCTCTCTTTGTGTGTGAAGTCCATCATGTTAGATCTTAAGCCTGAACAGCGTTTGTATGTTCATCAGCTCTTACTCATTCAGGCTGAAAGCACAGACTTTCTCTGATACTGAGGTGTTTCCACTTCAAGGAATCAATTTCAGTTCTGAAACAGACATAGTAAATAAGTACAATTGAAAAGTTTATCATGCAGTTTCAGTCATTTAGATAACACTGATGGAATTTAAAGGTGCTGTATTTTTCAGTCTGTCCACAGAATTACGATGCTCTTGTGGTATATCCTGTGAGAAGTCAGATTTATCAAAGCAAATGTTGTAGTAGAATTGGACTGCCCTTTTTGCACTCCCCAGCCCCTGAATATTTTTCCTTGTGTTCTGATAGATCAAAGTGTTAATGTGTTTGTGCTAAATATTAATTAGGTGATAGAGTAGCTTCATCTGGGAAAACTTCAGTTTAAAGACATTTTGCTTCCTATTGAGTAATAGGAAAGAATTTACTGATCTGCCAAAGTTGAAAGCATGTTTGTTCCCTAGTACTGTAGTGCATTACATGTATATGCTTGGTTATGGTATGTATCTACATATATTTCAAAATCCTTAAAGGCAAAGTAATTTTTGTACAGCTTAATTGCTGGGTATAAATTGGCTAAAATAGTGTTGTGTATTCAGCTGTGTTTATGACTTGGGAAACAATTGTGCAAAAGCATAAAATACAGTTGGTTCTATAGGACTTGCCAACTGCATTGATTAATTCTGTGAGGAGAAGTGAAAATGGCCAAAGCTGCTGAAAATGGGAGTGGGACAAGTAAAAAGTTGCACAAGATGCTGCAGTTCTTATGTAACTGATGATCAGAAGAGTTGTTAAATACCTCTGTGTACTTGACTGATAGTGTTCTGCCTTGAGCAAATGAAGGGGAAAGTCTCTAAAAAATGTTCATGTCTTAGACATTTCATGATTTTGCTAAATCATAACTAAGTTTCTAAGAAACAGGAAGTGAAAATAATTATGGATTTGGACCATCTGTTTTAGTTTGAAATTCGAGCTTAGTGTTTTGATATTTTTTAAAGCTGTTTATCAGTTTAAAAATAGCTTTAAAGCTAATAATTTTATCATTCTGACTTTGATTTCATTTTAAGCTGTTGTTTTTGAACAATGGTTGCTCACAGATTCTCATGAGCATTTGTGAGACTCTTGACCTTCTAAATTTTGAAAAACCCAAGACTGAATTCAAAAATTGATACAGCAGTTTTGTTTTTCCTGGTCAGATGTCTAAATTTACTGAGATCTAGGGCTTATACTTCTGGAAATGAAAAGGCTCTGCTGAGATAATATAATGGGAGGTAGATGTGCAATGCAGCTTGCAGAGTTTTGTGATTTACTGAAGTGAAAGTATACCTTTTAGACATTTGTTGTGATCTCAAAATGCACTTTTCCCATTCCTAATGATACGTTCTTTTAAAAAATCTGCACTTCAGTTCATGTCTATTTTGACCTTCCAGCCTTTCGTGGGCATGAAATTTCTGTACTACTAAAAACTTTTTTGTAGTAGTTGCTTATTGTGTCATTTTTCATCTCTGATTTGGTGTGTTTTGGTTGCATTTCTACCTCATCCATTTCTTCAGTTTTGCAATGCTTCTGACTCTGAAATTAATATTTACATGTGTGCTTTGAGATAACAGTAGTCTTCAATTTATCTTCTCTTTCTGCATTTGTAGTTGTGTATACTTGGATATGTCAAGATAACAGTAGCTCTTGAACTGCTTTACCTGTACACGTGGAAGAAGGAAAAAAATGTGTGTTAATCAGTCACTCTAAGATTTGATGCAAAGCTTACTTGCCAGTGGGAGTGAATTCTTAGTTGTGAGAGCCTTAACCAGGCAATAATGTATCTTGATAATTTGATACACTCCTGGCTTGATGAGAGGCTCCCTCTTAGAGCATCTTGCAATCTGGGATGGTGTGGGATGCCTCCTATTGTGACTCTTTGAGTGGTGTGGAGCTCAGTGGTGTTCTGTATTTGCATTATCTGAGCACAGAACTGCTTTAGCTGGAGACCAAGGAAAAGGCAGCTCAGTTGTTTTGTGTTTTGGAGCAGTCATGATGCTGTCAAATTGTTCAAATGGAAGTGTTGTGTAATGTAAGTTGATGTTAAGGCTTTGAATCTCTTGCTTGTTCCTTTTTAGCCAAGCAGGCTTTCCTGGGTATTGATGCTGAGTTTTAAGTAACTTTGCTTGCAAAAGAGGTCTGTGGGCCTTTCTGTTGTCTTGGTACACATCTGTCCTTGAAAATGCAGACTGTAGGTGAATGAAAAAATCTTCTTGTTAGAGGGTGGTCAGCCATTAAAACTGTAGGTGCTTTTTTCTTTTCCTCCACTGCTGCAAACTTCCGGAAGGAAAAGCAGTGTGTTTAAAAAAACTTACTTCTGAAATAAATAAAACCTCATTCTGGTTAGCTAGTTTTTAGACTAAGTTGTAAGCAATCTTATTATTTATACCTTGTTATCCTGAGATGCTTTCCACAGTGCATTGCAGCATATCTGTAAGCTGCCAAAGAGCTGGTAGTGTACACTGTCACTCACTGTTGCTCTGCATATCCAAAATAATTGGGCTGGACTGAATTACCTATGAATTGACAATCAATGATGTTGCTAAGTATTTTGAAGAATGATATTTCAAGATGTGTAAATGCTAATTGGTTTTTTTTAAAGTGCATTTCTAGGGAAAGAAAACTAGAAAGTAACTTTTCTACTGTAGAATTGGATTAATTAGATAGAAATGAAGTTCTCAACCAGTTGTTGACAAAAGTGCTGCAGTTTAGTTGAAAGAATTGCTACGTCTTCTGGTATTTAATGATGTCTGACTGCTGAGTTTGCATAAATAAGAGGGGGTTTTCTTAGAGGAATACTTGACTTAATACTAGTTTCAAATGCCTTTATATAACTAAGGTGAGGAGCAGGGTCAGAAGAGTCAGTAGTGGTCTTTTAAAAATTAATGACATGGAAATTATTAGTCAAAAATAGGTCTCAATAATAGGCATTCTTACTGAGATTCTTCCATGATATATTTTAATTATCTTCCTGAAAGCATGTTTCTTAATATGTTAGTGACACTGTCCTTTGTATATGTAAAATACTTGTGAAATTGTAAAGACTAGACTGAGGATGAAGACATTTCTCACTCAGACATGTTTCATAGGGAGCTTAAGCACAGCAACTCTTATTTCCTTATAATTTCATAATCATTCTAGGACCAGACTGTTTAAGGCTTAAACTTTAGATGAGAAAAAATTGAGGCAAAGTAAAGTTAACTTCAAAAACTTTTTTATTCCTTATCCAGATAAAAGGTATTGTCAGAGATGAAAATTTTAATACTGGTATCTGAAATTGCACCAGAATATTAATTTAGCCTTGCTTATGCCATTCTAAAAGGGTTATTTTTATCAGTTGTCAATTTATTTTTTCCATAATTTACAACAGTAGTGTTAAAGTATTTTTACAGTCAGTATTCATGAGAAAAATATCTGATACAAACTCCACTTTCTGTATTATTTCAGTGCAATGTAATTAGCTTCCAGCTGATGATTTGCAGTTGTGGTAAACTATTAGTTGCCACAAAAACATATCATAACTATTAAGAATAAAATAAGGCTAAATATTCTTAGGAAATTATTTTAATTAAAGTTGAGTGTTTTGAGGGTCCTTAAATTCTTCTCAGTAATTGTTTAAATTAAATTATGAAGTGGCTTGGCTTTCATGGAGATATTGATATTTGTTTTAATTTGATTTTTGCTTATTTTTTTGTAGTAGTATGCTATTTGAAAAGAAATATTTAATTTTCTGTCATTAAGGTTTGAGGAAAATATTGACTACTACAAATGTAGTGCTGCCACAATATTCCAACTCGATGCCCTTCATCAAATATACTTCATATTGTTGAATAATAGTTTTGTTTGAAGCACAAAATCAGATGATATTGTATGTTTAGTGGATTCTAAAAATGGAATTAAAATCTTTTTAAATCTGTTTGTTCTTTCCATGTTTTTAGAGTAAATCACAAGCATTCATGACATAGTGTCTTTATAAGCAGAACTAGGCTGTGGGTTTAGTTACATTTCAATTTGCTTCCTGAGGAAGAAAAACAAGGCCTTGAGATTAGCAAGAGGAGAACAGGACCTCCTAAACAAAATCTTAGTGACTTTTATTCTGTCTGTTATTAACACTAGGTAGAGTGAAATGTTACCTTACCTTGGAGGTGATGTGTCCATGGAATACTTTGGTGTTTTTTCAGAAGGCACAGAAAGCTCCTAGAATACTGGCAGTAGATAAAGGAATACCAATAACTGACCTCAAGTTTTTGCTGCAGCTAGGCTAGCTCCCTGTCTTGCTGGGATCCTAGAATATCTTGCCTTGTATGTTTGTGTCTTAAATGATACATATAGAAAATTTATCTATTTTTCAAGTACTTGTTTCTGGAGTAGATTTTTGCATGTATGTCAAACTTTGGTCAGAATGGAACTGGTGCTATTTATATCAGTCTTAATGCATAAAGTGTTAGATCTTAACCCAGGGGTCATGATCACAAGATAGTATGCGAATACTTTACTTGTACACATAGTAATTAAATCACATGAAATCCGCCCTGGAATAGGGGGTATTGGAAGTACCTTTTGAGATGGTTGCTTCTCTAAACAGATGCTGGTTTGTCAGAATACTTCAGCAAGCATTATTCTTGAAGTCCTATTTTAACAATTTTTGCTGTTTCTTTATGCATTCATGGAATGCAGACATGCTAGGTGTCTAGCTTTCCATGGTCTGACTGTAAAAAGGCTCAAACCCATTGTGCTGTACTATGCAGTACACGAGAATAAATACCTCAAGCTTTGTTGTTTTATTAGTGAATATCAGTGACTATTTAATGACCGAACAGAGTTTGTTGCATCATTTTAAGTAAAACTTTTTTCTTCCCTTAGGGTCGAAACCCCTTTTTTCTGGAGCCAGCAATAATTATAACAGTAACTGATGGAAGTAAATTAACTACTACCAGTGGGATACAGGAAGAGGTAAGATCTAACCTCTGGTTACAGTGATGTGTACTAAATATGGTTTAAACTTTGATACTGTTTACAGTAGAATCATAAGTGGCTCCTCAGAAGAATGTTTATTCATAGCTTAAACTTGCTTGTGTTTTGATTTTAAATTCAAGTAATTTTATGCAATAGCACTACAAAAAAAACCAAAAATACTTTTTCCTCACTTCATGTAACAGAAACTTGTGGTACAGTTGTTGGTCTGAGTAGAATGAGTTTGTTCTTTCTGTCTAGGGAGTTCATGGCTTTTCAAATATGGTAGCAGAAGAAATTGATTTCTGTAAAGCATGTGTGTCTTTAATTGGTCTTGATATAAGTTCTTTTTGTACAGACCCAAGTTAATGTAGTGATTTCCCAAAGGATGTGGCGCCTAGGGAGTATGTGGAACATGTACTACTCTCACATTAAGTTCTTAAATTATAATCACATCAGTAGTCTTTATAATTCAAGATAAGAACTGAAGAAATATATTCCAAGTTAAATCTGTGGAGCAGTTTAAAACTGAGATCTTAATATACTGGAGTACCCACTCAGATGTCTGGCAAACTCAGAGGTATAGCAAATGCTGAGGCACTGAACTAATTTAACATACTGGCCATTTTGTATTCTTTCCATAAAAGGTGTAAGTAGTTGTATGAGGTAGGATTGGTCTGGCCAGCTCAGTGGCCATTCTATGCAGTAGTAAAAAAAAAAAAACAAAAACAAAAAAAAACACAAACTACAACAAATCCCTAAGTTCATTCCCTTTTCTGGGAAAAGGTTAATATCCAAAGGTCCATTTTGAAACTCAGCAGGAGAATTTAGACTCCTGGCTGTGCTGCACTACATTTGATTGTATAGATTAACTTGCTGTACTTTGGTGTTTATTAGTTACTCAGATTTCTCCTAATCATGTTTTATATTACATTCTTACAGCACTTACAGAATTTGTATGAAAAGTGGTATTTGAGTGGTTTTTGCAATATATCTGACTTGAAGAGAGTTGAATGATCACATAATTGTGTGGACTCCTAACAAGCGTAGCTAGTAATTGAAAGGGAATTCCTGGATCCATGGTAACAAGTAGGTTATCTGTATGAAACCTCACTTCCCCATGATACTTTTTTTTACCCAATAAGCTATTTTCAAATTAATTCTGTGATTGAATATAGGCCAAAATACTGCGTAGAATAGTGTGACACTTGAAGAGTCTTCTGCAACATACAGTGCTGCTAGCAGCAGAATATTGCTTTGGGTCATCTCTTAGCTCTACAAGTCCTTCCTTGAGGAGAAGAATCTCACTTGTCAGATGACTTGTAAGATCTGGCGCTGACATACTGGAGTGAGGAACACTAGGGTGCTCAGGATGTCAAACTAATAACCTCTGGGCAGAGACTGAGAACTGAGTTTCTTCAGAAGAGAAGACTGGGGAGTTTACCACCCTTTGCAACAGCTGAGTGGGACAGGGAGCTTGTCTTTTCCTGGAGGTACCCAGGGCTGAGATGAGAAGTAGCAGCTGCAAGTTGTCCCATGGGAAATTCTGATTGGATATCAAGAAAGTCTTTAACTGTGTGGGTGATCAGACACCAGGTGTGTTGTCCAATGGTTGTAGAGATGGTAAAGGCTGCATTGGACAAGGCCCTGAACAGTCAAAAGCCCCTGGACTATATAGCTGTCATGTGTTCGTTCCTTCTAGTGTATACAGTGTTGTGATTCTGTTACATTTCCTTTAATCTTTGATACTCAAAATGATGTGGGTAAGAAAGCTGCATTAGTAGTTAAGCTCTTGCTCTTACAACAAGAATCAGGACTTTTAGAGCCAGCCAGTTCCTTTTCCTTTTAATGTGGGTACAACTTCATTGTAGTCTTCACAAGAAGATATTTCCTAGGGTCAGGCAACTCTTCGGTCATACATTCACATCTTTAAACTTTTGTAACTTAGGTTGAGAGTGTTTTCTGGTGGCTGCATAAATCTACTAAATTTAGACTTGGCTCATGAGCAGTGCTGACTGATAAATGTATGCTACACTTGGAGTTTGTGTTGTCACATAAAATTGAGCCCAATGTTACAGTATTATGATTATTAAATTACACTCTAGAAATGCAGAATTTGCTCCAATAATAGTGAATTAATGTGGGGTGGTTTGTTTTTAGTTATAAATAAGCCAGTGTAAAGGTGTTCCATTCTTCTAGGAGGCAAAGTGACCACTGTTTTTTCTGTAAGACAAAATGCAAGTTTGAATACTTTTCCATTTGTGTGTACTGGGTATGCTTCATACCCAGCAAAGCATGTGATTTTTTTTCCCCCTTCTTTTTGCCATAGGTGTACTGGTAGGAACATTCTTAACACTATCAAGGAGAAGAGGAAGAAAGTACTGAAGGGTGCTACTGTCTTTCAGGGATGGTCTTTTGTTGTTGTCAGTGTGTGTCCTATTGATCAGAATTTTTCTTGGTCTACCTTGAGCGTCCTTTACAGTTACCTCTCAGGTTGGACATGCAGAAATCAACTAGAATTAGTACAGGAACACTGCCCTGGAGATGTGGAAGTTCATTGCTCCTCTTTGGTTCACTAATGAAGCTTTTTCAGTCACTTTCAAATGTCTGTTCTGTTCTTGGGTTTGACTTTGGGGGAGGCTTTTCAGAGTCAGTGTTGGAAGTGATCATATCCCACTGCCTGTGACAACAGTGTTTTTACTTAGCATCGACTGAGGCAGAATATTTTTAGCTCTTTTAAGACATATGTACAGGAGTACCAACGATGTTGGGCTTTGGTGTTTTGTTGGGGTTTTTTTGGAAAGCCTGTGAAGCCAGCATGGAACCTAGAGGCAAGTTTTCTCTAAGCTTTGTCATCCAGATGAACATTTGCATTCTTACCAATGAAATCAGTTTATCACTATGGGAACACTGTCATTTGCCTTAGTGTGAAGCAGTCAAGCTTAAACAGTGTTCCAGAGCTCTTGCTGATTTCTTCAGATGTCCTGTTCCTTTGTGGACTTTAAAATGGGTGCTGCAGATAGAGCCTTGCCCTTTAGTGACTGCTGCTTTGTCTCTCATGGGTGTGGTTGCTCAGACTGAAAACAGAAAGTATTTTGTCTATGCCATTTTCTCTACCTGCACAAGTAACACTTTCAGTTCTGTCCCTTTTGGCACTTTTTTAATGCATCAGTGCCAATGCACTGAAAAGTGCCAGCATCAGTTCTATGTTCTGCATGGCTTGTTGAGCAGACTCTTCCCTGGACTCACTAGTTCCTGCCAGAACTTGGAAGGGATGGGCTCATACTATTGGCAAACCATCATTAATTTGTTAGTTGGTCTCTGTTCTGGGTTCCTTATGGAGTGGGTTTTGCTTCTGGCCTGATCCCTCAAATTCAGTCTTAGCCCTTTCTTCATCTTTTGTTAAAGAAATATTTAAATGCTTGAAGGGTTTTCTTATTCCTCTTCATATTACGAAATAGCATTTTTTTCCAGTTTTGCAATTGCTGAGCTATGTTCCCTTGTCCTCCCTCTGCATACCCTCTAAGTAGCATTAAATTTGTCTGCAAGATTGAAATGGAATTATTAGCATATTGATGCATTCTGATAAATGATTATTCCTGTTAGCAGCAGTTTTTTGGTTCACAGCACTTGACACTGAGCTCCAGAGCTCTTGATGTGTGAATTATTGATGTATAGCTATCAGCTCAGTGAGTACTTGGTGATGGCTAATGCTTTGGGATCTCCTTGAGTTATCTTCCATGGAAGAACAGTTTGTGTCTTTCTATGTGTTATAACTGCATGGGATAGGATGGAAAAAGATGGGAAAACATAATATTGTTGATAACTGTATTTGTTCAGTGCCTACTCTTGTAAGACCCATTTATGAGATTTCCCAAGATGGAGCTGGGTACTCAAGCTTAAGCGGTGCTATTCTCTAATCCTTCTAATGGATGAGCCCCTATGTCTGGCCATTGCCAGAAGATCATTACTTTCTCAGACTGCCTTGCCAGTGCAGAGTGTTCTAATGCTTATCTAGATTTTTTTCATCCTAGGGTCTCCAGGATCCTCTTCTTCCCCCCTCTAAGGATTTTAAACTGTGCTGTTTCTCATGACTGCGTAAATATGGGTAGTAACAAAGACTGACAATAAACAAACCTGCTCACCAATAACCTTGCACTGAAGAGATAAAGAGTGTTCTAGATCTTCTACGTCCTCGAAGTTCTGGAATATTTTAGTTGTTTTCAAGGCAGGAAGAGTGGCATAAGGCATGCACTGTTTGTATACTAGCATTATCATTGTGACATTTAGGAATGGTAGGGCTTCTTGGAGTTCCTACAAACAAGTGATGAGACTAAACAGCTGGTTTCTAGTACTAAGCTGAGGACACTTGTTGTCTATGTACAGTCACATGTTGAAGACCATAGCTGGTAAATAACATTCCCTTAATTCAGTGTACCTTTATCTTTTGTACTGGTTGTTGAGAAAGAGGAAAATGTGTACATGCCTTCATATTAAAATGTGTGGGGAAAGAATTCAAATGCAAGATTTAGAATTCTAGGCTCATCTTAGTTTCTGCTAGGTATGCAGTTGCTATGGTAATAAAATACCAGTTTAAAAAAAGGTAACTGGAGGTGACAAGACCAAGCTACTAATGTCTGTGGTTGAAGTGGTTTGAATCTATAACCTCACCGGTTATAAATGTTAAACTTAAATTGTAGGAAGGAAGGTGAAGACATTTGACTTGATGATTGCTTTGCATTTTCTTGCATTTGAAAATATTTTTGATAGTAATATGTGCATAATGCAATGGCCAGCTTCTGACTACTCTTTGGTTTTGGGGTTCCCTTCATATAACCAGCTGAGCAAATTAAATATTATGTAGCTTGAGGTAAACTGAACTCAGGATACTGTTGGTGCAGGATCCTATGGGATACTTTTTATATATATAGATATACATAGTAAAAAATGTATATATGCCACCCGAAGGAAAACAATGCTGTTACATAGGTGTGTTTTGCAGATCAAATGTACTCTTTGGAGATAGATCTGACTAAAGATAAACTAAGTAGGAAAGCTTGAATGGCATTCCTTAATAGCCCCAAGTGAGAATGGTGAAGTGCTTGCAATTCAGTCTAACAGTCAGGATTCCAGGCTGTTAACTAAGAATGTCTATTCTTTTAACTTTTTAACTGAGTTTCCATTGTCAGGCAGTCTTTGTGGCTCTTTGTGTAGAGGGGAAAGACATGCATGTCAAGCAGTTATAAACAACTGAGTTAGCTTTGACCTGTTTCGTGTAAAGCATGAACATTTGGAGAAAATAGTTCTGTTCTTACATGTACTCTGTGCTTGCATAAGCAAAAAGAGAAATTCTGAAGGAATCAGCAGGTGTGTTGAAAAGTCCAAAGTATTCAGGTTCTTGGCCACATTTTGAGTAGTTTTGTCATGACCATAGCTTCAAGATTTTTATCAATAAATTGATTGCTTTTCAAACATCAAGGTATGTATTTTTCTCAGTATGAGATGCTGCAGTTATATAAATAGAAATAGCTGCGGTATCTGGTTTTGGAAATCAGGTTTTAATGCCTTCTAGCTATCTCTTAAAAATAAGCAGACAAAAAACCTTTTTTAATGGCTTTCTGTAAATTCTCTAACCACTATGAACTAGAAATGAAGGCAATGTATAAGTGCTTGTGTGGATTTGCATCAAGTTTTGGAACAGACCAATACTTTCTTGCTAGCATTGAGCTGAAGTTTGAGAATTGGGATTTTTTTGAATGCTCCATGAGAGAAAATGAGGATATGTTGAGTTTGCTTCAGCATGTGGGCTTTAACCCCCTTGTATTTGATGTGCTAATGCAACTGTTTGCACCACTTGAGTCATTGCTTTGGGGATTTTTTTCCCCCTTTTTGTTGCTGCAGTGTTCCAGGTGAAATGAGAATTTTGCTTCTGCTGACAGTGGTATTATCAGCCAGGGATGTATCAATTTTTCTGGAATTTGCAATTACTTTTTGCAAATCCATCTGTTCAGGGCTTCTGTAGTTAAGTGTTTGGATAAGCTTTATTTTTCCCACTAATCTGTGTGAAGTATCCAGATGCAAAAAGAGCATCTAGAATCTTCTGAATGCCTTGTGCTGTCGTTTAGAAGCTTGCCTCATTTTGGTCAACGAGGTATTAAATGGGTGTGGAGAGATAGGTATGCACTTACATAGAGTGAATTGCTATTGGTATATAACCTGGGTTTTTGTTTCTTCTAAAAGCTGGGTATTCACAGATTTAAATCCCTTTCCAGCTCCATTTACCTCTCAATTCCCCTTTACCTGGAAGTGAGTTGACTAAGGAACCCTTTCGATGGGATCAGAGATTATTTGCTTTGGTTCTTCGTTTGCCTGGTATTACAGCACCAGAGTCAGAGCAGATGACAGGGGTACCTGTGGATGACTCCGCTATCACACCTATGTGTGAAGTCACAGGAGGTGAGTGTCCTTATTTCCTTTGATTGGTCATTACTTTGCAAAGTGTAGGTTAATTCAGTTTAGTTTAATTAGTTGTGTGATTCCATGTGATGGAATAAGGTTTTCTAAGTTCTTAAGACTGTTATAGTGAAACTAAATATATAGTGTTAAAGCTACAGACAATTAAATATAGCCTGTCTTGGAAGAGTGAATCTACTTTCTTCAGAAATGCTTTGTAAGAGAGCTTACTTTTTCTCTCTTACACCTTGGTGTTGCAATTAGAAATTGTAATAGTCTGTTCTGCAGTACAGTTTTGGTAAATTCATGCAATTCTCTGGTCTAAAAAAGCCACAGTGAAGGAAGTGGGTTATTTTAGGTTTTTTTCCCTCCAGAGCACACAAGAATGCATTTCAGAATGCATAATATTTTGCAGGATTGAAACTTCTGTTATAGATCATATTGTTAATATCTTGGAAATTATATTCCAGATCAAACTCAGGCACTGAGTTGATTATGTTTTAAAAGTACAGTGGTTCTTCTAATGCATCAGAGAGGATGTGATAGAGAGGAGACAGAGGACATTGAAAAGTGTTCCAAAAGGATTTGATCACACTACTTTCTGACTGTATGTAGGCTGTACTGGCAAGTGCTTTGTAATTTGTGGACAGTTTAAGTATTGATGTCTGTCACAAGGGGGAGCCCATTTTCCATGAATGCAACCAAGAATTTGAGTTAGGCATTAAGGGCCTAAAATACAAACATTTCCAATAGGCTCTTGTCAGTGCTTCACTAGGGCTGCCTTGCTGCTTAACAAAAGAGGGAGTGTTCAGGAGAAGCTTTAAATCAATGATCCATACATAAATCAATGTGTGTGGGTGGTTGAACGGTTTTCAGTGATCCAAGTTAAAACAAGGGTGCACACACTGAAGAGCTTTAACCCTGACTGTTTTCTTCTAGGTCGATCGTATTGTGTGTGCTCTCCGAGAATGCTGAATCAATGTCTTGAGTCATTGGTGCAAAAAGTGCAGAGTGGAGTGGTAATAAATTTTGAGAAAGCTGGACCAGATCCCTCACCAATTGATGGTACTTAACATTTTTTGCACTGCGGTATCAAATAACAGGGATGACTGTCATCAGTGTAACTTAGTGAACTTAATGTACTAGTTGTCAAATCAAAAGAGAAACTATTGGAGTTTGAAAGACTTAACTAGAAAAAGGACCTACATGTTAATTTTGAAACTTCGTAGAATTTCAAAATATTGGCTGTAGCTGCCAGACATATCTGCATTTGGTCAAACTGCTCAGGTAGTCTTAAATGCATTTGTTCGTGTCAGGCATAGTTAAAGGGATTTATGGGTTTTAAGCAGTTTTCAGCCGGCTAGAAATGTAAATAACATGATACAGAAAGACCTGGGCTTATTCTTTTTTCTTCAGTGGCTGTGTTAAGAGTTAAAATAGCAAATACACCTGTGTAGCTTTAATTTCTCAAACTAAATGGCTTAGCTAGGTCCCTCTTTGGTTGTTACTTTATAAATTTTACTTTGCTGCAATAACAAGTCCCGGCAGTATTTAGTCATGTATATCACTTCTTTAATGCTTGGATTTGAAGGTTATCTGTTAATGACAATGGAGGAAAAAGAAACATTATTATGAAGGGCTCCAGATAATTGCCTTTCTGGACTCTCATCCTGTAAACATTCAGTGCTTTGTTTGGTTCCTCAGTTTGTTTTTGCAGACCTGCTCAGACAACTGTCTGCTATTCTTAGAAATAATATTAACTACAGGAAGGGCTTCCTTGGGAGTATAGGTCTTTAGCTCCTCACAGAAGTTACTGAATACTGTTCTCTAGTTTTAATGCTATTTTGACTCAAAGCCTTTTTCTTTAGATGGGCAGGTGGAGATATCCAGACCTTTTGGACCCCAACCTTGGCACAGCTGTCACAAACTTATCTATGTCAGACCAAACCCTAAAACTGGGGTTCCTATAGGTCATTGGCCTGTTCCTGAATCCTTTTGGCCAGATCAAAATTCGCCAACACTGGTATGTACTGAAGATAAAGCAAAAGGTTTGTGCATGCAGGAATATTCCAGGATTTCCTATTCACTAAGTTTTTTCAAGTCTTGTCACATATATTGCATTATAGCAAATGTGGAAGCAGCGTGACCCAAGGAATGACACATGCATGCCTATAAATTACTGATGAGCAAATAACATGGGGTTTTCTTTTTAGTAACTTTGAACCATTAGGTAACTGCCTGTAGCAGATTTTTGACTCAGTACATGCATGTAAGTGGTTGTTTGAATTCTGTTAAATATCAAATGGTGGTACTTAGTAAAAGCCTAATTGTATTGCCTCATAAAGGGTATTAATAAAAGATATCATCTTGTCAATTTGCATCCCTGTGGTAGTTCTACTTTCATTCTAGCAAGTGAATGTAATTTCATCTGCTGTTGTGCAGTGTAGCCACACCTTCAATTTAACCAAACAGAAAAAAACATGGTTTTGAATTAATTTATTAAGAATTAATTTATTTGGTTTTTTTTCCACAAAAGAATGTATGCCACTGCCTTTTGGTCTGTATAGTAAAATGCAATTTTGTTTGTTTATATTTGAAATTGTTAAAGTAGATGGTTACCTACATTACATGATGATTTTTATTGATTTTTTTTGTGGGTTTTTTGAAACGAAACAGCTATGTTCATGATCATGCACTGAACTTGTCATAAATTTTATCTCTGGGTTAGAAAACAGATGAAGTCCTTTGAAATACATGTTTTTGAGTGTGACATTTTAGTCATGTTTACAGGTTTGATATTTTTGGCATCTGTGGCTGCATTCATTAAAGGATGTGGGGATGTCCTACTTCTGATGAGCTACTAGCAAGATAGTATATAGGAATGAAAGTAAATTTTCTGTAGTCATTAAAACAACCAAAATGTCATTATGTAGTAGATGTTTAAAGGCTGTTCTGTAGGAAAGCTGGTCCTGTGTATTGCTTGTAAGCACTGTCAGAGTATCTGCCTCTATTTGCTGTGTAGAGTCTGTACAGTTTGCTACTCCAGATCATAATCAAGATTGTTAAAGTAGGTCTTATCAAGTGAAGAGTTGTTAAATTAAATCTTCTGAAAGCCTGGGGACTTACTGAAATTGCAAAAAGATGAGATTTTTTTTTTTTCTGTTGTAGTGTGTATAGCTCTCATAACTACAAAGCACTGTCGTGCATAGCTAAATTCTCTTCAATTTAAATTCTGCCTTGTACCTTCCTCATGCAATGATGGGGAGTTAAGTTGCTGATAGTGTTTCCAGACCTGTGTTTCAGTACTGTTCAAACACAATGTATGTTGTAATCAGGTTGTATGTATGTAGCATATCTTGTCTGCTTAAGTGTTCATAGTTAAATTCTTGACTTTTCCTGCCTGGATACCTGATCTATAGTGGAGTTATCTCAAAGAGTTCTATCACAAGAACTTAAGTCTGCTGTGGCTAATGGTACCATCAAGGCTTCCTGAATCGTATATGAAAGTCTGCTAATAATTATGTTGACAGATCAATATGTAAATGGCTGCTTCAGCTGCTCAGAGGTAAAAATAGTTCTGCTGTCCAGCAAAGGCTTATTGGACTTCTTAAGTCTGAGTAGTCAATTTCTTTTGCAGCCTTTTTATTCCTAGTTTAACTTTGGTGGCTTGATCAAAAACACCACCACAACTATTTATTAGTCATGTTCTTTGAAGAGAGTTCTTTTTCTCCATTTGGTTGGGCCTCCTGTTTGATGTCCAGTTGGAGAGTCCACCTTCCTCAGCTTGGGGACACTCAAGGCAAGACCAGTCCTCTTGACAGAACTTGTTGGGGTGTTTTTTTCCTGAAATGAAGAGCCTAGAGCTTAGACATAAAAGAATTGCTTTCAAGGTGAAGATGTTCAAGAAACCTTGTGTTTCGCTGCTTCATCTTGTGTATTTGTGAGTTACCTTTTTGTTAGAGTAAATGGAAGGTGGCTTCCCAGTTGAGCTCTTTCTCAGATTCTAGTGGCCTTGGGGAAGGCTCAGAGTAAGTACAAGAGCTTACATTCCTCTGTTCAGTGGAAGGTGTGCAGCTCTAGTTTTCATCACACTTAAAATCAGGTTTCCCTTTTGGCAACAGAAATTTCAAGTTGTTAACTTGCAGTTGAAACTTGAGATGGAGTTTCCTGTGATGAATAAAACTACGAAAAGAATCCAAACACTGAAATTCTTTGAATTGAAATCCTTTTTTCCCCCTCAGGCCTAGTTAAAATGTGAGTTTTTAAAGTTAGGTTTTTTGAATTCATGCTACTCTTGATATGTATAATTGACTTTTGTAACTGTTAAATTTGCCGAGAAGGGAAAGTTCCTGGCTAAGTCAGCAAATACAGAAGTACAGCACCTGGTTCTGTAGGGAATGAAAATGGAATGTCCCAGAGTAGCATTGATGTGTTTTGTCCCCACTAGGACTTAGCCAAAAGCTGTACAAATAGGAGTAAATGCAAGAAGTCTTAGCTGCATATTGCTCTGGACTTACTATGTGAAGTAATTGGCATTTGTTTAGAAAACAAGGTTCTTTCAGAATAAGACAGTGCTAACATCATAAATTGCTTAGGACTCAATAACAGTAAATGAATCCTGTGTTGCTAGGTTCCTTAAATACACGTGTTTTCAAAGAAGCTGTGTTACTGTAGTTGTAACACATTTGTGTTTTAATTGTTGCACAGCCTTATTAACAGTGGAATACTTTCTTTAGCCACCTCGCACATCTCATCCTGTGGTGAAATTTTCCTGTACTGACTGTGAACCAATGGTCATTGACAAACTGCCTTTTGATAAATACGAATTAGAGCCTTCACCACTGACCCAGTTTATCCTGGAAAGAAAATCCCCTCAGACCTGCTGGCAGGCAAGTAGAATGCATGCTGCATTGAAGTTTATGGAATGCTGTCTTTCATATATCTTAACTCTAAATGAAAATAGGATGCAAAATTTCAGAACACAATACTTGGCATGTAAATCCCAATGTAATGTGTTTTATTGCAGGTGTATGTGAGCAATAGTGCAAAATACAGTGAACTTGGTCATCCTTTTGGTTACTTGAAAGCTAGTACAGCACTGAATTGCGTGAATTTATTTGTAATGCCTTACAATTACCCAGTCCTGCTTCCACTGCTAGGTAAATACCACTTCATACAAATTTTCTTATGTGGTAGGTAATTGAGACATTGATGTCATCTAAACAATTACTGCAGTTAATGCTAGTATTAATAACAGCTGGAGAAAGGTAGAATCAGTAACTTGTTTCACTTGTCTCCAGTTGCCTGGCCTTCATGACACAGTTTGTAAGATGATTTACTCAGTCATTTTCAGATGTGTTTTGGTCTCACTTTCATTGTTTTAAGAGCCATTTTGCTTAATCTGTTGTCTCAATACCAATGCACTTTGATATTATATCAGGTTCCAGTTTTGGCTGCAGTGTTAATATTGTATGTGTGTTTGGTTTAGTTGTATATATGTTGACTTGTAGATACTGATTTAATCATTGAGGAATTTGCATTTCTTCAAGAGATTATTTTCCTAGAATTTTCTATTTTAGAGAAGATGCAATGCTATCTAGACATGCCTTTCATTTTGTTGCTTTGCTTTTTTATAACCATTAGATGACTTGTTTAAAGTACACAAGGCAAAGCCTACATTGAAATGGCGTCAGTCATTTGAAAGCTATTTGAAGACAATGCCTCCTTATTATCTTGGGGTAAGATGCCTGTGTTAGTATTTCTGGTTTATAGTTGTCTTTCCACTATAGATGTAGTCTCTATTTTAAGTAGAATATGTATTCTTTTGAGAGAATAGTTAAACTTCATATATAGTCATAGTGTTTTCACTGGAGTCCTGTGAAAGGCCTGAGACCTGAATGCTATGAAATTTTCTTAATTTCATAATATGCTGGGGCTTGTATATACATGATTTTTTGACTGATTCTGTATACATGAAACTATTTTAAAACAACAAAAAAAGCTGCCCTGAGAGTCTTTTTTTGTTTGAACTTTCAGAACATCAGGTTCTATCTGAAATGGCTACAGTTGATTGAAATATGTATAAAGTTAAATGACCATGAATATATTCCATATTTCAGCCTTTGAAGAAAGCTGTGAGAATGATGGGAGCACCAAACCTTATAGCTGACAATGTGGAATATGGACTTAGTTACAGTGTCATTTCATATCTCAAAAAGTTGAGTCAGCAGGTAATGTTGAATCAAAAGAGCAGTAAAAATTTATTCTAATAGCAGGATAATCTTAAAATTCTCAAGTTCAGTAGCTTTGTAGGGAAAAGGAAGCAGAAAGATCAAGTTAATACTTTCCCATAAACAATTACCAAAAATAATTTTGGTTTTTTGAATTGAAGGAAAATATATAACATTTTAAATGCAGACTTTATAAATGGAACTATATAGAGACAGATACGGAAGTACAAGTTGAGGGTTTATTTAAGGAGCATTTTCACTTGTGCAGAGAGTAATATCCTTTTATCCAAAAATCCCCATGTTGTCATTAAAGATGTTCTAGTAGTTTTTCAAGAAATAGGGATTTGTGCTTGATGCGTCAGAATCAAAATGTTCTTTCTTTGGCTTGTGGCATAAAGTGGAAAGTGTTCAGTAAATAAGAACTGACATAACAGAATATCAAATAACAATAGAGATGTAGAAGTGACAAGTGACCGTTTGAAATTGCTGACTGTGACTAGGCTCCTGTACCAGCTAAAGCATTTCTGCCCTGCTACCTCCACTTTTGAACTGTACATGTTAAGTTTGGTGTTCTAGATAAAAGTAAACATGAAACTTCAAGAAACAGTAGTGCCAAGTACTTGAAACTTAGCTTTTGAGTTTTTATGGACCAGATTTTCCTTGAAACAAGAAGATAAATGATTATTTGAGGAAGCAAGTATCTTGAAGTCTAGAGCATATCCTGTTAAAACAGTCATATTGCTCACTAATCTGTGAACTGGTGTCTCAATCTAGACATTTTAGACTCCTCTAAAATGTAATGACATGCACTTGAAATTGTACCTGAAGATTTTGTAACTTCTGAAAGGCCCTGCCAGTCAAGACTCAGCATTCTCATTGCCTATTCAAATTTTTGAGTAGTCTATAAATTTGTGAAATTACAAAACTAAAATTGGCAGTTGTTACTAAATTCCTTTTGGCTCTTTTCACTGTATTCTGTCAAAAACTGGCGTTTATGAACACACTGAATTTTGCTACAAATCTAACAATATTAGGGGCTGAGTCTGTCTGGTCAACCAGTTGGTTATTTTCATATATTTCACATTTCTGAATGTTATGACTATTCATTGAGCTTTAAAAAGGGTGATACCGTTGGGTGACTGATTGCAACTACAGTTGTGGGAGAATCAGTCTTATGAGAGTTTTGACTCTTTTCTGCAGGAGCAGCTGAACACTATATGAGTACAGATAGATCTGCAGAGAATTACTAGTCAAATTATGGCATTTTATGAAAATAAAAGCATTGCATGCATATTGGTGCTTAGATACTGTAATGGGCAGCAGAGGAGAAATATGCAGAAGATCTGGGCAGAGAACTGTTCACTATATTTAAAACTGTTGTAGGCATTAAGTGGTTATGTATTAAACACTCCTTAAGCGCTCAGCCTGGTTATGGTCTTCATAGTGTGTTAGCACATTGTTGAATCTTGTAGGTAGGAATTTAAAATGAATAAGTCTGACTAATCCTTTTAAGAGCATATTGTCAATTTTATTTATTTATTTATTTCAAATTAAGGCCAAAATAGAGTCCGATAGAGTCATTGGCTCTGTAGGCAAAAAGGTAGCGCAAGAGACTGGAATTAAGGTCAGAAGCAGATCACACAACCTGTCTATGGCACATAGGAACGATTTTCAACATCTGCTACAGGGGATTACTGGGGAAATTCCTCATAGACCTCTAGACCTCAATATGAAGGAGTATGCTGGGTTCCAAATAGCTTTGCTGAATAAGGTAAGCACCACTGTGTGTAATGTTGTTATTTTCAATATACTTCCATTGAAATGCTAGATATTGTTTCTTATGTGGCATTAATTGGAATTTCATTTACTGGAACCATAGGATTTGAAACCTCAGACATTTAGAAATGCTTATGACATACCCAGAAGAAATCTTTTGGATCAGTTAACACGAATGAGATCTAATTTACTGAAGAGTACTCGCAAATTCCTCAAAGGACAAGATGAAGGTTAGATAACAGTTGGTACTTTATTTGCCTGTTATATAATAATTGCTAAAAAAAATGTAACAAATACTGTAGTTGTTTACAACTTCTTGGACCTCTGATACTGCCATTAAACGGCGTGGATTTTTTTAGATGCTTTTTCTTTTCCTTATTGGAGCTAAAAATCGTGAGGACAGAAAATTGCTGATTCACTGCTCTGTCCTTAAGTCTGTATAAAGAGACTTGGGCTTTTTCAGAAGATTCTTTGTTCACTGTTTCCCAGCTCTCATGGATGTATCTGATAAAATCACAGGGCAGTTCTGAACATTATGATCTCTCTCAGTAGAAGTGGATTGTGAGCAGTGGAAAAGTAAGCTGTCTCACTGGGTGCTGCCACTGTGATTGTTTTGCCTGTTGAGCCAACAGCAAATGATTCAGTTGTTTAAGTTATTCCTTTACCTTTTTTTCCTATGTCTTCTGGCACTGCTGTGGCATTGAAATAAATTGAGTGAGAAGGCTTGTGAAAGCTTGTGCTTCATTAGTGCTGCCACTACATAGGTCAGATTAACATCTGTACATTTCACATTATATTATCACTTTGTCAGAGTAGTTGCTCTTCAAGGAGGAGGATTAACTTGTGTTAGGATTTTTTACTGCAGTTTCTTCTAGTGTATTTCCTTCTGGATCAAAGGCTTGGCAACTCTAAAACTAGAATAAGTTTAAAATCAGGCCCTATGCTTTTTCAAGAATGTGTTGATTTGCAGTGTCAGGAGTCACCCTTGCTCTGGGAAAAAGCTAGTCTTGACAATTAAGTTTTGGTTGGCTAAAATTGGACAAAGTTATGTCAAAACTGTGTGCAGCATGGCATTGCTACTTTGCTTTACTCTATCTTTTCTTTGTAGTAATGTTGTAGTTCTCATTTTTTCCTAGTCTGTTTTTCCATCCATCTCTCTGTTGTAAAGTTGGGAGACATAGGAAAATGAATACATGTGCATGACACCTTTTGCTTATTTCCTGTCAAAATGATAAATCCCCAAGACATGTACCAATTCATTTGAGCAAGTCACCTGAAGTCAAAAGTGCTATAAATACCAGTTAGCGAAGAAAAATGGTGAGCTTTGTACAGCTGTTTTGTTAATGTGTATGTTAAGTCTGAACACTGGAGATATGAAATGGATGTAAATTGTCATAATGTGAGCAGTACTGCTTATTAATTAACTCGTCTGTTACAATAGATCAAGTTCACAGCGTACCTATAGCACAAATGGGAAACTACCAGGAGTATCTCAAACAAATACCTTCTCCACTCCGGGAACTTGATCCTGATCAGCCACGAAGGCTTCATACATTTGGCAATCCATTCAAATTGGACAAAAAGGTGACTTTCCTGTCAAGCTTTTTCAAAAATGTGCTGTTGTGTGTACACTATTGCCTGCATTGTTCTTTGAGTAGTCTGTTGGAGAAACCCTTTCAAATACTTGTACAAGAAATGGTTATAGGAAAGTGTCTCTGGTGTTCTTCCATCAGTAGTATCTTATGGAGGGCAGTCTTTATTGCAAAACCAGTATTGTCTTTAAATTGTATTTTAACTGAAATACTTGTCTTAACTTTGATCGTCTTGACTGCCCCTTTTATCCAAATCTTAGAATTGACCAAACTGTCAATATAATTTAGAGCTCTTGAATTAAATATGTGAGTCTGTTTGAAATTACTGAAAAAGTTTGATGGCCTACTCCATTACCTTACTTGGCAGACTGTTGGATAAGGACCTTAAGCACTTTTATCTGGTCTTGGTTGACAATTTGGAATTCCAAACATAATGGCATGTTGTATGTAACTTTTATGCATGCTAAACATTAATGTATTATCAGAGCATTAATTGTACCTTACATTATGTGGTTTTGGTGTGAAGCTTAAAAATTCTTCCTGTTAAATTAATTACAGGGAATGATGATAGACGAAGCAGATGAATTCGTATCGGGACCTCAAAATAAGCATAAAAGACCTGGAGAACCAAATATGCAAGGGATTCCAAAAAGGCGACGTTGTATGTCCCCCCTGCTCAGAGGGCGACCACAAACTCCTCCAGTTGTCAATAACCACATAGGAGGAAAAGGGCCACCAACACCAATTGCACAAGCACAGCCTGACCTTGTTAAACCCATTGCTATTCACAAAAGTAAGTTAATCTTCAAAATCTTTTGTTTTTAATTTATATGAGAAACCTTTTTTGTGTAAAAAATACTGCTGGCTGATGTGTGAAATATGGCAATTTTATCCCTCCCTCTTGAAAATAAAGTATTTAAGTGTGCATCTGGGGTTACTTACAGAGTTCATATAGTCCTTCAGATGGAAGTCTTCCACATAAATTCCAAGTATAAACAATGTATTTCCTCTCTCCTAGGAAGACACTGTAGACAATAAGAGCTTTCTTCCTTTGTCTGGAAATTTAGATACTCTAGGAAGTATCACAATATGAAGTTTGAATTTTGTTCTAGTGCAGTGAAATCACTTCCTTGAGTGTGAAACTGAGGGGCTGTACAACTTACTTACTGCTTAGTGCTAGAGTACACTTGGTTTAGTACTTGAGTACTTGATTAAAGGGGGAAGGACATCATGTCAAAATCACTCTTTACAGGTGGCTTTTCTTTTATTGGTACTCCATACAGTAATTTCCTTTTTCATACAAAGGATATACCTGTGATTGTTTTGAAAGTCATTAGCTGCCAGAAGATAGTGATGGGCTCAGTATCATAATCCACAAAGACATTTTCTTATGCCTGGCATGTACAGCAGACTGTGTGCTGAAGCATAGTTTTAAGAGTCTAATACTGATGTGACTCATCGATTTGTATCAGATGGTAAGGAATCTGAATGTGGCAAATGTAATCTTTTTTCAGCAACAGAAACAAACAATGAAATTGGAGTTGATGTCATTGAGAATCACGTTACAGACCCCCTTTCATCTGATATTTTCCCAAGTGCTGTGGATTCAGACTTTTCATTGTCCTCTTCACCATTCAATTCATTGGATCGACCAACAGCTCACACGGAGGATGTAGGCCATGAACATTTAGGAAATAATTTGAATGTCGATGGGTTTTTGGAGAATCATGAGGAATCAGGTAGTAAAGAGCAAAGTACTGAAGAGAATTTGACGATGTCTTCACCTAGCAAAGGAAAAAAAACAGTGCACTGCAGAAGTTCCAGAGAGATTAACATAGAGCTAAGAGCACAAATTATGAAAGAGATCCGAAAACCAGGAAGGAGTAAGTATACTGAATTTCTTTCAGATAATTGGCATGGGAGTTAAACAAATAATTCATGCTAGATAACTCTTTCAGAAGTGTACTGGACCATGAGACTGAAGCAAAATTAAATTTAAAGCTGTAAAGATTTGTTTTAAAACCTCTACTAAAAACTTACTGTAGGAGTGATTAAAACATTACTTTTGTGAACACTGATAGGTATAGCAATGTTTTTTTATATCCATACTAGAATTAACTTGATAGGTATTAGTAATATCCTAAGCTGCAATATCTTATGGTTTTAAGTGTTGGTTCTCATTAAATAATATGTTCTTTCTCCAGTTGATAGGAGATACAGCTTAAAAGTTTACAAAAATTAAATGTTGCATTTCACTCAAATATATTAAAACAGTTATCTTGTGTAGGCATCTTTTAAGTAACTGATGTTTCTTTTCTCTTGACCTTTAAGAATATGAAAAAATCTTCTTTTTACTGAAGCATGTACAAGGAAGCTTACAAACCCGACTGATATTTTTACAAAATGTTATAAAAGAAGCTTCAAGGTAGGCAACGGAATTGTCAGATTCTTACAGAACTGCATCATGTAGTGTCATGTATAACTGCTGGACAATCATGTGGTTGTTAGAAAACAATGCTTTGCACTTCAAGTAAATAATTCCCCATGAATGAGCAGAAATGTATAAGCTTTGTGAGATGTTGTTTGTAAAAGCTTACCTTTTTTCCCTTGGATTTTGGCTTAAAGATGTTAGCAACTGTAACTGATAAATCCCTGTAAATGTAAATGGACAGTGGTAGAGAAAGAGAAGGTACCTTTAAAAAAAATAATTGAAATTAAAAACTTCAGGTGTGAGTATAATGCTAATTTGCAAGTGTAATGGAGTTGCCAGTTACTGGGAATTAGGCTTTCAGAAATGGCATCAGCTCAAGATCTTGTTCTAAAAATAGTTTTTAAATTCAGGTATACTCATAAAGATATGTTTCTACTTTCAGCCTATTTCATTCAGAGATAGTGTAGTCCTGTCTGAGACTTTGGAAATGGAGGTGGCTTTTCTCTGGAAAAGTGACTTGATAAGGATTTAAACTCTGTTTTTCATCCAGGTAGAAACTGTTCCTTATAGTATTGTTAAGATACTGTCCATATGTAGCCTTCTACATTCTCACTGAGAGCAAAAAAGGAGAAATGTACTAGAACCAATAGTGTTGGAGTTGCAGGGAACTTGTAAATCCAGGATCTTGCATGGATCGTAAATATAACAAGAACTTTGAGGCTTACTTCAGAAACCTCAAAGAATAGATGCTTCTTATTCTCTAATCTGTTTTGTAGTAGCTCTTTCTGTAGCATTAAGCAAATTTCATTATTAAAAAACAAAGTAATTTTAGGAGAAAATCTTGCTGAGAGTTTAAAGTATGCTGGATGTTGGACATTCATACAGATCTCTAGCCTTCTGTTACAAGCTTGGTAGGGCATGTACATTTATGTAGATTGTGCTCTTCCTATAGCAGCAATTGCTTTATTGTGCTTTTGCTTGTTATATTGCCTGTCAGAGTTGTTCTATATCTTGTAAATTATATCTTCTTCCTCACTGTCACAGCACACCAAAACAGTACTGTTGCTTTTGGAGTTTTTGGCAGCCCTTAGTGGGGTTGGAATTTTTGTGCTTGTAAAGTTAGGCTTTTAACATCGCCTGTAACTCTCATTTCTCTTGCACAGTCTCTTCATTCCAGCTATATGTAGTTGAGACTTCCAAAATTTGGTGGTGGTTGAGTGTTGCTGCTGGATGCCTCAGGGGTTGTGGGGAGGCTTGTGAGCTGGAAATTAGAGCAGGTACCATGTCTCTGTGAGCCAAGGACATGGGCCCAGGGTACCTGACTGGATCCCAGATGCTTCTGCTGGGATTTAGTGAAGTCATAGGACTGAACTTGGGGTATAATTCAAAGTATTTTCATTGCTGCCTGCCTTTGAACACACATAGCTACCAAAGCATTGGTCAGAAGTGGCTTCTTAGAGGTGCAGAAATACAGCAAGGAGTTGTACTTCCTGAGGTAGGGCTGTAAGCAGAGGTGACAGAATGGCCTATTGATCAAATTTATACAACTGATATGGAATAGAGCTGCAGAGATGTCAGAGGTATGGAATTTGGATGCCTGGATTTTCCTTTAATTTCTTTATTGAAGTTGTAATTTGTGTTGTTTTTCAGGAAATCTGCTTTGCACTGTTATGGTTGTTCCTCTACCAGTACCACCTTGGTTAGCTTTGGTGAATGCATTGTGAAGGCATGCAAATGATCCCTAAAAGCTGTTTGCCAGTGGGATTGTAGTTCTTTTGATGTATATTTTATTCCTGTACTTTAGAACTTTTACTTCTGGAAGCAACAAACTCTTAATTCTATTTCCTGGATTTCTCAGAGCTGAGTGATGTTCAACTATAATAAACTGTTGCAAGTGTAGTTTTGTATACAGCAAATGGAAAAGCAAATTAATGGTTTACCAGAATGTTAGGAGACAGTGTATGTATACATATGAGGCATGCATAGCCTCATCATGCACTGCTCCTGAAGTAATAGTTGAAGTTTCCAGAGTTCAGTAGAAGTTTTTTTTTTTCAGTGATGTTTCCTGTGTTACTTTGTGCATCCATTGTAATGGTTTTGTTTAAATCCAGGTTTAAAAAACGAATGCTGATAGAACAACTTGAGAGTTTCCTGGAAGAAATCCATCGCAGATCAAATCAGGTCAACCATATCAACAGCAGCTAAGAAACTGCACATGAGAGAGCCACAGCAGGGCACTGCTGTTCATACTTGCATTCGTTTTTGACATGCACTCTTATCTCAAGTTCCTGTACCTGAAAGAATGGGAAGCTGCTCAATAAAGTGATGAGAAGTATCCATCATCCTTTTTTTTCCTTCACTTCTGTTATTTTTGTAATGTGAAAAATACTACAAAAACATTTTTATTTAACTAAATTGAGAACTTCTTGCTTGTCATGGACATAAGTGTCACTTTCCCTCAGGTTCTATTTTTCTTAATCTAATCTTCAAAACTATCACCTCTTAAGGTTGAACTTTGCCAAAAAGTTGCTTTGTAATTTTCAAAAAAAAAAGCACATACATTAAACAAGGTAATGTTTTGTATATACAGTTATTTTGGATATATTATTGTAAGTTGTATAAATGTATTTTGAAAAATATTTAAGAAAAGCACTTTTGTTATTCCATCAATAAAATCTCTATTTTAATCTTTGTGTATGTTTGAGTACAGTTTTTATTGGAATGATTTGTTTAGCCTTCCCTTTCCAGAGCTTCTGTGTTCTGGTATCAGTGTTAAAGAAGGAAGAGTGGTTTTGTATCACTGGATATTTTGCTCTTAATCAGAGAATAAGTGAAAGAGAGCTAATGCTGAATTGTAGCTACAGTAGGATATCTTGTGTGCTTTTCACTTTTGGTGACCAGTATAACAAAGTGATGTTTTATATGTACATGTGCAGCCATGACAAACCCTGCGGCTTTATTGAGGAACAGTGCAATAAAGCAGGGGTCGGTAGCCTTTAAGGAAGGCTGCACAGAGGTTTTCTGTGTCAGAAGATTTTACGTGTTTACAAGTGCAGGGACAGCCACATGGTGCTCTGCCTGGAAACAAAAGATCACTGATTGCTTTACTGGCTGTGTCTTTCAGCTGTGCCAGATGCTCTGAATTATTTGGAAGGCTTTGTTTGATTCAGTGGGAGCTGACTAAAATAGTCCTCTCTGACGCTTTTCTTGGGAGTCAGTTGTTTGCAGTCTTCACCCAAAATCTTTATGGGCCTGGGTTTCTGATGCTTGTGCCATGAATTGCTGAACACTTGCCATATCCCAGCTTTTGGCAGGATGCTGGAAAACACTCATTTTTCTTGATGCCAGTAGTAACATTCAGTGTTCTTCTGGAGTGTCCATTCTGTGTTGTGTACACTTCAAAGGCAGTGGAGGTAGTACTGCTGCCTTTTTTGGCAGTAATTGTTTGGTCACTGAGTGGGTGTTCCTGCTTCTTACCTGCTCTGTATGGAACAGGCTGCCCTGGCAAGTGGTAGAACTGCCATCCTTAGAAGCATTCAAGAAGTGTGTAGGTGTGGTTGTTAGGGAGTAGGTTTAGTGGTGGGCTTGATAGTTATGATTTGAGAAGTATTTTCTGACCTTAATGATTATATGATTGTGTCAGTTTTGAAACAGCCTAAACAGCCTTTCAGGTTTTTTTTACTGCATTTACCTGCTTGCTTGTTACCTTCTATAGCAGCTGGATTATAACTGTCTGAGGTCAGAATGTATTTCAGTTTTGTTCTTAAGCTTTTGACTTCAGGACAGGGAAATAAAATTGTGCATGAAAAGTGACATCACAAAGCCTTTTTTTGTGGGTTGCTTTCATTCCAATGACCTGCATACTCAGCAGCAGTCAAGCCACGACTTTAGCCATGATGAAGTTGGAGATAAAGTGTTGGCTCATATTGTTAAACATGTAGGAGGCTAAACCTGTTCTGTTTTTTGCAAATGCTTATTTGGATAGTGTCTTTGCTGTAGTTGTGGTGCTGATGATTCTTAGCTCTACCTTTCAGCAGTGTCTACAATGTAATAAGGAAGTGGAGAGCTTTTGCTCTTGCTTGTTCTTGGAAAAGTGATTGATAGGCTTAAAACTGTTTTAATAAATGCATACAATGTAGCCTTTAATTTCATTGAGGAAGGCTCATCATAGGAGGAGTAGAAGTCAAGGAATACATTTAGTGCTTATTATGAGGGATTTGTAACTCTTCCTATAAAAAGTATGGAACCTGTAAATTAAAACAATATTAACATTATCTCAGTTTGGGGCCACAACTTTGAAGTGTAGTACAGTTTAATATGTAAGTTAGCAGATCATAGAATCGTTCATTGCTTTTATGGAAAAACTGACTGCAATTGCATGCTTGTCTTAAAATAATCCAAACATTTCTGTATTAAAAACACCTTTCCAAATAATTGGTAGCCCTAACCAGGAACCTGCCAAAATCTGAGACTTACACTGAGCAAAGCAGAACCTAAGTTCATTGCTTTGTGTTCATATTTTAGTTACAAAATAGAATGAAATGACTGCCTCTGATTCACTGGATTTGTTTGGTTATTCATATTGCTGTTACCTTTTGCCCATCCTTCAAAGGAAATGTGCTCAAACCTGAAATTCAGATTAAAAAACTCTATTTTTCTCTATTATTTTGAGCAGAACTATGCTACTTTAAGTATTGAAAAATGTATTTCTGCTATTACTAGAAAATTGGTGCAATAAATACTTTTGGCCTACATAAAGATTCATTATGATCTTTATCGGCATAGCACTTTAAGCACTTCTAGACAAGTGGATGAAAAATAGATCTTGTTTACTTGAACAAGTTTTCCATGCCTCAAAAATGTGAATCACCAAGTCTGAGCAAACAAAATGACTGAATATTTTCACTTTTTGCATTAAAAAGCTTAAATTACAGAAATATTTTTGATTGAGTTGATTGTAAAGTAGGTATTTTATGCTTCACATAAAAATCCTATTTAACAATCTGATTTCCTTCCTCTTTATATAATTTATATATATGTTGTAAACTGACCATTTTATTCACCAAAGTAAGTTTGTTCTTAATCCTGAAGAGTCTGTGGCTCATGTTTCATAGGTGAGCTTATTAATGCCTTTTTGTTGTAAAATTCTGCATTTGCCAAGTACAATACTCTTGTTCATTGACTGGTAATAATTGCCAAGGCATATTTAAAACAAGATTCCAACCAAGTCAGTAATTTTCAGGTGCTTGTACTGTGGTAAAAATTTAAGATGGGGTTTTTAAACAAAATGTTATTTACACAGGTATTCACTAAGAGAACAGTGTGTTGCTTGGAAGCAGATAAGGGAAATGTTCGCTGTCTTTGTGCTAGGTCCCAGTGTTTTACTGAGCCCTATAAATGTCTCTGTTCTTTGAAAATCTAAATGGCTGTGACCCCAGTTATGAGAGAAGTGTGGTAGTTCAAATGATTTTTAGGAAAATACTTTAGGTGCAAGATTACTGCATTAAGAATGATAAGAGTTGTTGGAGATTGGCCTGATGCTTCAGAGTAGCAAATACCTACTCAATGGTGCATAATGCAGTTCTTTATTATTGCCAACCAACTCTATAGGGTGTTTTCTTTTGGCAGACATTCTGGAATGCTTTAATGTGATTGGACGTCTGAAATGATACTTATAATCCTTTACTGAAGCTAAAGGAGCACTGTGATGCTTCAGTCTAAGACCTGCTCTGCAGTTCTGTTTGGGTTTTTTGTGTGGTTTTTGTTTGGGGGTAGGAGAGGTCATTTGCAAGAAAAGAGTTAACAGTTGCAAAGAATTTTTTTTTTTGGTAGAAGTCTGTTTACTATCAGTATAGGCATAGATAAGTTTCCTTTATAGGGAAGGGTTTCTATTTTAAGTACTTCAGATGTTAATCCAGTTGGTCCAGCTTGTTTGTAATTTGAATTGCTTTGTAGAGATCAGTTCCTGATTCTGGAGCTTTCAGCATCTGTGAGATCTCTCTGGTGCCTATAATTTTTATAGAAGTTTTTTGAGCACATACTGCATGTCCAAAGAAGAAGCTAATCTGGTTTCCTAGACTTCTATGACTATTATACATGATTTTTAAGGAAATTAAAATCTATGCTTTAAAACACCAAACCCCACTGTTTCAATGGTGTTCTATTTGTATTGATTTCAGTGCTACTTGTGAGGGATTCTGCTCCTGAAAGGCAGAGCATGCATACCTGTATTAGCTTGTCTCAGGAAAAATGTGAAAGGTCGATCTGCTTTGAAAATAGGTGTTCGAGATCTTTTTAGTAAGACCATTGCTGTAATGTAACAAAGAAGTCATCAGTAAAATGCATCTGTTTTCTTTCCATCTTCCATACAGTGCACTCAAGCTCTGTATATCTTAGTACTTTGACTTTCAAGTTACTCCTCTGCTTTGACTAAAACAACATTTTATCCATCAGTGAAACTGGTCTGCCAGTATTAACAAGTCATGAGTTGAGACTACATGCAGGTGATTCGTGCATATTTTGGTGCTGAAGAAGGTCTGCCTGGTGCTGGATCTTAAAGGTAATTTTTGTTGTCATCACATCCCTAACTCTGCTGAAGTCATACCATGCTATTTCCTCACCTGTTAGCCAATTCCTAGCTATGCTGTTCTGGTGAAAAGGATAAGCAAGGCAGAAATGTAGCTCCTTATCCAATTAGGAGACAAGAAGCTGAGAAATACCTACGTGATCCTGGAATTTCTCTTGTCAGAGCTCTCAACAAAATCTGAAGTGTCCTCAACTCAGTTTATGACTTTCTTTCCTCTCTGGTTGTGGGTTAATTATTAGATTAAAGAAAGAGTTTTTAAGAATTATGATGGCTCAGCTATTACTGAAATACATCTTGTTTAGATAAGTTCTTCCTTTTAGCTATATAGTATTAAGAATACACTTAGCTGCCCCCACCCCCCCCAAACTAAACCCACCTGATCTGGATTTTTTTTAACAGTTAAACAATTGAATTAGTTTGAAAATTCAAGTAAGACACAATAAATTTAGTTTGGGAAGGCATTATTTTAGTGCTTGTAGAAAAGAAGGTGCCTAGTTTAAAGTTATCATGTGACAAGATCCAAAACTTCTAAAGTAAACAATAAATGTTGCACTTGCACTTTTAAAAATCTGCATGTCAGCTTGGTCTGACTAGAGTTAAGGGATGTTTTGGCATTGGTTTCAAGGGGATAAAGGTCTATTCCCCTTAGTCTTTGGAATGTAATTGAAGTCACCTAAAAGCTTTTATTTTGTATGGGGCTTACCACAAAGTTATTGAAAATATTACTGCTCTGATAGAGATAAAAACTGCTATGGAACTTAAAACTGTACAGCTCTGCAGAAAGGTTAATTTAGTTGTGCCAGATGTTCTCTGTACGCCCCTATGTGTACAAGTGTGTCTTATTCAGGGTTGTTTCTGGAGGATTACTGAATACATCAGTTCAGGTATGCTCAGGTTCTTTTTGGCATTGCAACTGTGGGATGTTGTAGTGAGGGAATGTGCAGCAAACTGGGCACCACAGTGAGAAGCACTGCCATGTTCTCTATATGCCTCTTGAATTCCTTCCTGGGAGCAGGGAGAAGTGGTCACTCCAGAAGTGAGAAGTTTGTCTGAATATTTGATTTACCTGTAGCTCCTGATGCCTTTGTACCATCTTCTGTTACTTCAATCTCTGCTTTGTGAATAGCTTCTGAAATATAAAGACTATCTTGCTCTGCAAAACCCAAAAAATTACATTCTACATTTCAATATGAACATCCTTAAAAAATAATCAGAATGGTTTTACCTTTTTTTTTTTTTCCCCTGCAGAATCTAAGCATCACATAACAGCCATTGACTGTTTTCCCACTATATGGATAACAGTGGAATGAATGCTGAATGGGAGTTAGTAGTTGGACAGGTCTTCATGTTGCAGTGGAAGACAAGTTTACAGGGTGAAAATAGAAACTTTAACAAAGTGAGGACAATGAAAGAACTGAAGAACCTTTGGAAAGGAAAATAGAGAAAAATATTTTCAGGAAGAAACAACGGAACTGTGACATAAAATGCATCTTGGAAAATAAATAATTTCAGAAAGACACTGAAGAAAGTGTTGCAAGTCTGTTTTTTTCCAGCTGCCTGCAAAAGGCAGAAAGCAGGAAAGATTGAGAAGTTTTGAAACTTTTTCTTGTCCGAATTCAAGGATCAAGTTCAACATGATGTAGGTGAAATCGAAGAAGTTCAAAAAGAGGATTTTATCTATTTCTGTCTTAATTTTGTCCAGACAGAAAAACTGGGATGGAAGCAAGCAGGACAAAACTAGGGAAAGGAATAATTTAAGAAAGTAGATAAATATGTAATATTTTTGAGGGCAAAAAAAAGGACCAGCTTTCAGGTATAAAAAAGCTATTTCAGATCTGAAATGAAGTTCCCCATTTATTTCCTGAACATGATCTGAGTGTAAATATTCTGAAGATTATCCTTCTGCTTCATCCGGAGGAGGAAATGGAAACTTACCTTTTTGGGTTTTTTCAACTATCTATTAGTTAAGTAAAATACACATTTTCCTTGTAAACTGTGCTTTATGTAACTCTTAGACCACAAGGAGAGCCCTACTGCTATGACACAATGGTGTAAGAGTAGAATTAAAAAGGGCCTCAACATATCCTTTGTTTCATAACCCTGCCAGGATCAACTACTTCTAAAGCCTTACCCTGTATGCCAAAAGGAAGCTGCTAAATTACATTGTTTATGGAATTAATTTCCCCAAAGTATTTATCATATTTAAATAGATATTAACTTTATAAAAATACATCCTTGTGTATTTTATTGGTATAGTAACACTTGTTTGCAATAAGCAAAGCAGCAGTGAGCAGTAACAAATTATTTTAATGTGCATCTATGTGCAGTCTGAGCTCTATATTACAATAGAACATTGCTATGTTCAATTTTAAAAGCAGCGTAAAAAACAATAACATGCCTACTGAGGTTCATCTCAGGAAAGCAACTTTTCTCTAAAAGCATGTTTGTCTGAATTGGAGCAATTTCATTTATTCACTCACATGCGCAAGGATGTGAGCTTCTTGCTGGGCAACTGCCAGACATTCCCATGTCTTTACTGTGAGCAGAAATGACTAAGTTGAAATATTTTGTTGCTGGAAGGAAAAAAAGAACAGATGATTTGGAATTTTAAAAAAAGCAATATTAAATGGGGACAAATTTTCCTAGGAGCAGAAGAATTTCAGTGTTCCAAACTCAAGAATTTAATCATAACAGTATATCAGCAAAGGGAAGGTATAACTTTGTCCACTGATTACTGAATTAGCAAGACAATATAGCCAGGGCATAAACCAGTATTTTTTGCAGTGTCAGGAGTTGGAATATAGACTTGTTGAACCAGCATCCCTCATTGTTAATAACAATTTAAAAACACATATAGGAATGCAAGTTTTACTTAAGTATCCTAAATTTCTGAATAAATAACCATTTTTCCAGGCCTACACTGCCTTGACAGTTTTAATCTTAAAGACAAGAAAAAAGTAAGTTCCAGGCCAAAACCAAACATGTCCTTTTCAGGTTCCTCTTTCCTACAAAACAGCTCAAAATACAATTGCAGTTGAGTGTGAATTGTGCTTCAGATTTTAACAGATAAAGAAGTAGAATCCAGAAGACTCAGGTCTAATAAATCATTCAAATGTATGAGTCTACACCTTTTGGGTCAAGGATCATTTTCAGCCAAGCCTCTTACCTGAAATGCCTTTAAAATTAGCAGTGATGGGATCAAATGCATCTCTAATTCCCAAGGCGGAAAGAACTGTCTTTAGGTCAAAAAGGCTTTGAATAGTGAACCTGAAATTAATGTGATCGACTTTAAGTGCAAGATTTGTAGAGTTTTGTAGAATTAAAAGGCATTAACAGATACACTTAACTAGACAATACACTGGGCTCATACAGGAAGAGATGGATGAAATGCAAAGGCTTGAAATAAATTGTATTTGCAGAAAAGTAGCTCACTTTCACCTGAAGACATTAACAGAAGGAATCCCTCACCATCCTCTGTTGCAATCAGATTGCTACTAAGTCTTCTTGACATGTGAATTCTGCATTTTCCCAAAGTGTTCTCTTTCTAGTATTATTTTTGGCTATGGCAAATTGCCCTTGGAGAAATTTCCCCCAAAAAATTAGCTTGAAGAAAACAAATATTAATGTAGACACTGTGTTTCAGTGCTTCTTTAATGTGATGAATGTGTTGTGGGAGGTGTGTAATGAAGCCCTTGCATGCTAATCCATACAGTAGATATAGCCACATAAAGCCTTCTGCACCTTAGTCCTTCTGGTACGCAATTTCATTGGAGTAGATAAAAGCAAATACTTCCAGCATAGGTGTTTGCTAAAACAACTGACTAAAGTGGAAAGTGGATAACTGAAACCTGCTTTGTGCATGGAAAGATGGTTATGACTGCTGGAGAGGGGCCAAGCTTTTTGTCCAGTGCCTTTTTAGTACTCTGGAAAGTTTAAAAAATACAAATTAGTGTGTCTTTAGGTTGTTATATGTTTATTCTTCCTTAAACAAAGGGAAAAATGAGAGTGGGAAAGGTCCAGCAACAATTCTCTGGTTTGAATCCTTAAAGGATTTATACCCCAAACAAATTGTAAGTAAAAGCTGTAGGATCAACTGAAATACTTAGGTTTCTTAACCTTAGGTTTTTTAGTACCGAGTGTAACCAGAAAGTCTTGTCATTCCTGGCTCACCTGTCTGTGGTTTATGAGAGGGTTAGAGCATCTCTGATAATGTGATGAATAATGAAACCAAAAGCATGTAATTTGATTTTGCTCACACAATTCTTGTGTCAGCACTGTCACATGGAATTCTGACAGCTGATGTAGTGAATCCATTGTGTTAACATTGCTTACCTAGGCAGAAAAATGTCCATCTTTGTTCTCTTCAAGCTGTTGGCCCAGAGAGTTATGGTTTTGGCAGAAAGGTGAGACTCAATCTGGGACAAAGGTGTTCTTTTGTGGCTGGGAAGCACTAGGAACATGCTGAGTTTCTCCCCCAGGTAGGGTAACTCAACCATGCTGAAAGCCTCCAGAGCTGCAGTCTGGAACTGGCCTGTGGGTGGGCAAAGAAAGATCTTATTTCATCAATCAGGTGGGAGTAAAACCCTGAACCACAACCCGTGCTGGGGTCAGCAAATGGTTTACAGCAGCTGTGGTATGATCATGTAGGGAGTGGTCTCCAGCACTTGGGCTCCTGTAGCCAGCTCAGGTTGCTGTTAACTCACAACAATCTCACCTGAACAGAGCTGAGTGTGTCAGAGACATAAATATCTTGGCAGAGCAGTGCCAATGCCACCAATAGTAACTGAAGAACCACCTCAACAGAACATGGGTATTTTATTACTTTGCCATATAATAGCTCTCCTCCTTGCTCAGTTTGGGGACAAAAAACCCAGAACTACCAGGGCAATGACAACAGTGATGACTCTTCCCACAATGCGTGTTCTTTGAATGAACTTAGAATTTTATAATATTTTTCACTAAAATGTTACTGCAACAGATAGGAATTACAAAAACAAAATGCAGTGTGTCCTACTTGATTAATTGAAATATTTTTATTACCTTTAAAAATCAATTTTAACCTTATTTCAAGAAAAAAAGAGTTGTATTAAGATCTAGTATATGCTTATTTAAGCATTAATTCTTTTTTAAATTTAAGCACCAAATTTATAATTTTTGAAATTCTAAGCACAGAGATGTATCACAATCAGATGAAGGTCATAAAAAGTAGTCTCAAAAGGAAAAGCTGGAGAGCTTCCAAACTTGCAATTAGTTTTACAGTAATTTGTAACAGCCATTTAAAAGTATCATTTTCATCCCACATTCCAAAATGCAATTAATCCAGGCCTTTCTATTGGACTCTGTTACACACAAGAACAGATTTAGCTGTCACAATTTTGCTTCCTTATTTTTTCATCTGAGAATCCAATAGGTAACATTTCAGGAACTCAGCAATAGTTAGCATGCCAGGAGTTAAATGCAACTTAACTGCAAGGCACAAGTGAAAATTTGTACTGCCTTTACTGCAGGCCATGCAAAATATTGAATCTACACCTTCTTCACCCACCTGTAGCAGTTGTCTCTTCAAGGGTAGATGCTCACACTGTTTGAGTCATTGGTTATAAATAACTGTATATAGATAGCTCATGTTTATAATACCTAAATATTTGGCAAAAAATACATAGCTATAGGATGTCTCAAATATTTAGTGTATGGTGTTTGTTAGTTTTGCATATATGGACTAGATAAGAATAATTAAGTGTTGATTGTTCTGCTAGATTAAATTTTAGGCTCTTAGATCAGCCCTCCTGCCTTGCAATCTGCAGAGAATGGCTCTGTTAAAATCAACTCCCAGCATGTGGATAGTTTGCTGGGAAAAGATGTTCTGGTTTCTAATGGACAGGAAAGGAAGATTTATATTTGCAGTTCACTGGACATGAAAGGTATAATTTGTGGGCATGCTGATCTATTTTGAAATCAGCACGTTTTCCACAAAGGTTATACAGTCCTTATTTATTAATTAGGAAGAAAATCAAAGGCTTTAGATTATCGAGTCAGAACATTTCGTATTCCTTGCTTGAACTAATTTTGAGCATCCCATAAGGATTACACATATGCTAAATTAGAATGCAAATGTCGTTAACAAATTGCTTGGAAAAATGAATATGTAAAATAGTTGTAGTGTTTAAAAAGTGTGTGTGAACAGTAATGTTGACATTTTTCTTAGAGCAGTTTTACTTGTCCCCAGGCTAGTTTGTTCTGTGTGGCAGCGTTAAAAGGATAAACAATGTTATAAATGCTGCAATTGATAACAGACCACCGTTTATCTTTCTCATTCTGTGTTTTGAATCCTGGTGGGACACAGCTACTATCACTTAATAATGAAGGAAAGTTATCTCAGTCCTCTGTTTAGTTGTACTGAGCCAGTCTTTTGCATTAATTTTAAACTGATTTGTTAGAAAGGTTTCTGGATTTTTTAGTGGCAAAGATTGAATTGTCCCACAGCAAATTTTAAATGATCCCTTCTATTTTGGCTTTTCTCAAAAGTGTCTCCAGCTGCAGAGGGCTCACACGTTTCAGGCTGGATGAAAGGTAATCCAAGTATTTTGTCTTTCCTTTTCTGTGCAAAAATTCATTGCTTTAGCTGCATATTTAAGGATGATAGGATGGAGTTCCTTGTGTTTAGGCAAGTGGTCAGCAGAGCACAACAAATGGTTTCAGGTTAACTTTGCAAGGACTGCGGAGCAAATATATGGTCAGACAATGCAGCTCAGCTGGGGAATTCCTGGTAATTGGCTTTACCTGAGATCTCTACTTGTACAAGTACCAACAACCTCCTGCCTTTTCTCATTTAATAATCTGGGGCCTGAATGATCACAACCCCAGAATATGAGAAGAACTTGGATGTGGAATTGCAAATGAGTCAGCAAAGGTTTTCAATAGCCTGAGGATTCAGTTGTTTCCTATGACTAGGAAGCAGGAGTATATTTGTAAGAAAAAGAAGGCAATCTGGGAAACTTTAGCCCTGTCTTTGAGAAGCTTTAGGACATACTCTGGAGAAAAGAATAATCAGGTCACAGAAAGAAATAGAAAACAAGGTAAATTGGAATGTCATGTAGACTGGCAAACAAAACTATAAACTTTTTGACTATATTTAACTTGAGTTAACAAATTTGACAAAAAGGCATAGATCCAGCCATCTAGTTTTAGGTAAAACATTAAACATTGTTTCACTGCCACTATTTACAGGTAGAAGTGGTGGCACTTAGAACCAGAAAGGAAAGGCAGCAAGCAGCCACTTGAAGGGGAAACTACAATGAGCAAAGAAAGGTACCAGAGGTGGAAAAGGGTCACTAGTAGCTTTCCAAAGTATTGTCAACACTCAAGACTTTTCTCAAAGACAAGCAGTGAGACTGCTGTGAAGACTGGAGTGGTGGAAACAAAATGGTGGGTCAAAAACACACGAAGAAGTTATATACCTCTAGAGATTTCCCTCCCCTTGATTTACCTAAAAAGTGCCAAGAGGAAAAAGGCCCAGGTGGGGCCAACCTTGAGTAACCACATGGAGCTGGTTCTGCAATACACTATGCAAGATATTTTTATCAAGACATAGAAAGTGTGAAGGCATTTTATCAAGCATGTGTATGCCCTCACTGAAATTTTCGTGTACAATTTTTTCCCCTGGTCATTTATTTTCAAGAAAGATTAATTTAAAATTGAAAAAGTGCACAAAAGAGCTAGTAGAGATTTTGGGGCATTTGGTTTTTGAATAGTTTGGAAGAGCCTGGCATCTTCACCTTAACTATCGGGAAATTGAGAGAAAACTTGGTGACTTGCAATTACATTTTGGAATAAATATCAAAGCTGAAGAGAAGCTATTTAATTTAAAGGATTAAAACAAGGCAGGATGTTAAGAGATATAAATCTGTCTTGAAAAAATTTAGATTTGGAATTTGAAAGGTTTTTACCCAAGCGCAGTTCTAAAATTTCAAGTAGGAGGGAAAATAGCTTTTTATATTTTGAAAGAGATTGTATAGCTAACTGGCATAATTCCTGGTGGCAGTAAATTAAACCTGCAGCATGAGTCCTGTCAGCAGCCCACATACATCAAGCCTTTGAAAGTAGCCTACACTGTATTCATATATTATACAAATAAATTTTGACCTATATTTGTACTGTTTTAAGCCCAGGCTGAGATCATCCACTGATTTGGTATAAATGACATAAGAATTTCTCTCCTTTTTCTAGAATTTGTCCCTGAAGACCTGCAGTTTTTCCCTAAAGCTTTGGAGACAGACTGTGACCAGATCTACAGCTCTGAAGTGCTGGTGCTCCTGGTTACACTCTGCTCCCTCTGGTGCTCACACATTCAAGGGACAGTGATTTGGCTGAAGGGCCAGAAAGTTTCTTATCCAACAAATCAAACTGGTAGGGGCTTGATGTAATTTTAGTCTTAATTTCCTCTCTGTCACAGCGTCAGGTGTGCTTCCTACTGTAGTCCCTTCCTAGTCAGCTTGCTTTAACTAGCTCAATTCTATTGTAAAGGATATTGCAGTACCCTCAGTCTCTCATCTTTCTTTCTTCTGGTATGATATATTGACTTTTGTTTGTTTTCTACAGCTGACAAGTTTGTCATGGAGTACTGGGAGGTGTTCGTCTGTGAGGGATGGGATAGGGACAGTAGGTATTTTAGGAAACATTTTGAACCTAGGATCTGTTTCATAATTGCCTGGAATTATGAGGAGTCGATTTGGTCACCTGGGTGGTCTCTTCATTTGATGGGACTTCTTCTGAGACTTCTCCAAGCTGGGAAAATTATACATCTTAGTGTGGTATCTGTGGAAATTAAGTAAATCTGTTCCATATTGCACAGTAGATCAAATATGGATCAAGGACAGTTACCGTAGTTAACTTCAGCTGTGTGGTGCATGGTAGGCACTTTCAGGGTCAAGCCCTCTGGTGTGGTAAAAGGCAACATCTGGGAATCCATAAAAGAAAACTTTTTTTGCCACATGCTTCTGAAGTACAGGGTGCTCACCAGGGTGACCTGGCTGAGCGACAACCCAGTGTTCTCCAAAGTCATCCCATGCACGTCTCCATCTGCATGAAAAAGAGACAAGGGACGGGGGACACATGCAGTCCTACATGCCCAGGACTAAAGGCCAGGTCCCTGTGACTAAATAAAGCAAGCTGAGACCACTCTCCATCCCTAAGGCCAAGAGGCACAACACACAGGACACTGCTCTACCTTCCCCTCCCCACCTGCACATGGACCTCTCTGGGGTTGCCTGTTGGTCCATGATCTCCCCCAGAGAGCTTTTATTCCCCACTTTGACTTTTTAAACTCAGAGTCTGACTGCTGAGCTTTTCACCCTGTGTGTCTCCCTAGCACCATGAAAGTATTAAATGTCATTAATACAGTCCAAGGGGAATTTGGCCATTCTTAATCAAAACTGAGAACACTGCAAAGGATTGCCTTTTTAAAAATTAGGGGAACAAGGCCAAGGAACAGTTGCCATCTTGACGCTTCTTATAAATTCAAACTTATTCCATCTCTTTCTTCACATTACAAGTGAGTGTTAACACAAGAATTAGGTTTCCTGGCTTTCCGCCTCAGTTTGGGCAACATGGGGCATGGCAAAAAAACTTTATGCTTGGTTAAATGCAATTTCTCCCATTTACTCTTCTTCTACATTTCAGTCATGTGCAACCATTCTTGTGGGTCCCTACGGTACCTGCAAGGTCAGTGGTGATCCATTCCTGTGCGTGGGTGGTGTTGGGGTCACTCAGGTTGGTTTGCAGCAGGCTGCTGTTGGCCCAGCGCGAGGCACGCTCGACGAATTCGGGTGAGAGCTGCACGCCCGCATCCACAAAGAGGGAACATCCCAGCTGGACCACTGTGCCTTGGCTGGAGTCAGTCACTGCTTCACCCACCGTGTGTATGAAATCCTGCACACTTTGGTCTGCCAGGCAAGAGAGGGAAACGGCAATTGTTGTGCTGGGGCTAAGGATAGCAGAGATGTCCCCAGGGCTCCAGAGCTCTTAGCTCCACTGCTGACACTGATGTCCTCTGACTGTTAAAGCCCTGTACCCACTAGAGCACCCTTGACTTTATGGAGTATTCCAGTCAAGCACTGCTGCCACGGGCAATGATGCGCTGGACGTTGGAAAGCTCTCTTTATGTGTCTGTAGAAACCGCTCTAGTGTGGATGTGTCAAGTGGCTGATCTCATCTCAGGCTCACAGCTCTATGCAGACACAGCTCTTGGCAGTTCATAAGGTAGTTATTCTTTCTTGGGCACTCTCTGAGTTCCCACCAGTGAACATGCCTCTGGCCATGACTAGCTGTGCTGCCAATGCCACAACCGCACTATCTCCTTCTCCTGATGTTATCCACCTGTCCTAGGAAAGGCATTTCCCTGATGGTCCCTCTGACACACTTTGCCCTTAGGTGGTGTTTGATTTCTTGGAGGGTGGTGTCCCAAACTGGCCCGGTATTGCTGATCAACCCTGGCAATCCTAAACTAAGTTGATAGGTTTCTTCATGTGTTATAAGCGACTCCTTGCCACAACCGTGGGGTTTTACCTTTTTTAAATAAAACTGACATAGTCTGAGGTGTAAAGTGTTATTCTTGTGTGTTTTGCATTAGTATGGGAGCATTTGGTGAGCTCTCTGGAAGATGTGAGGAATCAAAGATGGTAAATTAGAAGCAGAGATTAATGTGAGGAGTGGTATCCCAAGCTTCTGACTTCACCAAAGTGCTTAGCTAATCAAAGTCCTGAATTCTTACTTGGACAGCAGCTCTAAATTGCTTTAATAAAACAGCAAGGAGCAATCATTCTAAGGCATATCATTTTGCCTGTGCTGTCTGAAGATACATGCCATTATGCATTGTTTTTGTTAGTACTCGAAAAAAGGTGAACAATTTTTCCAAACAGTGAAAGAAGTTTACAAGTGCATGTAAGAGTAAATTCTCTGTGAACAGTGAATGAGCCATTAATGTTTTCATTGTTTTCAGCCTACTAAGGTTTTAACCATATACTTCATTATTGTTTAGGGCAGACCAACAGAAACATTAATGCAAACATCTACTGGAAGAAAGGAATTTTATCATATATGCATACATATACAATTGGGGTTTATTTATCTTATAGGAAATTACATCCAAATATTTAATGTATTTATTTGATTTAGACCATTTGAGGAAGTGGTTTCCTTCCCCTTTACTGGAAATATGCTGTATACCAATAACAACAGATCCCATCCTACTTTATTTTCACATACATGTATTAATATTATTGAAAGCTAAAGTTCATGTGGATTATGCCACAGACAGCTAAAATGGAGATAAAATGTCTACTTGCCACATGAGAAGAAGAGAGCATAAAAGAGCTAGCGGGTCATGAATAACCCCTGCATTTCTCTGTTGTATTTCCTGTGGAGATCTGTGCTTAAATTTCATTTTGAAATCTTTTTCTGTAAGGTCCTTTCATAATAACTGAGCCCCTAATGACCAGAAAGAAGTGTCAAGCAAGGCATAATCCTTGTATGAATTAATATTGGTTAGAAATGGAATTTACTGAAATAGGAGTCCTGTAGGCAAGACTTTGTTATATCAGCTGCTCATAATTTAGATGCTTTGTCCATGTCTCAGTACATGCAGGTGTATCTGTACGGATCAGCCAGAGTTAGCTCTTTCTGCTGTGGTGGGGTTGAATATCAATGCAGAATGGTGGTGGTGACTGAGGCTGGTTACACCACAGGACAGTGACATTACTGTGGGTTTTAGCCTTCATACCCTGAAGGTGAATTTTATGCTGAGAATTAGTAGTGTCATCTCTATACATAAGTATTGTATGTAAGCTGCAAATTTGAAGATGAGGCAGTCATCTGCTTTTCAGAAACATCCTGCCCATAATGTAAAATAGATTTTGACATATGATTTGAGATGGTAGGACAATCCAGAGCTAAAATGAAAACAGCATCCTTAAATTCAGCTGACTTAATGCTGGATTTAAAGACATCTGTCTTTCCCATATCCCTTCCAAATTCCCCGTGAGTTTTATATTTTAGCCTGCTTTCAGGGAAAGATGCAATTGCACCATCCATCTGCCAACATATATTTCTGTCTGCCAGTCTCCTTCTGATAACTTTTCATCTTTTTGACCAGTTGTAATAGCATTAGAACAGTCTTAGAAATAATTCAGCTTCTACAAGTTTCATAAAATTTGTTAGTGGGATAGGAGAGAAAACCACTGTTCTCTGCCTGGCAGCTCTTTGCAGAGCACACAGAGGAGGCCAGGACACAGTGGACCTCTGGCAAACCTGGAGTAATTCTGCTGTTCATGGAAGTAGCTTTTCTAGATGTGTCATATTTTGTGTCATAAGGCAGTAAGTACCGGTTCAGAAAAAAAAAAGAAGAGAAATAATAATCTCTGTGTCAACTACTCCCTTGAGTTTCCTTTGTCCCTCTAATACCTGGCTGTCAAAGATGGAGAAAACTACATCTTGCAGTGAGAAAGAAAGCTGAACTTTAGTATGATGTGTGCAATTCCTTTCACCTTCATAAAGCTGTGAGTTAACAAAATGTAAGACAATAAGTATTTTTAAAGTACATTACCATGAATGCTGTATCCTAGGGTATCTTGTAGCTCAGTAAAGGTATTTCCTTGAGCTCCAAACTGCAGCAGCTCCAAAGAAACAGCCACACTTGCTGGAGAGACTACCAGATTTGTCCTGTTCTCTGCTTCAGACACGTGCTGGTAGAGACTGATGGCAAATTCAGTCTTCAGCTCTTTCAGCTCATCATAGGAGATGCAGTTCCCTTTGGTTAAGCAGCAAGCAGATAGGATAAATGCAGAGAATAGAATGGGTAACATGAAGACGAGCTGGGAACAGTCTCCACCAGCTAATACCTGTAATTAATGACACAGATATATTTAGAAAAGAAACAGGCTGAGCTGGAAGAGGAACTTTCCCATCAGTGTTGAGATATCACCTGTAATAATAATGATCACTGTTGAAATACTTGTCCAGGTCTACTCAGCAGCTTCTGAGAGAAGAGAAGAGAAGAGAAGAGAAGAGAAGAGAAGAGAAGAGAAGAGAAGAGAAGAGAAGAGAAGAGAAGAGAAGAGAAGAGAAGAGAAGAGAAGAGAAGAGAAGAGAAGAGAAGAGAAGAGAAGAGAAGAGAAGAGAAGAGAAGATGTATGGACATGCTGATGACTCTGGTGACTAACAAGAACTGAGTTTTCCAGAATGCTGTAGTATATAAGATGGTTGGCCATTACAGAATGTGGAGACACACAGCCTCTTCGTTAAAAATTAGCTACCTGCACACATGATGGTACACTCAGTGCAGTCTCCATGCTGCTGAGCACCCACAGCTCCTTTCTGTCCCCAGCAGAAAGCAGATCACACCCAGCACTCCCAGGAGGAAGGCCACCCCTCAGGAGGTGCAGAAATATATTTGGAAGCTCCGGGCTGGGCTTTGGATCCAAGTTTGTACAAGGCTGGCTTCAAACTTCCCCCCAGATATTCCTTCCATAAAATTTATGCCAGCAAAAGAAAAGGTGGTATTTGCAAAAGGCTCCAGTGCTTGCAGCAAAAATTCACCAGATCAGATTTTTAGGGGAAATCAAGCACTGGTCAATGTTATATTAAGAGACACTTAGATTCATATTTAAAGGAATAATGTTATAATGAGAGGATAGCTTTCCTTACAGAATTTCACCTTTTGAAGATTGTATACAAGTATCTTTTAAAAATTACTGCACCTTCTTTCACCTCAGGATTTCCTACAAATCTTTCTCCTTGCCCTTTGCTCTAGAGAGCACCTCTAATGCTCCGTATTTACTCACAGTTAGCTCTGTTAAATTGTCTTGCTTTTCTGTGTCCTTCTGGGTGCCTGAATGGAAGCTGCCTATGAACGTCTTGTCTCCTTCTTTAATAGGTAGTGGAGCAAAAACTAAGTCATGAGACTGCATTTAAAGGGATAGTCAGTGATCAGAGTCTCTGTCGGCGATGTCTGTACCACTCTGTCCAAATTCCTGTAGGCTACAAGCTCTATGGAGAGCCAGGCAAAGCGGCATGCCACTGACCAGCAAATCCAAGGCAAGGAACAAAAAGGTACTCATGGTGATAGAGTCAGCAACTTCCTTGCAAGCCCTGCTCGAGCCTCATGAGACTTGTGACCTGCTGGTACCGAGCAAGGCATCTCCTATCTCTCTTCCCACCCCCCCTCTTTCTTTTATATGAATTCCATTGATTCCTCTACCACAAAGGGGAAGAGAAAGGGCTCTCTGTGTACCAGGCACACAGCTATTTTTTTACCCCCACTTTGAAACCTTATTCAGAAATCCCATGCAATTCAAATGTCTTTATTTCCTTTTTTTTTTTAATTATTGCCATCCAAAATAGCAAGATTTTCTTTCACTCTTTAGACTCCAGAAGGAAACAAAGTGCTCTGCTTGAAGGAGAGCAAATGAGGAAGGGACTAGAAGCAGAAGAGATGGAGTTGTGACTGCTTTAAAAGCAGTTGCAGCTGTTCATGGCTTTCTTCGTGTGACAGGATTAAATCCTGCCCATCATATTCATAAGTTCAGCCTCACAGCTTCACAATGCCACCTAAGACAAGCAAGATTTGGCTTAAAAATTAACATAAAACTGCAGCTTATTGATCTTCCCAGAGTTTGATGCGATGCACTTGGCTATTTCGCAATACACATTCTTGTTGCAAGTGGGAAAGAAGACATAGGGGGAAAAGGCATTACAATCAAGCAATAATTTAGGTGCTTCTGTTTCACTCTTAGCAGGGAAGGAGAAGCCACACAATGGAATTAGGGCCTATGTGAGAATGAAGCAATAAACCTCTATTATTCTGTTCTTGGGCTGTTCCTCTCTTTTTGCTGTTTGGAAAATATGCAAGAATAGATGAAAACATTGGGGTCTGTTTCAGGATCCTGGGATTTAGAGTGATTCCTTCAAGGACTGATGAAGCACAAGAGCTTGGTCAGTCACAGTCTAACACAACAGGCAGAAATGTATTTTGCCACAGATTTCAATGGCAGTATCTTCACGCTGAAAATTACATTTGGGCTTAGGGATTTGGCTGAATGAGGGCCTCTCTGCTGAAGTTGTCATTAACAGTTTTCACTCTAAGAGAAATGTATTCAGAGGGAATGAAAGGGAGACCACCAAGTGATTTCTAGAGGGGCTCAGAGCTGTCAATAGATAAATTAGCTCTGGCCACTGGTGGGGGACTGTACTCTGGATTTGATGTGGTGGTCCCACAGGCTCTGCACCTGAAAAGACATTTCCTCTGTGCCTTTCTTGCTACTCTCCTGTGGATTTCGTAACATTTAAACCAAGTTGGGGAACCCCTGAAGGTTTTAGTCATTAGTATCCAAAAATAACATTCAATTCCCACTTCACAAAAATGTTGCTATTCAGATTTGGGGTATGTATTTATGGACGACATAATTAAAAGCCAGACTTGGTAAAAATGTTGTGTAAGACAGCATAATTTCAGTGGGAAAGAGAAAAAAGTGTTCTGAGTCTTGTCTCATCACAAAGGAGGCTTAGAAGTTGGAGTGTTTGTTTCAAATCTTCCCTCTCTGCAAATGTTTTTGGAAAGGAAAGCTGTGGAGGAATATTTTCAGCACAAGCAGTGTTTGCAAACCAGCAGAGAGGATTCAAGAAAACTAAATCTGGATCAATATTGTTTAAAGCAACCACGGGGAATAAGAAATGTGCTTTACCTATAATGAGTAGGAAAGAAATCCACTGGTGCATGATGAGAAAGATAGGAGACAGTGGAGTAATAAAGAAGTAAGAGTCAGTGAAACTAGTTGTGGCTAAAAAAAAGTGTAGAAGCCTGGGGGAAGGTTATGAACATTTATCATACTCAAGGTCAGAATCAAAATTCTCATGCCTGTTCAGTTTAGCAGCCTATGTTCAAAGTTTCTCTGTGCCAGACTGGGATCCACAATTGAGAAGTGGGTGTCCAAGGAGAAGCCAGTGCCACATCAGGCTGAGTCTGAAAACTGAGGCTGCCGAGTGAGCCCAGGCAGCCAGAAACTGAGCTGTCCAAGTGAGGGTAGTGCAGGGGGGGCTGCAAATTAAATAGGCCAATTAGAGAAATTCTGTGTCAGAAATAGAAGAGTCTTGGACCTAAAGAAGTGTTAGAATAAGGCTGCTGTGGAGAAAGGGCATTTCTGTCTCCTTTAAGGACTTTTTTAGAGCCTTCATACCTGACTGTGTTCTAGTTGAAGCATCATAGCCTTCTTTGAGTCTTAATCTGGCTCTGCATCACAAGGTAGTGAGGAAACTACTCATAAATTTTGTGGCAATTATTTTGTTTTTAGGATGCTGAAAATGCATTTTAAAAGGCATTCATTTGACTGGTCCCCAAGGTAACACTTCAGAGTCAGAAAGGGCAGAGGTAGCATCTGTATTTTGAGAAGTGCTTCTTCACGTTGAAATAACTTTGACTCTGAGGGAAGTGATGAAAGACACAAACTGAGGATGTCTGGAGAAAACAGAGCACAGGAGTGTGTGGGTAGCATTCTGGAACACAGAGTACTGTGCCTGCTCTGAGCTTCTACAGGAGCAGCTCTGAGAGCTTCACAGGGAGCCCAACCTCTCTGTTCCCTCTCTAAGCAGAGAAAACCACCACTCTTTGAGAAGGAAGAGAGCAAAGAGCTTCCTGATGTGTGAACACCTCCCCACACAATGAGCCAAACTGGTGGAAGGCACTGGAAAGGAGCCCTAAGTGTTGGTGGCTTTCCACAATGGATTAGATCATGTCTGTGCCTGCAGTGTGCCACTGCTGTCACTGCACAGCCCCTCAGTGTCCCCCTGTGTGACCATGGTGGTGGGCAAGGGTGCTGAAGCCTCCCCTGCTGCTCAGCACTGAGAGATGCCATCACATGCTCTGTGATGTCTGGTGTGACAAATCTGCAGAAGTGGAAAAGAAAGATGAGGGAAAAAGAAACAGAGACAGCTGTCCTCCAGAATTACATCTTCAAGGTCTTCATGGGCCAGATTCTGCTCCCAGGTATAGGAGTGAAAATACAAACCATCAACACAAACTTGGATCCTTGAGCAAATGATGAGCTGCTGGGGGACTATGGGATGGGAGACTCCTCTGGGGGACAGGGTGCTCCATGCCTGTGGAAAACAGACTCAGGATCCAGCCTCCATGATGGTGCCAACAGGGAGGAAGGGCAGGAACATGTTAGCCCTGGAAGCAGCCAGAAGTCACCAGACTGAAATGAGAAACCAGAGGGAAAGGCACAGCCTGCACAGGCACTATGGGCAAAGAAAGATTTCTTTGGAAACCTTTCCCCACAGCCAATTTTTTCTCACAGGACACTGGAGTTTTCTCTGATTTATCAGTGTTCTAAGAAAACTGAGCCCTAGTTTGGTGTGGCTGCTGAGGAAAGGGAGAGCTTCTCTGCTTTGGGCTCCGGCCAGTTTGTGCTTCTGTGGCATGCACTTTACACTGTGACCTGGAGGAGAATATGGCCCAGGAAAGGTTGGAAGAGAAAAAGATGAGAGAACCAGGTCTTCTTCTTCAGAACTCTCTTGTTAGCTTTTCTGTGTTAGGTCAGTTTCCTGCAGTCTTCTTCCCACTCCAGCATAACCCTGTTATCAGCAGAGCTACTGTACATTTACCCCTTCACAAATGAGAACAGAATTTAATCTTCTCTCTGCATCTGACTTTTGTGTCCTAGCTCTCCTTAACATATAGAATAACCCTCGGGAAATTAAATTGGATCCAAACCAGCTTCCTTCCTGCTTACATCTCTCCTCCAGGAGCGAGCCTGCAGTGCAAGATGCCAGCACATTTGCTCTGTCAGGAAGGTGGTTCTGCTGAATCTCAGGATAAGAAAAATTGGCATAATCATTTCATACAGAGCTTATTCTGTGGGGAGGCAGATGGCTGTGGAGCCACAAAACACCCAGATGAGCAAATCCAAATGAATTTGTTTACTGCTATCCCCATGCCCATGTAAAAACCAACACTGCCTCTGCCTCCCACTGGGGTGTGAGGACAAAATCTGGCTCTTCAGAGGTTTGCTTCCAAAGCAGAAATCCATCTGCTCAGTGAGGTGTTGTGGTTTGAGCAGATGAGCTTGGTGCCAGCCTGGACCTTCTGGGCAGGTCAAATAGTGCAGAAGCTGAAGTGGAGCTCCATTCTGCTGGAGCCCCCAGATCACTTCCCTCATGTCTTCCTGGCCAGCTCCAGGTGGAAAGAAGAGCTGTTAGGAGCAATGAAGGCTTTTTTGGCATCTCCACAGGAGGAGGTAGTCTCCCTGCCCATGGCTGCAGGCTGGGTCGCAGAGGAGCAGTGGCACAGGCCAGCTATGACCAAACAGTGCAACAGTTGGTTCCCAGTCCTCTTCAGCCCCTGCGGACCCAAAACATGAATATAACATTTTGGTGAGTCCATTTTCCTCTGTCTCTAATACTCCAAGAGGAATAAGAGAGCAGTGGTTTCACAGCATCACCCTGGGAGCCAGGGGTGTTTCCTTCCCTGAGGGATGCCCCAAGGGCACCCTTGGAGGATGGGTTGGTGATGGAAGGATATGTGGGATACAAGCTTAGGCAAGGCTATGCCACAGGAGTCTGGGAACAAATGAGACCTGGACCTTTCCCAGGGCCAGTTTTGAAGACAGCTAGTGACAACATCCAAAAACTGAGCCAGACAGTAAGTTAATAGGTAGTGTGAGGAACGGGTGCTGGGGTTAAGTTCAAGTTTGCAGGGTAGATGTTTCTAATGCGTTATGTAATGTGTTCTGCAGTGGGAAGACTGGTGCATTTCTCCAGTGTGAAGCAAAGCAAAGCAAACAGGAATTCCACTTCCACTGGATGAGGTTAATGCTGTAACACTCATGAAGTGCCAGGTGTTTCCACAGGCAGAAGTGGAATAAGTGTAGGCCAAATCAAGCAGTTTTCTGACTTTCATTGACTGCTCTCATTATGTATTTTTAATAGACAAAATTCAAAAGGGCAGAGAAACTACTAGAATAAAACAGTTTCTTTTTAAGGTTGGTGAAATTTATTTGAATTAAAAGAAAAAAGAAAACAGAAAAAAGAAAGAGAAGCTGATTGAAGGAAGACTAAAGATTTTGCACATCCTTGTTGTAATGCAATAGTTGTCCCATGCATGTGTCATAGGGAGGACAGCTTTAGGAGCACCAGGGAAATGATGCATGAGTTCCAAAGAGGTAATCTCACTGTGTACTTATTTTCAGCATTGTTATATGAAGATCTTAGCAGTAAAGCCTCTTCCCTGTGGACTCTGAATACATGATAAGAGCCTCTCTCTGTGCACAGCTGACCTGTGAGGGCTGCTGTCACAGCTCAGCTGCTTAGCTGACTCCAGTGGCTCAGAGGTGCTGCATCAGCACATTCAGAGTTGACTTGCCAGTCTGTGAAATGCCACCTCTGCCCTCAGACATCACCCTTTTGGTATCTGCAGATTTAAAATTATTCTGAGCTAGAATCAGTACCCTGCATGGGGGCCTGGTGGAGATTCGTGCTCAGACAAGACAGGCCAGTGAGCCAAAGCAGAAGTGGGGAGCAGCACTGCAGCAGCATATTTTCCTCCCAGACAGCTCCATGAACCAACAAATTTAATGCATTTGCTGTTGACATGGAATACAAAGTAAGTTAAAAGCTGATACCCCCAAATGCTTGTCTAACTGTCCATCACAGACTCTTACAGTGCCAAGTGAATGCTGCCAAGTAAATGACATAGGAAGAGGTCCTCACATGAGCACATTGTCAGCTGAAGTCTCTGCTGCTGATCTGACTGAAATGACAGGGAACCAAACAGAAGATGAAAGCATAAAGATGTTTATGAAGTTGCAGTGCTGACTTCTTATAAGAAGTCTGGTTTTCAGAAAGAGGGGTGTGGTTGAGTGGGCAAGATGGTTGAGATGAAACAGGAACTTATAGAGTGAATAACATGCAAGAGCATGGCTTTGCACAGGCCACCCAGCTTGTGATGTGCCCCCAAGCTGGGCGGAGAAGCACAGTCGGATGTGTTTGCATATGTTGCACATATTTCCTCCTGCATGCACTTCACTGCACTCAAGTTCACCCAAACTAAGCAATCCTTCATACCGAGGCAGCCCCACTCTTGCATTACCAGCCTGTGTGGTGAAATGGTCCTGCTCCACCATGACAGGCAGGGCAGAAAGGGTGGGTGGGTGTTTCCATGTCCCTCTGCTAGCAGGGCAAAACAAAAAACCTTTGTTCTTCAGAAGCTGATCTGCTCTCACAGCTTCAGTTTATAATCCCTTTTGGTGACATCACAGGTACTGCTGAGGCCGCCAAGGTGATGTCACAATGAGAAGCTTATGACTGTAAATGGGGAGTAAGTCACAAGAACAGATGACCTCAAAATAAGCTAATATCCTGTTGTTATATAAGTGTTCCAAATACTTATATAAATGTGCCAGTAAGAAAAACCAGAAAGAAAAAGAGTCCAATGGCCTATCAGGATATGTGAAGATGTGTGCAAAGTTGATGTTTCTCACGGATTCACAGGTCCTTTATTAGTGTGTCTTGCTTCTAAAAATCTTCCCACTATCAGCTCAGTTTTTTAAAATCAACCTCAGGCTCTCTCCTTATTTAAAGAGAAAAGCCCAAAAGTTCTCCATATTTTGACATGTCCAATAATCACATACATGCTTAGTCATAGCAAAACATCTAAACCAAACATAATCTACATTTTAGTGTCACAAATGTGTTAAGTAATTTGATCATATAACAACATGGAAATGCGTTCTTCCTGTGAAGCCCTCTGGGGTCTCTGGGGAGTACCACAGAATGGGTGTATATCTGAAACTATCTAATTATTACCTGCTGTATTCTTATGATAAATAGGAGCTAATAGAATAGAAAACTACATACAATTGTATCACAGAAAAGCTTTATTGCAGCTATAAAAATGATACTTTATATGCTGAGCTAAATTCTTTGGAATTGGAAATAATGTTCAGAATCTCTAAAGCACTTTTTTTGTAGATGTCTTCACTGTTCTGCAAGTTTATTATTTTCCATGGTCAAGTATTTATTACACTTTATCCTGGAAAATTTTTAATGGATTCTTTTGCTTTGATAGGATAAGAAGCACATTTAAACATCTCTAGGGGTAAATTATTTCACATCAACACTTTCAAGCACAAAGTCTGGATCTTCAGTAGGTTTTTACATTATGCAAGTAGACATTTAAGGTACTTAATACTTTCTAACCTCTAGTGCCCTTTTTACACAGAGACAGGCAGTCAGCAGGGATTAACCTGATCCTAATTAACCACAAACTCTTCTGATATTTGGTCAGTGCACAGTAGCATGCTGCCAGGTACACAGAGGTAAACTGATCTGGATTATCTGTTGGTGCATGTGCTCCACAGAGGGAGGTCGGTCCTCCGTGTCCTGGGTGAGCTATGGGCAGATCCATCTTCAAACATGTGGCACGGAGGCTGCTGTGCAAAGCTGCAGCTGCAAGGAAAGAAGAAGGCTCCAATTAGAAGGCCTCTTCTTAATGGCTTTCTATCAAGATCTCATTCTCAGAGATGGCATTTGTTGGTGTGGCTCCCTCCCACACCACATGCCTGCTCTCCACCCTCTCCTGACGCAGGTGTCACAAGCAGAACAGAAGCTCCAGAGAAAGTTTATTACAGAAGTGATCTCATTGAGTCACGAGTTGCATAAAGAACCCCCTTACTCTCTAAACTCCTCCTCAGAGAGGAATGTAGGTGAAGATGGATCCAGTCTTTGCCCAAATTTATGTTTAAAGGATTGTAATTGTAAAGGACTGTGTAAATCCTTGTGCAAATCTGGACCGCAAGATTAAGAAAGGAAAGCCAAATATATTTATACTAATAAAATTAATTATTTATTTTATTGATGGTGATAATTATAATGATTAGACTGAAAGACCTTAATCAGAATGATTTACTATACAGTACAGACAGTTATAACTACTAGTGCAGTGCACTGTTTATTGAAGCAATATTGGAACTGCAATATTAAAGCTAGCAAAACAATTAAGTAGAGATTGATGTTAGTAACCCACAAAATAACTGTGGGCAAATCTATTCTGCTCAGCCTTGAGGGGAGTCCCCGGTCAAGGAGGAGTCTCCACACACACTCCTAGGGTATATTAGATGTGCCTGCCATTAAAAAGTGGGATTTCGGTCCCATGGGAACAGTTGACCTCTCTGAGTTGCTGGTGTTGGGAGGTGATGGTGCTCCACTCTGTTGGAGTTGATCCATCTTCTGCTAAGGCAGCAAAGTGGGGACATGAGGTGGCAGGGAAACCTTGCGGCAGAGCCAAAAGAATTCCTACCCAGTGTTAATGCTGGGTGCTAACACCTCTGGCTCTTGATCTTCCTAACAGTAGCACGGCTAGCCCAGCACTTGAATAGGGATCCAAGATACTAAAATAAAATCTTTCTGGGAAGGACAGAACAGGACTTGCTGTCTGCAGGCTCTTCACAGAACCTCAGCTCTGAGGGACCATGTGTCTTGAAATGTCTTGTTTGTGATGGTCACCCAGGCCTTATGCATCAGATCAGGGCAGGTTGATTGGATCACCCTTACAACTCAGGGGAACAACTTTAAAATTGAATTATTTATTCTGTATTGTTGCAAATGTTCATATAAATGTCAAGAACAAGGAAAGAGCGGAACAAAAGTCAGGGGAGAAGAATGTCCCAGAAGTGGGATCCTGAAAAGTTAACTTGCTGATCCTGACGTAGCTAGCACAAGACAAATTCACGAAGGAGCTACATGGAATTTCCTTAGGTAAAGTGGTGACCAGGGCACCTGCAGTCCTCTGAGCATAGTGGTATTTGCTGCTTGGGGTTTACCTTTGTTTAGGCTGCTCCAAAGAGCAGAGCCAAAAGCCAGCTCAGGCCATGGAGTAGGCAAGCACGTACTCACATGAACAAATGCTGGTTTCCAGGGTAATTTGTTTGCTTTACAAGCTCGTTCTCCTCTCTTTCCCCTCAACTCTGAAGCATTCCTCTCTGAGGCATGGTAGTTCTTGGAGATCAAGAGAGTTAAAATAATCCCTAGAGAGGCAGTAATTTTGGGAAGCTGACCTCTCTTGTATCAGTGTGCAGCCTGCCTGGTATCCAGCCATTAGCTCTTTCTGACACAGCTGGAGACAGGCAGGAAAACAGAGCTGACTCCAAGCTGAGCTTTCAGGGCTACAATGCAGAGTGAGTTCCTACAGAAAACAAGCACTGCCTTCTCCTCCTTTAAACAGAAGTCTGCTGGAATAGGCATCTAATAAAATAACATTGTTTTGTTTATGTTTCTCCGTAGTAAGCAGAACTATATTAGAGCTATGCTTGGGTGACACAAGGTTATTCTCAATTTTTCCTTGGGAAGACTGGGACACCGTGTGTTTGAGGGCCTTGTGTGAAGCCACAGAGAAGGCATGTGCCACTCATTACAGGGTGGCTGAAGACCTTTCCTCTGGATTTGTTCCCTGTGCACTTTTGTCCAGAGATGCCTTTCAAGCTGGAATCCTCAGCACTGCTGTATTCCCAGCCCCTGAGGTTGTATGTTTGGAAACAGTAAATCTGTTTTCTGGAATAAAACAAAATTAAACTGTTAAACTATCTTGTTTCATCAGACACAGTGCTAGTAATAGAGAAGAAAAAGTGTTAAAAAGCTAATTGGTCTGGTGAAGGTTTCTTCTCCAAAGGCATGACAGCACACTGGTTCTGCTTGAGATGTGGCACAGCACATATGATCTCTGCATGACTATTGTAATTAAATGTAAAACATTCATTTCTTAGTGCTTCCCCCCCATACTTAATGTGTATTTGTTGCTGCTTAGTCTCATAACAACTCTATTAATTAAGAGAAAGTGTTAAAGGACCAGCTAATGAATGAATGGATCCTGAATTTTTCTTATTCAATGTTTCCTTTCTTTTAGAAATAGAACAACTACAGCCTTCTTTAAGTGCTCTTGTCAAATATGGGTACATTTAATGTTGCAGTTCCTTGGAAAACAAGACTCTTTATTTCAGCATTTCAAAAAGAGGAAAAATATTCATAGATTGTTTGAGAGGAAAAAAGAAAGCGCTAGCAGTTGTCACAGTGTCAAAATTAATTATTTTGGATTGATCCATTTGCCTTGATCTTTATGACCCTC